>NC_133455.1:101384421-102126921 GCF_048565385.1 Saimiri boliviensis
TGACCTTGTGATCCACCCGCCTCGGCCTCCCAAAGTGCTGGGATTACAGGCTTGAGCCACCGCGCCCGGCAGGAATGATTTTTTAACCTTGAGTGCCAACCAGAGGGAGTGGCTCAGGCCTGTAATACCAGTTTTTGGGAGGCGGAAGCGGGAGGATCCCTTGAGTTTAGGAGTTCAAGGCCAGCCTGGGCACATGGTAAAACCTCATCTCTAGAAAAAAAGATTTAAAAAATTAGTGTGGTGTGGTGGCACGTACCTGTGGTCGCAGATCCTTGGGAGGCCAAGGCAGAAGGAGCGCTTTAACCCAGGAGGCAGTGAGCGGTGATCCACTCGGTGAACTTTAGCCTGGGTGACAGAGTGAGACCCTGACTCAGAGAAAAAGAAAAAAGAAAACTTGAGTGCTAGGTTTGTGTCCTTTTTTCTATCTCTTGCCCCTGGGTCACCTGGTATAGGGCAGGACACCCAGCAATATGAGCACCTGCCCCTTTGTGCCCCTTTGGGCATATGGTAATATCAGTCTTTTTTTTTTTTTTTTCTTTGAGACAGAGTTTCGCTCTTGTGGCCCAGGCTGGAGTGCTGGGCGCGATCTCGGCTCACGGCAACCTCCGCCTCCTGGGTTCAGGCAATTCTCCTGCCTCAGCCTCCTGAGTAGCTGGGATTACCGGCACGTGCCACCATGCCCAGCTAATTTTTGTATTTTTAGTAGAGACGGGGTTTCACCATGTTGACCAGGATGGTCTCGATCTCTTGACCTTGTGATCCACCCGCCTCGGCCTCCCAAAGTGCTGGAATTACAGGCTTGAGCCACCGTGCCCGGACCTTTTTTTTTTTTAAACACATAGTTTTGCTCTTTTTGCCCTGACTGGAGTGCAATGGCGCCATCTCACCTCACCACAACCTCCGGCTCCCAGGTTCAAGGGAGTCTCCTGCCTCAGCCTCTCCAGTAGCTGGGATTAGAGGCATGTGGCACCATGCCCAGCTAATTTTGTATTTTTAGTAGAGATGGAGTTTCTCTACGGTCAGGCTGGTCTCAAACTACTGAACTCAGGTGATCCACCTGCCTCAGCCTCCCGTAGTGCTGGGATTACAGGCGTAAGACCCCGCGCCCAGACTATAATGTTATTACTATTATTATTTGAGACAGAGTTTTGCTCTTGTCCAGGCTGAAGTTCAATAGAGAAGTCTTCACTTACTGAAACCTCCGCCTTCCAGGTTCAAGGGATTCTACCTCAGCCTCCTGAGTAGCTGGGATTACAGGTGCCCACCACCATGCCCAGCTAATTTTTGTATTTTTAGTAGAAATGGGGTTTCACCAAGGCCGGGCGCGGTGGCTCAAGCTTGTAATCCCAGCACTTTGGGAGGCCGAGGCGGGTGGAGCACGAGGTCGAGAGATCGAGACCATCCTGGTCAACATGGTGAAACCCCGTCTCTACTAAAAAAAATACAAAAAATTAGCTGGGCATGGTGGCACGTGCCTGTAATCCCAGCTACTCAGGAGGCTGAGGCAGGAGAATTGCCTGAACCCAGGAGGCGGAGGTTGCGGTGAGCCGAGATCGCGCCATTGCACTCCAGCCTGGGTAACAAGAGCGAAACTCCGTCTCAAAAAAAAAAAAAAAAAAAAAAAAAAAAAAAAAAAGAAATGGGGTTTCACCATGTTAGCCAGGCTGGTCTCAAACTCCTGACCTCAGGCGATCCACCCATCTTGGCCTCCCAAAGTGCTAGGATTGGCCGAGCTCAGTGGCTCCTGCTTGTAATCCTAGCACTTTGGGAGGCCAAGGTGGGTGGATCGCCTGAGGTCAGGGGTTCAACACCAGCCTGGCCAACGTGGTGAAACTCTGTTTTTACTAAAAATACAAAAAATTAGCTGGGCATGGTGGCATGTGCCTGTAATCCCAGGTACTCAGGAGGCTGAGGCAGGAGAATCGCTGGAATCCAAGAGGCAGAGGTAGGTTGCAGTTAGCTGAGATCTCGCCATTGCATTCCAGCCTGGGCAACAGGAGTGAAACTCAGTCGCAAAAAAAAAATAGTGTTAGGATTAAAGGCATGAGCCATCACCTGTGGCCTGGCATCAGCCGTTAAATGTTGAAACTGTGTCCTTGGAAAAGGATGGTGCAGTTTCTGGATTGGATGCTTCTGCCTTAATAATGTTCTAACTCTAATGGAGTTATTAAAGGAGAATATTACATCTTCAGAAACTGATTCCACAGTTAGCCTAGTTTTCAATGATTTTGGCATTCAATGAAGTCAATGGGAAGATTTAGCTTTTTTTTTTTTTTTTTTTCAATTTGGAGAGATTGGGACATACATTTTTTTCTTACAATTTTATTCAACAAATATTCAGCAAGATGAAATATTCTTTGAAAAATAAAACCTGTGCCAAAACATACACATTTATGTCTTTACCATCAAATAGGAGCCTTTTGAAATACTACCCCTTTTTTTTTTTTTTTAAAGACAGGGTTTCACCATGTTGGTCAGGCTGGTCTTGAACTCCCAACCTCAGGTGATCCACCTGCCTTGGCCTCCAAAGTGCTTGGATTACAGGCGTGAGCCACCACGCCCGGCCGAGATACTATACTTTGGATACGTTTCCTTTCTTTTCTTTCTCTCTCTTTTCTTCCTTCCTTTCTTCCTTCTCCTTCCTTCCTTTTCTTTTCTGTTCTTTTTTCTTTTCTTTCCTTTTTTCTTCTTTTCTTCTTTCGAGACAGACTTTTGCTCTTGTTGCCCAGGCTCGAGTACAATGAGGAGATCTCGTTCAAGCGATTCTTCTGCCTCAGCCTTCTGAGCAGCTGGGATTACAGGCATGTGCCACCATGCCCCACAATTTTGTATTTTTAGAGGAGACGGGGGTTTCTCCATGTTGGTCAGGCTGGTTTCAAACTCCCGACTTCATGAGATCCGCTCATCTCAGCCTCCCAAAGTGTTGGAATTGCAGGTGTGAGCCACTGGGCCAGCACAAGCTTTATCTTTTTTTTCTTTTTCTTTTCCTTTTTTTTTTTTTTTTTTTTTTTGAGACAGGGTCTTGCTATGTTGCCCAGGCTGGAGTGCAGTGGCTAGTGCAATCCCACTACTGATCAGCACAGGAGTTTTGAGCTCTGTTTCTGAGCTGGGCTCTGCTCTGTTTCTGAGCTGGGCCAGTTCGCCCCTCCTTAGGCAACCTGGTGGTCCCCGCTCCCGGGAGGTCACCATATTGATGCCTAACTTAGTGCGGACACCCGATCGGCATAGCGCACCACAGCCCAGAACTCCTGGGCTCAAGCGATCCTCCCACCTCACCCTCCTGAGTAGCTGGGACTACAGGCACACACCACCCAGCCTCGCTCTTTTTTTTTTTTTTTCTTTGAGATCGGGTTTCACCCTGTCACCCAGGCAGGAGTACAGTGTTGTGATCTCAGCTCACTGCAACCTCCACCTCCGGGTTCAAGTGATTCTCCTCCTGCCTCAGCCTCCCGAGCAGCCGGGATTACAGGCGCAATGTGACCACACTGGGCTAAATTTCGTAGATTACTTAATTTTACTAGAGACAGAGTTTCACCATGTTGTCCAGGTTGGTCTTGAACTCCTGACCTGAGGTGATCCACCCACCTCAGCCTCCCAAAGTGCTCGTATCACAGGCATGAACCACCATACCCAGCCCAACTTTTGATCTTTCGAAGGAGTATTTGCTTGTCTGAAAGGGCCAGAAGTTTTGTGAAACAAATCCATATTTTGAAGGGAGGTCAGTGGAGGTTAGCAATGCTCAAAATTGACTCTACTATTTTTAGTTGAAAATGATTCATTAGTGTAAAGTAAGGGGACTGATTTTCTTCTCCAGAGAGTAAGCATGCTCAGAAGGCAAACAAAAAAATAAATACATAAAACGGAAAGAAAATCAGATGAACCCTTGATATTGGGCTCTATGCTGGGGAAAAATGAAACCAGATGACCCTTCAAGATGAAAAGCTTTGTAGGCCAGGCATGGCGGTTTGTGCCTATAATCCCAACACTTTGGAAGGCCGAGGCTGGCGGATCACTTGAGCTCAGGAGTTCGAGATCAGCCTGAACTACATGGTGAAACTCTGTCTCTACAAAAAATACAAAAATTAGCCAGGTGTGATGGCACGTGCCTGTAATCCCAGATGTGCCCACCTTGAAATGGTTTTAAACATGTCAAAGAAGACTTTAGGCCGGGCGCGGTTGCTCAAGCCTGTAATCCCAGCACTTTGGGAGGCCAAGGCGGGTGGATCACGAGGTAAAGAGATCGAGACCATCCTGGTCAATATGGTGAAACCCCGTTTCTACTAAAAATACAAAAATTAGCTGGGCATGGTGGCGCGTGCCTGTAATCCCAGCTACTCAGGAGGCTGAGGCAGGAGAATTGGCTGAACCCAGGAGGCGGAGGTTGCGGTGAGCCGAGATTGCGCCATTGCACTCCAGCCTGGGTAACAAGAGCGAAACTCCGTCTCAAAAAAAAAAAAAAAAAAAAAAAAGAAGACTTTAACCTTTGAATTTTTGTATAAATTTGGATAAATGGTTAGTATTAGTTTAAAAAGACAGATTTGGGCCAGGTGTTGTGGCCTGTAATCCCAGCACTTTGGGAGGCCAAGGTAGAAGGATCACTTGAGGTCATGAGTTCCAGACCAGCATGGACAACATGGCAAAACCCCTGTCTCTACTAAAAATACAAGCCAGGCATGGTGACAGGAGCCTGTAATTTCAGCTACTCAGGAGGCTGAGGCAGGAGTTTGAGACCACCCTTACCAACGTGGTGAACTCAGACAGTGGAGTTAGCAGTGAGCCAAGATCTGCCACTGCATTCTAGCCTGGGCCACATAGTGAGACTGTATCTCAAAAACAACAACAACAACACAACAAAATTTCAGGCTGAGTGCAGTGACTCATGCCTACAATCCCAGCACTTTGGGAGGCTGATGTGGGCGGATCATGAGGTGAGGAGTTGGTGGTCAGCCTGGCCAACATAGTGAAACCCTTATAGCAAGGAGCTGTTCACTAAAAAACAAAACAAAGGCCGGGCACAGTGGCTCACGCCTGTAATCTCAGCACTTTGGGAGGCTGAGGCGGGTGGATCACGAGGTCAAGAGATCGAGACCATCCTGGTCAACATGGTGAAACCCCATCTCTACTAAAAATACAAACAATTAGCTGGGCATGGTGGCACGTGCCTGTAATCCCAGCTACTCAGGAGGCTGAGGCAGGAGAATTGCCTGAACCCAGGAGGCGGAGGTTGCGGTGAGCCGAGATCGCGCCATTGCACTCCAGCCTGGGTAACAAGAGCGAAACTCTGTCTCAAAACAAAAACAAAAACAAAAACATAGTGAAAGCCCATCTCTACTAAAAATACAAAAAATTAGCTGGTGTGATGGTATGCAGCTGTATTCCCAGCTACTCAGGAAGCTAAGGCAGGAGAATTGCTTGAACCTGGGAGGCAGAGGTTTTAGTGAGCCCAGATAGCTCCAGTGCACTCCAGCCTGAGCGACAGAGCGAGACTCTGTCTCAAAAAAAATAAAAAAATTTAAAAAGGCTGGGCGAGGTGGCTTAGGCCTGTAATCCCAGCACTTTGGGAGGCCAGGGTGGGTGGATCCCCTGAGATCAGGAGTTCAAGACCAGCCTGGCCAATATGGTGACCCCCATCTCTACTGAAAATACAAAAATTAGCTGGCCATGGTGGCAGGCACCTGTAATCCCAGCTACTTGCAGGAGGCTGAGGCAGAGGTTGCAGTGAGCTGAGATTGCAAGACCTCGATATTGCACTCCAGCCTCGGCAACAAGAGTGAAACTCCATCTCAAAACAAATGGAAAAAAAAAAAAAAAAAAACATTAGGCCAGGCTTTAACCTCCTGGACTCAAGTGGTCCTGCCACCTCAGCCTCCTGAGAAGTTGGGGCTACAGATGACCTCCACCCGGCTAATTGTTGTATTTTTTTGTAGAAACAGGGTATTGCTATATTGCCAAGGCTGGTCTTGAACTCCTGGACTCAAGCAATTTGCCCACCTCAGGTTAAGTTTTTGTTCCAGGATTTAGCCAGGATACCATATTATATTTAGCCATCAGATCTCCTTGAATTTCTCTAGAATGACGGTTTCTCAGACTCTCTTTTTGATGAACTTGATATAGGAATGCTAGCCTGGACAACATGGCAAGACCCCATCTCTACGAAAAGTTAAAAAATTAGCTGAACGTAGTGGTAGGTGCCTGTATTCTCACTTAATTGGGAGGATCTCGAACCTGGGAGGTTAAGGCTGCAGTGAGCAATTCATGCCACTGCACCCCAGCCTGGCAACAGAAGACGCCCCTATCTAAAAACAAACAAAAAGAATTACTGACCATGTATTTTGTAGAATGTACCTTTATTGAAATTTGTTTTGTTTTTTTTTTTCCCTCTCTCTTTTTTTTTTTTTTTTTTTTTTGAGACAAGATTCTCACTCGGTCACCAGGCACCAGGCTGGAGTGCAATGGTGCTACCTTGGCTCACTGCAACCTCCGCCTCCCGGGTTCAAGCAATTCTCCTGCCTCAGCATCCCGAGTAGTTGGAACTACAGGCAGGCGCCACCATGCCCAGCTAATTTTTTTGTATTTTTAGTAGAGACGGGGTTTCACCATGTTGGCCAGGATGGTCTCGATCTCTTGACCTCATGAGGCGCCTGCCTCGGCCTCCCGAAGTGCTGGGATTACAGCTGTGAGCCACTGCACCTGGCTGATTTTTTTTCTCAAGATAAATTAGGTAATTGGGTTATAGGTTTTGGGTGGGCTGGGCATGGTGGCTCATGCCTGTAATCTCAGCACTTTGGGAGGCCAAGACAGGCAGATTATGAGGTCAGGAGTTCCAGACCAGCCTAGCCAACACAGTGAAACCCTGTCTCTACTAAAAATACAAAAAATTAGCCAGGCGTGGTGGCAGGCACCTGTAATCCCAACTACTCAGGAGGCTGAGGCAGGAGAATTACCTGAACCCAGGAGGCAGAGGTTGCAGTGAGCCGAGATCGCACCACTGCACTCCAGCCTGGGTAACAAGAGCCAAACTCGGTCTCAAAACAAAAAACAAAAAACAAAAAAACTACCATATGAGGCCAGGCTCAGTGGCTCGTGCCTGTAATTCCAGTACTTCAGGGGAGCTGAGGCCAGTGGATCCCCTGATCCCAGGTCTAGACCAGCCTGAGCAAAAAAGCAAGACTCTACAAATAATGTTAAAATATTAGCTAGGTGTGGTGGCACACCCTGTGGTCCCAGCTACTTGGGAGATGTTATAACACATGCTTTGAATGAAGAGACCCCCAAACAGGCTTTGTGTGAGTAACATGGCTGTTTACTCACCTGGGTATGGGTGGGCTTAGGCTGAAAAGGGCGTTAGCAAAGGGTGGTGGCATTTTATTTATAGTAATAGGTGTTGGTTTTATAGGTTGGGGCAAATCTTTTGGGGAGGGGGCAGAGGTGTTACTAAGATTAGTTACAATGGTAGGGGTAGAGGCAAGGGATATACGTTACCATAAGTTCAGTTACAATAGCGGGTGGGGTAACGCATAGGAGTAGTTAAGATGGTAGGGTGGGGCAGAGGCATATTCACAGAGCAAGAACAGTTAAGATGGCCAGGTGGGGTGAGGAGTATTCCATTATCATAATAACTGTTAAGATGGCAGGGTGGGCCGGGCGCGGTGGCTCAAGCCTGTAATCCCAGCACTTTGGGAGGCCGAGGCGGGTGGATCACGAGGTCGAGGGATCGAGACCATCCTGGTCAACATGGTGAAACCCCGTCTCTACTAAAAACACAAAACATTAGCTGGGCATGGTGGCGCGTGCCTGTGATCCCAGCTACTCAGGAGGCTGAGGCAGGAGAATTGCCTGAACCCAGGAGGCGGAGGTTGCGGTGAGCCGAGATCACGCCATTGCACTCCAGCCTGGGTAACAAGAGCGAAACTCCGTCTCAAAAAAAAAAAAAAAAAAAAAAAAAAAAAAAAAAAAAAGATGGCAGGGTGGAGTAAGGAGTATTCACATTATTATAATAACAGTTAAGATGTCCAGGTGGATGAGCCATCTTAACGGAGAAGCTCTGCTGGGCGATCAGGGATAAAAGGCAGGGAGTGGGGCGTGATTATCGGAGGCAGGCAATACTTCAGACTTTCTGGGTCCAGGCTTGCACATGGAGGCCTGACAGGAGGCTGAAATGGGAACATCTCTTGAAGCCAGGTCAAAGCTGCAGTGAGCCATGACTATACCACTGCACTCCAGCCTAGATGACAAAGCACAATTCTGTGTCTAAAAAAACTTTTTGAGGCCAGGCACTGTGGCTCACACCTGTAATCTCAGCACTTTGGAAGGTTGAGGGGGGAGGATCACGAGGTCAGGAGTTTGAGACCAGCCTGGCCAATATGATTAAACCCTGTCTCTACTAAAAATATAAAAATTAGCCAAGTGTGGTGGCACATACCTGTAGTCTCAGCTACTTGGGAGGCTGAGGCAGAATAACTGCTTGAATCCAGGGGGCAGAGGTTGCAGTGAGCCGAATTGTGCCACTGAACTCCAGCTTGAATGACAGAGTGAGACCCCATCTCAAAAAAAAACTTAAAAAAAATAATAATAATTTTGGGCCAGGCACGGTGGCTCAAGCCTGTAATGCCAGCACTTTGGGAGGCCGAAGCGGGTGGATCACGAGGTCAAGAGATCGAGACCATCCTGGTCAACATGGTGAAACCCCGTCTCTACTAAAAATACAAAAAGTTAGCTGGGCATGGTGGCGCGTGCCTGTAATCCCAGCTACTCAGGAGGCTGAGGCAGGAGAATTGCCTGAACCCAGGAGACGGAGGTTGCGGTGAGCCGAGATCGCGCCATTGCACTCCAGCCTGGGTAACAAGAGCGAAACTCCGTCTCAAAAAAAAAAAAAAAAAAAAAAAAGAGTCCAGAGAACTGTTCTGGGATGGGGGCTGATCTGGTGTTGACCAACTACCAAGGAAGAGCAGGTAGGGTTCTAACAGGCAAGGTGGTCAGCTAGTCTGTTTCCTCTCTTAACTGATGAAGAGTAGTTTTTTATTGCCCTGAAAGTTTGAAGGCAAGTAAACAAAAATAAAAAAAAAAGTTTGGTATAAAAAAATCCCCAAACTGAACAACACAGGAAAATCTACTTAATCTGGAACACTCAACAATGACTTTATTTTTATTATTATTTTTTTCAGACAGAGTCACCTTTTGTCGCCCAGGCTAGAGTGTAATGGTGCAATTTTGGCTCACTACAGCCTCCGTCTCCCAGATTCAGGTGATTCTCCTGCCTCAGCCTCCCAAGTAGCTGGGATTACAGGTGTGCATCACCATGCCTTGCTAATTTTTGTATTTTTAGTAGAGACAGGGTTTCATCATGTTAGTCAGGCTGGTCTCAAACTCCTGACCTCAACTGATCCACCCACCTCGGCCTCCCAGAGTGCTGGGATTACAGGCATGAGCCACCCAGCCTGGCCAACAGTGACTTTAATAAAACAAATTCTATAACAAAGGGGCTATTTGTTATTCTACAACAAATTCTTCAGGCAAAGGGGCTGAGTGTGGTGGTTCATGCCTGTAATCCCAGCACTTTGGGAGGCTGAGGCGGGCAGATCACCTGAGGTCAAGAGATCAAGACTCTCCTGGCCAACATGGTGAAACCCCATATCTTTTTTTTTTTTTTTTTTTTTTGAGATGCAGTTTCGCTCTTGTTACCCAGGCTGGAGTGCAATGGCACGATCTCGGCTCACCGCAACCTCCGCCTCCTGGGTTCAGGCAATTCTCCTGCCTCAGTCTCCCGAGTAGCTGGGATTACAGGCACGCGCCACCATGCCCAGCTAATTTTTTTGCATTTTTAGTAGAGACGGGGTTTCACCATGTTGGCCAGGATGGTCTCGATCTCTTGACCTCGTGATCCACCTGCCTCAGCCTCTCAAAGTGCTGGGATTACAGGCGTGAGCCATCGCGCCCAGCCTAAATTATTTTTTCTTTTTCTTTTTTTTTTTTTTGAGACGGAGTTTCGCTCTTGTTACCCTGACTGGAGTGCAATGGCGCGATCTCGGCTCACCGCAACCTCTGCCTCCTGGGTTCAAGCAATTCTCCTGCCTCAGCCTCCTCAGTAGCTGGGATTACAGGCACACACCACCATGCCCAGCTAATTTTTTTGTATTTTTAGTAGAGACGGGGTTTCACCATGTTGACCAGGATGGTCTCGATCTCTCGACCTCGTGATCCACCCGCCTCAGCCTCCCAAAGTGCTGGGATTACAGGCTTGAGCCACCGCGCCCGGCCTATTTTTTCTTTTTTTCCTTTTCTTTTTTTTTATTAAGTAAAAAAAATAATAAAAATAAAAATACCAGCCGGGCGCGGTGGCTCAAGCCTGTAATCCCAGCACTTTGGGAGGCCAAGGCGGGTGGATCACGAGGTCAAGAGATCGAGACCATCCTGGTCAACATAGTGAAACCCCGTCTCTACTAAAAATACAAAAAGTTAGCTGGGCATGGTGGCACGTGCCTGTAATCCCAGCTACTCAGGAGGCTGAGGCAGGAGAATTGCCTGAACCCAGGGGGCAGAGGTTGCGGTGAGCCGAGATCGCGCCATTGCACTCCAGCCTGGGTAACAGGAGCGAAACTCCGTCTCAAAAAAATAAAAAATAAAAATAAAAAAATAAAAAAAAATAAAAATACCTTTTCCCGGCTGGATGTGGTGGATCATGCCTGTAATCCCAGCACTTTGGGAAGCCAACACAGCAGGGTGGCTTTATCCCAGGAGTTTGAGACCAGCCTGGGCAACATGGCCAAAACTCCGTCTCTACTAAAAATACAAAAATTAGCTAAGCATGGTGGGCATGCCTGTAATCCCAGCTACGGGAGGCTGAGGTAGGAGGATTGCTGGAGCCTGAAAGGTTGCATTCCAACCTGGGTGACAGTAAGACCTTGTCTCAAAACAAACAACAAAAAAGCAGAGGGGCAAAGAGAAACCTAAAGATACACTAATTCAACTCCCTTTACAAAAATAATATATTAGAAGTGAGGGATCAATTTCCTCACTACATGCAGAGCCTTGAAGAATCCTGTCACTTAGGAAAGTGAGGCCAGGCACCGTGGTTCATGCCTATAATCCCAACACTTTGTGAGGCTGGAGCAGGTGGATCACCTGAGGTCGGGAGTTCGAGACCAGCCTGACCAACATGGAGAGAAACCCCATCTCTACTAAAAAATACAAAGTTAGCTGGGCATGGTGGTCCATGCCTATAATCCCAGCTACTCGGGAGGCTGAGGCAGGAGAATCACTTGAACCCAGGAGACGGAAGTTGTGGTGAGCCAAGATCGCACCATTGCACTCCAGCCTGGACAAGAGCAAAACTCCATCCCAAAAAAAAAAAAAAAAAAAAAAGAAAAGAAATAGGAAAGCGAATGTCATGAGGGTTTATGATGGCCATGGCTAGGGCATGTTCCTGTATGTGCCAAACCTCATTCTCACAAGTAAGGCCTCTGATTCAGCATTGCTCAGCCAGAGCCCTCTGCTCCGGTGCAGGGGTCCTTTGTGGCAACTCCTGGGTCTTCTTTTCTTCTTTTCTCCCTATAGCCATAAGAACTCAGTTCAACTTGAGTCCCCTAAAGGCTAGATTAAGAATTAAAGGGCAGGCTGAGCATGGTGGCTCACGCCTGTAATCCAAACACTCTGGAGGCCAAGGCGGGCAGATCACCTGAGGTCGGGAGTTCAAGACCAGCCTGACCAACATGGTGAAACCTCATCTTTAAAAAAAAAAAAAAAGAGGCTGGGCGCGGTGGTTCAAGCCTGTAATCCCAGCACTTTGGGAGGCCGAGGCGGGTGGATCACAAGGTCAAGAAATCGAGACCATCCTGGTCAACATGGTGAAACCCATCTCTACTAAAAATACAAAAAAATTAGCTGGGCATGGTGGCACGTGCCTGTAATCCCAGCTACTCAGGAGGCTGAGGCAGGATTATTGCCTGAGCCCAGGAGGCGGAGGTTGCGGTGAGCCGAGATCGCGCCATTGCACTCCAGCCTGGGTAACAAGAGCGAAACTCCGTCTCAAAAAAAAAAAAAAATAAAATAAAAAAAGAAGAAGAAAATGAAAGGTGACTTGCGAGTCTAAAATTTTAGAGAAAATAAACTTGAGAGGAGACTCTGGCCAAGTTAGGTCAGGGGCACATTCTCTTACAGACTAAGAGGGTTTTTTGTTTTTGTTTTTGTTTTTGTTTTGAGATGGGGTCTTGCTCTGTCACCAGGCCAGAGTGCAGTGGTACAATCTCAGCTCAATGCAACCTCCACCTTCTAGGTTCAAGCGATTCTTCTGCCTCAGCCTCCCGAGTAGTTGGGACCACAGGCGCGTGCCACCATGCCCGGCTAATTTTTTTGTATTTTTAATAAAGACGGGGTTTCACCGTGTTGGCCAGCATGGTCTCCATCTCTTGACCTCGTGATCCACCTGCCTCTCCCTCCCAAAGTGCTGGGATTACAGGTGTGAGCCACCACGCCCAGCCGGCCAGACTGAGTTTTTAAGGATTCAGGGTGGGAGAGTTTATTAGAGGCTTGGACTGCTTCTGCATCTCTTTGTTGTGCTTATCTGGGAGGGAGAGTTCTGTGTCTGTTCCCATACATCTTTCTGCGCTGCAGGCATATCCCCGGAATCTGCTATTAGCTTTCCTATCTCGGTGCACCTGAGGAGACAGGCCCACCCTTTTACTGGGGCCCACTTTCCTGGCAGGGTGTGGGGAAAGGCCCACTGTTTTACTGGGGCTCATGGTATGAGGCTAAAGTTTGGCAGTTACCCAAGAGACCTTCCGCCACCTCCCTTTGTGCCTGAGCTGTCTTATCTGTGTTTTACTGTCTGCTCTTTCTGTTTTTAGTTAGAAGAGAAGTGATTTCCTTGAAATACATGAGGCCAGAAAGGGAGCGGTGTTTCTCCGAAGTGATAGTGCTGCTGCTCCGTCAGCTATGACTCTTCCATTTTCTTCCCTCAGGATTTCATCCAGAAACTGGAAAGAGATTCTGCTTATTTTCTGGGGCGGTCAGATCCAGAGGGTCAGCGACATCGGCAGTGGGTTGATCAGACACCATACAATAAAAATGTCATGTGAGTATAGAATGAGGTAAAGGATCCTGGGTCTTGATCACGTAGGGGCTTTAAGGTGTCCTGTCAGCTATTAAGCAAACAGTAAAACCCACACTTTTTAGGTCTATTTGACATCAAGGATCATGCTTTTTTTTTTATTATTGTTTTAAGTCAAGATGGGGTTTCACCATGATGGCCAGGCTGGTCTTGAACTCCTGACCTCAGGTGAACCACCCACCTCGGCCTCCCAAAGTGCTAGGATTACAGGCATGAGCCACTGCACCTGGCATCCCCCCCCTTTTTTTTTTTTGTTGAGACAAGAGTCTCATTCCATCAACCAGGCTGGAGTGCACTGGTACGATCTCAGCTCACTGCAACCTCTGCCTCCCAGGTTCAAGTGATTCTCCAGCCTCAGCCTCCTGAGTAGCTGGGATTACAGGCATGTGCCACCATGTCCAGCTAATTTTTGTAATTTTAGTAGAGACAGGGTTTCATCATGTTGGCCAGGTTGGTCTCGAACTCCTGACCTCAAGTGATCCACTGCCTTGACCTCCCAAAGTGCTGGGATTACAGGTGTGAGCCACTGCACCCAGTCATAATTACTTATTTATGTAGTTCTTTACAAATGTTAAAGCACTTTAGTAAAGATTCCCACTTTTTTTTTTTTTTTGAGACGGAGTTTTCGCTCTTGTTACCCAGGCTGGAGTGCAATGGCGCGATCTCGGCTCACCGCAACCTCCGCCTCCTGGGTTCAAGCAATTCTCCTGCCTCAGCCTCCTGAGTAGCTGGGATTATAGGCACGCGCCACCAGCTAATTTCTTTTGTATTTTTAGTAGAGACGGGGTTTCACCATGTTGACCAGGGTGGTCTCGATCTCTTGACCTCATGATCCAGCCGCTTCGGCCTCCTAAAGCACGTCCAGCCACCGCGTCCAGCCTACCGGAGGTTTTACAAAACAATCATTAGACTGACTAGGATTTGCTGGAAGTGTTTCCCGTTAGAATGCCTGTGGTCGCAGGTGTCTCTCACTTTAATCTGCCTGGAATTGACAGGATTCTCTCCCACTAAAACTGTGGCAGCAGAAACAGGAAGGTGGTTTGGGTGTATGTGACATTGACTTTCACACTGTTAAGCCCTAGCCGTCTCCAAGTCTCTAATCTTTTCCAAAACGCTGTTTCGAAACACCACTGTCCTTTATCTACCTTTCAGATTCTGGCACTCAGATGAACCCAATAACCTTGATGAACGCTGTGTGGTAATAAATTTCGACAGCGTGGAATGAATGACGCTGGAATGACGTTCCTGTCACGTACCTCAGAATTCAATTTGCAAGATGAAGATCTATATATAGATAAATATTCTCCATGGAAATGTGTTTGGGTTGGCATCCACCATTGCAGAAAGCTAACAATGTTTAAATTTATGTGTAAGTGAGGAGGAAAATAAAGACAGAATTAAAATAGACTAAGTTATAGTTAACATTAGGACTAGGTCATTAAGAAAAATCATAGTAAGGCCGGGCGCGGTGGCTCAAACCTGTAATCCCAGCACTTTGGGAGGCCGAGGCAGGCAGATCATGAGGTCAGGAGATCGAGACCATCCTGGCCAACAAGGTGAAACCCCGTCTCTACTAAAAATACAAAACTTAGCCCGTGGGGGCGGCGGGGGGGCAGGTAGCGGCGGGTGCCTGTGGTCCCAGCTAGTCAGGAGGCTGAGGGAGGAGAATTGCTTGAACCCAGGAGGCAGAGGCTGCAGTGAGCAGAGACCACACCACTGCATTCCAGCCTGGGTGACAGAGCTAGACTCTGTCTCAAAAAAAAAAGAAAGAAAGAAAGAAAAGAAAAATCACAGTAAGCAAACAAGTAACCCCAACTAACTGCAGCTGCAAACTTATCTCACAGCCCACATTCCAGCATTCCAGGCCAGTCACAAAACCTGTATTATTATTATTATGATTATTTTTATTTTTATTTTTTTTTTGAGACGGAGTTTCACTCTTGTTACCCAGGCTGGAGTGCAATGGCACGATCTCGGCTCACCGCAACCTCCGCCTCCTGGGTTCAGCCAATTCTCCTGCCTCAGCCTCCCGAGTAGCTGGGATTACAGGCACGTGCCACCATGCCCAGCTAATTTTTGTATTTTTAGTAGAGACGGGGTTTCACCATATTGACCAGGATGGTCTCGATCTCTTGACCTTGTGATCCACCCGCCTCGGCCTCCCAAAGTGCTGGGATTACAGGCAAGAGCCACCGCGCCTAAAACCTGTATTTAGAGAAAGCAGAGGTGAAATGAACCTATCACAACCCCCCTCTCTAGTTAGATAAGAGCACCAGAGCGTATCTTTTCTTTCTTTTTTTTTTTTTTTTTTGTTGCCCCACCTCCTCTCCCACCTAGAGCATATCTTTAGGTCTGCAGCCCACTCATTCTTCTGCAATTCCTGTTTTTCTGGCTTCCTTGGGTGTCCTCCTCAACCTCAACAACCTCCTATTTCAGCTGCAAGGTTATAAAGTCAAATAACCACGAAGCCCAAGACTGTAAAACTTGATGAACTTTGTCTGAAAACTGTTTCCCGCCTTGCTTTCCTGCCTCAAATTGTATAAAAGCAGTATGTTTGCTTTTTCGAGGGCTGGCGGCCATTACCGGCAGTCAGGCCACCATTAGCCAGAGCTCCAATAAAGAGATTTTCTTGTGTCTCTTGGTCTCTCTGTTCATCTCGGCTTGAATTTCCACAACATAACTTTTGTACAAGGAATGCCCAAAGAATTTTTCAGTAGGCTGCCACCTATTACACTTATGATATAATCCATTTACACATTTATTTATTTATTCATTCACAAAATGAGTGTTTAGTAAACATTATTCTATGTGCCAGAGACTACTGGAGAATGCTTTTGCAGGAAAACCAGAGGGAGCATGAGCATCTGTTCTTTTCTGACAGCTGAGGGATGAGGTGCCTGTTACGGGCTGAACTGTGTCCCCACCAAATTCATATGTTGAAGCCATAACCTATAGTACTTCAGAATGGGAGTCTATTTGGAGATAAAACCTTTTGAGAGGAAATTAAGTTGACATGAGGACTTTAGGAGCCTTAATTCAGTCTGACTGATAATGTCCTATGAGGAAATTTGGGCAGGCAAGGTGGCTCATGCCTGTAATCCCAGCACGTTGGGAGGCCAAGGCGGGAGGATTCCTTGTGTCCAAGAGTTCAAGACCAGCCTGGGCAACATAGCAAAACCCTAACTCAACAAAAATTTTTTTAAAAAAATTAGCCATGGCCGGGAGCAGTGGCTCAAGCCTGTAATCTCAGCACTTTGGGAGACTGAGGCCGGTGCATCACGAGGTCAAGAGATCGAGACCATCCTGGTCAACATGGTGAAACCCCGTCTCTACTGAAAATACAAAAAATTAGCTGGGCATGGTGGCACGTGCCTGTAATCCCAGCTACTCAGGAGGCTGAGGCAGGAGAATTGCCTGAACCCAGGAGGCGGAGGTTGCGGTGAGCCGAGATCGCGCCATTGCACTCCAGCCTGGGCAACAAGAGCGAAACTCCGTCTCAAAAAAAAAAAAAAAAAAAGCTGGTTCCATCCATGACTATCTCTGTAGATTTTCCCAATGTGACCTCCAGCTTCCCAAGATTGTGCCCTGATCATCTTGATGCAACAAAATCATTTCATGTCTTCAGCCACTGGTTTCTTCACTATCCTTTAGGATGGGCTATTTTCAAAGATCTGACCTTGGCCGGTTGCAGTGACTCCCGCCTGTAATCCCAGCACTTTGCCAGGCCGAGGCATGCAGATCGCTTGAGGTCAGGAGTTTGAGACCACCAGCCTGGTCAACACAGTGAAACCCTCCCTCTATAAAAATACAAAAATATTATCTCGGCATGGTGGCAGGCACCTGTAATCCTAGCTACTCAGGAGGCTGAGGCTGGAGAATCACTTGAACCTGGGAGGCAGAGGTTGCAGTGACCTGAGATCGTGCCACTGCACTGCAGCCTGGGCAGCAGAACAAAATTCCATCTCAAAAAAAAAAAGATCTGACCTTACCTTAACCACTGTATGTAGAATTTATCAGTTTAACTCTTAGAGACTAACTGATCGAATTCCTCTCATTTGCTCATACCTATGAGTCGTTTTAAGCCTTGCTTGCAGATTATAAGCCTAGGAAGCTTTTTAAAAAATGCCTCACCCAGACATCCCCACGTTTCAGTTCCTGGGATTAAGAACCTCTGATCTGCCGGGCACGGTAGCTCAAGCCTGTAATCCCAGCACTTTGGGAGGCCGAGGCGGGTGGATCACGAGGTCAAGAGATCGAGACCATCCTGGTCAACATGGTGAAACCCCGTCTCTACTAAAAATACAAAAATTAGCTGGGCATGGTGGCACATGCCTGTAATCCCAGCTACTCAGGAGGCTGAGGCAGGAGAATTGCTTGAACCCAGGAGACGGAGGTTGCAGTGAGCCGAGATCGCGCCATTGCATTCCAGCCTGGATAACAAGAGTGAAACTCTGCCTCAAAAAAAAAAAAAAAAAAAAGAACCTCTGATCTACGTTACTGTTACGCAATATCATTTCATACCCAAGCTCAGCACTAGAGGCGGACACCTCCCGAGCAGATGTGAAAATTACAATTGATAGCCACATTCGTTTCCTGTTTCTGCTGTAACAAATCAATACAAAATGGCTTAGAACAACACAAATAATAATAATAATTATTATTATTATTATTTTGAGACAGAGTCTTGCTCTGTCACCAGGCTGGAGTGCAGTGGCGCGATCTTGGCTCACTGCAACCTCCACCTCCTGGGTTCAAGCGATTCTTCCGCCTCAGCCTCCTGAGTAGCTGGGACCACAGGCACATGACACCATGCCCAGCTAATTTTTTTTTTTTTTTAATTTTTAGTAGAGAAAGGGATTCACTGTGCTGGTCAGGATGTTCTCCATCTCTTTGAGACAGGAACTCACTCTGTCACCTAGGCTGGAGTGCAGTGGAACAATCCTGGCTCACTGTAACCTCAGCCTCCCAAGTAGTTGGGACTACAAGCATACGCCACCATGCCCACCTAACTTTTTGTATTTTTTGCAGAGATGGGGTTTCACCATGTTGCCCAGGCTGGTCTTAAACTCCTGGGCTCAAGCCATCCACCTGTTTCGGCCTCCCAAAGTGCGGGGATTACAGCACGAGCCACTGTGCCTGACCACAAGTGAATTTTTTTATAGTTCTGTAGGAGAAAAGTCCAAAATGAGACCCGGCGCTCTGAAGTCAAGGTGTCAGCAAGGCTAGTTCCTTCTGCTGGCTGTCAGAGGAAAATCTACTTCTTTGATTTTTCCAGCTTCTAGTGGCCACCTATATTCCTTGCCTTGTGGCCACTTCCTCTGTCTTCAAAGAGTGCCTCTTCAATCTCTGCCTCTGTCATTACACTGTCTTCTCCCCTCTGACTCCTCCTGTGTCCCTCTCATAGGGATCACTGCGATTACACTGGGCAATCTCCTGGACTCAAGATCTTTAACATAATCACACTTACAAAGTCCTTTTTGCCATATAAGGTAACATTTGCAGGCTCTGGGGATTAGAGTGTGGGCATATCTGAGGGCCATTATTTAACATATTACAGTAACTTTTAAAAAAAATTTTCATTTAATTTTTTTTAATAAGTGAGAGGTTTCTATGTTTCCCAGGCTGGCCTCGAACACCTAGTCTTGCCTCCTTGTGTGCTGGGACAACTGGCCTGAGCCACCACAGCTTGCTTTTTTTCTTTTTTTTTTTCTTTTTTTTTTTGAGATGGAGTCTTGTTCTATAATGCAGGCTGGAATACAGTGGTGCAATCTCAGCTCACTGCAACCTCCATCTTCCAGGTTCAAGCAATTCTCATGCCTCAGCCTCCCGAGTAGCTGGAACTACAGGCACATGCCACCACACCCAATTAATTTTGTATTTTTACTAGCGATAGTGTTTCACCATATTGGCCAGGCTGGTCTCAAACTCCTGGCCTCAAGTGATCCGCCCACCTTGGCCTCCCAAAGTGTTAGGATTACAGGTGTGAGCCACTACACACAGCCCTTACAGTAACTTTTCACAGAATGTATACAAGAATAGAAAAATTAATCAGAATTTCATTGAGTTCAATTTTATTTATTTCTTTTTTTTTTTTGAGACGGAGTTTCGCTCTTGTCACCCAGGCTGGAGTGCAATGGCGCGATCTCGGCTCACCGCAACCTCCGCCTCCCGGGTTCAGGCAATTCTCCTGCCTCAGCCTCCTGAGTAGCTGGGATTACAGGCACGTGCCACCATGCCCAGCTCATTTTTTGTATTTTTAGTAGAGACGGGGTTTCACCATGTTGACCAGGATGGTCTCAATCTCTCGACCTCGTGATCCACCCGCCTCGGCCTCCCAAAGTGCTGGGATTACAAGCTTGAGCCACCGCGCCCGGCCAATTTTATTTATTTCAAGATACCTAACTTGTAATATTGAAGCATGAAACCCAAAGTTACATACATAAAGCCTGTTTGATTGCAGAACCTCAACTAAGATATAAATGTGAAATGTTTTTTGTTGATTTCAATATTGTTACCATTGGACTCTATGAGACCCTTTTTTTCCAGGGTAGCAGAGTCTTCATTAATAAAATATTAGTCCAATTCCACAATATTTGGGTCATTTCAGTGTTACTGAAACACCTTCGACCAGGCATGGTGGCTCATGCCTGTAATCCCAGCACTTCGGGAGGCCAAGGCAGAAGGATCGCTTGAACCTAGGAGTTTGATACCAGCCTGGGCAACATAGCAAGACCCCCGGCTCTACAAAAATTTAAAAATTAGCTATGTGGCCGGGCGCGGTGGCTCAAGCCTGTAATCCCAGCACTTTGGGAGGCCGAGGCGGGTGGATCACCTGAGGTCGGGAGTTTGAGACCAGCCTGGCCAACATAGAGAAACCCCGTCTCTACTAAAAATACAAAATTAGCCAGATGTCGGGTGCATGCCTGTAATCCCAGCCACTCGGGAGGCTGCGGCAGGAGAATTGCTTGAACCCAGAAGGCGGAAATTGCAGTGAACTGAGATCGTGCCACTGAACTCTAGCCTGGGCGACAAAGCAAGACTCTGTCTCAAAAAATAATAATAACAAAAAATAAAAAAAATTTTAAAAGTGGCATGGTGGCTCAAGCCTATAATCCCAGCACTTTGGGAGGCCAAGGCAGGCGGATCACCTGTGGTCAGGAGATCAAGACTAGCCTGGCCATCAGTAGAGACATGATGAAACCTCGTCTCTACTAAAAACAAAAACTAGCTGGACCTGGTGTCACATGCCTGTAGTCCCATGGGAGGCTGAGGCAGGAGAATCGCTTGAATGAACCCAGGAGGCAGAGGTTGCAGTGAGCCAAGATTGCACCATTGCATGCACTCCAGCCTGGGTAACAAAGGGAGACTCTGAATCTAAGAAAAACAAAACAAAAAAAAAAAATGTGCAGATAGGACTAACAGAAAAATCAGTCAGTATCAAATACTCAATGCAGAAATTACAACTAAACAGTTGAGAAAAAAAATACAGAAAACACGATAGGAGATAGAATAAGTTAGTTATGTCACATGTGGTTGGGATTTGAAAAATAGTATTTTAGTCAGGCGAAGAGGCTCATGTCTGTAATCCCAGCACTTTGGGAGGCCGAGGAAGGTGGATCACGAGGTCAGGACCTAAAGACCAGCCTGGCCAACATGGTGAAACCCCATCCCTACAAAAAAAATACAAAAAAATTATGGCCGGGCATGGTGGCTCACACCTGTAATCCTAGCACTTTGGGACGCCGAGGCGGGTGGATCACTTGAGGTCAGGAGTTCGAGACCAGCCTGACCAACATAGTGAAAGCCTGTCTCAAAAAAAAAAAAAAAAAAAAAAATTAGCTTGGCGTGGTGGTAGGTGCCTGTAATCCCAGCTAATCGGGAGGCTGAGGCAGAGAATTGCTTGAACCCGGATTGCAGTAAGCCAAGATCTCGCCACTGCACTCCAGCCTGGGCAACACAGTGAGACTCTGTCTCAAAAAAAAAAAAAAAAAAAGAAAAAAAGGAAGAAAAACAAAATTTTAAATTTAAACCTGACAAATGCACTTAAACTTTAATACTGAAAAGCTGAACACTAAAAGATACATAACTAACTAAAATTAGAAGAAAACTGAAGGGCCGGGCGCGGTGGCTCAAGCCTGTAATCCCGGCACTTTGGGAGGCCGAGGCGGGTGGATCACGAGGTCGAGAGATCGAGACCATCCTGGTCAACATGGTGAAACCCCGTCTCTACTAAAGGTGCAAAAAATTAGCTGGGCATGGTGGCGTGTGCCTGTAATCCCAGCTACTTAGGAGGCTGAGGCAGGAGAATTGCCTGAGCCCAGGAGGTGGAGGTTGCGGTGAGCCGAGATCGCGCCATTGCACTCCAGCCTGGGTAACAAGAGCGAAACTCCGTCTCAAAAAAAAAAAAAAAAAAAGAAAAGAAAACTGAAGGGGAGGGAAAAATAATAATCATTGTCTCCATTAGGAAAATAATACTAATACTCTGGTTTCTCTTCAAATTGTGTAACTCTTTCGCCTTTTACTAAAAATGTCTTTGGAGAGGAACAATTCTGAGTCTTAACCCAATTTTTTGAGGCCCTGCTTTTGCGGGGGCTGGAAAAAAAAGGAAAATAATACTAAAGAAATAGTATTAAAAGTAGTATGAGGGCCGGGCGTGGTGGCTCAAGCCTGTAATCCCAGCACTTTGGGAGGCCGAGGTGGGTGGATCACAAGGTCGAGAGATTGAGACCATCCTGGTCAACATGGTGAAACCCCGTCTCTACTAAAAATACAAAAAATTAGCTGGGCGTGGTGGTGCATGCCTGTAATCCCAGCTACTCAGGAGGCTGAGGCAGGAGAATTGCCTGAGCCCAGGAGGCGGAGGTTGTGGTGAGCCGAGATCGCACCATTGCACTCCAGGCTGGGTAACAAGAGCGAAACTCCGTCTCAAAAAAAAAAAAAAAAAAAAAAAAAAAAAAAGTAGTATGAGGTTTAGATTATAACTGTTAGCACCTGGAGCTTTCCAACTTGGACCCGGCAGAATGGCTCCCACAAAGAAGGGCAGCGAGAAGAAAAAGCTGTTCCGCCATGAACGAAGCGGTGACCCGAGAATACACCATCAGCATTCATAAGGGCATCCATGGAGTGGGCCTCAAGAAGGGGCCCCTCAGGCCCCCAAAGAGATTCGGAAATTTGCCATGAAGGAGATGGAAACTCCGGATGTGCGCACTGATACCCGGCTCAACAAAGCTGTCTGGGCCAAAGGAATGAGGAATGTCCCATACCAAATCCGTGTGCGGTTGTCCAGAAAACGTCATGAGGATGAAGATTCACCAAATAAGCCTCTATACTTTGGATACCTATGTACCTGTTACCACTTTCAAAAATCTACAGTCAATGTGGATGAGAATTAATCTCTGATTAGTCAAATACATCAAATAAAATTATAAAATTGCCTTCAAAAAAAAAAGTTACCACCTGGAAAAAGAGTCTTTCTAAATGTTTGAAGAAATATACACAGACAGAGCTAACATAGGATGAAATGTAAATGAGACAAAATCACCCACTGATTAGCTAAGATGCTTAGGAGAGGTGGGGGGATTTCATGAGCTGATTGAGCCACTGCACTCAGATAGGCAACAGAGTGAGATTCTTATTTCTAAAATAAATAAATAAACATCCACTGAAAGAAAACATTCTCTGGTTCTATTATACAACCAAACTGAATCGTATGTTATATAGAAGAGTCTGCTGGGTTCAGTGGCTCACACCTGTAACCCCGGCACTTTGGGAGGACAAGACAGACGGATTACCTGAAGTCTGGAGTTCCAGACCAGTCTGACCAACATGGTGAAACCCCGTCTCTACCCAAATTACAAAATTAGCCCGGCGTGGTGGTGCATGCCTATAATCCCAGTTACTGGAGAGGCTGAGGCAGGGAGAATTGTTTGAACCTTGGAGGCAAAGCTTGCAGTGAGCTGAGATGGTGCCACTGTACTCCACCCTGGGCGACAGAGCAAGACTCCACTCCCCGCCAACAAAAAAATTAGTTGGCACGGTGGCACACGCCTGTAGTCCCAGCTACTCGGGAGGCTGAGGCAATGAGAATCACTTGAACCCAAGAGATGGAGGTTGCATTGAGCTGAGATCATGCCATTACACTCCAGCCTGGGTAACAAGAGTGAAACTCCATTTCAAAAAAAAAAGAGAGAGACAGGGTCTTACCATATTGCCCAGGCTGGTCTCAAACTCCTCAGCCCAACTGATCCTTCCTCCATGGCCTCCCAAAGTGCTAGGATTACAGGTATCAGCCATCAGGCCCAGCCTATAGAAAAGACATTTATAAATGTCTTTTACTGCAATAAAAATAAGTTGTCTTTTGAACTCCTAGGCTCCTCTACCCCATTTCCCCGCTTCCTATCCCTTCTTACCCCTTCCCCACTTCCTACCTCTTCCACATCTTCCCCCTTTCCCCAGCACTACATCTGGCAAATTTATTTTTTATTTTTTGTGGAGACCAGGATCTCACTATATTGCCCAGGGGAGTCTCAAACTCCTAGCCTCAAGAAAACCTCTGGCTTCCGCCACTGAAAGTACTGGGATTACAGGCATGAGTCACCACATTTGACCATAAATTTCTTGAATTTCATCATTCTACTTTGGTGTTATAAGTCAATGTTCTTGTTCTAAGAAAACACAAACTATTTTGGGACGAAGTGTTATAATACCTGAAATCATTCTTTTTTTTTTTTTTTTTTTTTTTTTTTTTTTTTTTTTGAGACGGAGTTTCGCTCTTGTTACCCAGGCTGGAGTGCAATGGCGCGATCTCGGCTCACTGCAACCTCCGCCTCCTGGGTTCAGGCAATTCTCCTGCCTCAGCCTCCTGAGTAGCTGGGATTACAGGCACGTGCCACCATGCCCAGCTAATTTTTTGAATTTTTAGTAGAGACGGGGTTTCACCATGTTGACCAGGATGGTCTCGATCTCTTGACCTCGTGATCCACCCGCCTCGGCCTCCCAAAGTGCTGAGATTACAGGCTTGAGCCACCGCGCCCGGCGAAATCATTCTTAAATATCTGTTTAAAAAGAGAAAAAATAGAATGTTAAGTGAAATGTGGCTAATGCTAACAATTATCGTATCTAAGTAAAATGTACACACAGGTTTATGGGCTTAAGCTTGCAACTTTATGTAATTTGATTTTTTTTTTTTTTTTTTTCTCTGAGACAGAGGCTCACTCTGTCACCCAGGCTGGCTTGCAACGGCACTATCTCGACTCAATGCAACCTCCGCCTCCCAGGTTCAAGCGATTCTCCTGCCTCAGCCTCCTGAGTAGCTGAGATTACAGGCGCGTGCCACCATGCCGAGCTAATTTTTGTATTTTTAGTAGAGACGGGGTTTCAACATTTTGGCCAGGCTGGTCTCGAACTCCTGACCTTGTGATCCACCTGCCTCAGCCTCCCAAAGTGCTGGGATTACAGGCGTGAGCCACTGTGCCCAGCTAGTTTGAAAATTTTTTTTTAAAACAGTTTAAAGTAGGCCGGGCGCGGTGGCTCAAGCCTGTAATCCCAGCACTTTGGGAGGCCGAGGTGGGTGGATCACGAGGTCAAGAGATCGAGACCATCCTGGTCAACATGGTGAAACCCCGTCTCTACTAAAAACACAAAAAATTAGCTGGGCATGGTGGCGCATGCCTGTAATCCCAGCTACTCAAGAGGCTGAGGCAGGAGAATTGCCTGAACCCAGGAGGCGGAGGTTGCGGTGAGCCAAGATCGTGCCATTGCACTCCAGCCTGGGTAACGAGCGAAACTCCGTCTCAAAAAAAAAAAAAAAAAGTTTAAAGTAAAACAAAAAATGTTGAGTGAACAGCAAATGTAGAAACCAATGGCGTGAGCCTGGGCAACATGGTGAAATTCTATCTCTATGAACAATATAAAAAAATTAGCCAGCCGGGCGCGGTGGCTCACACCTGTAATCCCAGCACTTTCAGAGGCCAAGATGGGTGGATCATGAGGTCAAGAGATCGAGATCATCCTGGTCAACATGGTGAAACTCCGTCTCTACTAAAAATACAAAAAGTTAGCTGGGCATGGTGGCGCGTGCCTGTAATCCCAGTTACTCAGGAGGCTGAGGCAGAATTGCCTGAACCCAGGAGGCGGAGGTTGCGGTGAGCTGAGATCGCACCATTGCACTCCAGCCTGGGTAACGAGAGCGAAACTCTCTCAAAAAAAAAGAAAAAATTAGGCCGGGCTCGGTGGCTCAAGCCTGTAATCCCAGCACTTTGGGAGGCCGAGGCGGGTGGATCACGAGGTCGAGAGATCGAGACCATCTTGGTCAACATAGTGAAACCCTGTCTCTACTAAAAATACAAAAAACTAGCTGGGCATGGTGGCGCGTGCCTGTAATCCCAGCTACTTAGGAGGCTGAGGCAGGAGAATTGCCTGAGCCCAGGAGGCAGAGGTTGCGGTGAGCCGAGATCGCGCCATTGCACTCCAGCCTGGGTAACGAGAGCGAAACTCCGTCTCAAAAAAAAAAAAAAAAAAAAAATTAGCCGAGCGTGGTCGCTCAAGCCTGTAGTTCCAGCTACTTAGGAGGCTGAGGCTGGAGGACTGCTTCAGCCTGGGAGATGGAGTTTGCAGTGAGTGAAGCCTCACTACACTCCCAGCCTGGGCAAGAGAGGACGCTTCTGCAAAAACACAAAAGGAGTTCTGAGGGTTTCTGGACAGCTGCACACACCCAAGGGCGGTTCATCCTGCCTGCCTTTTTTCCTTTTATCTGGTCCTACACATCTCTTCCACCTGTTGTTCATCTGTATCCTTTGTAATATCCTTCAGAATAACTAAGGTGTTTCCTTGAGTTCTATGAGCCAGCAGAGCAAATCAAGCAAAGGGTTGAGAGAATCCCGACTTACAGCTCGTCGGTCAAAAGCACAGGTTAAGACAACCTGAAGCTTGTGACTGGTGTTAGAGGTGGACAGTCTTGTGGGACAGCCTTCAATGTGTAGGATCTGGAGCTACCTCCCAGTAGATAGTGCTAAAATCAAATTAGACACCCATCTGGTATCTACCGCAGAAGTGCTTGCTTGGAGGCCAGGTGTGGTGGCTTTACACCTGTAATCCCAGCACTTTGGGAGGTGGGCAGGTGCCGTAAGTCAGGAATTCAAGTCCAGCCTGGTCAACATGGCAAAACTCTGTCTCTACTAACACTACACAAATTAGCCAGGCGTGGTGGCAGGTGCCTGTAATTCCAGCTCTCGGGAGGCTGCTGCAGGAGAATCGCTTGAACCCAGGAGGCAGAGGTTGCAGTGAGCCAAGATTGTGCCGTTGCACTCCAGCCTGGGCGACAAGAAGAAACTGTCTCTAAACAGGAAACAGAATTCCTTCCTTGGTTGGTATGAGGACCCCTGCATATTTCCCATCACAACTCAGTAAGCTCCACTTCTGTTCCACCTTCCAATTTTCACGTCTTATGGGAAGTTGATAATTGCGAATATCTGTGCCTGTACTTTCCAATCACTCAAATGTACAATGAAGTTTCTTCCCAGCGGGAATATATCACCAAATATTAGAATGCCATATACGTACACATTCTAGGAATGTAATGATAAAACTATTGTTCACCTGTTGGCAGTAACAAGTATAAAATCAAAAACAATTTTTTAAAGGTAATCAAATGTCAACTTTATTGTTTCTATAGTAACACCTTTTTGTACTGAAAACTGTAAAAACTGGATAAACTTCGCTCTTATTGCAACCCAAATTTTTCAAAGCCAGAAAATCTAATTATTATGCTCTAACCAAACTAGCTAATGCTTCCTTTATCCACAAGTATCTTTGCTTCAATTTCTTGTTGCTGGGTTTCACCTCACTGACTTTGGGCTTCTAAAACACATGGGAATATCTATATGCTCTTGGCTTCTTTGGGTCAAATCAAACAGTAGAGCTAAAGTTATCCAAATATATTCAAACTACGCAGATCCCTTATAAATTACTAGCGTCATAGTAGGGAAAAAGATACAAGAAAAATACAACCTCGAACTCATTGTCAAAATTACTGGTGTATAATCCATACGAGCAGAGAGTAGCTTTCTCGGTCTGCTATATAAAATTACCAGCAAGAAAAAAAAACGGGCAAGAATAAGGTTTATGGCTGAAGCGGCTTGGTGTCGTAATTCCCGATTCTAGCATTCTCAGAAGGATCCCATCCGCTAGACTCGCAGAAACTGCAGGGACATATGAACTTTTTTCTTCTTAATGCATCCTGAAAACAAGATGAAATGAATTAAGTGGAATATTGTACCCAAGAGAAATGTAATAAACCCTCAAATAGAATGTTTGTTTAGGTCAATGTTGGAACAGGGAACACACAAAAAGGGCACAGGGACCAAGAGTGAAACATTTTAGGAGAAAAATAGCGGGAGGATGGGAATATGGGTACTACGGAATGGCAGCTTGAGGGTCAGTCTGTAGTGGTGACAAGTGCGGCTTGTCAAGAAAACATCGTAGTCTCAGTTCTCTGAATGCCTTAAATGCAACCCATTCCGCTGCTGAAGTGTTCTCTTATTATACAGGCTACTGTGAAGATGTTTGTAACAGCATGTGAAAAAGTATCAACTGGCCAGGCGCAGTGGCTCACGCCTGTAATCCAAGCACTTTGGAGGCCAAGGCGGGTGGATCACCTGAGGTCGGGAGTTCAAGACCAGGCTGACCAACATGGTGAAACACCGTCTTATTAAAAAAAAAAAAATTGGCTGGGCGCGGTGGCTCAAGCCTATGATCTCAGCACTTTGGGAGGCCAAGGGGGGTGTATCACGAGGTCAAGATATCGAGACCATACTGGTCAACATGGTGAAACCCCGTCTCTACTAAAAATACAAAGAATTAGCTGGGCATGGTGGCGCGTGCCTGTAGTCCCAGCTACTCAGGAGGCTGAGGCAGGAGAATTGCCTGAGCCCAGGAGGCGGAGGTTGCGGTGAGCCGAGATCGCGCCATTGCACTCCAGCCTGGGTAACAAGAGCGAAACTCCGTCTCAAAAAAAAAAAATAAGGCCGGGCGCGGTGGCTCAAGCCTGTAATCCCAGCACTTTGGGAGGCCGAGGCAGGTGGATCACAAGGTCGAGAGATCAAGACCAACCTGGTCAACATGGTGAAACCCCGTCTCTACTAAAAATACAAAAAGTTAGCTGGGCATGGTGGTGCGTGCCTGTAATCCCAGCTACTCAGGAGGCTGAGGCAGGAGAATTGCCTGAACCCAGGACGCGGAGGTTGCGGTGAGCCGAGATCGCGCCATTGCACTCCAGCCTGGGTAACAAGAGCGAAACTCCGTCTCAAAAAAAAAATAAATAAAAAATAAAAAAAATAAACAAATAAAATAAATAAATTAATTAATTAATTAAAAGAAAAAGAGAAAGTATCAACCTAACACCCAAGAGTGACCCCTAGTGTAAACTATGTGTGATATTGATTGGTAGAGGTGGCATGTGTGGGAGAAGGGCATATACTGGAACTCTACTTTCTGTTCAATTTTGCTATGAACATAAAACTGCTCTAAAAATACATATGTATTTTTCCCTTAGACGGAGTTTCACTGTCACCCAGGCTGGAGTGCAGTGGCACGATCTCAGCTCACTGCAACCTCCACCTCCCAGGTTCGAGTGATTCTCCTGCCTCAGCCTCCCGAGTACCTGAGATTACAGGCATGTGCCACTATGTCCGGCTAATTTTGTATTTAGTAGAGACAGGGTTTCTCCATGTTGGTGAGGCTGGTCTCAAACTCCCCAGGAGAGTTTGAGATCAGGCGATCCGCCCACCTCGGCCACCCAAAGTGCTGAGATTATAGGCATGTGCCACCACGTACAAACATGAACTGCCTCCTTCAGAGTTCCTAGGGATTCAGAAAGTCCAAGAAAATTCTCTATTCCTCATCTCTAACAAGACAAAAGGAAACTACCAGATACACAACTACATGTAAAGCAAAAAGCAAAAAAAAAAATTGGGCTGGGGGTGGTGGCTCAGCCTGTAATCCCGGCACTTTGGGAGGCCGAGGCGGGTGGATCACGAGGTCAAGACATGGAGACCATCCTGGTCAACATGGTGAAACCCCGTCTCTACTAAAAATACAAAAATTAGCTGGGCATGGTGGCGCGTGCCTGTAATCCCAGCTACTCAGGAGGCTGAGGCAGGAGAATTGCCTGAACCCAGGAGTCGGAAGTTGCGGTGAGCCGAGATCGCGCCATTGCACTCCAGCCTGGGTAACAAGAGTGAAACTCCGTCTCCAAAAAAAAAAAAAAAAAGAAAGAAAAAAAATTATATTTACCTTAACTCCCTTAAGCCCAGTGTTCGTTAGTGTCCTTTCAGGCTGCTTTGGAAAGAAAAAAAAATGTTTATTGAAAACTCTATCAAGAAAAATATTACTAATATTACACATATATATACAAGGGAGAGAAGCTGGGGAGTTTGTTACTGAGACAGGGCCTTTCTCAGCTGCCCAGGGTGGAGTGCAGTGGAGCACTCATGACTCATCGCAGGCTCAACCTCCCAGGCTCAAGCCATCTAGCTGCCTCAGCCCTCAGTCACCTGCACCAGCAGCTGGGACTTACAGGCATGCACCACTACACCTGGCTAATTTTTTTTTTTGTGTGTGGAGATGGCTAATTTTTATTATTTTTGTTTTGTTTTCTTTTGTTTTGAGACAGAGTCCCGCTCTCTCGCCAGGCGCCAGGCTGGAGTGCAGTGGTGCGATCTCGGCTCACTGCAACCTCCGCCTCCCGGATTCAAGCAATTCTCCTGCCTCAGCCTCCCGAGTAGCTGGGACTACAGGCACGCGCCACCATGCCCAGCTAATTTTTGTATTTTTTTTCAGTAGAGATGGGGTTTCACCATGTTGGCCAGGCTGGTCTTGAACTCCTGACCTCAGGGGATCCACCCACCTTGGCATCCCAAAGTGCTAGGATTACAGGCGTGAGCCAACGCGCCCGGCCAATTTTTATTAATTTTTTATGTTGCCTAGGCTGGTCTCGACCTCCTGAACGTGATTCCTCCCACATCAGCCTTCCAAAGTGCTGGGATTACAGGAGGCAGCCACTGGCCTAGAGCTGGGGAGTCTTAATTAGGTCCTAATTTCTAAGTGTGACTCCCTGGAATTGGGGAGCCCCACCCACATTACATCAACATACCCTAGGACTTCTGTCAAGTAGCGTGTATCTGAGTCTCGCCAGCCTTTCTCTGTTCACAGACAGCAACGTTCTTACTCTTTTCCTGCTGTAAGGCAACTCGTCTTCGATTTCCCTGAGGAATGCTTCTTCCGCAGACTGCTGACGCAGTGAACCCTCTGGTACAGAGGAAGGGAATTCAGTACTGGTGTTGAGAGTCAGCTTACTAAGGTGCTTTATCAATGTCTCTGAAAAGTGTTGAGAGGCCCCTGAAAGAGAAGGTTAAAAGCCACTGCATTAAGGAGATCCTCCACATTCATACTGCAGCTAAGTCTGCCTTTAAGCAGGTGAACAAGGGACTGTGGGAAATTTCTCAGGGTGGCCGGGCTCGGTGGCTCAAGCCTGTAATCCCAGCACTTTGGGAGGCCGAGGCGGGTGGATCACGAGGTCAAGAGATCGAGACCATCCTGGTCAACATGGTGAAACCCCGTCTCTACTAAAAATACAAAAAATTAGCTGGGCATGGTGGCACGTGCCTGTAATCCCAGCTACTCAGGAGGCTGAGGCAGGAGAATTGCCTGAACCCAGGGGGCGGAGGTTGCGGTGAGCCGAGATCGCGCCATTGCACTCCAGCCTGGGTAACAGGAGGGAAACTCCGTCTCAAAAAAAAAAAAAAAAAAAAAAAAAAAAAAAAATTTAAGGCCGGGCGCGGTGGCTCAAGCCTGTAATCCCAGCACTTTGGGAGGCCGAGGCGGGTGGATCACAAGGTCGAGAGATCGAGACCAACCTGGTCAACATGGTGAAACCCCGTCTCTACTAAAAATACAAAAAATTAGCTGGGCATGGTGGCACGTGCCTGTAATCCCAGCTACTCAGGAGGCTGAGGCAGGAGAATTGCCTGAACCCGGGAGGCGGAGGTTGCGGTGAGCCGAGATTGCGCCATTGCACTCCAGCCTGGGTAACAAGAGCGAAACTCCGTCTCAAAAAATAATAAATAAAATAAAATAAATAAATAAATAAAAATTTAAAAAAATAGAGAGAGACGCGGTTTCACCATGTTGGCCAGCGTGGTCTCGAACCGCTGACCTCGTCCTGATCCAGCCGCCTCAGGCTCCCAAAGTGCTGGGATGGCCCGCGGGAGCCACCGCGCCGGGTCTACCCAAGCAATTTCTAGGCCAGCCGCCCTCCGGTGTAGCTCCTGCTGCTAATTTACATTACAGAGCACATTTACATTTACGGCCTCGCCCTTCCATTTCCCGGGTAAAGCCTAAAGCCGGGTTAGTCTCGTTTATCAACCTTCCCGAAGGGTACATTTAGCTGGAAGGCCAGTCTCAAAAATGTTGCCCTAGCGCCCAGAGGCAGTGGCGCACGCAGTCCCAGCTACGCAACAGGATGGCCTGAACCCCGGTGCTCGATACCAGCCTGGGCAACACGGCGGGACCCATGTCTCAAAAAAATAAAAGTACTGGCGGGCCGGGCGCGGTGGCTCACGCCTGTAATCCCAGCACTTTGGGAGGCCGAGGTGGGTGGATCACTGAGGTCAGGTGTTCAAGACCAGCCTGGCCATCATGGTGAAACCCCATCTTTAAAAAAGAAAGAATGGGCCGGGCGCGGTGGCTCACGCCTGTAATCCCAGCACTTTGGGAGACCGAGGCGGGTGGATCACGAGGTCAAGAGATCGAGACCATCCTGGTCAACATGGTGAAACCCCGTCTCTACTAAAAATGCTAAAAATTAGCTGGGCATGGTGGCGTGTGCCTGTAATCCCAGCTACTCAGGAGCCTGAGGCAGGAGAATTGCCTGAACCCAGGAGGCAGAGGTTGCGGTGAGCTGAGATCGCGCCATTGCACTCCAGCCTGGGTAACAAGAGCGAAACTCTGTCTCAAAAAAAAAAAAAAAAAAAAGAATGGAAAAAAAAAAGCACTGGCGGGGCGCAGTGGCTCACGCCTGTAATCTCAGCACTTCGGGGGGCTGAGGCGGGCGGATCACCACTGCACTCCAGCCTGGGCGAAAAGAGTAAAACTCTGTCTCAAAAAAACAGAAGAAAAATCTGAAGTACTCCTAAGCACAGTGAATAAAAGGATACAACTCTCACCCCACCACCCCTTTTAATAGTCTCTGACCTCTGTGTCTCCTTCCTGGAGGAAGCTGCAGTCCCTCTGATTTGAGGTTTACTTAGATACATTCCTCTTGCAAAGGCCGAAGTAAACATACTTTTTTTAAAAAAGGACGCCCCTTTTGACTTCCCCACCACCCCATACTCGTATAGTCAGGAAAGGCGTTAACTTACCTGCATCGTCCGGGTAAGTTTCTTCGGTGACCACTTGTGAAGACTTTAAGGTCAGATTAAACTTCTGTGTTGGGTCCATTTTCGTCTTGACACAACACTAAGCTTCTCCCGGATCTTTGAAACCCCACAGAAACTGATGACCGGCAAATTCTAATCGCTACAAGGTAGCCTGGAGAGAAGCTGAAAACCAGAGCTCCAGGGAATGGTGGCAGAGCCGACCTAAACCGACCTAAGATACAGGTTCGGCTTCCTCTTAAAACACAGTCAAGCCAACTTTCCAGGATATTTGAATGTTAATGATCCCATGATTAGAGGATTAAAGGATCCAAATGATTAAAGGCTAATGGCTGTAGTTTAGACTGGTAGGGTAGTTCTTCATCTGATTTGCATTAAAATAATGTCTACGTCATATCTGCCAGAAAATGTATAAAAAGCCTCTCTTGTGGCGCTCTCCCTCTAAGGCTGCCTTACGTTCAAGTTGCTTTTTTCTTCTTGTTTCTTTTTTCCCAAACTCTACTCGTGGAGATGGCTTCTGTTTTCTGAACTGGGCTTAAGTGTTCTAGTGCAGAGAGAATGGCAGTTTTTACCAACCCCCACCCCCACGACTGCCCAGAAACTCCCAATGAAGGTAATTGAGAAAGTTTTCTTAAAAGTTTTCCTTATCTAAATCGTCTTAAACCTTTGCTGCTACTAAGGAAGAAGAGAGGAAAAATGAACAAGTATCTGTTATGAACACTTAAACAGCATATTTGAGGGACATGTATTACTGATTTGTTCGTTTTCTAAACTATAAATTTCGCAGTGCCTGACATTTCTGAGCAGCTGAAATTAACTGAACTTACAAACTGCTACTCCCTCCCCACAAGAAAATGCTTGTAAATTGTAGCAAAGCACACCAACATTAAACCACTGATTGTCTGCAGGAGGTAGAAGAACAAGTCTCCAGTGGCCTTCTCATCTTCTCCCCTCTTATTCAAATATGCACCCTTCTCCGTTCTCTCTTTAGGTGGAAACCAGGAGAAAATAGTCAAAGGCAATCTTGTGTTTGGTAAAAAGCAAAAATTGAAGTCATGATTAAGAAATACTTTCGGGCTGGGCGCGGTGGCTCAAGCCTGTAATCCCAGCACTTTGGGAGGCCGAGGCGGGTGGATCACGAGGTCAAGAGATCGAGACCATCCTGGTCAACATGGTGAAACCCCGTCTCTACTAAAAATACAAAAAATTAGCTGGGCATGGTGGCACGTGCCTGTAATCCCAGCTACTTAGGAGGCTGAGGCAGGAGAATTGCCTGAGCCCAGGAGGCGGAGGTTGCGGTGAGCCGAGATCGCGCCATTGCACTCCAGCCTGGGTAACAAGAGCGAAACTCCGTCTCAAAAAAAAAAAAAAAAAAAAAAAAAAAAAAAAAGAGATCCAGACCATCCTGGTCAACATGGTGAAACCCCGTCTCTACTAAAAATACAAAACATTAGCTGGGCATGGTGGTACGTGCCTGTAATCCCAGCTACCCAGGAGGCAGAGGTTGCGGTGAGCCGATGGCGCCATTGCACTCCAGCCTGGGTAACAAGAGCGAAACTCTGTCTCAAAAAACAAACAAAACAAAGAAATATTTTCGGCCTGGCGCAGTGGCTCACGCCTGTAATCCAAGCACTTTGGAGGCCAAGGCAAGCAGATCACCTGAGGTCGGGAGTTCAAGACCAGCCTGACCAACATGGTGAAACCCCATCTTTAAAAACAAACAAACAAAAAAAAGGGCAAAAAACAAACAAACAAAAAGTTAACCAGGTGCTTGTCTACAACAAGCACCTGGTTAACTTAGATAGGCAAATCCTGAGCTCCCACCCAGCCCTACTGAATCAAAGGGTGGGGCCCAGCAGTCAATTCTTTAACAAGCCTCCCAGGCAATTCTGCCCTTGATTTTCGCCAGAAGACAGAAGGAGCCCCGGGTGATTCTGATGAGTGCTAAAGTTAAGCAGTCCTGCTTTAGGACACTATGAACTTTCCACTCCAGTTGTTCTGCTCTTGGCTGATCCCCCTCTTGCCTTGGAAATCTCTCTCTTTTTTTTTTTTGTTCTTTTTAATTTTTTTTTTTTTTTTTTTAAGGCGGGGTTTCACCATGTTGGTCAGGCTGGTCTTGAACTCCTGACCTCAGGTGATCTGCCTGCCTTGGCCTCCAAAGTGCTTGGATTACAGGCATGAGCCACCATGCCCGGCCTGGAAATCTCTCTCATATCAGTCTCCAAGAATTCCACTGGAGAGATAAATTTTTAAAAATCCCACTGAGGGCCGGGCGCAGTGGCTCAAGCCTGTAATCCCAGCACTTTGGGAATCACGAGGCCAAGAGATCGAGACCATCCTGGTCAACATGGTGAAACCCCGCCTCTACTAAAAATACAAAAAATCAGCTGGGCATGGTGGCGCCTGCCTGTAATCCCAGCTACTCAGGAGGCTGAGGCAGGAGAATTGCCTGAACCCAGGAGGCGGAGGTTGCGGTGAGCCGAGATCGCGCCATTGCACTCCAGCCTGGGTAACAAGAGCGAAACTCCGTCTCAAAAAAAAAGAAAGAAAGAAAAAAGAAAAAAATGCTTAAACTGAAAAAAATCAAGACATATCTTTGTAAACTTGCTTTATAGGCCAGGCATGGTGGCTCATGCCTGTACTCCCAGGACCTTGGGAGGCTGAAGTGAGTAGGTCACCTGAGGTCAGGAGTTAGAGACTAGCCTGGCCAACATGGTGAAACCTCCTGTCTACTAAAAATACAAAAATCAGCCAGGCATGGTGGCGCTTGCCGGTAGTTTCAACTACTCGGCAGGCTAAGGCAGGAGACTCGACTGAACCCAGAAGGCAGAGGTTATAGTGAGCTGAGATCCTGCTATTGCACTGCAGCCTGGGTGACAAGGCTCAAAAACAAAAACAAAACAAACAAAAAACGTACTCTTTTTTTTTTTTTTGAGACGGAGTTTCGCTCTTGTTACCCAGGCTGGAGTGCAATGGCACGATCTCGGCTCACCGCAACCTCCGCCTCCTGGGTTCAGGCAATTCTCCTACCTCAGCCTCCTGAGTAGCTGGGATTACAGGCACGTGCCACCATGCCCAGCTAATGTTTTGTATTTTTAGAAGGGACGGGGTTTCACCACGTTGACCAGGATGGTCTCGATCTCTTTTTTTTTTTTTTTTTTTGAGATGGAGTTTCGCTCTTGTTACCCAGGCTGGAGTGCAATGGCGCGATCTCGGCTCACCGCAACCTCCGCCTCCTGGGTTCAGGCAATTCTCCTGCCTCAGCCTCCTGAGTAGCTGGGATTACAGGCACGCACCACCATGCCCGGCTAATTTTTTGTATTTTTAGTAGAGACGGGGTTTCACCGTGTTGACCAGGTTGGTCTCGATCTCTCGACCTTGTGATCCACCCGCCTCGGCCTCCCAAAGTGCTGGGATTACAGGCTTGAGCCACCGTGCCCGGCCGGTCTCGATCTCTTGACCTCGTGATCCACCCGCCTCGGCCTCTCAAAGTGCTGGGATTACAGGCGTGAGCCACTGCGCCCGGCCGAGAGTTCTAATTTTTTAAAGTTAATCAGTTCAGTTATGAAAGTCTGTTATGTGTATAGAGGAAACAGGGCCAGGCCTGATGGCTCCATCCTGCAATTCCAGCACTTTGGGAGGCCGAGGTAGGTGGATCACTTGAGCACAGGCATTCAAGGCCAGCCTTGGCAACATAGTGAGACCCCCGTCTCTACAAAAACTACAAAAATTAGCTGGGCGTGGTGGCTCATGCCTGCAGTCTCAGCTACTCTGAAGGCTTAGGTGGGAGCAGAATCACTTCAGCCTGGCAGGCAGAGGTTACAGTAACCCGTGATCGCACCACTGCACTCTAGCCTGGGAGACAAAGCAAAACCCTGTTTGAAAAAAAAAAAAAAAAAAAAAAAAGAATAGGGAAAATATATACATATCTTAGAAACAGTGTTCTTGCTATATTGCCTAGGCTGGTCTTGAACTCCTGGGCTAAACCAATCCTCCTGCCTCAGCCTCCCAAAGTGTTGAGATTACAGGCAAGAGCCACGGTGCCTGGCCCAATTTATATTCTTATTTCACCTCCCATTTTGAAATAAATTCCACATAAACAGCTTATTTTCTAAAATCCTTAGAAACACAATAAAGAATAGCACTAAATAGTTTTCTTTCTTTTTTTTTTTTGAGGCGGAGTTTTGCAGCCTCCTGAGTAGCTGGGATTACAGGCACATGCCACCATGCCCAGGTAGTTTTTTTGTATTTTTAGTAGAGATGGGGTTTCACCATGTTGACCAGGATGGTCTCGATCTCTTGACCTCGTGATCCAGCCGCCTCGGCCTCCCAAAGTAGCACTAAATATTTTTCAAACTTTGGGCCTTAAAGTGTATGGAAGGTTTAAGGAGAGAAACAAAAGAACAAATATAAAAAAGAAAAAAAACAGGCCGGATGCAGTGGCTCACACCTGTAATCCCAGCACTTTGAGAGGCTGAGGTGGGCAGATCATGAGGTCAGGAGATCAACACCACCCTGGCTAACACAGTGAAACCTCGTTTCTATTTTTTTTTTTTTTTTGAGACGGAGTTTCGCTCTTGTTACCCAGGCTGGAGTGCAATGGCGCGACCTTGGCTCACCGCAACCTCCGCCTCCTGGGTTCAGGCAATTCTCCTGCCTCAGCCTCCTGAGTAGCTGGGATTATAGGCACGCACCACCATGCCCAGCTAATTTTTTGTATTTTTAGTAGAGACGGGGTTTCACCATGTTGACCATGGTTGGTCTCGATCTCTCGACCTCGTGATCCACCCGCCTCGGCCTCCCAAAGTGCTGGGATTACAGGCTTGAGCCACCACGCCCGGCAAAAAATTTTTTTTAATTAGCCGGGGCTGGTGACACAGGCCTGTGGTCCTGGATATGGGTACCCAATACTGATCACTGAGGCAGGAGGATGTCCTGAGCCCAGGAGTTAGAAGCTGCAGTTAGGCTGTGCGCAGTGGCTCACACCTGTAATCCCAGCACTTTTGGAGGCCGAGGCGGTTGGGTCACGAGGTCAAGAGATCGAGACCATCCTGGTCAACATGGTGAAACCCCGTCTCTACTAAAAATACAAAAATTAGCTGGGCATGGTGGCGCGTGCCTGTAATCCCAGCTACTCGGAAGGCTGAGGCAGGAGAATTGCCTGAACCGAGGAGGCGGAGGTGCGGTGAGCCGAGATCGCTCCATTGCCCTCCAGCCTGGGCCACTGAGACCCTGTCCCCAAAAAATATATATTTTTGACCTCCCATTTTGAAATACATTTATATATATATATACACACACACATACATATGTATATATACACACATACACACACACATACACATATATGTAGGTGTGTATATGGTATTCCAGATTGGGAAAGCCTGGTCAGGGCAAGAGGAGGGCTGCTATTTTGGAAAACCCTCCCAGACATGTAGCTATTTTACTTGCGCTCTTCCAAGCTTCGTGACCCTGGCGGGGCGGGGGTCCCCTGGGCCTGGTTCCCTCTACCCCAGCAGCCCCACCCCAACCCTAGGCTCCCTTGGCGTTCACTCTGACTCTCCAGCCTTGCATTTGTGGGGTTCAAACCTGACATTGCCACCTGCCTTTGAAGGTTATCTGCTTTGCCTTCCGGTAGCGGAAGCCCAAGGGGTACGATGGAGTCTTGCAATCCCGCTGGGGTGGGGCGGGAGGGTCCAAAGTTCGCAGGGGTGGGATGCCGACCCCCCGGTTGAGCAAAACAGCCCCTGGAGTCCACGCCTCTTCCTCACCTCCCACAGCCCTCAGTTGCCCTCCTCAGGGAATCCTCCTTAGGATTTTTGCAATTCCACAATGATAAATTAATACCCCCAGGGCAATTATTTAATAGCTGAGTGGAAAATAGTTAATGATGACTTAATACCATGACAGCCCTCTAAAGAGTTTACTGGAAGAAATGGTGGCTCTGATGGAAAGGGGAATATGGGTGGTAGATTTCCCAAAATTAGCTGTTGAGTAAAGTTATCTGGAACCCTGACTAAAGGTCACTTCGGCCTATCAGAAAAGAGTAGCAAATACTCTTAGCATTCCCAGGTTTGCTTAAGGGTGAGATTTCAGGAAAGACTTGTTTTCTTTGTCTAATTTACAGGGCTCCACAGAATGTGGTCAGGAAGTCATGTTGGTGGGGTAACTTTGTGTTTCATTGTTTATTTTCCTTTTTTTGAGACAGAGTCTCACTCCGTCGTCCAGGCTAGAGTGCAGTGGCACAATCTGGCCTCCCTGCAGCCTCGGCCTCCTGGGCCCAAGTGACTCTTGTGCCTCAGCCTCCCTCGTAGCTGGGATTACAGGTGCAGGCCGCCACGCCCGGCTAATTTTTGTATTTTTAATAGAGACGGAGTTTCGCCATGTTGGCCAGGCTGGTCTGGAAATCCTGACCTCAGGTGATCTAATGCCTCGGCCTCCCAAGATTTTGGGATTACAAACCTGACCCATCGCCTTGGCCGGATCTTTCTTTCTTTCTTTCTTTCTTTCCTTCGTTTTTTTTTTTTTTTTTTGAGACGGAGTTTTGCTCTTGTTACCCAGGCTGGAGTGCAATAGCGCAATCTCGGCTCACCACAACCTCCGCCTCCTGGGTTCAGGCAATTATTCTGCCTCAGCCTCTTGAGTAGCTGCTGCATCTTACTTTCTAGTAACATTCTCCAATAAAAACAATGAGGGCTCCTTGGAGAAATGGCTAATTCTAGGGCTGAGAGGAAAATATGTAAGATAAGATCATTGGCCGGGCACGGTGGCTCAAGCCTGTAATCCCAGCACTTTGGGAGGCTGAGGCGGGTGGATCACGAGGTCAAGAGATCGAGACCATCCTGGTCAACATGGTGAAACCCCGTCTCTACTAAAAATACAAAAAATTAGCTGGGCATGGTGGCACGTGCCTGTAATCCCAGCTACTCAGGAGGCTGAGGCAGGAGAATTGCCTGAGCCCAGGAGGCGGAGGTTGCGGTGAGCCGAGATCCCGCCGTTGCACTCCAGCCTGGGTAACAAGAGTGAAATTCCATCTCAAAAAAAAAAAAAAAAAAAAAAAAAAAAAAGATAAGATCATTGTCAGACTAAGCATGGTGGCTCACACCTGTAATCCCAGCACCTTGGGAGGCGGAGGCAGGCGGATCACTTTGATATGGCTCTGATAAGTGAAGGAACAAGAGGGCTTTTGTTTCACTTTGAATTAGATAAAACATCAAGGCAGGGCGCAGTGGCTCACGCCAGTAATCCCAGCGGTTTGGGAGGCCAAGGAGGGAGGATCACGAGGTGAGGAGTTCGAGACCAGTGGCCTATAAGGTGTAACCCTGTCTCTACTAAAAAATATAGAAACTAGCTGGGTGTCAGTGGTGCGTGGGTGCCTGTAATCCCAGCTACTCAGGAGATTGAGGCAGGAGAATTGCTGGAACCCGGGAGGCAGAGATCGCACCACTGTACTCCAGCCTTGGCAACAGAGCAAGACTCCGTCTCAAAAAAAAAAAAAGAAAGAAAGAAAAGGAAAAATCATGGACAGACGTGGAGTGGTTTTAAGGAGCGGAGAGTGTTGGGGGAGGGGCTCCAAAGCCCAAAGAGGGAGCCCCACCTGGCACAGATACCAGCAGAGGCTGGAGGAGGCAGTGTCTGATTTGCACAGGGCTCAGGGAATTCGCTTGACTACACATGTCATTCACGTAGCCCGAGAAAAAACTGACCTCCAACTGGCCTTTTAATATGCAAATACAGGGCCATGATTTTCTACACACGTGGGGATACATGAAGGCCACCTGTTGCCAGGAACTGGTGGGACAACGGCAAGAAAGCCAGAGGAAACTTCACATTGGGTGGACCCAGTTTTTAATGGCCCGTATTTGCATATCAAAGGCTGCCGGCCTGGCTCTTGGAGCCCCAGCTTTACAAGAAAGTTTCCTAGAGATGCTCTAAAAAACAAAGCCTTCCATTCTTATACCTTTGTGGTAAAAGACTACACGCTGGGTACAGTATACACTGCTTGGGTGATAGGTGCACCTAAATCTAAGAAATCACCACTAAAGAACTTATTCGTGTACTAAAATAAATAAATTTTAAAAGGAAAAAAAAAAAACAACAAAGACTTCCATCCGGACTGGTGGGTCATGCCTGTAATCCCAGTACTTTGGGAGGCTGAGGCAGGTGGATCACCTTACGTGAGGAGTTCAAACCCAGCCTGGCCAACATGGTGAAACCCCATCTCTACTAAAAATACAAAAAGTCAGCCAGGTGTGGTGGCACACACCTGTAATTCTAGCTATTTGGAAGGCTGAGGCAGGAGAATTGCTTGAACCCAGGAGGCAGAGGTTGCAGTGAGCCAAGATTTGGGCCACTGCACTCCAGCCTGGGCAACAGAGCGAGACTGTTTCAGAAAACAACAACACACTTCCCAAGGGCCCCTTTCCCTATCTGCCTAAAATAATTTCTTTTTTTTTTTTTTTTTTTTTTTTGAGACGGAGTTTCGCTCTTGTTACCCAGGCTGGAGTGCAATGGCGCGATCTCGGCTCACCGTAACCTCCGCCTCCTGGGTTCAGGCAATTCTCCTGCCTCAGCCTCCTGAGTAGCTGGGATTACAGGCACGCGCCACCATGCCCAGCTAATGTTGTTTTTTTTTTGTATTTTTAGTAGAGACGGGGTTTCACCATGTTGACCAGGATGGTCTCGATCTCTTGACCTCATGATCCACCCGCCTCGGCCTCCCAAAGTGCTGGGATTACAGGCGTGAGCAACCGCACCCGGCCTAATTTTTTGTATTTTTAGTAGAGACAGGGTTTCACCATGTTGACCAGGATGGTCTCGATCTCTTGACCTTGTGATGCACTCGCCTCGGCCTCCCAAAGTGCTAGGATTACAGGCTTGAGCCACCGTGCCTGGCAATTTTTTTTTTTTAAGACGGGGTTTCACCATGTTTGTCAGGCTGGTCTTGAACTCCCGACCTCAGGTGATCCGCCCACCCTGGCCTCCAAAGTGCTTGGATTACAGGCATGAGCCACCACACCCAGCCCTAAAATAATTTCTTAATAACTCCCTCCTACCACAACTTGAGGTCAGGAGTTCGAGACCAGCCTGGCCAACATGGCATAACCCCATCACCACAAAAAATACAAAATTTGGCTGGGCATGTTGGTGTGCCTGTAATTCCACCTAGTCAGGAGTCTGAGTTGTGAGAATGGCTTGACTCGAGGAGGCAGAGGTTGCAGTGAGCCGAGATTATGCCACTGCACTCCGGTCTAGGGGACAGAGCTAGACTCTGTCTCAAAAAAGAAAAAAAAATCTGGAGCATTTTATAGTGCCAGAAAAAAGAAGGAAAAACGGCTGGGCCTGGTGGCTCATGCCTGTAATCCCAGCGCTTTGGGAGACTAAGGCAGGAGGATTGCTTGAATGTAGGAGTTCAAGACCAGCCTGGGCAATAAAGTGAGACCCCCCCCCCACCAGTTTCTACAAAAATAAAAGATTAACTGGGTATGGCAGCGGCACACTTGGAATAGCAGCTAAATGGGAAGCTGAGGCAGAAGGATTGCTCTAGCCCAGGAAATCAAGGCTGTGACCTTTACTCATACCACTGCACTCCAGCTTGGGTGACAGAGCAAGAATCTGTCTCAAAAGAAAAAAGAACCAGCTGAGTTTCTTTTCCGTTAGTCTGAAATGGCCCGCACCAAGCAGACTAAAAAAAAGGGAAAGAAAGGCCGGGCGTTGGTGGCTCAAGCCTGTAATCCCAGCACTTTGGGAGGCCGAGGCGGGTGGATCATGAGGTCGAGAGATCGAGACCATCCTGGTCAAGGTGGTGAAACCCCGTCTCTACTAAAAATGCAAAACATTAGCTGGGCATGGTGGTGCGTGCCTGTAGTCCCAGCTACTCAGGAGGCTGAGGCAGGAGAATTGCTTGAACCCAGGAGGCGGAGGTTGCGGTGAGCCGAGATCGTGCCATTGCACTCCAGTCTGGGTAACAAGAGCGACGCTCTGTCTCAAAAAAAAAGGGAAAGAAAAAGGAACCAGCTGGGTGTGGTGGCCCACGCCTATAATCCAAGCACTTTGGAGGCCAAGGCGGGCGGATCACGTGAGGTCGGGGTTTCAAGACCAGCCTGACAAACATGGTGAAACCCGGTCTTTAAAATAAAAAAATAAAAAATAGGGCTGGGCGCGGTGGCTCAAGCCTGTAATCCCAGCACTTTGGGAGGCTGAGCCGGGTGGATCACAAGGTCAAGAGATCGAGACCATCCTGGTCAACATGGTGAAACCCCGTCTCTACTAAAAATACAAAAAGTTAGCTGGGCATGGTGGCGCGTGCCTGTAATCCCAGCTACTCAGGAGGCTGAGGCAGGAGAATTGCTTGAACCCAGGAGGTGGAGGTTGCGGTGAGCCGAGATCGCACCATTGCACTCCAGCCTGGGTAACAAGAGCAAAACTCTGTCTCAAATAAATAAATAAATAAATAATTGGACAGGAAGTGACAACTTATTTTCTAGGCTAGTTTGTTAAAGAGTCTCTCTCTGTCACCTAGGCAGGACTGCAGTGGCAGCATCAGAGCTCCTGGGCTCAACTAATCCTCCCAGCTCAGCCTCCTGAATAGCTGGAATCACAGGCATGCACCCCAACATTTGGCTAATTTTTAAAGTTTTGGACAAGAATTCCAGCTCTCTTTAGAACTGCAGAATTCCAAACAACGTATGCTCAAGGGGGTGAGCACACTCAAATGCACACTTCTTAGGTGTGGGTTGCACATGGTGACTCCTTTCAAAGTGTACAGTATAGAACTGGGCCATGGTGGCTCACGCCTGCAATCCCAGCACTTTGGGAGGCTAAGTTGGGCAGATCTCTTGAGATCAGGGATTTCAGACCAGCCTGGCCAACACGGTGAAACCCCGTCTCTACTAAAAATACAAAAAGTAGCTGGGCATGGTGGCACACGCCTGTAGTCCCAGCTACTCAGGAGGCTGAGGCAGGAAAATCGCTTGAACCTGGGAGGAGGAGATTTCAGTGAGCCAAGATAGTGCCGCTGCACTCCAGACAGGGGAACAGAGCAAGACTCCGTCTCAAAAAAAAAAATTATTATCACTTTTTGAGATATTGTCTCATTAATATTGTTCAGGCTGATCTCAAACTCCTGGGCTCAAGTAAACCCCTTGCCTCAACTGTCCAAGTAGCTGGGATTACAGGTGTGAACCATTGTGATGGCTAAATCATTTTAATTTAATTTAATTGCCGGGCGCGGTGGCTCAAGCCTGTAATCCCAGCACTTTGGGAGGCCGAGGCGGGTGGATCACAAGGTCGAGAGATCGAGACCAACCTGGTCAACATGGTGAAACCCCGTCTCTACTAAACATACAAAAAATTAGCTGGGCATGGTGGCACGTGCCTATAATCCCAGCTACTCAGGAGGCTGAGGCAGGAGGAGAATTGCCTGAACCCAGGAGGCGGAGGTTGCGGTGAGCCGAGATCGCGCCATTGCACTCCAGCCTGGGTAACAAGAGCGAAACTCCGTCTCAGAAAAAAAAAATAATAATAAATAAAAAAATTAAAAAATTAATTTAATTAATTTATTTTTTTGAGATGGAGTTTCGCTCTTGTGACCCAGGCTGGAGTGCAATGGCGCGATCTCGGCTCACCGCAACCTCCGCCTCCTGGGTTCAGGCAATTCTCCTCCTGCCTCAGCCTCCTGAGTAGCTGGGATTACAGGCACGCGCCACCATGCCCAGCTAATTTTTTGTATGTTTAGTAGAGACGGGGTTTCACCATGTTGACCAGGATGGTCTCGATCTCTTGACCTCATGATTCACCCGCCTCGGCCTCCCAAAGTCCTGGGATTACAGGCGTGAGCCACTTCACCCGGCCCTCTTCTTTCTTTCTTTTTTCTATTTTTTTAGACAGAGTCTTGCTCTGTTGCCCAGGCTAGAGTGCAGTGGTTCAATCCTGGCTCACTGAAAACTCCACTTCCCAGGTTCAACTGATTCTCCTGCCTCAGTCTCCCAAGTAGCTGGGATTACAGGCATCTGCCATCATGCCTGGCTAAATGTTGTAGTTTTAGTTGAGTTGGGGTTTCACCATGTTGGTCAGGCTGATCTCGAACTCCTGACCTCAGGTCGTCCACCTTCCTCAGCCTCCCAAGGTGCTGGGATTACAGGTGTAAGCCACTGTGCCTGGCTTTCTTATAGAATCTTTAAAAACAGTACTATTAAATCCTATGATTTCTTTTTTTTTTTTTTTTTTTTTTTTGAGACGGAGTTTTACTCTTGTTACCCAGGCTGGAGTGCAATGGCACGATCTCGGCTCACCGCAACCTCCACCTCCTGGGTTCAGGCAATTCTCCTGCCTCAGCCTCCTGAGTAGCTGGGATTACAGGCACGTGCCACCATGCCCAGCTAATTTTTTGTATTTTTAGTAGAGACGGGGTTTCACCATGTTGACCAGGATGGTCTCGATCTCTTGACCTCGTGATCCACCCGCCTCGGCCTCCGGAAGTGCTGGGATTACAGGCGTGAGCCACTGCGCCCGGCCAATCCTATGATTTCTTAGCTAAGGAAAACGAGGCCCAAATAGGTTAGCCCATGTCAGACAATGGTCTATATGACATCTCAGACCATTCCAATTCTTCAATTTGAAAAATTTCCATTTCTAAGTATATATCATAAAAGACTGAATGAATTGCCCAAGATTACATTATAATTGGAAATGCTGTGCTTAACTCAGATCCCCTGACCATTTGGTGCTTTTTCTGCTAGGCAACCGCACATTCTTCATTATTTCTTTTTTCCTTCACGGTCAAACTACCTCTCTCCCTTTTTTTCTTTTTCTTTTTTTCTTAGCTTGTGCTCTGCGGAACCTTTTATTTCCTTTAGGAACTGGGTCTTGCTGGCTGGGTGCGGTGGCTCACGCCTGTAATCCCAGCACTTTGGGAGGCTGACGCGGGTGGATCACTAGGTCGGGAGATCGAGACCACCCTGGACAACATGATGAAACCCCGTCTCTATTAAAATATATACACTGTATACACACATATAAAATTAAAAATAAATAAATAAAGGAACTGGGTCTTGCTATGGTACCCAGGTTGGCGTTGCACTCTGTCTCCCACCTCAGACTTCCAAGCAGCAGGGGTTACAGGCACAAGCCACTGCACCTCATCAGACTTCTCTTTAATAAATAATAATGACGATAGGCCGGGCGCGGTGGCTCAAGCCTGTAATCCCAGCACTTTGGGAGGCAGAGGCGGGTGGATCACGAGGTCAAGAGATCGAGACCATCCTGGTCAACATGGTGAAACCCCGTCTCTACTAAAGATACAAAAAATTAGCTGGGCATGGTAGCGCGTGCCTGTAATCCCAGCTACTCAGGAGGCTGAGGCAGGAGAATTGCCTGAACCCAGGAGGCGGAGGTTGCAGTGAGCCGAGATCGCGCCATTGCACTCCAGCCTGGGTAACAAGAGCGAAACTCCGTCTCAAAAAAAAAAAAAAAAAAAAAAAAGATCCAGATTGGACATGAGAGAAGTGGGTCCTGGGAGCAGTGACATGTGCCTGTAGTTCTGGCTACACGGAGGCTGAAACAGAAGAATCCCTCGATCCAGGAATTTCAAGGCCAGCGTGGGCAACAGAGTGAAACACTCTCCAAACCTAGTCTCCAAAAAAAAAAAAAGGAACGAGGAAAACCTCACTATCTGAAAGAGCGAGAGCTCTAGAAATAGCAACCAATTAATTCCTTCATTTCTTTTTCTTTTCTTTTTTTTGAGACGCAGTTTCGCTCTTGTTACCCAGGCTGGAGTGCAATGGCTCAATCACAGCTCACTGCAGCCTCCGCCTCCTGGGTTCAGGCAATTCTCCTGCCTCAGCCCCCTGAGTAGCTGGGACTACAGGTGCGCATCACCACGCCCAGCTAAAATTTTTTTTTTTTTTTTTTTTTTTTGAGACAGAGTTTCACTCTTGTTATCCAGGCTGGAGTGCAATGGCGCGATCTCGGCTCATCGCAACCTCCGCCTCCCGGGTTCAGGCAATTCTCCTGCCTCAGCCTCCTGAGTAGCTGGGATTACAGGCACGCGCCACCATGCCCAGCTAATTATTTGTATTTTTAGTAGAGACGGGGTTTCACCAAGTTGACCAGGATGGTCTCGATCTCTTGACCTCGTGATCCACCCGCCTCGGCCTCCCAAAGTGCTGGGATTACAGGCTTGAGCCACCGCGCCCGGCCGTAAAATTTTTATATTTTTAGTAGAGATGGGGTTTCACTAAGTTGGCCAGAATGGTCTCGATCTCTTGACCTCATGATCCATCTGCCTCGGCCTCCCAAAGTGCTGGGATTACAGGCTTGAGCCACTGTGCCCAGCCAATTCCTTCATTTATTTTTTGCACAGATATTTATCAAATGCCTGCTCCCTGCAGGGCACTTTCCTCCACAGTGGAGATACTTTGGGGAAAAAGACACAGTGAAGCTATTTAAGTGTAGAGACACAGTTCTGATCCTCAAGGGGTGATTTGTCTGAAAGGGACGGAGGTACTGTATAAACTGTAATGGATGCCCAGGTATGGCTCAGTGGGAGAAAGAAGTATCTAAATCTATTTTGGTGAGTCAAAGTGAGTCGAAGTTGCGGAAGTAGAGTCGACGTTTGAATTTGATCTTGCAAAGGCTCTGAGATGCAATGAGTTCACTAAACTACAAACAGGTCAATATAATTAAAGCATCCACACTAAGGATGGTGGGTGGTGAGAAATGAGGTTGGTGGCTGGGTGTGGTGGCTCATGCGTATAATCCCAGCACTTTGGGAGGCCTAGGTGGGAAGACTGCTTGAGGCCAGGAGTTCAAGACCAGTTTGGGCAACGTGGCAAGGCCCCATTTCTACAAATATAAAACAGTTATCTGGAAGTAGTGCTCTGTGCCTGTAGTCTCAGCTACTCCAGAGGCTAAGGTGGGAAGATCTTGTGAGCCCAGGTGGGGGTCGAGGCTTGCAGTGAGCCAAGATCAGGGCAGTGCATTCCAGTTTGGGCTACAGAGTGAGACCCCATCTCAAAAATAAATAAATACATAAATAGAAATACAATAAAATAATGAAATCTACTTGAGTATTTGTCTAACCCAGGGGTGTCCAATCTCTTGGCTTCCCTGGGTCACATTGGAAGAATTGTCTTGGGCCACACGTAAAATATACTAACACTAACGATAGCTGATGAGCTAAAACAAAACAAAACAAAAACACACAAACACAAGAAAGTCTCATAATGTTTTAAGAAAGTTTATGAATTTGTGTTGGGGTGCATTCAAAGCCATCCTGTGCCACCTGTGGCCCTCGGGCCGGGCAGCAGGTTGGACCAGCTTGGTGTAAGCAGATGACGAATTATAAGCCTATGAATTATTTTTTAATTTTTAATTTTATTTATTTATTTATTTTTGAGATGGAGTTTTTCGCTTTTGTTACCCAGGCTGGAGTGCAATGGCGCGATCTCGGCTTACCGCAACCTCCGCCTCCTGGGTTCAGGCAATTCTCCTGCCTCAGCCTCCTGAGTAGCTGGGATTACAGGCACGCGCCACCATGCCCAGCTAATTTTTTGTATTTTTAGTAGAGACGGGGTTTCACCATGTTGACCAGGATGGTCTCGATCTCTCGACCTTGTGATCCACCCGCCTTGGCCTCCCAAAGTGCTGGGATTACAGACTTGAGCCACCGCGCCCGGCTCTATTTTTTTCTTTTAAGACGGAGTTTCACCATGTTGGTCAGGCTGTTCTTGAACTCCCGATCTCAGGTGATCTGCCCGCTTTGGCCTCCAAAGTGCTTGGATTACAGGCGAGAGACGCCACGCCAGGCACAACTCTGTGAATTATTCACTACTCTGTTCCTAGCACAAATCTCGGCACCTTGCACATAATAGATGCTTAATAACTGTCTGTTAAATGAATAAATGTCTCCTTTTCACTCTGTCTACTGCTGACAGCCTCACATTGTTGTAGTTTCTGTCCATGCATTGGCAATCTTTGTGAACTTTTTCCTGGAAGAGCAGAGCAAGAGAAGAGAGAAAAAAAAAATTCGGTCTTCACATCCAATGGCCTTTGAGGAGCTGGGAAGGGGGCAATTCACACTTGATTATCTTAGCTCAGATAAATTAGCAGAGCCTGAATTGCTGGGCAGTCTGGCAGCGGAGCTCTTCCCGGCCTGACAGCCATCCCGGAGGCCATGGTTGCTTTCTTGCCAGGTTTGGCTTTTAGCTTCCTGCTAACTCTGGCTTTGGGCCAGGCAGTCCAATTTCAAGAATATGTCTTTCTCCAATTTCTGGACTTAGAGGAGGCGCCTTCACCCCAGAAGTTCCAATCTGTGCCTTATATCCTGAAGAAAATTTTCCAGGATCGTGAAGCAGCAGCGACCACTGGGGTCTCCCAGGACTTATGCTACGTAAAGGAGCTGGGCGTCCGTGGGAATATCCTTCGCTTTCTCCCGGACCAAGGTACGGAAATGGGACTGTTTGCCAGAGAAACATCTGAAACTGGGTGATGTAAAGAAAGGAGAGGACAATAGGAAATGACAATGACGGATGGCCTTTGTGCTGGTCTTTTAAAATTTTATCTCATTTAATTCCAGCACACGATCAGGAGAGGGAGGTAGATATTCTTATCAAGTTTCTAACAAAAAGGAAATTAGGCTCAGATAGTAGGTGACCTGTAATCTATTCAAGATCATATAGCTGGTGTGAGAACAAAGTCACAATTCGAAATAGGGTTTTGTTTTCTGAATCAACTGCTTTGTGCTTCAGTTAAGATGAAAGAAGTGAGGGAAGAATCAGAGCTCAGTCTCCCACTCTTCAGCCCGCATAGACACATCCTGCTTCCGTGTGGCAGGCAGGGTATGAAACTTCTGAGGCTGGTTTGCCCATGAATTCTGCTTCCCTTATTTGCACCTCCTGGCAAAGCTTACTCTTGATTCGTGAATACAGAACAATAATATATACAATTGTTATATCCTTTATAAAAGGATACCAGTGAGTGGCATTCAACAGTTTCCCAAACCGACCACCCACCAAATAACCTAGATCTTCCATTAACGGCACATCCTCCAACCCCGTTCCTGCCCCTCATTCTCCCCACCCAATTCTTATTCAAAGTCTGAAATGGGTGTTGAGAATCTGCATGTCTATACAACCTCCCAGGTGTTTCAGATGCAGAATTTAGAGCCTTGGTTAGTTTTACAGCAACTGGAGAGAAGATTTAAATATTTATTTGTCCAAGAAGCACTTATTGGATACCTATGGTGAGCTAGGAACTGTATGACCATATGAGACAAAGTTTGCCTTTTTTTTTTTTTTTTTTTTTTGAGAGTCTCGCTTTGTCTCCTAGGCTGGAGTGGTGCGATCTCAGCTCACTGCAACCTCCACCTCCCGGGTTCAAGTGATTCAAACTGCCTCATCTTCCCAAGTAGCTGGGATTACAGGCATGCGCCACCACACCCAACTAATTTTAAAAAATTTTTTTAGTAGAGATGGGGTTTCACTATATGTTTGCCAGGCTGGTCTCAAACTCCTGACTTAAGGTGATCCACCTGCCTCAGCTGGGATTATAGGCATTAGCCACCGAGCCCAGCCAACTTTGCCCTTTTTTTTTTTTTTTTTTTTGAGACGGAGTTTTGCTCTTGTTACCCAGGCTGGAGTGCAATGGCGCGATCTCGGCTCACCGCACCCTCCGCCTCCTGGGTTCAGGCAATTCTCCTGCCTCAGCCTCCTGAGTAGCTGGGACTACAGGCACGCACCACCATGCCCAGCTAATTTTTGTATCTTTAGTAGAGACGGGGTTTCACCATGTTGACCGGGATGGTCTCGATCTCTTGACCTCATGATCTACCCGCCTCGGCCTCCCAAAGTGCTGGGATTACAGGCGTGAGCCACCGCTCGGCCATGTATGCACTTTTTCTATTATTTCCCTAGAATAAATTCTTAGAATAAAATTGTTGGGGCCGGGCGCGGTGGCTCAAGCCTGTAATCCCAGCACTTTGGGAGGCCGAGGCGGGTGGATCACAAGGTCAAGAGATCGAGACCATCCCGGTCAACATGGTGAAACCCCGTCTCTACTAAAAATACAAAAAATTAGCTGGGTATGGTGGCGCGTGCCTGTAGTCCCAGCTACTCAGGAAGCTGAGGCAGGAGAATTGCTTGAACCCAGGAGACGGAGGTTGCGGTGAGCCGGAGATCGTGCCATTGCACTCCAGCCTGGGTAACAAGAGCAAAACTCCGTCTCAAAAAAAAAAAAAAAAAAAAAAAAAATTGTTGGATTAAAGAGTACACACGTTTACACTTTTAATATATAGCAAATGTCCTACAAAATTTATACCCCACCATGAGTATATGAGAATTCTCTCTTCCCACAATTTAACATAAATCTTTTTTTCTTTTTCTTTTTTTTTCTTTTTGAGATGGGGTTTCACCATGTTTGTCAGACTGGTCTCAAACTCTCAGGTAATCCACCTGCCTGGGCCTTTCAAAGTGCTGGGATTGCAGGCGTGAGCCACCGTGTCCGGCCTTTTTTTCTTTTTCTTTTTTGAGATGGAGTTTCGTTCTTGTTGCCTGGGCTGGAGTGCAATGACACAATCTCGGCTCACCGAAACCTCTGCCTCCTGGATTCCAATGATTCTCCTGCCTCAGCCTCCTGAGTAGCTGGGATTATAGGCATGTGCCACCACGCCTGGCTAACTTTTGTATTTTTAGTAGAGACAGGATTTCTTCATGTTGTTCAGGCTGGTCTTGAACTCCTGACCTCAGGTGATCTGCCTGCCTTGACCTCTCAAAGTGCTGGGATTACAGTCTTTTTTTTTTTTTTTTTTGAGACCGAGTTTCGCTCGTTACCCTGGCTGGAGTGCAATGGCGCGATCTCGGCTCACCGCAACCTCCGCCTCCTGGGTTCAGGCAATTCTCCTGCCTCAGCCTCCTGAGTAGCTGGGATTACAGGCACGCGCCACCATGCCCAGCTAATTTTTTGTATTTTTAGTAGAGACGGGGTTTCACCATGTTGACCAGGATGCTCTCGATCTCTTGACCTCGTGATCCACCTGCCTTGGCCTCCCGAAGTGCTGGGATTACAGGCTTGAGCCACCGCGCCCAGCTCGAGCTTATAGTCTTAAGCCACTGCTCCTTGTCCAGTCTGTTGACTCTTTCTCAGAATAATGGTTTACATGCCTGCAGTAAAATATTTAGGATTTCAAAAGAAACCAATTAAATATATGTATACACACATATGTTTTGTTTGTTTGTTTGTTTGTTTGTTTAAGATGAGGTTTCACTATGACGGCCAGGTTGGTTTTGAACTCCTGATGTCAGGTAATCCACCTACCTCGGGCTCCCAAAGTGCTAGGATTACAGGTGTGAGCCACCGTGCCCGGCCCTTGAAATATATTTTTAAAATATTTTAAAAACAAATGTGTATATAGTAATGTATATAATGCTTTATTAATGTAATAGGTAGCAAGATCTAGGGAGGTAATTATACTTCTAACTACCAGAAATTTCAGCATGGTGTTAGCATAAGTGAGTTTTTTTTTTTTTCTTTTATTTATTTTTTTTGTAGAAATGGGATCTTACTTCTTGCCCAGGATGGTCTCAAACTCCTGGCTTCAAACAAATCTCCCATCTCAGTCTCCCAACCTGCTGGGTTTACAGGCATAAGCCACCTTGCTGGGTCTCCATAAATGTTTTAATATATTTGCAACAACTAAATGTGTAAACATACCTACGATTATTATTGATAACAATGTCACAGGCCCTGATGATACTACTGGGATTTGTTGGCTATATTCATATATGAAGGAAATGCTAAATTTCATTCAGAGTTTAGTGGAAATAATGATGTCATTATTTTTCCCTTCTAAGTGCGTGAATCCTCTAATTTCATCCAGGACTGTTTGGGAACCCATGGATGTGAAGATAAGAACCTGCGGGTTTGGGTTGGGAGTGGTGGCTCATGTCCGTAATCCCAGCATTTTGGGAGGCTGAGGTGGGCGGATTACAAGGTCAGGAGTTCAAGACCAGCCTGACCAACATGGTGAAAGCCCGTCTCTACTAAAATTACAAAAATTAGCTGGGTGTGGTGGTACACTAATTCCAGCTACTTGGGAGTCTGAGGCAGGAGAATTGCTCGAACCTGGGAGACGGAGGTTGCAGTGAGCAGAGATCGTGCCACTGCACTGCTGGGGCAACAGAGCAAGACTCCGTCTCAAAAAAAAAAAAAAAAAAAAAAGAACCTCTGGCTTTGAATGAAGAATAGAGAAACAATCCTCCCAAATGATAGGGCTTGGGTCATTTCCTGCCCTTGTATTATATCCATGGATACCTGACATTTATATCACATGGATGGATATGAAGTAAAATATACTGTGATGACTCTGACATGTCTTTTTTCCCATCTAGGTTTCTTTCTTTACCCAAAGAAACCTTTCCAAGCTTCCTCCTGCCTTCAAAAGCTCCTGTACTTTAATCTGTCTGCCATCAAAGAAAGGGAACAGTTGACACTGGCCCAGCTGGGCCTGGACTTGGGGCCCAATTCTTACTATAACCTAGGACCTGAGCTGGAATTGGCTCTCTTCCTGGTTCAGGAGCCTCATGTGTGGGGCCAGTTCACGCCTAAGCCAGGTAAAATGTTTGCATTGCAGTCAGTCCCATGGCCGCAAGGTGCCCTTCGCTTCAACCTGCTGGAGGTAGCTAAGGGCTGGAAGGACAAGCCCCAGAAAAACTTCGGGCTATTCCTGGAGATACTGGTCAAAGAAGATAGAGACTCTGGGGTGAATTTTCTACCTGAGGACGCCTGTACCAGACTCAGACGCTCCCTACATGCTTCCCTGCTGGTGGTAACCCTCAACTCTGATCAGTGCCACCCTTCTCGGAAAAGGAGAGCGGCCATCCGTGTCCCCAAGGCTTCTTGTAAGAACCTCTGCCACCGTCACCAGCTATTCATTAACTTCCAGGACCTGGGTTGGCACAAGTGGATCATTGCTCCCAAGGGGTTCATGGCAAATTACTGTCATGGAGATTGCCCCTTCTCACTGACCGTCTCTCTCAACAGCTCCAATTATGCTTTCATGCAAGCCCTGATGCAGGCAGTTGACCCAGAGATCCCCCAGGCTGTGTGTATCCCCAGCAAGCTGTCCCCCATTTCCATGCTCTACCAGGACAATAACGACAATGTCATTCTACGACATTATGAAGACATGGTAGTTGATGAATGTGGCTGTGGGTAGGATGTCAGAAACAGAAATAGAAGGAGTGTTCTTGGGGTAAATCTTATAATAAAACTACTTGTCTGATTTATGACCACTTAGATGGAAAATGTCAATATACCTGTGTTTATAATTTGTCTTTCTGGAAAACCCATCATAATTAATGATGCCCATACATACATGCATGTGTGCGCGCACGCGCACACACACACACACACACACACACACATATAGTGGAGCCCTAAAGATCTTAGTTAATTTCTGTTCTTTTTTTTTTTTTTTGAGACGGAGTTTCGCTCTTGTTACCCAGGCTGGAGTGCAGTGGCGCGATCTCGGCTCACCGCAACCTCCGCCTCCTGGTCTCAGGCAATTCTCCTGCCTCAGCCTCCTAAGTAGCTGGGATTACAGGCATGCGCCACCATGCCCAGCTAGTTTTATTGTATTTTTAGTAGAGACGGGGTTTCACCATGTTGACCAGGATGGTCTCGATCTCTTGACCTCGTGATCCACCCGCCTCGGCCTCCCAAAGTGCTGGGATTACAGGCTTGAGCCACCGCGCCCGGCCGTATTATTAATTTTTTAAAATTACATTTTAGGTTTGGGGGTACATGTGAAGAACATGCAAGACTGTTGCACAGGTACACACATGGCAGTGTGATTTGCTGCCTTCCTCCCCTTCACCTATATCTGGCATTTCTCCCCATGCTATCCCTCCCCAAATCCCCACCCCCTGTCCCTCCCCCATTCCCCCCAACAGATCCCAGTGTGTAGTGCTCCCCTCCCTGTGCCCATGTGTTCTCATTGTTCAATACCCGCCTATGAGTGAGAACATGCGGTGTTTGGTTTTCTGCTCTTGTGTCAGTTTGCTGAGAATGATGGTTTCCAGGTTCATCCATGTCCCTACAAAGGACACGAACTCATCGTTTTTGATGGCTGCATAATATTCCATGGTGTAGATGTGCCACATTTTCCCTGTCCAATCTATGATTGATGTGGCTCAGGATACTTGATAGAGCACTCAGACTTGAGCAAGGTGGTCTCGTTAGCATAAACAAGTCATAAAGTCTCATTTGTAAATTCAGTCTGTGAGTTTACAAAAAGATGCCAAGAGAAGAGGGCCAGCCAGCACTTTTGTTGATTAAAAAGAAAAATACCCTTTCTGCTAGGGTTGGAGGGGAAAAAAGAGTGAAAAAGAAAAGAAAAACAAAGTACACTTGAAAATCAATTTATTATCTGAATATGTATTGGAAAATCAGAGGAAGGGAATTAGGTAAATGATCCCATTGCCAAGATTTATTAACCTCCAGGTCCAGACACTGAAGACGTTTTCTAGTCATTTTACACCTTATCTCTCCTATTAATATTCTAATCAGTCTACAATTTTATGCTTGATTGAACTCTAGCTTTTCTTTTTTTTTGAGGCAGCATCTCCCTCTGTCCCCCAGGCTGGAGCGCAGTGGTGTGATCTTTGCTCACAGCAACTTCCACGTCCTTGTGTCAAGTGATTCTCCCACCTCAGCTAAGACTACAGGCACCTGCCACCACACACAGCTAATTTTTTTTATTTTTTGTAAAGATGGGGTTTCACCATGGTGCCCAGGCTGGTCTTGAACTCACTCCACCCTCCAGGCCTTTGAAAGTGCTGGAGTTACAGGTGTGAGCCACCGTGCCCAGCCTAGCTTTCTTATTTGTATCAAATGTCAAACTTTCTTTTTTGGGCTTATATTGATTGGTGTAATCCTAAATCATGCTGGCCAAACATTATAAATCATAGCACAGATTATTTCTTTTTCTTTTTTTTTAAAGATGGGGTTTCACCATGATGGTCAGGCTGGTCTTGAACTCCTGACCTCAGATGATCCACCTACCTCGGCCTCCCAAAGTGCTTGGATTACAGGCGTGAGCCATCGCGCCCGGCCAGCACAGATTATTTCTGAAGTAAATTATTTGCATAATTATACTTTTATTTCATTCAACTGATATTTGTTGTGTGTCTGTTACATGCCAATTGTTGTGTTAGATCCTGGGAAATAAGGATAAATTATCGCTTTCATTGTAGAGCTTAAAATCTAGCACTTTTTTTTTTTTTTTTTGAGAGGGAGTCTCACTCTGTTGCCCAGGCTGGAATGCAATGGTGTGGTCTCGGCTCACTCCAACCTCCGCCTCCTGTGTTCAAGCAATTCTCTCGCCTCAGCCTCCCGAGTAGCTGGGACTGCAGGCATGTGCCATCACACCCGGCTAATTTTCGTAGTTTTAGTAGAGACAGGGTTTCACCATGTTGACCAAGCTGGTCTCGAACTCCTGATCTCTTGATCCGCCCACCTTGTTCTCTCAAAGTGTTGGGATGACAATCGTGAGCCACTGTGCCTGGCCAATATAGCACATTTGACTATAGATTATTTGCATATGTATATGTGGAAAAATTAGCATATATCCCAATGTAGGCATAATTATTCACAAACTGCATGTATTATTTTTATTAATATATTGTGCATGTTTGAAAATGCTCACATTAAAGTTTTCTTTTCCTTTTTTTGAGTTAGGATCTTACTGTCGCCTAGGCTGGAGTGCAGTGGTGTGATTACGGCTCACCAACAGCCTCAACCTTCCAGTCTTAAACAGTCCTCCCACCTCAGCCTCCTAAGTGGCTGGAACCACAGGTATGCATCACCATGACCAATTAATTTTAGTATATATACATATATATATATATTTTTGGTAAGGATGGGGTTTTACTATGTTGCCCAGGCTGGTCTTGAACTCCTGGGCTCAAGCAATCCGCCTACCTCGGCATCTCAAAGTGCTGGGATTACAGGTGTGAGCCACTGTGCCCAGCTTAAAGTTCTATTTCTAGATTTAATAAATATCAACAAAAGTTCTAATACTTTCTCTTGTTCTTAATTTTTAATTTATTATTTATTTATTTAAGATGGAGTTTCGCTCTTGTTACCCAGGCTGGAGTGCAATGGCGCAATCTCGGCCCAGCGCAACCTCTGCCTCCTGGGTTCAGGCCATTCTCCTGCCTCAACCTCCTGAGTAGCTGGGATTACAGGCACGCACCACCATGCTCAGCTAACTTTTTGTATTTTTAGTAGAGATGGGGTTTCACCTTGTTGACCAGGATGGTCTTGATCTCTTGACCTCATGATCCACCTGCCTTGGCGTCCCGTGGGTGGAGCCACCGTGCCCGGCCTATTTATTTTTTTAAGATGGGGTTTCACCATGATGACCAGGCTGGTCTTGAACTCCTGACCTTGGGTGATCCACCCACCTTGGCTTCCCAAAGTGCTAGGATTACAGGCGTGAGCCACCACGCCTGGCCAGTTCTAATACTTTCTTCTTTCTGTTTCAGGAATAGAAGTTATAGTATTTAATTTTTTTTTTTTTTTTTGAGACGGAGTTTCGCTCTTGTTACTCAGGCTGGAGTGCAATGGCGCGATCTTGGCTCACCGCAACCTCCGCCTCCTGGGTTCAGGCAATTCTCCTGCCTCAGCCTCCGGAGTAGCTGGGATTACAGGCACGCGCCACCATGCCCAGCTAATTTTTTGTATTTTTAGTAGAGACGGGGTTTCACCATGTTGACCAGGTTGGTCTCGATCTCGCGACCTTGTGATCCACCCGCCTCGGCCTCCCAAAGTGCTGGGATTACAGGCGTGAGCCACCGCGCCCGGCCAATTTTTTTTTTTTTTTTTTTTGAGACGGAGTATCAGTCTGTTGCCCAGGCTATAGTGCAATGGTGTGATCTAAGCTCACTGCAAAGTCTGCCTGCCAGGCTCAAGAGATTCTCCTGCCGGGCGCGGTGGCTCAAGTCTGTAATCCCAGCACTTTGGGAGGCTGAGGCGGGTGGATCACAAGGTCAAGAGATCAAGACCATCCTGGTCAACATGGTGAAACCCCTCCCTACTAAAAATACAAAAAATTAGCTGGGCATGGTGGCGCGTGCCTGTAATCCCAGCTACTCAGGAGGCTGAGGCAGGAGAATTGCCTGAACCCAGGAGGCGGAGGTTGCGGTGAGCCGAGATTGCGCCATTGCACTCCAGCCTGGGTAACAAGAGCGAAACTCCGTCTCAAAAAAAAAAAAAAAAAATTCTCCTACTTCAACCTCCAAAGTGGCTGGAATTACAGGCTCCTGTCACCATGCCTGGCTACTTTTTGTATTAAAAAAATTTTTTTTTTCTTTCTTTAGACTGCTCAGCAGGATACATTTTGTATTTTTAGTAGAGATAGGGTTTCACCATGTTGGCCAGGCTGGTCTCGAACTCCTGACCTCAGGTGATCTGCCCCCTTTGGCCTCCCAAAGTGTTAAGATTACAGGCATGAGCCACTGTGCCTGGGCTACCTTCTTTCACTGGGGTGTTTCAAGATGCACATGCGCTTGGCTGTACACACCGCACTTTGGAGAATTCTGCTTTGTCGCAGATGTGACTTTGCTCCTGTTCACTGAATATGACATTGACTTCAATGATCCTGGGCTCCTGACTACAGCCTGAGGCCGATTTCCTTTCATAGCCTTCCTTACCTTAAACCTTGAATCCTTTGGGGAATTTCTAAAATTGCAGGTAGTGTGTGGCAAAAGCCCAACTGATCACAATTTCTCAGGCTGCATTAGTAAATTTCCTTTAATGCCAGATTTCCTTAGTCTCATAAATAGGTTTTGATTTTTGGGTTCGTGTGTTTAATTAATACCTCATATTATTAAAACTTGTTTGAGCCATTCGCGGTGGCTCACGCCTATAATCCCAGCACTTGGGCGGCCAAGGAGGGCAGATCATGAGGTCAGGAGTTCAAGTCCAGACTGGCCAACAAGGTGAAACCTCATCTCTACTAAAAATTACAAAAATTAGCTGGGCATGGTGGCTCATGCCTGTAATCACAGCTACCTGGGAGGCTGAGGTAGGAGAATTGCTTGAACCGGGACCAGGGAGGTGGGGGTTGTAGTGAGCCGAGATGGAGCCATTGCTCCAGCCTGGGCTACAGAGCAAGACTCCATCTCAACGAAACAAAACAAAACAAAACAAATTTGTTTAAAGGATAGTGGCTACTGCCTTTTTTCAGTTGTTCTGTGGTTGGCTGGTTTGTTCTGTTCCTGAATGAATCAGATGATCTCCTGAGGTCATTATCATGCCTAAAACTAAAGTAATGTATGCAGAAGTGCTTTCATGGTTTGGGATTCACATTATTCTATTTCTTTTCTTTCCTTTTTTTTTTTTTTGAGATGGAGTTTCGCTCTTGTTACCCAGGCTGGAGTGCAATGGCACGATCTCGGCTCACCGCAACCTCCGCCCCCTGGGTTCAGGCAATTCTCCTGCCTCAGCCTCCTGAGTAGCTGGGATTACAGGCATGCACCGCCATGCCCAGCTAACTTTTTGTATTTTTAGTAGAGACAGGGTTTCACCATGTTGACCAGGATGGTCTCGATCTCTTGACCTCGTGATCCACCCGCCTCGGCCTCCCAAAGTGCTGGGATTACAGGCTTGAGCCACCACGCCCGGCCCACATTATTCTATTTCACTACTAGAATCTTCATGTTCATCAGACCAGTCTACAATAGGCAGAGTATACGCCCTCTAGGCCACGTTATAGGCTGTGATTAGGGCAGGTTAGGGCAGGATAGAACTCTTTATTCCAAAATTTAAGTAAATTAAGTGCGTGTGTACAGCACAGCTATTTCAGAGCATTTTAAGGCTCATGGTCTTATTTAATGGGAGGAATTTTTACCATCAATTTAATTTCTTTCTTTCTTTCTTTCTTTTTTTTTTTTTTTTTTGAGACAGAGTTTCGCTCTTGTTACCCAGGCTGGAGTGCAATGGCGCGATCTCGGCTCACCGCAACCTCCGCCTCCTGGGCTCAGGCAATTCTCCTGCCTCAGCCTCCTGAGTAGCTGGGATTACAGGCACGCGCCACCATGCCCAGCTAATTTTTTGCACTTTTAGTAGAGATGGGGTTTCACCATATTGACCAGGATGGTCTCGATCTCTCGACCTCGTGATCCACCCGCCTCGGCCTCCCAAAGTGCTGGGATTACAGGCTTGAGCCACCGCGCCCGGCAATTTAATTTATTTCTATCCAATTTCTTTTTTTTTTTTTTTTAAGATGGGGTTTCACCGTGTTGGTTAGGCTGGTCTTGAACTCCCTACTCAGATGATCCACCCGCCTTGGCCTCCAAAGGGCTTGGATTACAGGCGTGGGCCACCACGTCTGGCCCATCCAATTTCATATTTACTGAATGCCTTTGTTGGGGAAGAGAGATTTGTTTCTTTACCCATTGCTACATTCATGGCTGAGGCACATACAACACCAGAAAAGAAGGATTGACCGGGCTTGGTGGCTCACACCTGTAATCCCAGCACTTTGGAAGGCTGAGGCAGGCAGATCACCTGAGGTCAGGAGATCAACACCATCCTGGCCAACATGGTAAAACCCCATCTCTACTAAAAATACAAAAATTAGCTGGGCATGGTGGCTCGTACCTGTAGTCCCAGCTACTTGGGAGGCTGAAGCAGGAGAATTGCTTGAACCCAGGAGGCGGAGGTTGCAGTGAGCTGAGATCCTGCCACTGCACTCCAGCTTGGCGACAGGGTAAGACTCCGTCACCCCCACACCCCCAATAAAAAAGAAAGAAAGAAAGAAAAGAAAAGAAGGCTTGACAAGTGAAAAGAAAGCAAAGCAATCAATTTTATTTAATGTAAGTTTCAGTGAAATGAGAACCTTCAGAAATGGAGAGTCAAAGAAACAGGGAGACTTGTACTAAGTTTGATGAACAGTGGACAGTTATGCAGAAGTAGGATTGGGCAAAGGGCGTCTGATCTAATGGGAATAAGCTGGGAATGGCTGAGCACTGTGGTGTGAGCCTGCAGTCCTTGCAGCTTGCATGGCCAAGGCAGGAGAATCGCTTTTTTTTTTTTTTGAGATTGAGTTTCACTCTTGTTCCCCAGGCTGGAGTGCAATGGTGTGATCTCGGCTCACCGCAACCTCCGCCTCCTGAGTTTAAGCAATTCTCCTACCACAGCCTCCTGAGTAGCTGGGATTACAGGCACGCGCCACCATGCCCAGCTAATGTTTTGTATTTTTAGTAGAGACGGGGTTTCACCATGTTGACCGGGATGGTCTCGATCTCTTGACCTTGTGATCCACCCGCCTGGGGCTCCCAAAGTGCTGGGATTATAGGCGTGAGTCACCGCGCCCGGCCAGGAGGATCACTTTAACCCAGGAGTTCAAGACCAGTTTGGGCAATGTGGTGAGACCCCACCTCTAAAAACAAACAAACAAAAGAACTGGAGGAGAACTTAGCAAGACCTAGTTGTTCAGATTCTTCTTAATGTCTCTGTGTCTTTAAGGATAAAGATGTTCCTTTTCTTTGGTTTTAGAGAGGATACATCTGGAATGAAAGGTCTATGCAGAGGAAGGGCAGAGAGTTCTTTTATGGCCTGTTTTAAGAATAAGGGCAGGAGGAGGAAGCTGGACTGTGTGTCTTATGCATGCCCTCTTCCTCCCCTTTAAAAAAGTAAAAAAATGGCCAGGCAGGGTGGCTCACGCCTGTAATCCAAGCACTTTGGAGTCCAAGGTGGGCAGATCACCTGAGGTCGGGAGTTCAAGACCAGCCTGACCACCATGGTGAAACCCCGTCTTAAAAAAATAAATAAATAGCTGGGTGTGGTGGCTCACGCCTGTAATCCCAGCACTTTGGGAGGCCGAGGCGGGTGGATCACGAGGTCAAGAGATCAAGACCATCCTGGTCAACATGGTGAAACCCCGTCTCTACTAAAAATACAAAAATTAGGTGGGCATGGTGGTGCACGCCTGTAGTCCCAGCTACTCAGGAGGCTGAGGCAGGAGAATTGCTTGAACCCAGGAGGCGGAGGTTGCGGTGAGCCGAGATCGCGCCATTGCATACCAGCCTGGGTAACAAGAACGAAACTCCGTCTCAAAAAAAAAAAAAAAAAAAAATGGGGCCGGGCGTGGTGGCTCAAGCCTGTAATCCCAGCACTTTGGGAGGCCGAGGCGGGTGGATCACGAGGTCAAGAGATCGAGACCATCCTGGTCAACATGGTGAAACCTCGTCTCCACCAAAAATACAAAAAATTAGCCGGACATGGTGGCGTGTGCCTGTAATCCCTGCTACTCAGGAGGCTGAGGCAGGAGAATTGCCTGAACCCAGGAGGCGGAGGTTGCGGTGAGCCGAGATCGCGCCACTGTACTCCAGCCTGGGTAACAAGAGCGAAACTCTGTCTCAAAAAAATAAAAAAATAAATAAATAAATAAATAAATAAATAAATAAAATAAAGATAATTAAAAAAAAAAAAAAGAATAAGGGCCAGAGACTTTCCTACTTCTGTTTCCTCAAATACCAAGGTGCTGTATTTTGGGGTAGCATATCCTGAACCCCATCACCTTGAAAGGGAGAAAGAAAGATAAGATAGATATTCTACCTTTGAGTAGTAGTTTATCATAAAATTATATTTCCTCAAATCAGGCTGGGCCTAATTTTGTTTCTTTTAAAATTAAACAATCTTTGGACCCAGCAATCCCATTACTGAGTATATACCCAAAGGATTATAAATCATTCTACTATAAGGACACATGCACACGAATGTTCATTGCAGCACTGTTTACGATAGCAAAGACCTGGAACCAACTCAAATGCCCATCGATGATAGACTGGACAGGGAAAATGTGGCACATACACACCATGGAATATTATGCAGCCATAAAAAGCAATGAGTTTGTGTCGTTTGTAGGGACATGGATGAACCTGGAAACCATCATTCTCAGCAAACTGACACAAGAGCAGAAAATCAAACACCGCATGTTCTCACTCACAGGTGGGTGTTGGACAATGAGAACACATGGACACAGGGAGGGGAGCACTACACACTGGGGTCTGTTGGGGGGAAATAGGGGAGGGACAGTTGGGGGTGGGGAGTTGGGGAGAGATAGCATGGGGAGAAATGTCAGATACAGGTGAAGGGGAGGAAGGCAGCAAACCACACTGCCATGTGTGTAGCTATGCAACAATCTTGCATGTTCTTCACATGTACCCCAAAACCTAAAATGCAAAAAATCCCAAAAACAATCTTTTTTTTTTTTTTTTTTTTGAGACGGAGTTTCGCTCTTGTTAGCCAAGCTGGAGTGCAATGGTGCGATCTCGGCTCACCGCAACCTCCGCCTCCTGGGTTCAGGCAATTCTCCTGCCTCAGCCTCCTGAGTAGCTGGGATTATAGGCACACACCACCATGCCTAGCTAATGTTTTGTATTTTTAGTAGAGACGGGGTTTCACCATGTTGACCAGGTTGGTCTCGATATCTCGACCTCATGATCCACCCGCCTCGGCCTCCCAAAGTGCTGGGATTACAGGCTTGAGCCACCGCGCCCGGCCCTCCAAAAACAATCTTTGTTCCTTCTCCACTCCCACTGCTTCACTTGACTAGCCTAAAAATAAATAAATAAGCTATAACAAGCTGTGGTCAGTGGCATGCACTCAGCTACTTATGAGGCTGATAGGGGAGGATCGCTTGAGGCCCAGAGCTCAACTCCATCCTGGGAACATAACAAGACCCCATCTCTAAAAAATTAAAAAGGAAGGGATTCATTTTTATGAAATGAAGGGATTCATATAGGCTCATGCCTATAATTCCAGCACTTTGGGAGGCCGAGGTGGACAGATCACTTGAGGTCAGGAGTTTGAGACCAGCCTGGGAAGCATGGTGAAACCCTATCTCTACCAAAATAAAAAATAAAAATAAAAAAAAGTGCTGGGTGTGATGGAGCTTGGCTGTGGTCCCAGCTATTTTGGAGGCTGAGGCGGGAGCATTGCTTGAGCGTGGGAGGCAGAGGTTGCAGTAAGCCGATATTGTGCCACTGCACTTTAACCTGAGTGACAGTGACACCCTATCTCAAAATAACAGTAATAATTAAAAGTGAAAAATTGGCTGGGCGTGGTGGCTCACGCCTGTAATCCCAGCACTTTGGGAGGCTGAGGTGGGTGGATCACAAGGTCATGAGATCGAGACCATCCTGGTCAACATGGTGAAACCCCGTCTCTACTAAAAATACAAAAAATTAGCTGGGCGTGGTGGCGCGTGCCTGTAATCCCAGCTACTCAGGAGGCTGAGGCAGGAGAATTGCCTGAACCCAGGAGGCGGAGGTTGCGGTGAGCCGAGATCGCACCATTGCACTCCAGCCTGGGTAACAAGAGCGAAACTCCATCTCAAAAAAAAAAAAAAAAAGTGAAAAATTGAAATTACATAAAACACAAAAGCAATGGAGCATAGACAGTACACCAGGGTTTGTTGCAGGATTGTTTCTCAACATTGTATTCTCTCTTCAAAATGAGATTGAGCACTTCAACTCTTTTCTTTTTTTTTTTTTTTTTTTGAGACAGAGTTTCGGTCTTGTTACCCAGGCTGGAGTGCAATGGCATGATCTCGGCTCACCGCAACCTCCGCCTCCTGGGTTCAGGCAATTCTCCTGCCTCAGCCTCCTGACACTTCAACTCTTTTTTTTTTTTTTTTTTTTTTGAGACGGAGTTTCGCTCTTGTTACCCAGGCTGGAGTGCAATGGCGCGATCTCGGCTCACCGCAACCTCCGCCTCCTGGGTTCAGGCAAATTCTCCTGCCTCAGCCTCCTGAGCAGCTGGGATTACAGGCACGTGCCACCATGCCCAGCTAATTTTTTTGTATTTTTAGTAGAGACGGGGTTTCACCATGTTGACCAGGATGGTCTCGATCTCTTGACCTCGTGATCCACCCGCCTCGGCCTCCCAAAGTGCTGGGATTACAGGCTTGAGCCACCGCGCCCGGCCTTACTTCAACTCTTAACGCAGTGTATTCTGTGCTTTGCTTGTGAGTGGAATATTTGGAGCATGTTCTTGAAAGATCGGAATCTGTTGACTTTTTTTTTTTTGAGACAGAGTTTCGCTCTTGTTACCCAGGCTGGAGTGCAATGGCGCGATCTCGGCTCACCGCAACCTCCGCCTCCTGGGTTCAGGCAATTCTCCTGCCTCAGCCTCCTGAGTAGCTGAGATTACAGGTACGCGCCACCATGCCCAGCTAATTTTTTTGTATTTTTAGTAGAGACGAGGTTTCACTATGTTGACCAGGATGGTCTTGATCTCTTGACCTTGTGATCCACCTGCCTCGGCCTCCCAAAGTGCTGGGATTACAGGCTTGAGCCACTGCGCCTGGCCTATCTGTTGACTTTTGATGAAAGTGTTTTATTCTTTTGGAGAGTCTCACTCTGTTGCCCAGGCTGTAGTGCAGTGGCACCAGCTCACTGCAACCTTTGACTCCTCGGTTTAGGTGATTCTTCTGTTTTTTTTTTTTTTTTTTTGAGACGGAGTTTTTCTCTTGTTACCCAGGCTGGAGTGCAATGGCACGATCTCGGCTCACCGCAACCTCCGCCTCCTGAGTTCAGGGAATTCTCCTGCCTCAGCCTCCTGAGTAGCTGGGATTACAGGCACACACCACCATGCCCAGCTAATTTTTTTGTATTTTTAGTAGAGACGGGGTTTCACCATGTTGACCAGGATGGTCTCGATCTCTTGACCTCGTGATCCACCCGCCTCAGCCTGCCAAAGTGCTGGGATTACAGGCTTGAGCCACCGCGCCCGGCTTCAGGTGATTCTTCTGCCTCAGCCTCCGGAGTAGCTGGGATACAGGTGCATGCCCACCATGGCTGGCTAACTTTTCTGTATTTTTAGTAGAGATGGGGTTTCACCATGTTGGCCAGGCTGGTGTCGAACTCCTGACCTCATGATCCGCCCACTTCGGCCTCCCAAAGTACTGGGATTACAGGTGTGAACCACTGTGCCCAGCCTTGACAAGAGTTTTGACTGAAAACAGGCACCTATTTCAACAGGAAAGGGGTATGTTCTGTTGTTGTTGTTTTTTTAACCACTGTTTGTAGGGCAGAAATCATGGTCAGTGATTGCATGTGCCGGATTCTCTCGTGTACCAAACTTTGGTCAGATTCTTCTGAGCTTGCTTTTCTTTTCTTTTCTTTCTTTCTTTTTTTTTTTGAGATGGAGTCTTGCTCTGTCTCCAGGCTGGAGTGCAGTGGCACAATCTCGGTTCATTGCAACCTCCACCTTCTGTGTTCAAGTGATCCTTCCGACTCAGCCTCCAGAGTAGCTGGGACTCCAGGTACGTGCCACTGTGCCTGGCTAATTTTTGTATTTTTAGTAGAGACGGAGTTTCCCCATGTTGGCCAGGATGATCTCGGTCTCTTGACCTCGTGATCCACCCACCTCTGCCTCCCAAAGTGCTGGTATTACAGGCGTGAGCCACTGCGCCCAGCCCTGACCTTGGGCTTCTGTGTTCAGTTCTGGCAGGAATTCCTAACCTTGATATCAGATCACCATCATTAAGTGATTAAATTTCTCATCCTGCACTGTCCCCAGGTGATGTCTGATCACCTTGGCCTGTCTTCAGCAAGAATTCTGTTAGTTTAATTTAGCCAGAATCCCCCCTTACTCCTGATGTTTCTTCGTAGTAATTTTCCATCAGAGATAAAACTTTTCCATCAGAGTGGAAAATTACTGGTCCTTGGCAATTCATATTTTCATACCCATTTTTCCTTGTTGTATTTGGAATTAAGCCCATTGTTTTTTTTTTTCTTTCGCGACGGAGTCTTGCTCTGTCATCCAGGCTGGAGTGCACTGGCTCGATCTCAGCTCACCTCAACCTCCGTCTCCTGGGTTCAAATGATTGTCCTGCCTCAGCCTCCTGAGTAGCTGGGACTACAGGTGCCTGCCACCATGCTGGGTTAATTTTTGTATTTTCTTTTTCCTCCTTCTCCTTCTCCTTCTTTCTTCTTCTTCCTTTTTTTATAAAGATGGGGTTTCACCATGTTGGTCAGGCTGGTCTTGAACTCCCAACCTCAGGTGATCTGCCCGCCTTGGCTTCCACAGTGCTTGGATTACAGGCGTGAGCCACCACACCCGGCCAATTTTTGTATTTTTAGTAGAGATGGGGTTTTACCATGTTGGCCAGAGTGATCTTAAACTCCTGACCTCAGGTGATCCACCCATCTTGGCCTCCCAAGTGCTGGAATTACAGGTGTGAGCCGCTGCAGGTGGCCAGAATTAAGCCCATTTTAAACTAGGCCTCTTTTCCGCTATTGCAATTGTCCTAAGTAAAATCTATTTTTACCACTTCAGCTACTGTCTAGCTCTGGGTTTTCTTCAATACATGCAAACCTAAGCGCAGTCCCTTAGGTCTGGGCACAGTGGCTCATGCCTGTAATACCAGCACTTTGAAAGGCTGAGGCGGAAGGCTCTCTTGTGCCCAGGATTTTGAGATTAGTTTGGGCAATAAAGGGAGATCCCATCTCTACCAAAAAATCAAAAAAGAAAAAACAATTACCTGGGTGTGGTGTGGCAAGGCCTATAGTCCCAAACTGGGACTACAGCCACATTTGAGGTGGGAGGATCATCTGAGCCTGGGAGTTGAAGGCTGCAGTGAGCCATGATTGTGCCAGTGCTCTCCAGCCTAGAAAACAGAGCAAGACTCCGTCTCAATAACAGAAACACAAACATATAATATATATATTCAAATCGGTTTGATGGACAGACAGATTCTTCTCTCTCTTTTAATGACAAAAAGCATTAGGCCAGGAGAGGTGGCTCATGCCTGTAATCCCAGCACTTTGGGAGGCTGAGGCAGGTGGATCACAAGGTCAGGAGTTCAAGACCAGCCTGGCCAAGAGCATGAAACCCCATCTCTACTAAAAACACAAAAACAAACAACAACAACAAAAATTAGCTGGGCGTGGTGGCACGCACGTGTAACCCTAGCTACTTGGGAGGCTGAGGCAGAGAATTACTTGAACCCCGGAGGCGGAGGTTGGAGTGATCCGAGGTTGTGCCATTAAACTCCAGCCTGGATGACAGAGCAAGACTCTGTCTTAAAAAACAAATGAAAAAAAAATAAAAAGTCTTAAACAGCAGGGGTAGGCCAGGCGCCATGGCTCTCGCCTGTAATCCCAGCACCTGGGGAGGCCGAGGCAGGCTGATCACTTGAAGTCAGGAGTTTGGGACCAGCCCGGCTAACAGGTGACTGGTGACTGTTTCTACAAAACAAAACAAAACAAAACAAATTTATCCAGGCATGCTGGTTTGTGCCTGTAATCCCAGCTACCAGGGAGGCTGAGGCAGGAGAATTGCTTGAACCCGGGAGGCAGAGGTTGCAGTGAGCTGAGATCTCCGCACTGCACTCCAGCCTGGGCAACAAGAGCGAAATTCCATTTCAAACAAAACAAAACAAAACAAAACAAAACAAAACAAAACAGTGAGAGTAGGGGTAATTCTTTCTGAACAAAAATTTAACACTGCAATTATTATTACCCTGTTGCAATGATGTAAAATTTATCTTTCTGAGATAGTGAAACTTGAGAATATTTTAGCCAAAACTATTTCCTCCATTTTTTTTTTTTTTTTTTTTTGAGAGAGTCTCACTCTGTCGCCTATCTGGAGTGCACTAGCGGGAGCTCCTCTCATTGCAACCTCTGCCTTCCGTGTTCAAGCAATTCTCCAGCCTCACTCTCCCAGGTAGCTGGACTTATAGGCCTGCACCACCACGCCTGGCTAACTTTTTTTTTTTTTTTTTTGAGACAGAGTTTCGCTCTTGTTACCTGGGCTGGAGTGCAATGGCGCGATCTCGGCTCACCGCAACCTCCACCTCCTGGGTTCAGGCAATTCTCCTGCCTCAGCCTCCTGAGTAGCTGGGACTACAGGCACGTGCCACCATGCCCAGCTAATTGTTTGTATTTTTAGTAGAGATGAGGTTTCATCATGTTGACCAAGATGGTCTCGATCTCTTGACCTCATGATCCGCCCACCTCGGCCCTGGCTAACTTTTGTATTTTATTTTATTTTTTTTTAGTTTTTTTAAAGATGAGGGTTTCACTGTGTTCATCAGGCTGGTCTCGAACTACTCACTTCAGGTGATCCGCCCGCCTTGGCCTCCCAAAGTGCTGGGATTACAGGCATGAGCCACCGCGCCCAGCCAAGTTTTTTTTTTTTTTTTTTTTTGAGACGGAGTTTCACCCTTGTTACCCAGGCTGGAGTGCAATGGCCCGATCTCGGCTCACCGCAACCTCCGCCTCCTGGGATCAGGCAATTCTCCTGCCTCAGCCTCCTGAGTAGCTGGGATTACAGGCACGTGCCACCATGCCCAGCTAATTTTTTGCACTTTTAGTAGAGACGGGGTTTCACCATGTTGACCAGGATGGTCTCGATCTCTCGACCTCGTGATCCACCGCCTCGGCCTCCCAAAGTGCTGGGATTACAGGCTTGAGCCACCAAGCCCAGCCTTTTTTTTTTTTTTTTTTTTTGAGACGGAGTTTCGCTCTTGTTACCCAGGCTGGAGTGCAATGGCGCGATCTCAGCTCACCGCAACCTCCGCCTCCTGGGTTCAGGCAATTCTCCTGCCTCAGCCTCCTGAGTAGCTGGGATTACAGGCACGCACCACCATGCCCAGCTGATTTTTTTTGTATTTTTAGTAGAGACGGGGTTTCACCATGTTGACCAGGATGGTCTCGATCTCTTGACCTCGTGATCCACCCACCTCGGCCTCCCAAAGTGCTGGGATTACAGGCTTGAGCCACCGCGCCCAGCCTTTTTTTTTTTTTTTTTTTTAAGATGGGGTTTCACCATGTTGGTCAGGCTGGTCTTGAACTCCCAACCTCTGGTGATCTGCCCGTCTTGGCCTCCAAAGTGCTTGGATGACAGGTGTGAGCCACTGCGCCCGGCGGAAAAATGTAAATTAAAGACAGAATCCATCTAAATAAGAGGCAGGGCCCCGTGGCTTACGCCTCTAATACTAGCACTTTGGGAGGCTAAGGCAGGTGGATCACACGCATGCATATGTATATATATATGAGGTCAGGAGTTGGAGACTAGCCTGACCAACATGGTGAAATCCCTGTCTCTAATAAATATATAAAAATTAGTCGGACGTGGTGGTAGGCACCTGTAGTCCCAGCTACTTGGGAGGCTGAAGCAGGAGAATCACTTGAACTGGGATGGTGGAGGTTACAGTGAGGCAAGATCTTGTCATTGCACTCTAGCCTGGGCAACAGTGCGAGACTCCGTCTCAAAAAGAAAAAAAAAAAAAAAAAAAAAAAAAAACCAAGAGGAAGGGCTGCTATGTTTATTTAGAGATGGTAGTATTTTGACAGAGGGAGATGTCAGGGAATTTTAGCTAAAGCAAAGTCAGGAAATAGATGGCAGAAACTGAGAGGGACTCGAGGAGTTTTAGCAATTTATGTATCGGTGGTTGGCTCTCCTAATTATATTGCTTTTCTGCCCTCTGCTGTCTAAAATGAAAACGGGGAAAAGCAAAGCAAATCTTTGAAAACACAGTTCCTTTTTTTTTTTTTTTTTTGAGACGGAGTTCCGTGCTTGTTGCCCAGCAGGAGTGCAATGCCATGATCTTGGCTCACCACAGCCTCCGTCTCCTGGGTTTCAGTGATTCTCCTGCCTCAGCCTCCCGAGTAGCTGGGATTACAGGCACGCGCCACCATGCCCAGCTAATGTTTTGTATTTTTAGTAGAGACGGGGTTTCACCATGTTGACCAGGATAGTCTCGATCTCTTGACCTCGTGATCCACCTGCCTCGGCCTCCCAAAGTGCTAGGATTACAGGCGTGAGCCACTGCGCCCGGCCCCATCTCTTTCTTTCTTTTCCCACATTCTATGGCAGATTTGTTATAACAACTGCCTTTTAACCTATTCCTTACACCGGAGCTGTAGTGGTTCTTTGAAAACTCACTTTGGGGCCAGGTGCCGTGGCACACACCCAGTACTTTGGGAGGCTCAGGCAGGAGGATTGCTCAAGCCCAGGAGTTCAGATCAGCCTGGGCAACATAGCCAGACAATTAAAAAAATAAAATATAGGCCGGGCGCGGTGGCTCAAGCCTGTAATCCCAGCACTTTGGGAGGCCGAGGCGGGTGGATCACGAGGTCGAGAGATCGAGACCATCCTGGTCGACATGGTGAAACCCCGTCTCTACTAAAAATACAAAAAATTAGCTGGGCAAGGTGGCGCGTGTCTGTAATCCCAGCTACTCAGGAGGCTGAGGCAGGAGAATTGCCTGAACCCAGGAGGCGGAGGTTGCAGTGAACCGAGATCACGCCATTGCACTCCAGCCTGGGTAACAAGAGCGAAACTCCGTCTCCAAAAAAATAAAATAAAATAAAATAAAATAAAATAAGCCAGTGCAGCGGTGGGCACCTATAGTCCCACCTACTTGGGAGGCTGAGAATGTCACTTGAGCCTACCACTTTGAGCTTACAATGAGCTTTGATTGTGCCACTGCACTCCAGCCTGGTGACAGAGCAAGACCCCGTCTCAAAAAAAAAAAAAAAAAAGAAAGAAAGAAAAAAAAAAAAAAGAAAAAAAAATAGGCGGGGCGCGGTGGCTCAAGCGTATAATCCCAGCACTTTGGGAGGCCAAGGCGCATGGATCACGAGGTCAATAGATCGAGACCATCCTGGTCAACATGGTGAAACCCCGTCTCTACTAACAAATACAAAACATTAGCTGGGCATGGTGGCGCGTGCCTGTAATCCCAGCTACTCAGGAGGCTGAGGCAGGAGAATTGCCTGAACCCAGGAGGCGGAGGTTGCGGTGAGCCGAGATCACGCCATTGCACTCCAGCCTGGGAAACAAGAGCAAAACTCTGTCACAAAATAAATAAATAAATAAATAAATAAATAAATAAATAAATAAAGGCCGGGCGCGGTGGCTCAAGCCTGTAATCCCAGCACTTTGGGAGGCCGAGGTGGGTGGATCACAAGGTCGAGAGATCGAGACCAACCTGGTCAACATGGTGAAACCCCGTCTCTACTAAAAATACAAAAAATTAGCTGGGCATGGTGGCACGTGCCTGTAATCTCAGCTACTGAGGAGGCTGAGGCAGGAGAATTGCCTGAACCCAGGAGGCGGAGGTTGCGGTGAGCCGAGATCGCGCCATTGCACTCCAGCCTGGGTAACAAGAGCGAAACTCCGTCTCAAAAAAAAAAAAAAAATAAATAAATAAATAAATAAAAATCCATTTCTACTAGTGTTACTTCCTTGGGTACTGAATTCTTTTTTGCCTCAGGAAAGACAACTCCCTGACTTTCCTTAGAACACTTCTTTCACTTTTGTTTGCCTTACTGCAATTAACTTTTTTTATTTTTATTTTATTTTATTTTGAGACGGAGTCTTTTCTGTGGCCCAGACTGGAGTGCAGTAGCTCAATCTAAGCTCACTGCAACCTCTACCTCCTGGGTTCAAGCAATTCTCCTGCCTCAGGTTCCTGAGTAGCTGGAATTCAGGCAGGCACCACGATGCCCGGCTAATTTTTGTATTTTTAGTAGAGACGGTGTTTCATCATGTAGGCCAGCATGGTCTCAATCTCTTGACCTCGTGATCTGCCTGTCTAGGCCCCCCAAAGTGCTGGGATTACAGGTGTGAGCCACTGCATCCGGCCGGGATTTCTTGAACCCAGGAGTTCAAGACCAGCTTGGGCAATATAGTGAGACCCTGTCCGTATAAAAAATAAAATCAAAATTTTTTTATTTTTGAGACAGAGTTTTCCTCTGTTACCTAGGCTAGAGTACAATGGCACAGTCTCAGCTCACTGCAAACTCTGCCTCCCAGGTTCAAGTGATTCTCCTGCCTCAGCCTCCTAAGTAGTTGGGGTTACAGGCTTCCACCACCACACCCAGCTAATTTTTGTACTTTTAGTAGAGATAGGATTTTACCATGTTAGCCAGGCTGGTCTCCAACTCCCAGCCTTGTGATCTGCCCATCTCAACTCCCAAAGTGCTGAGATTACAGGAGTGAGCCATCTCAACTGGCCATAATATATGTGTGTGTGTATATATATATATATATATATATTTTTTTTTTTTTTTTTTTTTTGAGACAGAGTCTCACTCTGTCACCAGGTGCCAGGCTGGAGTGCAATGGCACGATCTCGGCTCACTGCAACCTCCGCCTCCTGGGTTCAAGCAATTCTTCTGCGTCAGCCTCCCAAGTAGCTGGGATTACAGGTGCACGCCACCATGCCCAGCTAACTTTTGTATTTTTAGTAGAGACGGGGTTTCATCATGTTGACCAGGATGGTCTCCATCTCTTGACCTCGTGATCCGCCCGCCTCGGCCTCCCAAAGTGCTGGGATTACGGGCTTGAGCCACTGCGCCCGGCCAAAACCAATTTTTTTAAAAAAGAGTTAAATGTAGGTTTACATTTGATCCAGCAATCCCACTCGTAGGTATTTACCCAAGAGGAAGGGAAAGAAACATGTTTATGTAAAGTCTTTTAGGCTGACTGATGGCCCCGTGGACGCCATGTTAACCTCTGTGATCTGCACAGACACTCCAGATGAGTTCCTGGAAAATCTAAAGTAACTGGAAGACCAGGAAAAGAGGAAGAAACCATCAACCCCTGCAGCGCGGACTTAACTTTGAGAGGTTCTCTATTGTTTCTCGATTGACAAGGCCATTGGACTTTGTGACAGACCTTGGCCAACCTGTGACTCCACACCCTATGGTCCCCTTCCAGTTTACAAAAAACTGCCCTCAAATTGCTTCTGTAATTTTTCACTGTTTACCCCAAACCTATAAAACCAACTCCTATCCCTCTGCCCTCCGCTGACGACCTTTTCGGCCTTAGCCCGCCCGCCCCTGGGTGAATAAACTCTCATGTTGCTCATGCAAAGCCTGTCGGTGGGGGAGGTCTCTTTATCCAGCACGTGCATTTTAACAGTTTACACAAATAATTGTACACAAACGTTCACAGCAGCTTTATTCATAAAACCCGAAAAAAGTACATCACGTTAACAGAAGAATAAACAAATTGTAGCATACCTATGTAGTAGAATAGTATTCAGCAATGAAAATTAGCCATCAATATACCTAATAATGTAGACCAATTTTATAGAAAAGCTGAGCAACAGCCTGGCCAACAAGCTGAAACCCTGTCTCTACTAAAAATACAAAACATTAGCTGGGCATGGTGGCAGGTGCCTGTAATCCCAGCTACTGGGGAGACTGAGACAGGAGACTCACTTGAACTTGGGAGGCGGAGGTTGCAGTAAGCCAAGATTGTGCCATGGGACTCCAGCCTGGGTGACATAGTGAGACCCTATCTCAAAAACAAAAACAAAAACAAAAACAAAAAAAACCCCTCAAAAAACAGGAAGAAAAGCTGAGCAGAAGAGCACATGAGAGTGTACATGATGCCTGATTTCATTTGCGTGAAGTTCTGTAACAGCCAAAACTAACAAATAGAGACAGAAAAAGCAGTATTTGCCTGGGACTAGGAGTAGGAGCGTAACTGCTAACACACAGAATTTTGGGGGGCTGGCCGGTCACGGTGGCTCATGCCTGTAATCATAGCACTTTGCGATGCCGAGGTGGGCGGATCACTTGAGGCTAGGAGTTTGAGACCAGCCTGGTCAACAAGGTGAAACCTTGTCTCTACTAAAAGTACAAAAATTATCCGGGTGTGGTGGCGCGTGTCTGTAATCCCACTACTTGAGAGGCTGAGAACTGAGAATGGCTTGAACCCAGGGGGCTGAGGCTACAGTGAGCCAAGATCGAGCCACTGCACTCCAGCGTAGGTGACAGAGCAAGACCCTGTCTCAAAAAAAAAAAAAAAAAAAAAAAAAATTGGGGGGATGATGGGAATTTTAAGTGTCTTGACTGTAATGGTTACATAAACGTATGTATAGATTTTTCAAAATTCATAAATTTCCAGACGCAGGACACTGACTTAAACTGAATAGCTACATTTCATACGTGATTATCTTTGACCTCACAAATAACAACATGATAGTCTAGCACATGTCATACTTCGAAGTTTTCTTTTTTTTCCCGCTTATCAGAATCAGGTGGAAACCTCTAAGGTTTCTTTTTTTTTTTTTTTTTTTTTTGAGACGGAGTTTCGCTCTTGTTACCCAGGCTGGAGTGCAATGGCGCGATCTCGGCTCACCGCAACCTCCGCCTCCCGGGTTCAGGCAATTCACCTGTCTCAGCCTCCTGAGTAGCTGGGATCACAGGCACGCGCCACCATGCCCAGCCAATTTTTTGTATTTTTAGTAGAGACGGAGTTTCACCATGTTGACCGGGATGGTCTCGATCTCTCGACCTCGTGATCCACCCGCCTCGGCCTCCCAAAGTGCTGGGATTACAGGCTTGAGCCACCGCGCCCGGCCGGAAACCTCTAAGGTTTCTTTCTTTCTTTTTTTTTTTTTTAAAAGATGGGATTTTGCCGGGCGCGGTGGCTCACACCTGTAATCCCAGCACTTTGGGAGGCCGAGGCGGGTGGATCACGAGGGTCGAGAGATCGAGACCATCCTGGTCAACATGGTGAAACCCCGTCTCTACTAAAAATACAAAACATTAGCTGGGCATGGTGGCACGTGCCTGTAATCCCAGCTGCTCGGGAGGCTGAGGCAGGAGAATTGCCTGAATCCAGGAGGCGGAGGTTGCAGTTGGCTGAGATCGTGCCATTGCACTCCAGCCTGGGTAACAAGAGCGAAACTCCATCTCAGAAAAAAAAAAAAAAAAAAAAAAAAAAAAGATTTCATCAGGGTAGCATTTCTTCTGGAGGCTCTGGGAGAAAATCCATTCCTTGCATTTTTGTTTCTACAGGCTTTCCTCCTTCCTTGAATCGTGGCCTGCTTTGAGCCAGCAAGCAGAACTCTGCTCCCACCCTCATAGCTCCCTTTCTCATTCTGACTCTTGACTCTTCTACAACCCTCTTGTAAGGACCCTGTGATCAGACTGTGCCCACCTGGATAATCCAGGATCGTTGTCCCATCTCAAGATCCTTAATTAATGAGAAAGGCCCTTTTGGCATCTAAGTTCACATGTTTAACAGATTCCAGGGATCAGGACATGGATATCGCTGGGGGCTATTATCCTACCTTTTTTTTTTTTTTTTTTTTTTGAGACAGTCTCACTCTGTTTCCCAAGCTGCAGTGCAATGGCGGGATCTCAGTTCACTGCAACCTCTGCCTCCTGGGTTCCTTCAATTTTCATGCCTCAGTCTCATGAGTAGCTGGGATTATAGGCACCTGCCATCACGCCTGGCTAATTTTTGCATTTTTTTTTTTTTTTTGAAAGATGGGGTTTTGCCATGTGGCCAGGCTGGTCTTGAACTCCTGGCTTTAGGTGATCCACCCACCTCAGCCTCCCAAACTGCTAGGATTACAGGCGTGAGCCACTGCGCCTGGCCAATTTTTGCATTTTTAGTAGAGATAGGGTTTCACCATGTTGGTCAGGCTGGTCTTGAACCTCTGACCTCAGGTGATCTGCCCACTTCTGCCTCCCAAAGTGCTGGGATTACAGGTGTGAGCCACTGCACCTGGGCTATCCTACCTTTATTCTACCATTATTCTACTTTTGCCTAACTTAGAAAAACTTGGTCTCTGAAGGGCCTCTATTGATGATGTGAGATTTCTGCCCTTCTTCAAAACACTGATCTGCCCCGGTCCAAACACCTACCTGCTTTATCTCATGGAGGTTCCGGGTTGACTTGCGTAACTAGGTAAAGTCTTGTATGTAGGATTCAGGTTCCAGGTTCATCGGACCTTGAAATTCAGAGTTCAGGGGCTCAAGATTTGAGACAGTAGAGGGAGACTTTGGCCTTGAGAAAGTGACCTCAATTCTAGGAGACTCAGAGGAATTTTTGGCTTGAAGTTGACCCAGGGTTCAGGCAACAGAGAGCAATGGCGTAGCAAAATACCACATTTACTTTTTCAAGGGGAATAAAAAAGCAGAAGTGGCCGGGCCTGGTAGCTCATGTGCCTGTAATCCTAGCACTTTGGGAGGCCGAGGAAGGTGGATCACTCTCGGTCAGGAGTTCGAGACCAGCCTGGCCAACACGACAAAATATAAAAGTTCTCTACTAAAAACATAAAAATTAGCTGGGCATGGTGGTGGGTGCCTGTAATCCAAGCTACTAGGGAGGCTGAGGCAGGAGAATCACTTGAACCGGGGAGGTGGAGGTTGCAGTGAGCCGACATTGCACCATTGTACTTCAGCCTGGGCAACAAAAGCGAAACTCCGTCAAAAAAAAAAAAAAAAAAAAAAAAAAAAAAAAATAGCAGCAGTGGACTTAGCCACACACTAGGCTAATCTTAGCTTGAAGGATGAAGAGAACACCAAAGACCTATACACAAACTACTGACTCAGAGGTCAAGGTCCTTCTCATTTTGTATCGAATAGCGCCCCTCCCCTCTCCAACAGGGATGAGGGACAAAGAGCAAAATGAGAGGAAGCTGGAAATAGGAGAATAATAGCCAAGGCCAGAGTGTGCTCACCAGATAACATAAAAACTTTCAAGCTATAGTTACAGGTGAAGTCTCTCTTAAGTTTTCTCCTTCCTCTTGTTTCTTTAATAAAGAATGACGCATCCTTGATGCAGAGCAGGGGATAATGAAAAATAAATAAATAAGCCGGGCGCGGTGGCTCAAGCCTGTAATCCCAGCACTTTGGGAGGCCGAGGCGGGTGGATCACGAGGTCAAGAGATCGAGACCATCCTGGTCAACATGGTGAAACCCCGTCTCTACTAAAAATAGAAAAAATTAGCTGGGCATGGTGGTGCGTGCCTGTAATCCCAGCTACTCAGGAGGCTGAGGCAGGAGAATTGCCTGAACCCAGGAGGCAGAGGTTGCGGTGAGCCGAGATCGCGCCAGTGCACTCCAGCCTGGGTAACAAGAGCGAAACTCCGTCTCAAAAAAAAAAAAAAAAAAAAAAAAAAGGCCGGGCGCGGTGGCTCAAGCTTGTAAACCCAGCACTTTGGGAGGCCGAGGCGGGCGGATCACGAGGTCGAGAGATCGAGACCATCCTGGTCAACATGGTGAAACCCCGTCTCTACTAAAAATACAAAAAGTTAGCTGGGCATGGTGGCACGTGCCTGTAATCCCAGCTACTCAGGAGGCTGAGGCAGGAGAATTGCCTGAACCCAGGAGGCGGAGGTTGCGGTGAGCCGAGATCGCGCCATTGCACTCCAGCCTGGGTAACAAGAGCAAAACCTCGTCTCAAAAAAAAAAAAAAAAAAAGAAAGAAATAAACCAAACAAAACAAATATATAAAGGATGATGGATCCGTCTTGCCTTAATCTTTATTTGAAGAAAGAGAAAAGTGGCCAGGCGCCGTGGCTCACGTCTGTAATCCCAGCACTTTGAGAGGCTGAGGTGGGCAGATCACCTGAGGTCAGGAGCTCGAGACCAGCCTGACCAACACGATGAAACCCCATCTCTACTAAAAAATAAATAAATAAATAAAAAGAGAACGTTTCCTAAATTCAGATGTCACTGGAGAAGAACTTTGGAATTTGGTAACCCCAGTGATCTACTCTACAAAATTAATGTAATTGACATAATAGGCTTTCTCATCACTAAGGATGTAAATCCCCAGGATAACGTCCCTCTTAGCCTCCTGTTTGTACAGACAGCCCAGATTCCCAGTAATTGCCTGAGAATGAGGAAGGAGTCAGGAATGAGTCATCCTCTGCCCAAGCAGGTGGCAGTGGGCACACCTGAAGAAACAAGGTCCAGGAACAATCAGCACAACTTACGATTCCAGAGGAAGAAGTCCAGAGACAGAGCACCATGACTTCTGAGAGAGGTAAAACAGAGCCGGGGGCAAGTATTCTCGAACAATGTAAGAAGTGTGTGTGTGTGCGTGTGTGTGTGTGTATGGGTGCGTGCGTGTGTGTGTGTGTCCTGCTGATTCTTCCATCTGTAGGTGTTTTCCAACTTCCTTAATTATTGATTCATATATTAATCTTAAATCAGATGATTTATTATTATCATTTACTTGTCCAAGTGACTTGAACCAAATGTCATTAAATCAGTGTTTCTTTTGTAGCAGGATTTTTAAAGGACAGAGAGAGCTTTCAGGCTTCAAGAGAATTTTATTAGGTGCACCAGCTCATACTTAGACTACTGTTTTTAAATGGCTGTGGCCCCAAACCAAGAATTACATGTTTTTAATACACTTTAGGGCGGGAAAAACAAGGCAGGGAACAAGTTTGGAGACAAAGGCAGTTAATTTTACTTCGTGACAGTTTTGCAGTCTTGAAAAACATATTTTCTACCTGGTTCACCTTGGTCTCATGGCCTTGCAGCTGGGGTAGAGAAAAACAAGGATAGCAGAGGCCAAGCACAGTGGCTCACACCTGTAATCCCAGCACTTTGGGAGGCTGAGGCGGGAGGATTGCAAGGTCAGGAGTTCGAGACCAGCCTAGCCAATATGTTGAAACCCTGTCTCAACTAAAAATACAAAAACATTAGCTGGGCATGGTGGCGCATGCCTGTAGTCCTAGCTACTTAGGAGGCTGAAACAGGATAATTGCTTGAATCCTGGAAGTGGAGGTTGCAGTAAGCCGAGATCACGCCACTGCACTCCAGACTGGGTGACAGCATGAGACTCTGTCTCAAAACAACAACAACAACAACAAAAAACAAAGAAAAACCCAAGGATAGCAGAAATATGTAAATACGTGTGGGTAGAGATATATGCCTGGGTGCTTACATGAACTTCCTTATTTCTAAGGGAGGAGGGAGTTGTATTGGATTTGCTCTTCTTTTACTAACTTTTACTAAGTACAGTTTTATGACTTACTTTGAATGTGTGTGTGTTGCTTGATAAGCCTGTAGTTGCAGTTAATATAATTCAGCTGGGAGGGGTTACTTACTTAGCTTAAGTGTGATTTTTCTAGCAACATATTTTAATCTTTTTTTTTTTTGAGACGGAGTTTCGCTCTTGTTACCCAGGCTGGAGTGCAATGGCGCGATCTCGGCTCACCGCAACCTCCGCCTCCCGGGCTCAGGCAATTCTCCTGCCTCAGCCTCCTAAGTAGCTGGGATTACAGGCATGCGCCACCACGCCCAGCTAGTTTTTTGTATTTTTTTAGTAGAGACGGGGTTTCGCCATGTTGACCAGGATGGTCTCTTTTTTTTTTTTTTTTTTTTGAGACGGAGTTTCGCTCTTGTTGCCCAGGCTAGAGTGCAATGGCACGATATCGGCTCACTGCAACCTCCGCCTCCCGGGTTCAGGCAATTCTCCTGCCTCAGCCTCCTGAGTAGCTGGGATTACAGGCATGCGCCACCATGCCCGGCTAATTTTTTGTATTTTTAGTAGAGACGGGGTTTCACCATGTTGACCGGGATGGTCTCGATCTCTCGACCTCGTGATCCACCCGCCTCGGCCTCCCAAAGTGCTGGGATTACAGGCTTGAGCCACCGCGCCCGGCCATCTTTTATTTTTATTTTTATTTTTTTTAAGATGGGGTTTCACCATGATGGCCAGGCTGGTCTTGAACTCCTGACCTCAGGTGATCCATCCACCTCGGCCTCCCACAGTGCTAGGATTACAGGCATGAGCCACAGCGTCTGGCCACATATTTTAATCTTAACTATAATTCTCATTTTATTTTATTTTGTTTTCCTCCTCAGTTTCACGATAAAAAAAAATTAAGTAGCCGGGCGCGGTGGCTCAAGCCTGTAATCCCAGCGCTTTGGGAGACCAAGGCGGGTGAATCACAAGGTCAAGAGATCGAGACCAACCTGGTCAACATGGTGAAACCCCGTCTCTACTAAAAATAGAAAAAATTAGCTGGGCATGGTGGCACGTGCCTGTAATCCCAGCTACTCAGGAGGCTGAGGCAGGAGAATTGCCTGAACCCAGGAGGCGGAGGTTGCGGTGAGCCGAGATTGCGCCATTGCACTCCAGCCTGGGTAACAAGAGCGAAACTCTGTCTCAAAAAAACAAAACAAAACAAAACAAAACAAAACAAAACAAAATTAAATAGCCTGGTGCAGTGGCTCATGTAATCCACATGCCTCGGCCTCCCAAAGTGCTGGGGTTATTAGGCATGAGCCACCGTGTCAGGCCCTCAAAATTAAATAAATAAAAAATAGTAAAATACAGCCTGGTACAGTGGCTCACACCTGTAATCCCAGCACTTTGGGAGGCCAAGGAGGGTGGATCACTTGAGGCCAGGGGTTTGAGACCAGCCTGGGCAACATAGTGAAACCCTGTCTCTACTAAAAATACAAAAATTAGCCAGGCATGGTGGCGCATACCTGGAGTGCTACCTGTAAGATTTATTGCCAAGGTAAAATGAGGAAACTGAGGCAAGTATAAGAAAATGAGGAGCTAATTTATTCAGCTCCCCGGCGAGGTTCTGTGGTCCAGGAAGGGGCCAAAGAAGTCATGCCCAGCTGTTTAGGGAGTGGGGTTTTATGGGGAGGGAAGGCAATTGATCGGCTATTGGGGAAACAAAGCAAAGGTAATCTTATTGGCTGTTAAGAAGCAGGAAATACCTGGAACTAGCTGCCATTGGTAGGTGTGCAGGTCCTTGGGTAAGTGGGCCTGCTGGGGGCATACAGGGCAGATTGCTACCGGGCAGGGTCTGATGAGGCTTCTTTTAAAATTTTCTGCAGGGTTTATCAACATGGGGCTGGGGGTTGAATGCATAGTTTAGTGCTGAATGTGGGCTTAGGTCTGGTATGCGGAGGCAGGTGCGGGGAAGCCGTGCAGCAAGGCCAGATAATGGGCTTGGGTGATGATGCAGTTATCAGACACGGAGAGAGATGGATGTGTGCGTTTAACCCTCTGCCAGGCAGCCGGCCTTACACTACCTACTCAGGAGGCTGAGGCAGGATGATCGCTTGAACCCGGGAGACAGAGGTTGCAGTGAGCTGGGATCGCGCCATTGCACTCCAGTCTGGGCAACAGAGCAAGACTCTGTCTCACAAAAAAATAAAAATAAAAACAAAAAATAAAAAAAATTAAATAAAAATACAACTGTTTAAGTAACAGTTTAAGGTGGCTGGGCGCAGTGGCTCACGCCTGTAATCCCAGCACTTTGGGAGGCCGAGGTGGGTGGATCACGAGGTCAAGAGATCGAGACCATCCTGGTCAACATAGTGAAACCCGTCTCTACTAAAAATACAAAAAATTAGCTGGGCATGGTGGCGCACGCCTGTAGTCCCAGCTACTAGGGAGGCTGAGGCAGGAGAATTGCTTGAACCCAGGAGGCAGAGGTTGCGGTGAGCCGAGATTGCGCCATTGCACTCCAGCCTGGGTAACAAGAGCAAAACCCCGTCTCAAAAAAAAAAAGAAAAGAAAAAAAAAAAAAGAAAAAAAAAACAGTTTAAGGTAACAACAGACATGGTAGCATAAGAATAAGGTGCTAATTGATAAATGAGCTGACAATGACAAATTAATAAATCAGTGCACAGTTACTGTTAGAAAAATTCATGGGAGAGGAAGAACAGTTCAGGCTGAAGGAAAGAATTTCAGCTGAGGTAGGATTTGAGCTGGATTCTAAGAGAAGCATAGACTTAAAAAAACATTTATTTTAAGCGACTTGGGGGTGGGTTCACTGCTTTAGCCAGGTTGTTCTCGAACTCCTGGGCTCGAGCAATTCTCCACCCTTGGCCTCTCAAAGTGCTAGGATTACAGGCATAAGCCACCATGCCTGACCACATTTTTTTTTTTTCACAATTTGCTCTGTTGCCCAGGCTGGATAGTGGTGCGATCACTACTCACTGCTGCCTTGACCTCCTATGCTCAAGAGATCCTCCCCACTCAGCTTCCTGGGTAGCTGGACAACAGGTGTGGGCTGGCAGACCCTGCTAATTTTTTGTAGAGACTAGGTCTTCCTTTATTGCCCAGGCTGGTCTTGAACTCCTGGGCTCAAGTGATCCAACAGCCTCGGCCTCCGAAAGTACTGGGATTACAAGGGTAAGCCATCACGTCAGACCAGACGGGCAGACTTCAGATTGACAGAAAAGAGGAGATTTTAGGTTGATTGAATCCTGCTGATAAACAGAATTTAAAAGCTTTTATAGAGACTTGTACCTGGAATATAATGAACAAACTGGTTAGGCTACAAAAAAGTCATGTAAACAATTTGAAGTAAGACCAGAAAGCCAATTTGAAGTTTTTGTTAAACGAGCACTTTGAATGAAGAAACCCCTCAGACAGCGTTTGTGTGAGCAACATGACTGTTTATTCACCTGGGTGCAGGCGGGCTAAGGATGAAAAGGGTGTTATCGAAGGGTGATGGAATAGGAGTTGGTTTACAGGAAGAATGGGGGAAGAATTTTTGGTTTACACGGTTAGCCAAGTTTCCTTTCACAGGTTTATAAAGTGGTTTGGTTACGGTGGCAAAACCCTGGTATCTGGAGGCAAAAGTGTCCTAACAATGCCTAGGAAGGACAGAAGCTGTTGTTTCGTGGATGGGGTTGGGGTTTGGGAAATTAACTGGATATAGTTGGTGGAGAGAGCACATGTATGCTGGTGAAAGATTATAACAGATGGGGAAGAAATTTGGGCTTTAGGAAAAGCGTTTTTTTGTTTTTTTTTTTAGACGGAGTTTCGCTCTTGTTACCCAGGCTGGAGTGCAATGGCGCGATCTCGGCTCACTGCAACCTCCACCTCCTGGGTTCAGGCAATTCTCCTGTCTCAGCTTCTTGAGTAGCTGGGATTACAGGCACGCGCCACCATGCCCAGCTAATTTTTTGTATTTTTAGTAGAGACGGGGTTTCACCATGTTGACCAGGTTGGTCTCGATCTCTCGACCTTGTGATCCACGCGCCTCGGCCTCCCAAAGTGCTGGGATTACAGGCTTGAGCCACCGCGCCCGGCAGGAAAAGCGTTTTTGAGGTGAAGAACAGAGTAGTGAGTTGTGGAAGTGGGTATGGAAGATAGGAGGGTATGGGGTTTGGTACAACCAGGTGGATGGGAGGTGTGATCTGAGAAGGCGGAGGTCTTGGACTAGTCTGTAGAGTTTGTTTTTTTTGACAGGCAGGATAGGGAAGAAATTTGGGCTTTGGAAGGGGATACATGATACCCCTTTGGGTACAGATGCTGAAGAAGCAGGAGGGTGAATTAAAAGGCCAAGTTGCAACAGATGGGTGATAACACGCTTTTTTTTTTTTTTTTTTTTTTTTTTTTTTTTTTTTGAGACAGAGTTTTGCTCTCGTTACCCAGGCTGGAGTGCAATGGTGCAATCTCGGCTCACCGCAACCTCCACCTCCTGGGTTCAGGCAATTCTCCTACCTCAGCCTCCTGAGTAGCTTGGATTACAGGCAAGCGCCACCATGCCCAGCTAATTTTTTGTATTTTTAGTAGAGACGGGGTTTCACCATCTTGACCAGGATGGTCTCAATTTCTCGACCTCGTGATCCACCTGCCTCGGCCCCCCAACGTGCTGGGATTACAGGCTTGAGCCACCGCGCCCGGCCCGATAACACGCTTTACACCTTTTAACGCCTGTTGTGGGACAGGGTACTGGTGCTGGGCATGGTAAGGGGGTTAGGTTTTAAGGGGATGATGAGGGGTGAGTGACTTGTAGCAACTGATGGGGACGTGGTGTCCCATACACTAGGGTTAAGGTAGGGGGACATAAAAAGAGTTATTGAGGGAGGTGCGGGTTCAGGGAGGAGGGCAGCAGTGAGACGTGGCTGTAGCCCAGGAACAGTTAAGGAGGCAGACAGTTTTGCTAAGATATCTCAGCCTAACAGGGGAACTGGACAGGTGGGGATGATACGAAAGAATGTGGAAAGGAGTGCTGGCCTAATTGACACCAGACCTGGGGAGTTTTGAGAGGCCTGGAGGCCTGGCCGTCAATTTCCACAACAGTTATGGAGGCCAAGGAGACAGGTCCTTGAACAGAAGGCAGTGTGGGGTGGGTGCCTCAGTGCTGATTAAGAAGGGGGTGGACTTACCCTCCACTGTAAGAGTTACCGGAAGCTTGGCATCCTAGATGGTCCAGGGGGCTTCTGAGATGCTTGGGCAGCATCGGTCTTTAGCCGCCAAGCCGAGGGTTGGAGCTCCAGGAGCTCTGGGAGCAGCTACATGACTTTTCTTTTCTTTTCTTTTTTTTTTGAGACGGAGTTTCGCTCTTGTTACCCAGGCTGAAGTGCAATGGCGTGATCTCAGCTCACCGCAACCTCCACCTCCTGGGTTCAGGCAATTCTCCTGCCTCAGACTCCTGAGTAGCTGGGATTACAGGCACGCGCCACCATGCCCAGCTAATTTTTTGTATTTTTAGTAGAGACGGGGTTTCACCATATTGACCAGGATGGTCTCGATCTCTTGACCTCGTGATCCACCCGCCTCCGCCTCCCAAAGTGCTGGGATTACAGGCTTGAGCCACCGTGCCCGGCCTCATTTTTTATTATTTATTATTATTATTTATTTATTTTTATTTATTTTTATTTATTTATTTATTTATTTATTTTGAGACGGAGTTTCGCTCTTGTTGCCCAGGCTGGAGTGCAATGGCGCGATCTCGGCTCACCGCAACTTCCACCTTCTGGGTTCAGGCAATTCTCCTGCCTCAGCCTCCTGAGTAGCTGGGATTACAGGCACACGCCACCATGCCCAGCTAATTTTTAGTATTTTTAGTAGAGACGGGGTTTCACCATGTTGACCAGGATGATCTCGATCTCTTGACCTCGTGATCCACCCGCCTCGGCCTCCCAAAGTGCTGGGATTACAGGCTTGAGCCACCGCGCCCAGCTTATTTTTTTATTTTGAGACGGAGTTTTGCTCTTGTTACCCAGGCTGGAGTGCAATGGCGCGATCTCGGCTCACCGCAACCTCCGCCTCCTGGGTTCAGGCAATTCTCCTGCCTCAGCCTCCTGAGTAGCTGGGATTACAGGCACGCGCCACCATGCCCAGCTGATTTTTGTATTTTTAGTAGAGACGGGGTTTCACCATGTTGACCAGGATGGTCTCGATCTCTTGACCTTGTGATCCACCTGCCTCGGCCTCCCAAAGTGCTGGGATTATAGGCATGAGCCACCGCACCCGGCCTGTATATATATATGTGTATATATATTTAAAGTATATATAAAAATATAAAGTATAGACAAGGTTTCACCATATTGGCCAGGCTGGTCTCAAACTCCTGACCTCGTGATCCACCCACCTCGGCCTCCCAAAGTGCTGGGATTACAGGTGCGAGCCATCATGCCCAGCCTAAATTTTCAATCAATATGTGCAAAGTGATTATTATTTAAAAATATTAGCTTGAGGAGAGTTCTCAGACTTAATTTTATTGTCATAAGCTTCTTATAGTGCAGTCTCATAGACTTCCTTTTTCCGTCATGCCACAGACTCTCAGATCATCTGACACTATGTTTCTGTTGAGTAATCGAGCCATAAATCAAGATCTTTACTCTTCAGTTCCTGTACCACCCTTCTCAAAATGCAGCCTGAGTCTGGAAAATAATACACTTGTAACCAAGGACCAACACCTATTAAACCAACACCTGTTTAATCATTTATCAAACTTGAAATAAAAACCTAATTTCGGCTGGGCACAGTGGCTGAGGCCTGTAATCTCAGCACTTTGAGAAGCTGAGGCAATTGGATCATGAGGTCAGGAGTTCGAGACCAGCCTCGCCAAGATGATGAAACCCCGTCTTTACTAAAAATACAAAAATTAGCCAGGTGTGCTGGGCACGGTGGCTCACACCTGCAATTCCAGCACTTTGGGAGGCTGAGGCAGGTGGATCACCTGAGGTCAGGAGTTCGAGACCAGCCTGACCAATATAGAGAAACCTGTCTCTACTAAAAATACAAAAATTACTGGGCATGGTGGCACGCATCTGTAGCTCCAGCTACTCGGGAGGCTGAGGCAGAAGAATCACTCGAACCCAGAAGTGGAGGTTGCTGTGAGCTGAGATTGCACCATTGCACTCCAGCCTGGGCAATAAGAGTGAAACTCATTCTCAAAATATTAAAAAAAAAATTTTTTTTAAGAGATAGGGTCTCACTGTATCACCCAGGCTAAAGTATAGTTGCATATCATAGCTTACTGTAACGTGTAACTCCCGGGCTCCAGCGATCCTCCTTCCTCAGCCACTCAAGTAGCTGTGCTAACACACACAGCTAATTTTATATGTGCTAACAAACATGTGCTAACACACTCAGCTAATTTTATATTTTGTAGGAATGGGGTCTCACCATGTTGTCCAGGCTGGTTTCAAACTTCTGGCTTCAAGAGGTCCTCCTGCCTTGGCCTCCCAAAGAGTTGGGATTATAGGTGTGAACCCCGGCACTCAATGCACACACACACACACACACACACACACACACACACATAAAACCAAAGCCCACCAATGCCACCTCCTTTCCTATTTTCCAAACGACTCCAACCCACCGTCTGCACCACTCCCTGTGAGACCCCTCAAAGCTGTCCATTCCCACGTCTACATTAGGCTTCTGTACCCATCATGTCATACCATTTCTTCTATTTCCATTTCATTTCACAGAAACTGATTGGTCATCTGAGCACCTCGGCAGTGTTTTCCTAGTGATAAACCCAAAGCTAAAGTTATGCATGTATGCAAACTGTTTCATGCCTGTGGAATCCAAATTACGTGAGGTATTCCACCTTAACTGTCTGGTTTAGTGTATAGACAACACGTGGTATTCTACTGACTTCCTTTTTTCATTGTCTTTTTACTTCAGTTCTGTTTTTTAATGCTAGCCAATTTTTCTTCGAATTATTTTTCTCCTTATTCCTAAATAAATACGTGAAGTCAAATATAATATATTAGGGCTGGGCGTGGTGGCTCACGCCTGTAATCCCAGCACTTTGGGAGGCTGAGGCAGGTGGATCACGAGGTCAGGAGTTTAAGACCAGACTGGCCAACATGGTGAAACCCTGTCTGCACTAAAAAATACAAAAATTAGCTGGGCATGGTGGCTTGTGCCTGTAATCCCAGCTACTTGGGAGGCTGAGGCAGGAGAATTGCTTGAACTGGGACCCGGGGGCCGGAGGTTGCAGTGAGCCGAGATCGCGCCACTGCACTCTAGCCTGGGCTACAGGGAGAGACTCCATCTCAAATAAAACAAAACAAAACATAATAGTTTACTGTCAGCTTTGTTCTTCATAATTTAACGTCTCAAATTGTTGATTTGGTAAAAATTAGGCCTCTAGGGTTTACTCTTTCACTAGGAGACCATCCTGTATAGTGAAAAGAACTTGGGCCTCAGGCCGGCTGTGGTGGCTCATGCCTGCAATGCCAGCATTTTGGGAGGCTGAGGCATGGGGTTCACTTGAGCCCCGGAGTTCAAGACCAACCTGGGCAACGCCATCCCTACAAAAAATACAAAAATTACCTGGGCGCAGTGGCATGCGCCTGTAGTCCTGGCTAATTGAGAGGCTTGAGACCAGGAAGCAGAGGCTGCAGTAAGCCAAGGTCATGCCATTCCACTCCAGCCTGGGTGATGAGAGGAAATCATTGTCTCAAAAAAAAAAAAAGAACTTTTACATCAGATATGTTGATAGAATTACCATTTCTTTCTTTCTTTCTTTTTTTTTTTTTTTTTTTTGAGACGGAGTTTCGCGCTTGTTACCCAGGCTGGAGTGCAATGGCGCGATCTCGGCTCACCACAACCTCCGCCTCCTGGGTTCGGGCAATTCTCCTGCCTCAGCCTCCTGAGTAGCTGGGATTACAGGCACGCGCCACCATGCCCAGCTAATTTTTTGTATTTTTAGTAGAGACGGGGTTTCACCATGTTGACCAGGATGGTCTCGATCTATTGACCTCGTGATCCACCCGCCTCGGCCTCCCAAAGTGCTGCGATTACAGTCTTGAGCCACGGCGCCTGGCCTTAGAATTACCATTTCTTAAGACTATAGGTTCTGGGCTTGTTCCACTAGAGTTTTATTATATTTGAGTTGGCCAACTATGTATATACATTTTATTTAGAGATGAAGTCTTGCTCTGTTGCCCAGGTTGGAGCGCAATGGCGCGATCTCGGCTCACCGCAACCTCTGCCTCCCGGGTTCAAGTGATTCTCCTGCGTCAGCCTCCTGAGTATCTCGGATTACAGGCACCTGCCACCATGCCCAGCTAATTTTTGTATTTTTAGTAGAGACGGGATTTCATCATGTTGGTCAGGCTGGTCTTGAACACCTGACCTCAGATGATCTACCTGCCTTGGCCTCCCAAAGTTCTGGGACTATTGGCGTGAACCACCATGCCCGGCTGACAAAATACTTTAATGGTTAAATGTGTTGTGAAGTGTATAAAGATGCTATTGTTATTGGATTCCATCATAAGGTCTAAGGCATACGCAAAAAAGAGAGGTTAAATAAGACAGAAAAACAAAGACGGGGGCTAGGCCTGGTGACTCACACCTGTAATCCCAGCACTCTGGGAAGCCAAGTTGGGAGAATCTCTTGAGGTCAGGAGCTCGAAAGTAGCCTGAGCAACGTAGTGAGACCCCTGTCTCTACAAAAATAAAACTAAAAGTAAAAATAAAAAGTAGTCAGGCGAGGTGTTGTGCCTACAGTCCTAGCTACTCTGGAGGCTGAGTGGAGGATCACTGGATCCCAGGAGTTCAAGGCTGCAGACAGCCATGACCGCACCACTACACTCCAGCCTGGGCAATAGAGTGGGACCCTTTCTCTATTTAAAAACAGAAAGGGCTGGGCGTGGTGGCTCACACCTCTAATCCCAGCACTTTGGGAGGCTGAGGCGGGTGGATCATGAGGCAGATCAGGAGATCAAGACCACCCTGACCAACGTGGTGAAACCCCATCTCTACTAAAATACAAAAAAAAAAAAAAAAAAAAAAAAAAATTAGCTGGGCATGGTGGTGGGCACCTGTAGTTCCAGCTACTCGGGAGGCTGAGGCAGGGAAATCGCTTGAACCCGGGTGGCGGAGGTTGCAGTGAGTTGAGATTGCACCACTGCACTCCAGCCTGGCAACAGGGCAACACTTCATCTTAAAAAAAAAAAAGGATTAGGCCGGGCGCGGTGGCTCACGCCTGTCTGTAATCCCAGCACTTTGGGAGGCCGAGGCGGGTGGATCACAAGGTCAAGAGATCGAGACCAGCCTGGTCAACATGGTGAAACCCCGTCTCTACTAAAAATACAAAAAATTAGCTGGGCATGGTGGCGCGTGCCTGTAATCCCAGCTACTCAGGAGGCTGAGGCAGGAGAATTGCCTGAACCCAGGAGGCGGAGGTTGCGGTGAGCCGAGATCGCGCCATTGCACTCCAGCCTGGGTAACAAGAGCAAAACTCCGTCTCAAAAAAAAAAAAAAAAAAAAAAAAAAAAAAGGATTAAAGAAGGAAGGAAAGAAGGAAGGAAGGAGTAAAGGAAGGAAGAAAAGAAGGAAGGGGAAAATATGTTCATAGTAGGTAGTAGTGAAGTTTATTTAATTATTTATTCAGTAATTTATTCAAATCTATTGTCAACTAACATGTTTCAGGCAGTGTGATAGGGTTTGAACAAAATGTACAAAATCCGTATCTCACATAATTTACAATTCAGTGTTATTAAGGCATGTAAATAGACAATCATGGTAGAGCATGATAATGACTATGATGCAGTACAGGGTACTATGAGGTCACACAGAGATTACACCTAGGAACCTTTATTTTATTTTTATTTATTTCTTTGAGACAGGGATTTGCTCTTTTGCCCAGGCTGGAGTGCAATGGTGAGATCTTGGCTCACTCAACCTCTGTCCCCTGGGTTCAAGCAATTCTCCTGCCTCAGTTTCCCGAGTAGCTAGAATTATAGGTGCCTGTGATCACATCTGGCTAATTTTTGTATTTTTAGTAGAGATGAGTTTCGACAGGTTGGCCAGGCTGGTCTTGAACTTCTGACCTCAGGTGATCCGCCTGCCTCGGCCTCCCAAAGTGCTAGGATTATAGGCTTGAGCCACCATGTCCGGCTTCTAAGAGCCTTTACGAAGTGACTTTCCCATTGCACTTAATAATTTTTGTTGACGCCTTAGGGAGGATTACCATGTTTGGGATTGGGCATCTGGCAAAATCGATTTTGACAGAGCCCTTAAAAATCTTGCTTTTCGGCCGGGCACGGTGGCTCACGCCTGTAATCCCAGCACTTTGGGAGGCCGAGACGGGTGGATCACGAGGTCAAGAGATCGAGACCATCCTGGTCAACATGGTGAAACCCCGTCTCTACTAAAAATACAAAACATTAGCTGGGCATGGTGGTGCGTGCCTGTAATCCCAGCTACTCAGGAGGCTGAAGCAGGAGAATTGCCTGAACCCAGGAGGCGGAGGATGCGGTGAGCCGAGATCGCGCCATTGCACTCCAGCCTGGGTAACAAGAGTGAAACTCCGTCTCAAAAAAAAAAAGTCTTGCTTTTCTTGGGTACAATGAACTGGTCCAATACAATTAATCTATGAGAGAATTGTTAAATTCCATTTTCTGAGATGATGTACAGGTTTGGAATGATAGAGCACTTTTTCTGAGCATCTCATCTGGTGTTTGAGTGTTATTTGACATAATCATGTCTTGATCAACAGGTCCTTCCACTGGCGATTTCACTCTGAGGTAAGAATAATACTATCACAGTACTCATTTAATTCAATCAAGGATAAATGGGTCTTTAAGAGCAGTGCATGATGGCACATGTGCCTATAGTCCCAGCCACTCAGGAGGCTGAGGCAGGAGCGGGGGAATCTCTTGAGCCCAGGAGGTCAAGCCTGCAGTGAACTATGATTGCACCACTGCACTCCAGCCGGGCTGACAGACTAAGACCCTGTCTCGAAAAAAAAAAAAAAAAAAAAAAAAAAGGAACTGTAGATATAGCTTCCTTTATTATTCCTTTTCTGTTTTGTCATTTCCCCATTCTTTCATTTTTACCTTTTCCAATGCCATTTTTTACCATTTTTTTCTTCTTCTTTTTTTTTTTTTTTGAGACGGAGTTTCGCTCTTATTACCCAGGCTGGAGTGCAATGGTGCGATCTCGGCTCACCGCAACCTCCACCTCCTGGGCTGAGGCAATTCTCCTGCCTCAGCCTCCTGAGTAGCTGGGATTACAGGCACGCGCCACCATGCCCAGCTAATTTTTGTATTTTTTAGTAGAGATGGGGTTTCACCATGTTGGCCAGTGTGGTCTTAAACTCCTGACCTTGTGATCCACCCGCCTCGGCCTCCCAAAGTGCTGGGATTACAGGCTTGAGCCACCGCGCCCGGCTCTATGATTTTTTTTGTATCTTTGCTCTTATGTCTTTTGATCTCTTTAAATAAATGACTCTCTTGCTTGCTTGTCTGTTATTGTCTTACAATATCTCTTCTCTTTTTCAATCGTGTGCTTTTATAGCCATTAGTGAAATACCTGGGAAACTCATTTGTCACTTTAACTTCATTTTATACTGTCTGCCTGTTTTTCAGACATATAACAGGAAAGTCTTGCCGAGGAATACCATCTCATGATAGGTGGAAGGACTGGTCTATGTAATAAACGAACGTGACACTTTAGGGATGAGTGAGAGCTATTAGGATGTAATAAGCTCGTGACTTAACCATACCTCAAGGAAGAGTCTGCAGCTCAATTCTGAGTTTCCCTTGAGTCACGGCTTTCAGACATAGAGTGTTAAATCTAAAGATATCACTGAGAGCAATTAGAATTTCTTTCTTATAAGAGTTAGTATAGGCCGGGCGCGGTGGCTCAAGCCTGTAATCCCAGCACTTTGGGAGGCCGAGGCTGGGGGACCACGAGGTCAAGAGATTGAGACCATCCTGGTCAACATGGTGAAACCCCGTCTCTACTAAAAATACAAAAAATTAGCTGGGCATGGTGGCACGTGCCTGTAATCCCAGCTACTCAGGAGGCTGAGGCAGGAGAATTGCCTGAACCCAGGAGGCGGAGGTTGCGGTGAGCCGAGATCGCACCATTGCACTCCAGCCTGGGTAACAAGAGCGGAACTCTGTCTCAAAAAAAAAAAAAAAAAAAAAAATTATAATTCAAACAGACCTCTTCAGATAACATTGAGACAGACTAGAAAAGGAAGTTTCTCGAGATGTTACATCTCAGATTAGCCTGACAGAAGAGGGGAGCAGGGGCCAGCCGCAGTGGCTCACGCCTGTAATCTCAGCACTTTGGGAGGCTGACGTGGGCAAGTCACGAGGTCAGGAGTTTGAGACCTGCCTGGCCAACGTGGCGAAAGCCTGTCTCTACTAAGAACACAAAAAATTAGCCACACGTGGTGGTGACAGGTACCTGTAATCCCAGCTCCTCTGCTTGAACCCTGGAGGTGGAGGTTGCAGGAAGCCAAGGTCGAGCCACTGTACTCCAGCCTGGGCAACAGTGTGAGACACCGTCTCAAAAAAAAAAAAGAAGAGGGAGCAGAAAAAGATTTCTAAGATCTCTCTAAATATGACATAACAGTGTGGGCTACTTTTCATACTTCAGGAGAAGAATTGAACCATGGGAGTTTTCCATCTCCTATGACCCCAGAGAACTTTGTAAAGAGACCTGTCTGCTCTACGAAATCAAGTGGGGCATGAGCTGGAAGATCTGGAGAAGTTCAGGCAAAAACACCACCAATCACGTGGAAGTTAATTTTATAGAAAAATTTACGTCAGAAAGGCATTTTCACTCGTCTGTCAGCTGCTCCATCACCTGGTTCCTGTCCTGGAGTCCCTGCTGGGAATGCTCCCAGGCTATAAGAGAGTTTCTGAGTCAGCACCCTGGTGTGACTTTGGTGATTTATGTAGCGAGGCTTTTTCAGCACATGGATCAACAAAACCGGCAAGGACTCAGGGAGCTCGTTAACAGTGGAGTCACTATTCAGATTATGACAGCATCAGGTAAAACAGTCAACAAAGAAACTTCATTGTTTACAAGAGGCTGTGGTGACAGTAGCTGTTTTTTAGGCCAGAAGATTGGTTATCCCCGGGTGGAAATCGGCGAAGTAAAAGTCCAAAATAATGTGTGAAAGGATTAGATCTGAAATTCATGACAAGGAAAATAACAAAAATACAACTCCCGGCTATGCCTGGTGGCTTGTGCCTGTAATCCCAGCACTCTGGGAGGCCAAGGCGGGAGGATCACTTGAAGCCAGGCGTTCAAGATCAGCCCCATCTCTACAAAAAAATTAAAAAATCAGTAGGCATGGTGGCATGCACTTGTAGTCCAACCTGCTTGGGAGGCTGAGGTGGGAAGATCTGAGCTCAGACGTTCAAGGCTGCAGTGAGCTATGTTTGGTCTTACCGCACGCTGGCCTAGGTGACAGAGCGAGACTCTGTCTCAAAAAACAACCACCACAACCACCATCAGCACCAACAACTCTTTTCTCTGGTCTTGCCTCTCAGCCATCTTTAAATAGACTACTTTATTCTTTTTAGGGAGCCTAATGTCCAGCAGCAACTAGACCAGAGACTAGAGGCTTTCTATATGGTAAACTAGGTTGGGGCCCTTTTTAAGTAATTTACCATTCTGCTTGTTGAATGAGCCAAGATTTGTGTTTCCTTAGAGTATTATCACTGCTGGAGGAATTTTGTCAACTACCCACCTGGGGAAGAAGCTCACTGGCCACGACATCCACCTCTGTGGATGATGCTGTATGCACTGGAGCTGCACTGCATAATTCTAGTGAGTTACTTCAGGGACACAGATGCCGATGCAAAAAGAAACATCCGTCTTTAAAGTTCTTTCCCGAGAATTTTGATTCTTACTTTCTTTTCTTTTTTTTTTTTTTTTCTTGAGACGGAGTTTCGCTCTTGTTACCCAGGCTGGAGTGCAATGGCGCGATCTCGGCTCACCGCGACCTCCGCCTCCTGGGTTCAGGCAATTCTCCTGCCTCAGCCTCCCAAGTAGCTGGGATTACAGGCACGCGCCACCATGCCCAGCTAATTTTTTGTATTTTTAGTAGAGACGGGGTTTCACCATGTTGACCAGGATGGTCTCGATCTCTCGACCTCGTGATCCACCCGCCTCGGCCTCCCAAAGTGCTGGGATTACAAGCTTGAGCCACTGCGCCCGGCCCTTACTTTCTTTTTGACATTTATATTGAGATTCAGTTATTTAACTAGCTAGGTCCTCTTTTTTTTTTTTTGAGACGGAGTTTTGCTCTTGTTACCCAGGCTGGAGTGCAATGGCGCGATCTCGGCTCACCGCAACCTCCGCCTCCTGGGTTCAGGCAATTCTCCTGCCTCAGCCTCCTGAGTAGCTGGGATTACAGGCACGCGCCACCACGCCCAGCTAATGTTTTGTATTTTTAGTGGAGACGGGGTTTCACCATGACCAGGATGGTCTCGATCTCTTGACCTCGTGATCCACCTGCCTTGGCCTCCCAAAGTGCTGGGATTATAGGCTTGAGCCACCGTGCCCGGCTAGCTAGGTCCTCTTAAGAAAAATCTCAGAGCCAGGTGTGGTGCTGCACACCTGTAGTCCCAGCTACTCAGGAAGCTCACTTGCAAGCTGTAGTGAGCTATGATCATACCAATATGCTCCAGCCTGCGTGGTATAGCAAGACCCTGTTTCAAAAAACAGCTGGGTGCAGTGGCTCATGCCTGTAATTCCAGCATTTTGGGAGGCTGAGATGGGAGGATTGCTTGAGGCCAGGAGCCTGAGACCAACCTGGCCAACATAGTGAGGTGCCAGTTCTAAAAAAAAGAAAATTATGTGGCTGGGCGCAGTGGCTCACACCTGTAATCCCAGCACTTTGAGAGGCTGCAGCGGGCGGATCACAAGGTCAATAGATCGATACCATCCTGGCCAACATGGTGAAACCCCGTCTCTACTAAAAAATATAAAAATTAGTCCCAGCTACTTGGGAGGCTGAGGCAGGAGAATTGCTTGAACCCAGGAGGCAGAGGTTGCAGTGAGCTGAGATTGCGTCACTGCACTCCAGCCTGGCGACAGAGCAAGACTCTGTCTCAAAAAAAAAAAAAAAAAGAAAAGAAAATTATGCATCAAACAAACAGCACCTCGACCTAAGAACAAGATAACCTGTTTGTGAGAAGTAAGTAGGAGAAGGGAATTTGGATAAACTGATCTAAGATATATGTGGTCCCCATGTTAATTACATTTTATTATTTTTTATTCTTTTTTTCTTTTTCTTTTTTTTTTTTTTAATGATAGGGTTTCACCATGTTAGTCAGGCTGGTCTTGAACTCCCAACCTCAGGTAATCTGCCCGCCTTGGCCTCCAAAGTGCTTGGATTACAGGTGTGAGCCACCACGGCTGGCCTTATTTTTTATTCTTTTTTTTTTTTTTGAGACGGAGTTTCGCCCTTGTTACCCAGGCTGGAGTGCAATGGCGCGATCTCGGCTCACCGCAACCTCCGCCTCCTGGGTTCAGGCAATTCTCCTGCCTCAGCCTCCTGAGTAGCTGGGATTACAGGCACGCGCCACCATGCCCAGCTAATTTTTTGTATTTTTAGTAGAGACAGAGTTTCACCATGTTGACCAGGATGGTCTCGATCACTCGACCTCGTGATCCGCCCGCCTCAGCCTCCCAAAGTGCTGGGATTACAGGCTTGAGCCACCGTGCCCGGCTATTCTTATTTTATTATTATTATCATTTTGAGACAGAGTTTTGCTCCTGTTGCCCAGGCTGGAGTGCAATGGCGTGATCTTGGTTCACTGCAACCTCCACCTCTTGGGTTCAAGCGATTCTCCTTCCTCAGCCTCTTGAGTAGCTGGGATTATACGTGTCCACCACCACGCCCAGCTAATTTTTGTATTTTTAGTAGAGATGAGGTTTCACCATCTTGGCCAGGCTGGTCTTGAACTCCTGACCTCAGGCGATCCACCTGCCTCGGCCTCCCAAAGTGCTGGGATTACAGGTCTGAGGCACTGCACTCGACCATTATTGTTATCTTTTAACCCACAGGGTCTCACTACATTGCCTAGGCTGGGATGTAGTGGCTATTCACAGGCACCCTCACAGCATAACACAGCCTCAAACTCTGAATTCGTGGCCTCAAGCAATCCTCTGACCTCAGCCTCCTGTGTGGCTAGAACCACACGCATGTGTCATGGTGTCTGGCTTTATCATCATTATTGTTCTTGTTACCACAACATATATTGGTTCTACTGTATTTGAGATATTCCCCTTTCCCTTATTAGCATGTGTAATCTTATTGAAGAAAATGTATGTTACATTGGATTATCTTTTTTTTTTTTTTTTGAGACAGAGTCTTGCTCTGTTGCCAGGCGCCAGGCTGGAGTGCAGTGGCGCAATCTCGGCTCACCGCAACCTCTGCCTCCCGGGTTCAAGCAATTCTCCTGCCTCAGCCTCTCGAGTAGCTGGGACTACAGGCTCATGCCACCATGTCCAGCTAATTTTTGTATTTTTAGTAGAGATGGGGTTTCACCATGATGACCAGGATGGTCTTGATCTCTTGACCTCGTGATCCACCTGCCTTGGCCTCCCAAAGTGCTGGGATTACAGGTGTGAGCCACTGTGCCTGGCTTGGATTCTCTTGAAAGTAGTCGTTCAGGTCAGGTGTGATGGCTCACACCTGTGATCCCAGCACTTTGGGAGGCAGAGGTGGGTGGATGATTAGAGTCCAGGAGTTGGAGACCAGCCTGGGCAACATGGTGAAACCATGTCTCAACAAAACCACAAAAAAATTGGCTGGGTGTTGTGATGCATGCCTGTAGTCCCAGCTACTTGGAAGGCTGAGGTGGGAGAAGTGTTCGAGCCCAGGAGGGTGAGGCTGCAGGCAGCTGTGACTGCGTCACTGCACTCCAGCCTGGGTGAATACATTGAGTCCACAGCAAGACCCTGTCTCAAAGAAAAGAGAAGTAAATCGTCTTCCAATTGACATTTACAAATGTTTGTGGTGATAATAGTATTAATTAAAATCTTTTTTTTTTTTTTTTTTTTTGAGACAGAATTTCACTCTTGTTGCCCAGGCTGGAGTGCAATGGCGCGATCTCGGCTCACCGCAACCTCCGCCTCCTGGGTTCAGGCAATTCTCCTGCCTCAGCCTCCTGAGTAGCTGGGACCACAGGCACGCGCCACCATGCCCAGCTAATTTTTGTATTTTTAGTAGAGATGGGGTTTCACCTTGTTGACCAGGATGGTCTCGATCTCTTGACCTCGTGATCCACCCGCCTCGGCCTCCCAAAGTGCTGGGATTACAGGCGTGAGTCACCGCGCCCGGCCCATAATTAAAATCTTTATCCTAAGGATTAAATATAATCCTTTTTCATTCCAGGGTCTTCCACCTTGTTTAAAGATTTCAAGAAGATGGCAAAATCGACTTACATTTTTCAGACTTCACCTTCAGAATTGCCATTACCAAATGATTTCACCACAAATCCTTTTAGCGACAGGGCTGATCCAGCCTTCTGTGACTTGGAGATGAACAGAGTGATTCCATGTGTGTCCTGATTCAAGAACAAGCAATGATGACCCACTAAAGGGTGAATGCCATATGGAATCTAGAAATGCTCACAAGGTACCCCAAAACTCTGTAGCTTAAACCAACAATAAATGCGTATTATCTCTCACAGTTTCTGTGGGGAGGGAATTTAGAAGCAGCTTATCTGTGTGTTCCTGTGTCTAGTCCCCTAAGAGGTTGCAGTCAAGACGGCAGCAAGGGCTGCAGTCATTTGAAGACTTGCCTGAGGCTGGAGAATAACTCCCAGGCGGCAGGCTCAGAGGGCCGGCAAGTTTGTGCTATCGGCTGGTAGAAGGTTTCAGTTTCTTGCCATGTAGGAGTCTCAACAGGGTTGCCTAAATACACTCAGGACAAGAGAACTGACTTCCTACAGATTAAGTTATCTTTTGAAGAATTTCTTGTAGAGATGGTGCTTTGCCATGTTGCCCAGGCTGGTCTCAAAGTCCTGGACTCAAGTGATCCACCAGCCTTGACCTCCCAAAGTGCTGGGATTACCGGTGTGAGCCACCACCGTGCCTGGCCGAGGGCAAGTGATCTAAGAGAGACCAAGGTGGAAATTTCCGTGACTTTAATGGCTTCATCTTGGAATCACACCTTATTTCTTTTGCAATATTATTTTATTTTATTTTTTAAATTTTGAGACGGAGTTTCGCTCGTTACCCAGGCTGGAGTGCAATGGCGCGATCTTGGCTCACCGCAACCTCCGCCTCCTGGGTTCAGGCAATTCTCCTGCCTCAGCCTCCTGAGTAGCTGGGATTACAGGCATGTGCCACCATGCCCAGCTTATTTTTTGTATTTTTTGTAGAGATGGGGTTTCGCCATGTTGACCAGGATGGTCTCAATCTCTTGACCTCATGATCCACCCGCCTCGGTCTCCCAAAGTGCTGGGATTATCGGCTTGAGCCACTGCGCCCGGCCTCTTTTGCGATATTCTATTCGTCACACAGGCCAGCCATGATTCAGAGTAAGAGGGGACTTATACACAAGAATTTGAAACTCAGGACGTGAAAATCCAAAATGGATTTTCCCTGTAGGGGCTTTCTCTGTTTTCAGGACAAATAATGACATGGAACCAACTTCTGCAGGCACAGCTACAGGAAAACAGAAGACAAAGTGGTAACACTTGTTTTTATTTGTTTCTTAATTAGAATATCGTAAGATTTACAGATAATTTATGGAGGATTGGATGACTAGCTGCAGAGTTGAGCTACCCTCTTTCCAAGAGCTTCAGAGACCTGCAGAGGCATTGAATGACATGCCTGCAGAAGTTTTTTGGTAGGAATTCTCATTGGTTTACAGAAATAATGTTGGTTAGTGAGTGGCTATACATGGTGTCCAGCACAGGGCTGTGGCTGCTTGGCATGAGTCTACCGCCCATGTAGCAAGGGGCTTTATTTTTTAATTTTTATTATTATTATTATTATTTTTTGAGACGGAGTTTCGCTCTTGTGACCCAGGCTGGAGTGCAATGGCGCGATATTGGCTCTCCGCAACCTCCGCCTCCTGGGTTCAGGCAATTCTCCTGCCTCAGCCTCCCGAGTAGCTGGGATTACAGGCACGTGCCACCATGCACGGCTAATTTTTTGTATTTTTAGTGGAGATGGGGTTTCACCATGTTGACCAGGATGGTCTCGATCTCTTGACCTCGTGATCTACCCGCCTCGGCCTCCCAAAGTGCTGGGATTACAGGCTTGAGTCACGGCGCCCGGCTGTGAGCTCCAATTTTGATAGAATCCAATTATCAAAGTCTAGTTGCTCCGTTAAGATGGAAGCAGGCCTCTGTGGAAAGTAAAATCTGATCGAAGTTCAAGATGTCCCTTTATGAGGAATCTTCTCAGAGAGACAAATGATGCCTTAGGTCCCTCAGCACCCATGGGCTGTGTGTTGGCAGAATGAGGTTTCAGAGATGAGCCCAAAGGCTAACACAGTAGGGGTTGGCCACAGTCTGACCTCTCAAAGTGTCTGTCAAAATCTTGGGTTTATATGTATTTTGGAGTCTAGTAGTTGAGGTCAGTTACTCACATATGTGGTCTAATGAAGTGTGACATAACACTCTTGCAGGGAGGGGGAGTTACAGTCCACGTTCTTACCACAGCAAAACATACATCACTCATGTCGCAAACTATGGAAGTAGAATCATTTTAAAGCTTTAAAACAGCACTTTTAGCTGGAAATTCAGCCCAGGCTGGAGCCTTTGTGAATCAAATCATTTTCTTTCTTTCTTTCTTTCTTTCTTTTTTTTTGAGACGGAGTTTCGCTCTTGTTACCCAGGCTGGAGTGCAATGGCGCGATCTCGGCTCACCGCAACCTCCGCCTCCTGGGCTCAGGCAATTCTCCTGCCTCAGCCTCCTGGGTAGCTGGGATTACAGGCATGCGCCACCATGCCCAGCTAATGTTTTGTATTTTTAGTAGAGACGGGGTTTCACCATGTTGACCAGGATGGTCTCGATCTCTTGACCTCGTGATCCACCCGCCTTGGCCTCCCAAAGTGCTGGGATTACAGGCTTGAGCCACCGCGCCCGGCCCCCTTTTTTTTTTAAGATGGGGTTTCACGATGATGGCCAGGCTGGTCTTGAACTCCCAACCTCGGGTGATCCGCCAGCCTTGACCTCCAAAGTGCTTGGATTACAGGCATGAGCCACCGTGCCTGGCCAATGAAACCATTTTCTAATTACACTTAGCAGGTATTTCATCAATGTTAGGTGCTACTAATTTTATCACAACAATTATTTATATAATAAATATATTTATATATAATTTATATATAAATATGTAACAATATATTTATATATAATTATTTTTATAAAAATATATTTATATAATAAATATATATATACACCACAAACTGTATCTCAGTATAAAAAATCATCACTTACTTGAGCAGTCGGTCCTCTTCCTGAGGTTGATCCAAGGGTTCTGGAAAGAATGGTGTGTCCTGTGTCGCTCTGCTCACAGCACCGTTTGGAGTTTGGTTGCTTCTAGCTGAAGAGAGATAATTTTTACAAGAAGATTTAAAATACAGAGCTAGAGTGTGAGTATTAAGATGACCACCGTTCGTGGGGGTCCTATAGACCAAACTGAGTTTGATACTGGTCAGTTACACCAATGGAGTGCAATACCAGGGTTCTTCCACTAGATGTCGCTGTACATCACCAGAGACGGTAATAGAAAAGTAACATTTTCTTTGAGAAAAGCATACATTTTCCCCTTGACCTGCCATCAGAGAATAATTTTAAGCATAGGTCATTTTTTTTTTTTTTTTGAGACGGAGTTTCGCTCTTGTTACCCAGGCTGGAGTGCAATGGCGCGATCTCGGCTCACCGCAACCTCCACCTCCTGGGTTCAGGCAATTCTCCTGCCTCAGCCTCCTGAGTAGCTGGGATTACAGGCACGTGCCACCATGCCCAGCTAATTTTTGTATTTTTAGTAGAGACAGGGTTTCACCATGTTGACCAGGATGGTCTCGATCTCTCGACCTCATGATCCACCCGCCTCGGCCTCCCAAAGTGCTGGGATTACAGGCGTGAGCCACCGCACCCGGCCGTTTTTTTTTTTTAAAGATGGGGTTTCACCATGATGCCCAGGCTGGTTTTCAACTCCTGACCTCAGGTGATCCACCCACCTCGGCCTTCCAAAGTGCTAGGATTACAGGCGTGAGCTACCACGCCCAGCGGATATTGGTAATTTTTAAATGAAGACCTGAATGAAATAAATGAGAAGGCCATGTGAAAATCTGGAGGAAGGTTATTTCACACAGATGAAACAGAAGGTGCAGACATACCAAGTTTTTTCATAAAAAACAAAACACACTCGGCATTTTTTAAGGAGTAAAGATGTGGTTAGCTTGGAATTAATGAAGTGAGAAAATGTAGGGATTGGGGAATTATCCAACACCCTTGGCACTGACCACTCCCACCAGGACCTGAGCTCAGGGCAACTCAAGCTGCCAACACCACCACAACTGACATCTATTTCACATGTGCCAAAAGATGAAGCCCTTCCCCGTCTCTACATGAAGCAGCAGCATTACCACATCAGAGAATAGCTGGACCATAAAGCGTCTGTACTGGGCTGAGTGGAGAGGTTCTGTCCTGAAACCACTCCTGTGGAGAGCCATGGGACAGGTGTTTTCTGTGCCTCTCAGCTACACGGAGGCCTTCGGATGGACAATGAAGCACATCCGAGCTGCGAGTCATGTGCCCTGGGACTGTGGCATGATAGGGTAACAGGGCACACTGTTGTCTAACTAGGATGTGGAGCTGGTGCAGCTCGCTCTCTCACCCAACACCTGCAGAGACCTCAGCACACTTCACAAGGAGCTCCTCTCGCCACTCCTCTCAGGGCTGGTGCCCGCTCATCACTGGGGTATTCGTGGGCAAGTCAGGGAGTCCAGCTGTGTCTCCCCAATCCCTGCTAAACAGGAAGCGCAGGGAACCAGGCATTGCATTTTCCAGCCCAACACTATAGGCAACAGACAGCACCTCACAGTGAACAAACGCCGAGTACACACCGTCTGCGTGTGCCCCAGCTGGCTACTACCCATGTGCACCATCTACTGGCCTGCAGGTGAAACTGCACCGTCCAATAGAAAACCTGCAGAGAAAAGGGCACCTGGCTATCTACAGAAGCGAAGCCAAAAGACCCCACCCTACATACTCCACAGTCACACCCCCAGGGAAAGGGGAACAATAGTTTAAAAAATTCCCATCGAAATAAAAATAAATTTAAAGGCCGGGCGCGGTGGCTCAAGCCTGTAATCCCAGCACTTTGGGAGGCTGAGGCGGGTGGATCACGAGGTCGAGAGATCGAGACCATCCTGGTCAACACGGTGAAACCCCGTCTCTACTAAAAATACAAAAAATTAGCTGGGCGTGGTGGCGCGTGCCTGTAATCCCAGCTACTTAGGAGGCTGAGACAGGAGAATTGCCTGAACCCAGGAGGCGGATGTTGCGCTGAGCCGAGATCGCGCCATTGCACTACAGCCTGGGTAACAAGAGCTAAACTCCGTTTCAAAAAAAAAAAAAAAAGACAAAAAATAGAAGAGCATGTAATGACAAAGGGTTCAATACAACAAGAAGGTTTAACTGTCCTAAATATATATGCACCCAACACTGGAGCACCCAGATTTGTAAAACAAATACCACAAGATTTAAGAAAAGATACTGATAGCAATACAGTAATAGTGGGAGACTTCCATCCCTCACTGACATCGGTAGGCAGAAAATCAACAAAGAAACTCTCAACTTAAACTAGACTATAGATAAAATGGACCTAATACATATTTAGAGAACATTCTATGCAACTGCTGTAGGATACACATGCTTCTCATCTGCACACACAACAGTGCTAAAATATGCTTGGCCGTAAAGCAAGTCTCAATAAATTTTTTTAAAAATGAAATTATATCAAGTATCTTCTCAGACCACAGCAGAATAAAATTAGAAACAATACCAGAGGAACGCTTTTTTTTTTTTTTTTTTGAGGAGATCTTTCTTATTTATTTCCCCCACTTTACTCCCAAAAGGATTTGAGTTGGCTTTATACACATGCATCTAATATATCAAACTGAAACAGACAAAGAGCTAGGGCAAGGGGAAGAAGGTAAAAGTGGAATAGTAAGATGAAGACAACGGTGAAGTGAGTTCACAGAAACGTGCCGGTGATTCCTGAGCTTCTAAAACTGGCTCTGAGCTTCCTGGGTGCCGAGGCGAAGGGAACATATTGGCTACACATTTCACAGTGTTTAAAATCAAAACCCAGTGCCCTAGCACCTGTCTGCCAGAGACTGCACCCACCTCTCAGCGGTCCTCTTTATTTAGGGTCGGTGATCTGGTGCCTGCGTGGTGGGCCACATGTGTTTGAAACTGTAGAGCAGCAGAGGAACCCTCAGTTCAGCCTGCGGTCCATCTGTCTGTAAGCCTAACGCCTATTTTTTTTTTTTTTTAATTGCATTTTAGGTTTTGGGGTACATGTGAAGAACATGCAAGACCGTTGCATAGGTACACACATGGCAGTGTGATTTGCTGCCTTCCTCCCCGTCAGCTATATCTGTCATTTCTCCCCATGCTATCTCTCCCCAACTCCCCACCCCCCGTCCCTCCTCCATTTCCCCCCAACGGACCCCAGTGTGTAGTGCTTCCCTCCCTGTGTCCATGTGGTCTCATTGTTCAACACCCGCCTATGAGTGAGAACATGTGGTGTGTGATTTTCTGCTCTTGTGTCAGTTTGCTGAGAATGATGAAAAATATGGAACGCTTCACGAATTTGCATGTCATCCTTGCGCAGGGGCCATGCTAATCCTCTCTGTATCGTTCCAATTTTAGTATATGTGCTGCCGAAGTGAGCACAAGAGGAACTCTTGAAACTACACAAGTACATGGAACTCAACCACTTTCTCCTGAAGAACTCTAAGTAAACAATGAAATAATGGCACAATTAACAAATTATTTGAAACGGAAGAAAATGCAGACACAAAACCAAAATCTCTGGGATATATAGCAAAAGCTGTGCTAAGAGGAAAGGTTATAGTGAACATAAAAAAGACAGAAAGATCCCAAATAAACACAAGAAGCTAGAAAAACAACAAACCCAAAGCTGGTAGAACAAATAACAAAGATTAGAGAACTAAATGCAATTGAGCATAAAAATGATATGAAAGATCAATGAGATAAAAAGTTGGTTATTTGAAAAAATAAAGAATATTGAAAGACTACTAGCTAGATTAACCAAAAAAAAGGAGACGATTCAAATAAGTACAATTAGACATGATAAAATGACATTATAACTGATACCACAGAAATAAAAAAGATGAGCAGAGACCACTAAAAAGAATAGCTCTATGTGCATAAACTAGAAAACTAGAGGGAATGAATAAATTCCTGGGACCATACAACCTCCCAAGATTGAACCAGAAAGAAATCCTGAACATACCAATAATGAGTTAGGAAATCAAATTAGTACCTAAAAATCTTAAAAAAAAAAAACAACAACAACCCAAGATCACGCTGATTTACAGCTGAATTTTATCAAATACACAGAGACGAGCTGGTACAAATCTTACTGAAACTCTTACAAAACACTGGGGAGGAGACGTTCTTCCCTAACTCATGCTGCAAATCCACCATGAAACCCTGATACCAGAGTCAGGCAAGGGTACAACAACAACAAAAAGAAGACTGTAGGCCAATATCCCTGATGAACATAGACACCAAAGCCCTCAACAAAGATTAGCAAAGGGAATCTATCAGCACATCAAAAAGATAATTCATCACAGTCAAGGGGGCTTCATTCCGGGGCGGCAAAGATGGTTCAACATACGCTAGTCAATTAATGTGAGGCATCATAGCAACAAAGTGCGGGACAAAAAAACAATCATTTCAACTGATGCTGAAAGAGCATTTGATAAAATTCAACATCTTTTTGTAACAAAACCCCTCAACCGCTGGGCGCGGTGGCTCACACCTGTAATCCCAGCATTTTGGGAGGCCGAGGCGGGTGGATCATGACGTCAAGAGATTGAGACCATCCTGGTCAACATGGTGAAACCCTGTTTCTACTAAAAAATACAAAAACTAGCTGGGCATGGTGGCGCGTGCCTGTAATCCCAGCTACTCAGGAGGCTGAGGCAGGAGAATTGCCTGAACCCGGGAGGCGGAGGTTGCGGTGAGCCGTGATTGTGCCACTGCACTCCAGCCTGGCGCCTGGAGACAGAGCAAGACTCTGTCTCAAAAACAAAACAAAACAAAACAAAACAAAAACGAAAAAACCCTCAACCAATGAGGCATCAAAGGAACATACATCAAAATAATAAGAGCCATATATGGCAAACCCACAGACAACATCATACTGAATGATGGAAAGTTGTAAACATTTCCTCTAAGAACTGGAACAAGAAAAGGATGTCCGGTCGGGCACGGTGGCTCAAGCCTGTAATCCCAGCATTTGGGAGGCCGAGGCGGGTGGATCACGAGGTCAAGAGATCGAGACCATCCTGGTCAACATGGTGAAACCCCGTCTCTACCAAAAAAAAAAACAAAAAAAAAAACCCCAAAAAATCAGCTGGGCGTGGTGGTGTGTGCCTATAGTCCCAGCTACTCAGGAGGCTGAGGCAGGAGAATTGCCTGAACCCATGAGGCGAAGGTTGCGGTGAGCTGAGATCGCGCCATTGCACTCCAGTCTGGGTAACAAGAGCAAAACTCTGTCTCAAAAAAAGAGAGAGAGAGAGAAAAAAAGAATCAATAGCAGCCAAAAAACACATGAAAAAAATGCTCAACATCACTAATTATCAGAGAGATGCAAATTAAAACACTAGTCAGAATGGCCATTATTATTATAATAATTATTTTTTTTAACTGTAAAGATTGGTGTACAAAATTATATATGAACATCAATTACAGCTGTATAGAAACAGAGAAAAACAAATTAACAAACTGTAACAGAAGTATGTATTATGTAGCAATATTGTGAGTGCATTTTCTCCGTTTCCCACATTTTCTTTCTTTCTTTTTTTTTTTTGAGAAGGAGTTTCGCTCTTGTTTACCCAGGCTGGAGTGCAATGGCACGATCTCGGCTCACCACAACCTCCGCCTCCTGGGTTCAGGCAATTCTCCTCCTGCCTCAGCCTTTTGAGTAGCTGGGATTATAGGCACGTGCCACCATGTCCAGCTAATTTTTTGTATTTTTAGTAGAGGCGGGGTTTCACCATGTTGACCAGGATGGTCTCGATCTCTTGACCTCGTGATCCACCCGCCTCTGCCTCCCAAAGTGCTGGGATCACAGGCTTGAGCCACCGCGCCCGGCCACTATTTCCCACATTTTCTGCCAAAACCTTCAGAATATGATCGTAACTGATAGAAAATTCAGGTATGTTCTTGGGCTCAGAACACTTTCTGGGAAATTTTCTCACAGGAATTTCCTTCAAAAATATTAACCTTCAAAAAACAGTATCAATGATATCAGTTTTTACTTTTAGAAGACTTGCCAGTTGGAATACTATTTTGATAATTTTAAATATTTCAAAAGGCCCTTGAATAAGAAAAAGAATCGAAGCCCAGCAACTATTGGGAAAGTTGTGTTTGTTGTAGAAGCTGGAACAAGAAGGAATTCACATGAATATTTTCAAACCTCTTGTGATCTCCAAAGTGAAAAAACTAAATTCAGCAAGGGACAATACTTGGCTCAAAAGCCTCTTGTCCTTTCAATTACTGGAAAAAGTCTAGGTCAAGTTGATGATGACTTTCAATCCATTCCATCTCCTGACTTTCAATTGTGTGACCTTTGGGGAATTAATTGGGACTCTTGTGTGGTTTCCTAGCTACAGCTGTCCCAATCATAAAATTCAGGAGCACCTGCATTTCTCTTCTTGAATATCCTATTCCAGATCCACAGACTAAATGGGAGAATAAAGTTATCACCACCACCACCACTCCAAAGATGGGGAACCCTTAATAAGCAGAACAGGGAAATGTGTTCGGCTTCTCTGTAGGACAAGCACATGTTTATAAGACACTACATAGGAATGCACATGATCCATAGTATAGGCCTCAGGCTACATGTAAATATAAGCAGATGAAAAATACTGAAGCACTAATTCTGATACTTTCCTTACCGTGCCAGGAAGTGTAAATTCTAGGACAGTCTTCATTTAATTTTTTTTTTTTTTTTTGAGACGGAGTTTCGCTCTTGTTACCCAGGCTGGAGTGCAATGGCGTGATCTTGGCTCACCACAACCTCCACCTCCTGGGTTCAGGCAATTCTCCTGCCTCAGCCTCCTGAGTAGCTGGGATTACAGGGACGCGCCGCCATGCCCAGCTACTTTTTTGTATTTTTAGTAGAGACGGGGTTTCACCATGTTGACCAGGATGGTCTCGATCTCTTGACCTCGTGATCCACCTGCCTCAGCCTCCCAAAGTGCTGGGATTACAGGCTTGAGCCACTGCGCCTGGCCATTATTTTAATTGTTAGTTAAATAATTCCAAAGGTTGTGCCATAACTGAGTCTGGTTTGATGCCTGCTTTGTCTCTTAGAGTGCTTTTTGCCTTTCAGCCTGCCTTATAATTTCCTTGTTGCTGTTGAAAACTGGACATAATGCACCAATTAAAAGGAACTGAAGTAAATAGGCCTTAAATGTGTAGGTTCACATTTATCTTGCTAGGACTTAGCCTGTGTTTACTATGACTTGTAATTTGGTGTCAGAGGCTAAGATTTTTTCCTTTATGGCCATGTTATTGACTCCTTATTTTCTTTAGATTTTCCTAGAGACTCCCTTAATAGGGTGTGAGCCTTGTAGCCTTTTTAAGCTGTAATTCACAATGTTTATACAGGAGCCCTATTGATGTGATGGTAAGGTGTCAGGGGAGGAAAATAATTTTATAGATTGTCTAACTCTTTTAATGAGTTTGAGTTGGTATTTCCCTTCCCCCATATCAAGGGCTAGATGGAGCTGGAGTTTTGTTACCTTTCCCAGGTCAGTTAGGCTTTGGTAAAACTCCAATAGCTTAGGCTGTGTTAAAATATTTTCCTTTGAAGAGCATTATCTTAAGAACAGAGAGCTCAATGCCTATTTTAAATGGTTACTGTTCTCCTCCCCCTGCTGGATGCGTGACAGGGTTTTTCTCTGGTCCTTAGCAGGAGAACCTAAAACTCAAGAAAGTACTCCCGGCCGGGCGCGGTGGCTCAAGCCTGTAATCCCAGCACTTTGGGAGGCTGAGGCGGGTGGATCACGAGGGTCAAGAGATCGAGACCATCCTGGTCAACATGGTGAAACCCCGTCTCTACTAAAAATACAAAAAATTAGCTGGGCATGGTGGCACGTGCCTGTAATCCCAGCTACTCAGGAGGCTGAGGCAGGAGAATTGCCTGAACCCAGGAGGCGGAGGTTGCGGTGAGCTGAGATTGCGCCATTGCACTCCAGCCTGGGTAACAAGAGCGAAACTCCGTCTCAAAAAAAAAAAAAAAAAAAAGCATACAAAGCTAGAAAAAAATTATCCAAGGTATGATGGTGCATAATAAAACCAGATAAGGGTAAGAAAGCTTGTCTAATAGAATAGATAAGAAATCTTGTCTAATAGAATAGATAAGAAAGCTTATCTAATAGAATAGATAAGAAAGCTTATCTAATAGAAAGGCAAAGCATGTCTAGTTATGGTATTCAAAGGCAACTGGGAAAACTTTTCTTATTTTAAATAACAGTAAACCATTGAAGGAGTAATTGTTGGAACATAATCTAGAATATTAAAAATTTTTTAAATTTTAATTTGTGTGGGTACATAGTAGGTATATATATTTACGGGTTACATGAGTGTTTTGACACAGGCATGCAATGTGAAATAAGCACACCATGGAAAATGTGGTAGCCACCCCCTCAAGCATTTATCTTTTGTGTTACAAAGAAATCAGTTACATGGTTTTAGTTATTTTAAAATGTACCATTGTTATTACTGACTATAGTCACCTGTTTTGCTGTCAAATAGTTTGTCATATTCTAAGTATTTTTTTTTAACCCACTGACCATCCCCACCTCCACCCTAGTCCCCCACTACCCTTCTCAGCCTCTGATAACCATCCTTCTACTCTGTATGTCCATCAGTTTGTTTTTGCTTTTGGAGCCCACAAAGAAGTGAGAATGTGTGATGTTTGTCTTTCTGTGCCTGACTTATTTCACTTGACATCATTATCTCCAGTTTCATCCATGTTATTGCAAATGACAGAATCTCGTTCCATTTTATGGCTACATAGTACTCCATTGTATATAGTTACCACATTTTAAATCTAGAGTCTTGTTGGACTTCCTTATTCATATTGGAATGTTTAATTATTATTATTATTATTATTATTATTTTTTGAGACGGAGTTTCACTCTTGTTGCCCAGGCTGGAGTGCAATGGCACGATCTCGGCTCACCGCAACCTCCGCCTCCTGGGCTCAGGCAATTCTCCTGCCTCAGCCTCCTAAGTAGCTGGGATTACAGGCACGCGCCACCACGCCCAGCTAGTTTTTTGTATTTTTAGTAGAGACGGGGTTTCACCATGTTGACCAGGATGGTCTCGATCTCTCCACCTCGTGATCCACCCGCCTCGGCCTCCCAAAGTGCTGGGATTACAGGCTTGAGCCACCGCGCCCAGCCTAATTATTTTTAATTACTCATCTGGAAGGGCACCGTAAGGTGTTCAGAGCTTGCTTTCAAGTTTTGATCTGTCTCTCATACAACTGTAGCTACCATCCCCTTTCTATCCTCCATGTCTGTAGAAGGATCACTAACATTCAAGTGAGGTCAAACAGATATTATACATCATGGTCACAAGGGGAAAAACTGACACAGAAAAGTTAATGGTCCTTTATTTTATTTATTTATTTTTTTTGAGACGGAGTTTCGCTCTTGTTACCCAGGCTGGAGTGCAATGGCGCCATCTCGGCTCACCACAACCTCCGCCCCTGGTTTCAAGCAATTCTCCTGCCTCAGCCTCCTGAGTAGCTGGGATTACAGGCACGTGCCACCATGCCCAGCTAATTTTTTTTTTTTGTATTTTTAGTAGAGACGGGGTTTCACCATGTTGACCAGGATGGTCTCGATCTCTTGACCTTGTGATCCACCCGCCTCGGCCTCCCAAAGTGCTGGGATTACAGGCTTGAGCCACCGCGCCCCGCCGTTAATGGTCCTTTAACCCAGATTCGTAGTCTTCTGAATCATATGAACTTTCCTGGACACACGAAAATCCTCATGTTCATTGCTATATTTCAGAATTTCTTGTTCTTCCTTGTACTGTTTAGGAAAAGGTCACAGGCCTCACATTGAATACATTTCCTCATTCCTTCTAAACGTACTTCCTCTTCATGCGTACTTTCTCCTTCACTTGCTGGCCCTAGAGACAGTAGCCAGGGAAGGAGGACTGGGGCAGGAAGAAGAGCATGGCAAGAGGTAAAAAAATGCAACCTCAGATTCTCCTAAATAATAAACTCAGCATTTCCTCTCACGCGTTTTGCTGATTCCAAAAGGACTTGCCTGGTATGTCCTGCTGACACACGTTTTCTTCTCTCTTCCCTTGCCTTCCTCCCTGTTCTGCTTTCCCCTGTTTTTCTTAGTCACTTATGTTTTGTCTTTCTGAAGTCATTTTGGACACTGTGTGCGGGTGCACATTTTCTAAACCTTTATAAATCGAAAATGTCCTACCGTCTTCACACATGGGCGGGTTGAGAACTATTGTATCATAAACATTTTCTTACGATAATCCATTACTCTATATTCATTGCCACCTGTTGTTCCTGTACATTATAGTTTATCTCTTTTAAAAATTTATGATTTTTTTCCTCAGGTTTTTTTCTCGTGTACTTAACATGTTGCCAAATAATATGAGTGAGTCTCTTTTCATGATTTATTTCCCAAAATACAATGATCCCTCTAAATTTACATGTTTAATTTACCTTTATCCATTTAGAAAACTTTTGTTATTCCAATCAAAGTCTTGATTATTTGTTTTATCCCATTTACTCTGATTCATACTTAGGAGAGAGCTCTATTCCCTAGGTTGTATTATTCACATCTGCCTCCTATTGATTATTTCTGTCTTACTCCTCAATAGTCCAGCAGAGTTTCTCAATTTTATCTTCCTTTTATAAATTTATTTTTCTGTACTGTTAATTATCTTTACTTGCTCTAATATGGATTTTAATTATACTATTATATATATATGTGTACATATATATATATATATTTTTTTTTTTTTGAGACAGACTCTCACTCTGTCACCAGGCACTAGGCTGGAGTGCAGTGGCACAATCTCAGCTCACCGCAACCTCCGCCTCCTGGGTTCAAGCAATTCTCTTGTCTCAGCCTCCCAAGTAGCTGGGACTACAGGCGCACACTGCCATGCCCAGCTATTTTTTTGTATTTTTAGTAGAGACGGGGTTTCACTATGTTGGCCAGGATGGTCTCGATCTCTTGACCTTGTGATTTGCCCGCCTCAGCCTCCCAAAGTGCTGGGATTACAGGCTTGAGCCACCGCGCCCAGCCCTACTATTACATTTTTAATGTTCCACAAGACTTTTCAACTTCACCAAGCTCCCATTCCAACTCTTACTTTTATATTATTCTGCTCTCTTCCCATGTGTGTTTGTTCATATCTCATAAAGCTTACAACATTTACAAACCTATTGAGGATGACAAATCATCTAAAGATTTTTCTGCCTCCTTCCTTTCTTCGGGTGTTACCCATCCTTCATGTTGACAGTCTTTGTCTTACCTATTGCTTCTTTTTTTTTTTTGAGATGGAGTTTCGCTCTTGTTACCCAGGCTGCAGTGCAATGGTGCGATCCTGGCTCACCGCAACCTCCGCCTCCTGGGTTCAGGCAATTCTCCTGCCTCAGCCTCCTGAGTAGCTGGGATTACAGGCACGCACCACCATGCCCAGCTAATGTTTTGTATTTTTAGTAGAGACGGGGTTTCACCATGTTGACCAGGATGGTCTCGATCTGTTGACCTCGTGATCCACCTGCCTCGGCCTCCTGAAGTGCTGGGATTATAGGCCTGAGCCACCGCGTCCGGCTCACCTATTACTTCTTAGTAAATATAATGCTGATTTTGTTTTGTTCCTTCTGAGGTAAAGCATGTGCATAAGGTTTTGCTCGTTTACTTCCTCATATCTACAGCGGGAGGACAGTTTGATGGGCACTGCTTCCCATGCAGTTCCAATTTCTGGAGGATATTACTTTAGCCCAGCTGGATTTAAGTAAACTTCCATTCAGTGCTCAGTGTCTGGTTTTAAACGTTCAATTTATGGAATATTTTGAAAATTATAACTCATTCCCATTATTCATACAAGATACGAGCACATTTCAATTCATTTTCTACCACCTATCAGTCATTTTGGTATCATAGTTCTCCAAAGGATATCACATTGGTTTGCTTCAAAACCAGAGAAAATAGAATGGTGGCTTCCCAGTTTCCTCAGGTAAATATAGGTACAGACTTTGTATTCTTTTTTTTTTTTTTTTGAGACAGAGTCTCACTCTGTCACCAGGCGCCAGGCTGGAGTGCAGTGGTGTGATTTTGGCTCACTGCAACCTCCGCCTCCTGGGTTCAAGCAATTCTCCTGCCTCAGCCTCCTGAGTAGCTGGGACTACAGGCGCGCACCACCACGCCCAGCTAATTTTTGTATTTTAGTGGAGACAGGGTTTCACTATGTTGGCCAGGATGGTCTTGATCTCTTGACCTCATGATCCATCCACCTCAGCCTTCCAAAGTGCTGGGATTACAGGTGTGAGCCACAGCACCCGGCGACTTTGTATTCTCGAGGTAGAAAGAGAGAGTAGGAAAAGGATGAGAGATTCGTGAGACAATTAGCAACATAATCATAGAATAGAAGATGGTGGTTGTGTCAGACATGATTTTACCCACCCAATAACAGAACACATAATTAGCTAGAGCCCACAAAACAAAATTTTAGGTAATTTAATTGTCCTTATGAGATAGCACTAATATTATTTGAGCTGAAGTGCAGGTCTGAGCCTTGGATCTTGACCCTTTGGTGTACTATCCAAAATTTTCACAATCTCCTCCAAATTCCCAGTTAATTTTACCTCCAATTACCAGGAAAAAGAACAGAAATAGTATTCAGACAAAAAGGAGGAAGCTAATTATGTTGCCCTTACACAATGAAGACATTTGCTCTTAGAGGTATTATTTTATTCTAGTAGTTTTCTGATAACATGTGGGACAAAAAATGTAATTTCAAACACTGAATAGATCTGGGGGCCGGGCGCGGTGGCTCAAGCCTGTAATCCCAGCACTTTGGGAGGCCGAGGCGGGTGGATCACAAGGTCAAGAGATCGAGACCATCCTGGTCAACATGGTGAAACCCCGTCTCTACTAAAAATACAAAAAATCAGCTGGGCATGGTGGCGCGTGCCTGTAATCCCAGCTACTCAGGAGGCTGAGGCAGGAGAATTGCCTGAACCCAGGAGGCGGAGGTTGCGGTGAGCCGAGATCGCGCCACTGCACTCCAGCCTGGATAACAAGAGCGAAACTCCGTCTCAAAAAAAAAAAAAAAAAAAAAGATCTGGACAGTTCTAATTTTTAAATTGTGTGTGTGTGTGTATATTTATATACATACATATATATATATATTTTTATATAAAAAAACTTTATTTCAAAGTAAAATGCACGGTCTCATACAGCAGATAAAATCAGTGTTACTGCTCTCGGAGGTTAAAGTTAGCAACCTTTCTGGCATATGCTAGCTCATCATGAACTCCCAATAGCTCAGCTGAGTGGCTTTTAAGTACGGCTGTAAGGTCTCATGGTATAATTCCTTTTGTTGACGCTAATGACAAAATTTTAAAAGCTGCATTCCATTCAAAATTTAAAACACAGCAGCGTTTCCAGAGGAACTAGATCCCAAAATTGTACCTAGAACTCTTGTCTAAGACAGTAAGTTAAATATCTTATATGTATGTATCACTGTAGTAAATCAGTATTTTTGAAAAGCACAGTGTAAGAAATGAAACTTTGGCTAATAGTTTTTCCCATCATGAAATCAAAGTTTCTTTGCTGTCTTCATAAATAAAATATGACCAAACATTACAAACACTTTATATGTGTTTACTGATTTACAGAGAATAATAATAATCAGAACTCACCAATTTCAACACTGTACGTTAAATTACAAGCAATGCAACCCTAACTACAAAAGTTATATAAGGTAATCCAAGATAAAAACTGTCTTTCGAGTTTAAACACATCGAAATAGGAAAAAATAGAAGTTAAAAAATAGTCTTCAAGTTCTGAAAATCTAGAAGAATTCTCCAACATCTGCTCTCTTGTCTCGACATTGCTTCTAGCTTTGGTTCGAGCTTTGGAGGCTGCAGTTATAGAAATGCCTTTCAAAACGAGAAATCTTCACCGTTTTAAGTGTTGCAGCGTCAAGCACCACTGGGGGCCCACGTTCAAACACGTTTCGAAGATATTCATTTGACTGCCAAGTGGTCCTGCCTCCCTGATCCAAGAACCTCCTTAAAGGTGTCATAGGTGTGTTTTTATTTTACCCAGCAATCAATATACATGCGTTCAGGACCAAATTTAACGATTTCTGTTGGAAAATCCCGTTCCTCCACTGCCCTCAGGACATCTCTGAAAACTGACCGCCGCTTTCCCTCGTCCACTTCGGCCCGGTGCTTATTTCCATCTGTTGCCAAGGCCCTAAGCGTTTGCGTCAAAGACTCCATGTCTTCATAAAAAAAGTCATTCTGTTCCTCTGGCCGATTCAAACAGCAGTGCCCAAGATTCAGCAGCAGCTATTCTCATGTTTACATCATCACAGGAGAGGAGGCTTGGAAGCTTATGGAAACGCATCTCAAGCTTTTTCTTCACTTCATTGATTGGGCATATGGTCAGCAGGAGTGTCCGTGCAAGAAGCGAGCTGCTATGAAGCCTGTATCAGGGGTGCTGCAAGTAACAGTAGCGTCTTTCTCTTTGAGATAGGACTTAGTGAAAATATTTTCCAAACATTCCAGAGTTGAGGCGGTTTGTCATCTGCGGCAATAAAGCTGCAAACACCAGAGCAAGTTGCACGAGTCTGCCTAACCTGGATACTAGCTGCCCCATCGCCAGTGATTTTCTTTAGGATTGGTCCAAGAGTTTTCAAAATCTCTTCACTTTCAATTCCAGGGCCCAGCTGAACACAGAGAACAGATGCTCATGCTGCGGCTGCACGCTGCTCATCACGCTTACCTTTTTTCAGGCAGCGTTCAATACTGTCAATTAAAGTCATTCTTCTTTCCCGAATAAATTCATACAGCATTTTTGAAGCCAGTGCATTTTTTTTACATTCTTAATTCAATTTTAATTATCTCAAGGGTAAATTCCAAAAAGTAGAATCATTCATTTAAATAACAAAAATGGGCCGGGCGCGGTGGCTCACGCCTGTAATCCCAGCACTTTGGGAGGCCGAGGTGGGTGGATCACGAGGTCAACAGATCGAGACCATCCTGGTCAATGTGGTGAAACTCCGTCTCTACTAAAAATACAAAAAATTAGCTGGGCATGGTGGCGCGTGCCTGTAATCCCAGCTACTCAGGAGGCTGAGGCAGGAGAATTGCCTGAACCCAGGAGGTGGAGGTTGCGGTGAGCCGAGATCGCGCCATTGCACTCCAGCCTGGGTAACAAGAGCGAAACTCCGTCTCAAAAAAAAAAAAGAAAAATGTTTTCTAAGTTCCTGTTACATGTTACCAAACTGCTTTACAAAAATGTTCTACCACATTGCATCTTCACCTGCAGTGCGGGAAGGCCTTTGTTTTAACATATATTTTCTATCCTTGAATGGCATATTACTTAAAAAAAAATTTTTTTTATTGCATTTTAGGTTTTGGGGGTACATGTGAAAGATATGCAAGATAGTTGCATAGGTACACACATGGCAGTGTGATTTGCTGCCTTCCTCCCTTCACCTATATCTGGCATTTCTCCCCATGCTATCTCTCCCCAACTCCCCACGCCTGCTGTCCCTCCCCTATTTCCCCCCTGCAGACCCCAGTGTGTGATGCTCCCCTCCCTATGTCCATGTGTTCTCATTGTTCAACACCCACCTATGAGTGAGAACATGCGGTGTTTGATTTTCTGTTCTTGTGTCAGTTTGCTGAGAACGATGGTTTCCAGATTCATCCATGTCCCTACAAAGGACATGAACTCATCATTTTTCATGGCTGCATGATATTCCATGGTGTATATGTGCCACATTTTCCTTGTCCAGTCTATCATCGATGGGCATTTGGGTTGGTTCCAGGTCTTTGCTGTTGTAAACAGTGCTGCAATGAACATTCCTGTGCATGTGTCCTTATAGCAGAACGATTTCACGCATTTTTAATACCTTCAAGAGCTGCTTGCGTTGTTTTCGCACTCTTATCCAGGGTTAGGTCAATTAATTCCTTCAATTTATATTCTAGGTCTTCTTGAGTTCCTTCCTGATCAAGGACTTCTGGTCCATCTTCAGCAAAACTGACCACTGCAATGGCTCATTGTTTCAAGTGATGCATCTTCATCACTAAAAGGTTGAACATTTCGCTGCTGGCCACTTGCTGTCTCCACCTGAACCGCCACCGCCAGCCCTGTCACCGCGGTGGGGAGTGTTCTGCTTCTTGTTCTTCGGCATCGTGGGACGCCCGGTGCCGCCTGGGGTTGGAGCTTAGCGTCGATCAGTCGATGGAGCTGCACTTTTAAATTTAATTTTTCTTTTTTTTTCTTTTTCTTTTTTTTTTTTTTTTTAAGACGGGTTTCACTACGTTGGTCAGGCTGGTCTTGAACTCCCGACCTCAGGTGATCCGCCCACCTTGGCCTCCAAAGTGCTTGGATTACAGGCGTGAACCACCGCGCCCGGCCTCTTTTTTTTTGGAGCCGCACTTTGGACTCGTGCGTCTGTGCAGTGAGCGGCTGAGAGGCGAGTCTTCGGCTAACAACAGGGGCGAGAAGCGGCTGGGGTCAGAGTGGGCGGTGGCGGCAGCAGAAATCCCCCCGAAGGACAGTGATAGGAAACGATACATGTTTCTCTCTAGGGCGGGAGCTAAGGCCTATATTATTATTGAGACAGTCTCTTGCTCTGTTGCCAGGCTGGAGTGCAGTGGATCGATCTCCAACCTCCTGGGTTCAGGTAATTCTCCTGCCTCAGCCTCCTGAGTAGCTGGGATTACAGGCACGCGCCACCATGCCCAGCTAATTTTTTGTATTTTTAGTAGAGACGGGGTTTCACCATGTTGGCCAGGATGGTCTCGATCTCTTGACCTCGTGATCCACCCGCCTCAGCCTCCCAAAGTGCTGGGATTACAGGCGTGAACCACCGCCCCTGGCCTAAATTGTACATATTTAAACTATACAACATGAAGTATTGATATACATATACAAGTGAAATGATTATTATAGTCAAGCAAATTAACATATCCATCATCTCATATTTCACTTTTTGTGGCTAAAGTACCTAAAATCGATCTCTTAGCAAACTTCCAGTATTCAATACCATACTATTAACTGCAGTCTACATGCTGCACACTAGAGCTCTGTTTATCTACCCGGCATAACTGAAGCATTGTGTCCTTTGACTTCATCTCATTTTCCCTGTCGTGACCTGTGTCCCTGGTAACCATCTTTCTGCTCTCTGTTTCTATGTATTTGAGTTTGTAATTAAAAAAAAAAAAAATCTTCCACATCTAAGTGCGTTCACATGGCATATTTTTCCTCTGTCTGGCTTATTTCACCTAGCGTGATGTCCTTTAGGTTCAGCTATATTTTTGCAAGTGACAGGATCTTCTTTCTTAAAGCTGAAGAATATTCCCGTCTGTGTGTGTGGGTGTGTGTCCCACAATGTTTTAAATCCATTTTCCGTTGACAGACAGGCTGTTTCTACCTCTTGGCTATTGTGAAGAATGCAGTGATGAAGTGGCTTTACAAGGTGGTGATTGCATTTCCCTTGAGTATATGCCCAGAAGAGGGATTGCTGGGTTACATGGTGACTCTGTTTTTTAATTTCATTAGAAACCTCCATATTTTTTTCCATAAATATGGCTGTACCAATCAACATTTCCACCAACAGTGTATAAGTGTTCCCTTTTCTCTGCATCCTCACCAACATTGCTTTATCTCTTGTATTTTTGAAAGTATCCACCCTAATTTGGGAGGCCGAGGCGGGTGGATCACGAGGTCAAGAGATCGAGACCATCCTGGTCAACATGGTGAAACCCCGTCTCTACTAAACATACAAAAAATCAGCTGGGCATGGTGGCACGTGCCTGTAATCCCAGCTACTCAGGAGGCTGAGGCAGGAGAATTGCCTGAACCCAGGAGGCGGAGGTTGCGGTGAGCCGAGATCGCGCCACTGCACTCCAGCCTGGGTAACAAGAAAGAAACTCTGTCTAAAAAAAAAAAAAAAAGAAAGTAGCCACCCTAACAGATGTGAAGTGAAGTTCATTTTGGTTTTTATTTTCATCTCCCTGATGTTTCGTGTTCAGCAACTTTTGCTACACCTGTTGGCCCTTTTTACTACTTCTTTGGAGAAATATCTAGTCAGGTTATTTTTCATTGACTGATTGTTTGATTGAGATGGAGTTCTGTTCTTTCCCCCAGGCTGTACTGCAGTGGCGTGATCTCAGCTCACTGCAACCTCCACCTCCTTGGTCCAAACAATTCCCCTGCCTCAGCCTCCTGAGTAACTGGGATTACAGATGCCTGTCACCGCGCCTGGGTATTTTTTTTTGAATTTTTAGTAGAGAGGTGGTGTCACCTTGTTGGCCAGACTGGTCTCGGACTCCTGACTTCAGAAAATCCACCCGCCTCGGCCTCCCAAAGTGCTGGCATTACAGGCTTGAGCCACCACACTGGGCCTATTTGCCTATATTTTAATAGGATTATTTGTTTCTTTTGCTATGAAGTTGTTTGACTTCCTTATATACTTTGGATCTTAACCCTTTTTCTGCTACATGCTGATACATTTTCTCCCAATCCCTTGGGTGACTTTTCATTTTGATTGTTTTCTTTGCTGTGTAGAGCTTTGTAGTTTGATAGAGTTCCACTTGTTTCTTTTGTTCTTATGGCCTGTTCTTTTTAGTGAAAGAGTTTATTTTTGTGTGCAGTGTAAGACAAGGGTTTTACAGTTTCCTTTTTTTTTTGCACGTGGACATCCAGTTTTCCAAACACCCTATATTGGAGAGACTATCGTTTCCTCATTGCGTCTTTTTTGTGGATTTGCCAAAAATTAATTGACTGGATATGCTTAGATTTTTTTTATGGGCTCTCTATTCTGTTCCATTGGTCTATGTCTATTTTTCTTTCCTTTTCTTTCTTTCTTTTTTTTTTTTTTGAGACGGAGTTTCGCTCTTGTTACCCAGGCTGGAGTGCAATGGCGTGATCTCGGCTCACCGCAACCTCCGCCTCCTGGGCTCAGGCAATTCTCCTGCCTCAGCCTCCTGAGTAGCTGGGATTACAGGCACATGCCACCATACCTGGCAAATTTTTGTAATTTTAGTAGATAGAGATGGGGTTTCACCATGTTGGCTGGTTTTGAACTCCTGACCTCAGGTGATCCAGCCATCTTGGCCTCCCAAAGTGCTGGGATTACAGGCGTGAGCCATCACGCCCCGCCTGTATGTCTGTTATATGTCTGTTTTCACACTGCTTCGTTACGCCTATTTTGTGATATAATTTGAGATGAGGAAGTATGATCCCTTCAACTTTGTTTTCCTCAATATTGTTTTGACTACTTGAAGTATTTTGTGATTTCACACCAATTTTAGAATTGTTTTTTCTATTTCTACGAAAAATATAATTTTTTTGGCTGAGTACGGGGGACTTTATTGATGGTAAAAGACAAGGTGGGGCTCCCCAGGTCCCTCCTTCTTCAGAGGGTCTGGAAATTGTGAGGAGAGAAGATTCTGTGTGTGTATGTGGTGGGGGCACGGAGTGTAGCAGGGACTCCCCAGCAGCTGACGGTCCCTCTCTTCCTCTTCTGCTCTCCCAGGTGTTGTGTGATCGAGGGCTTTTACTCCTTAGAGGCCATGTGTACGATGAGGTCCATTACCTCATTACTGTAGACAAATTCACTGTCATACCAGGAAATAAGCTTGACAGAGTGGTTATTGAATGCAATGCCAGCCCCAGCATCAAAGGTGGAAGAGTGGGTATTGCTGTTAAAGTCTGAAGAGACAACCTGGTGCTCAGTGTAGCCCAGGATGCCCTTGAGGGGGTCCTTGGATGCCTGCCTCACCATCTGGCAGGTTTCTCGGGACAGGAGGTCAGGTTCACAACCAACAGAGTGGTGCCGGCAGCACAGAAGACTGTGCCAGGGAGCTTCCCCTTGGGCTTAGGCATGATCTTGCCCTCTCATTGCCCATTTCCTAGGCAGCTCCAGTAGATGCAGGAATGGTGTTCTGGAAAGCCCCGTGGCTGTCATGCCACAGTTTCCTGGAAGGGTCATCCACAATCTTCTAGGTGGCAGCGACGGTGTGGACTGTGGTCCTGAGTCCCTTCCTGATGCCAAAGTTGTCCTGAATGACCTCGGCCAGGAGATCTAAGTAGTTGGTGGTGCAGGAGTCATTGCTGATGATTGTGAGGTTGTTTTCATACTTATGGTTCATGTGTGTCACAAACATGGTGACATCTGCAGAGGGGGCGGAGATGATGAACATTTTGACTCTTCTTTCCAGATGAGCTCTAGCCTTCTTCAAGGTAGTGAAGATGCCAGTGGACTCCATGACATAATTAGTACCAGCATCATTCCATTTGGTTTTGGTGAGCTCTCACTCCTGGAAGATAGTGATGGGATTTCCATTGATGACGAGCTTCTCATTCTCAGCCTTGATGGTACCAGGGAATTTGCCATGGGTGGGATCATAGTGGAACATGATTGTAGTGGAACATAGTAGTCCAGGTAGCTGAGGTCAACGAAAGGGTCACCGGTGGTAACAATATCCACTTTGCCAGAATTAAAATCAGCCCTGATGACCAGGCACCTAATACGGCCAAATCCATTTACTCCAGCCGTCATATTCACTCTGGTGTCTCAGGAAGATGGCTGGCGCTACATGAGAAAACTGACTATCTGTCAAATGGGAGAAACAGAGTAGTCACTGGAATTTTGATGGGATTGCACCGAAAATGCTTATCACTTTAGGTGGTATAAACAGTCCTAGTATCTTGAGACTAAAGATGTCAGGTATTCATACCTGTTCTTTCCAGTTCCTTCTAGATACCCTCAGCTAAGACAACTGCCAAAATTGCAGAAGTCTTATATATGAAATAAGGAAAGTATAAAATCCTCTGGTATTACTACTACAATTGTTAAAAAGCAGGTGATAATTCCGTTCAGAGATACAACATACCTACTGTTGACACACTCTTCAAGTATTTAACCTGGAAACAAATTACTTGCTGGGGTTATAATGCAAGTAATATTAACTTAGGTTATATTAACTTGAGATAGGATCTCAAGTTAATATACTATCATTATTAGCTCATATATGTCCCCCCCACCTTTTAAAACAATTATTTGACTTTAAGCTCCCGAATACATGTGTAGAATGCGCAGGGTGGTTACGAAGGTGTTTGTGTGCTCTGGGGGCTTTCTGCACCTATTGACCCATCCTCCAGGTCCCCTCCCCTCCCCCTCCACCCCCCAACAGGCCCTGGTATGTGATGTTCCCCTCCCTGTGTCCATGTGATCTCATTGTTCAATTCCTACTTATGAGTGAGAACATGCAGTGTGTGGTTTTCTGTTCCTGTGTTAGTTTGCTGAGAATGATGGTTTCCAACTTCATCCCTGCAAAGGACATGATCTCATTCCTTTTTATGGCTGCATAGTATTATGCCATGGTGTATACGTACATTTTCTTTTCCAGTCTATCATTGATGCGTATATTCTCTTTAAATAGTTGATTCCAACAAAAGTTATGTTTTCTTTTTCTTTTTTTTTTTTTTTGAGACAGAGTCTTGTTCTGTCGCCAGGAGCCAGGCTGGAGTGCAGTGGCGCAATCTCAGCTAACTGCAATCTCCGCCTCCTGGGTTCAAGCAATTCTCCTGCCTCAGTCTCCCGAGTAGCTGGGATTACAGGCACGCACCACCATGCCCAGCTAATTTTTGTATTTTTTAGTAGATACGGGGTTTCACCATGTTGGCCAGGATGGTCTCGATCTCTTGACCTTGTGATCCGCTCGCCTCGGCCTCCCAAAGTGCTGGGATTACAAGCGTGAGCCACCACGCCCGGCCATGTTTTCTTTTTTTTTTAACCAAGAAAAACGAGCTTGGATGAAAGTTATGTTTTCTTAATAAAGAGACATATTTCTTATGTATTGGACATAATATGTTTTTTACAACTATCAAAGCAGGTTTGTGAATGTGTCCTTATAGACTTTAAAAAACATTACGATCTTCATTCACTAATCTGTTGTGATTATGATATTTTCCCTTTAATACAATCTACAAACTATTTTTATTTTTGTTTTGCTTTTTGATTTCCATTTGTATTTTAGAAGACTCATGCAAATTTGTTACAAGGGTATATTGCATGATGCTGAGGTTTGGACTTTCTACTGATCCTGCCACTCAGGTAGAGAACATAGTACTTAATTGGAAAACTTTCACTCTTTTCCCCCTCCCTACTTCCCTCCTTTTGGGGTCACTAGTGTCTATTGTTCCCATCTTTATGTCTGTGTGTACCCAAGATTTAGCTCCTATGTATAAGTGAGAATATGTGATATTTGGTTTTCTGCAGAAACCATTTGTAAATCATATTTCACTATGTCTAAATCTGTGCAAACTAAATCAAGTTATAGAAAATACAGGGACATCTATAGTGAAAACTCCCATATCTAATGGTTGTAATTTCAAATTTTGGTATCTAGAATGATTTTTACCATATTTAAATAATACAAATAATAATAATAGTAATAGCTAACTTTTTGTCACTGTTAACTATGTGCCACATGAATTCCATCACAGGCCCTTTCTTCCAAACTGCTGTTTATGCCCACTGAAAGATTCTCTTTCTCTGTCTTTTCTTTTTTTGTGTGTGTAGCAATGGGGTCTTGCTATGAGGCCCAGGCTGTTCTCAACTTACTGGCCTCAAGTGACCTTCCTGCCTCAGCCTTCCAAGGTGCTGGGATTAAGGGTGTGAGCCACTGCATCTGACCGACACTCTCAAACTAATACTGTTTTAAGCATATACTATTTTAATAATTATTTCATCATTGTTTGTCAAAATGAAATATCCTGTTGCCTCATTTACTGATGTGAATATCTTTTACTAACATAATAAGCTGCAGTGATCTGTGAACCAATGGTTGGGAAAAGTTGCACTGTATCAAACTTCCTGCAGTTTACTTTTTTTTTATTTTTTTATTTTTATTTTTTTATTTTTATTTTTATTTTTTTTGAGACAGAGTTTTGCTCTTGTTACCCAGGCTGGAGTGCAATGGCTCGATCTCGGCTCACCGCAACCTCCGCCTCCCGGGTTCAGGCAATTCTCCTGCCTCAGCCTCCTGAGTAGCTGGGACTACAGGCACGTACCACCATGCCCAGCTGATTTTTTGTATTTTTTTTTAGTAGAGACGGGGTTTCACCATGTTGACCAGGTTGGTCTCGATCTCTTGACCTCGTGATCCACCCGCCTCGGCCTCCCAAAGTGCTGGGATTACAGGCTTGAGCCACCGCGCCCGGCCAACTTTTTTTTATTTTTTAATTTTTTTTAAATTTTTAGTGTATACAAGTGTAATTTTCTTTTTTTTTTTTTTTTTTTTTTTTTTAGACGGAGTTTTGCTCTTGTTACCCAGGCTGGAGTGCAATGGCGCGATCTCGGCTCACCGCAACCTCCGCCTCCTGGGTTCGGGCAATTCTCCGGCCTCAGCCTCCTGAGTATCTGGGATTACAGGCACGCGCCACCATGCCCAGCTAATTTTTTTTTTGTATTTTTAGTAGAGACGGGGTTTCACTATGTTGACCGGGATGGTCTCGATCTCTCGACCTCGTGATCCACCCGCCTCGGCCTCCCAAAGTGCTGGGATTACAGGCTTGAGCCACCGCGCCCGGCCACAAGTGTAATTTTCTTACATGGATATATTGTAAAAATGTTAGAGTTCAAAAAGGACTTCAAATAACACTTAGTTCAGTAGTTTTCAGACTCGAGTACCTGTATCTACAGTGATACAGTGAGAGTTTCCAAAGGTTGTTTTGGCAAGAATAGCTTAAAGGGAAAGAATGTTCAATCTTCAATTTCATGTGTATTTTACAAAAATTTCTCCCTTGCAAGCTACCATATTGCTCTCCACTACTTTGCAGAAGAAAGACATGTATTTCCTTCTCATTTTTTTTTTTTGAGACAGAGACTTGCTCTGTCGCCAGGCACCAGGCTGGAGTGCAGTGGCGTGATCTTGGCTCACTGCAACCTCCGCCTCCTGGGTTCAAGCAATTCTCCTGCCTCAGCCTCCTGAGTAGCTGGGACTACAGGTGCATGCCACCACTCCCAGGTTAATTTTTGCATTTTTAGTAGAGGCAAGGTTTCACCATGTTGGCCAGGATGGTCTCGATCTCTTAACGTCGTGATCCGCCTGCCTCGGCCTCCCAAAGTGCTGGGGTTACAGGTGTGAGCCACTGCGCCCAGCCAGATTTTTTTTTAATGCACTTTCCTGCACTGTAGAAAACTCCAGTGTGTCAAATAAAGTAAAATAAAATAAAATAGTGGTACATGTTTGGAAAAATAATTATCTTGATTAGATGATAAATATATTTGAAAGTTAGAATGTTTCCATTTCTTTGCTTTCAGTAAAATTGAAGGAATATCCATTACTTAGCTGAGTGATCAGTTATAATCATTAGTAATAATTTATCATGTGATTTTTGGTATATAATTCAAAAGAAATTCAACAAATTAAATGGCATTGCTATAACAAATCTTCCTCCATTCCCATTTTCATTATTTTTTTTGCATAAGATTTATTAGTATCTTGATCTATAAAAATTATGATGGAATTTATGTTGAAGCCTGTAGACTATAATGATAGATAACACTCAATTTTGAATACATACTGTATCTACTTTTTATTTTGAATATACACTATATTTTTTTAAAGTCTAATCTGTCGAGGGAGACTTTTTAATAAAATTGCACTTTTTGGTGTAGAATATTTATTTATTTTCCCCATAAAACACTTTAGGTCAGTGACAAATAATTTTAATTAAATACTTGTACGTTTTCCTCCCATACATCAACATTTTGGAGAAAAATGTACAATTACTTGATTAAAACTATTTAATCAAATATATCATATATCACATATATCAATTATTTGATACATATCCTGCTTTGTATATGTATCCTCTCATATAGATGTTAAATATTACAAAATATTTGCAGAACAATGTTAAAAAATGATTCAAACATAAAAGGTAAGATGAAATAAAGTGGATTTTCAGGAATCTCTACTCTGGTGCCCACAGCACACAAGAAGAGAGTCAAAAGAAATAGGTAACAAAGAATCCCTGATCACAGATTTCCAAAGAACTGGAGAAGGGGCAGAAATGGCATGAAAATGATGGTGTGAAAGGGAAGGATGTGAACAGCAGTGCTTCAATAACCAGTTTATTCTGAATCAAATACCCTCTCTTAAATGCAGTAAATTCTGAACAAGGCTAAACTTTAGGATATTCCTTGAACTAAAATTATAAACTATCCCAGCAATGGAAGTAGCTCTGTTATTTAAGTTTAATGAGAACTTCTTTCTTCGTGGACACCGTTGTGCACAGAAGCACCTTCTAGCAATAAAAATGGTCACAGGGGCCCTTCCGTCTATTTCATGAAAGCCTCATAAACATCGTCCTTAGTTTGTACTGAGACAGAAACAGAAGGATCAGCTTTGGGGGTGCTGCTTTGGCAAGAGGCACAGCAGAATCCTCCTCTGGCTTTCTTTGGGGAGCAGCAGTAACCCTCTTATTTTCCCTGTGTACTCTAAGAGTAGTGGGCACCAATCAAGTAATCTCTGCCTTGGGATTAGTGATCTGTGGCTTGGCACTGATGGCTACTGTGGCTTTCTTCTCAGTGGTGTCTGCACTTGTGTATCTGCCTCGGGTTGCTGAATCAAGTTAGGTGGAGCACTTAAAACCCCAGAGTAGGCCGGGCGCGGTGGCTCAAGCCTGTAATCCCAGCACTTTGGGGGGCCGAGGCGGGTGGATCACGAGGTCGAAAGATTGAGACCATCCTGGTCAACATGGTGAAACCCCGTCTCTACTAAAAATACAAAAAACTAGCTGGGCATGGTGGTGCATGCCTGTAATCCCAGCTACTCAGGAGGCTGAGGCAGGAGAATTGCCTGAACCCAGGAGGCGGAGGTTGCGGTGGGCCGAGATCGCGCCATTGCACTCCAGCCTGGGTAACAAGAGCGAAACTCCGTCTCAAAAAAAAAAAAAAAAAAAAACAACCCAGAGTTCAGCAAGGGAGCTGGTGGGAAAAGCCCCAGGTTGGGGGTGAGCAGGTCCTGGTGGAGGCACCAAAGGTGGGTGCATCATGCCAGGATAAGGTGGAGAAACAGAAATACCTGGAAGCACAGGGGGAGGTTACCTTGGTGGGTATCATTGTATCATTCTTATGCCTTTGCGTCCTCGTAGCTTAGCTCCCACCTATCAGTGAGAACATATGATGTTTGATTTCCATTCCTGAGTTACTTTACATAGAGTAATAGTCCAGGTCATTGCAAATGCTGTTAACTCATTCCTTTTTATGGCTGCATAATATTCCATTATATATATATATTTCTTTGTATTGTATATATATCCATATCACAGTTTACTTATCTTCTCATCAATTCATGGACATTTGGGTTAGTTCCATGATTTTGCAATTGTGAATTATGCTGTTATAAACATGTGTGTGGAAGTATCTTTTTTGAATAATGAATTCTTTCTGTCTGGGTAGATAACCAGTAGTGGGATTGCTGGATCAAATGGTAGTTCTCCTTTTAGTTCTTTAAGCAATCTCCACACTGTTTCCATAGTGGCTGTAAACTAGCATACTGGTTTACATTCCCACCAGCAGTGTAAAAGTGTTCCCTGTTCACCTCATCCATGCCAACATCTACTGTTTTTTGATTATGGCCATTCTTGAGGAGTGAGGTAATATCGCATTGCGGTTTTGATCTGCATTTCCCTGATGGTTAGGGATGTTAAGGATTTTTTCATGTTTGTTGGTCATTTGTATATCTTCTTTTGAGAATTGCGTATTCATGTCCTTAGCCCACTTTTTTACGGGATTTTTTTTTCTTATTGATTTGTTTGAGTTTGTTGTAGATTCTGGACATTAGTCCTTTCTCAGATGTTGTAGATTGTGAAGATTTTTTTCCCACTCTGTGAGGCGTCTGTTTACTCTGCTGTTTTTTTTTTTGGCCATGCAAAAACTCTTTAGTTTAATTAGGTCCCAGCTGTTTGTCTTTGTTTTATTGCATTTGCTTTTGGGTTCTTGGTCATAAAATCCTTGCTTAAACCAATGCCTAGAAGGGTTTTTGCAATGTCATCTTCTAGAATTTTTATAGTTTCAGGGCCTTATTTTAAAATTTGAGATAGAGTTTGCTCTTGTTGCCCAGGCTGGGGTACAATGACATGATCTCGGCTCACTGCAACCTCTGCTTCCCAGGTTCAAGTGATTTTCCTGCCTCAGCCTACCTAGCAGCTGGGATTATGGGCACCCACCACCATACCCAGCTAATTTTTGTGTTTCTTTTTCTTTTTTTTTTTTTTAGTAGAGACAGGAATTTACCATGTCAGCCAGGCTGGTCTCGAACCCCTAACCTCAGGCGATCCACCTGCCTTGGCCTCCCAAAGTGCTGGGATTACAGGCATGAGCCACTGCACTTGGCTATAGTTTCCAGCCTTAGGTTTAAGTTCTTAATCCATCTTGGGTTGATTTTTGTATAAGGTGAGAGATGAGGATCCAGTTTTATCATCCTACTTGGGGCTAGCCAATTATCCCAGCACCATTTGTTGAAAAGGGTGTCCTTTCTACATTTTATGTTTTTGTTTGTTTTGTTAAAGATCAGTTGGCTGTACGTATTTGGGTTTATTTCTGGGTTTTCTATTCTGTTCCACTGGTCCACATGCCTAGTTTGATACCAACACCACACTGTTTTGGCGACTATGCCCTTATAGTATAGTTTGAAATCAGGCAGTATGATGCATCCAAATTTATTCTTTTTGCTTAGTCTTGCTTTGACTATGCAGGCTCTTTTTTGGGTCCATATGAATACTGGAATTGTTTTTTTCTAATTCTGTGAAGAATGATGGTGGTATTTTGATGGGAATCGCATTGAATTTGTAGATTTTTGGCAGTAAGCTCATTTTCACAATATCGATTCTACCTATCCATGAGCATGGGATGTGTTTCCACTTGTTTGTGTGCTCTGTGATTTCTTTTAGCAGTGATTTGTAGTTTTACTGGTAGAGGGCTCTCTCCTCCTTGGTTAAGTATATACCTAAATATTTTTTTTCAGCGATTGTAAAAGGGGTTGAGTTCTTGATTCAATTCTTCACTTGGTCACTGTTGGTGTATAGAAGAGCTACTGACTTGTGTACATTAATCTCGTATCCAGAAACGTTGCTGAATTGTTTTATCAGTTCTAGGAGTTTTCTGGAGGAGTCCTTAGGGTTTTCAAGGTCAACAATCATATCATCAGCAAACAGTGACAGTTTGACTTCCTCATTACTGATTTGGATGCCCTTTACTTCTTTCTCTTGTGTGATTGCTCTGGCTTGGATTTCTAGTACTATGTTGAAGAGCAGTGGTGAGAGTGAGCATCCTTGTCTTGTTCCAGTCCTCAGAGAGAATATTTTCAACTTTTCTCCATTTAGTATTATGTTGGCTGTGGGTTTGTCATAGACGGCTTTTGTTATATTAAGGTATGTCTCTTGTACGCCAATTTTGCTGATAGTTTTAATTATAAAGTAATGCCGAATTTTGTCCAATGCTTTTTCTTCATCTATTGAAATGATCATGTGGTTTTTGTTTTGAATTCTGTTTATGTGATATATCACTATTTATTTATTTATTTAGACAGAGTCTCACTCTGTTGCCCCGACTGAACTCGCTGCAATCTCTGACTCCAGGGTTCAAGTGATTCTTGTGCATCAGCCTCTCAAATAGCTGGGATTACAGGCGTATGTCACCATGACTGGTTAATTTTTGGATTTTTAGTAGAGATGAGGTTTCACCATGTTGGCCATGTTTCACCATGTTGGCCAGGCTGATCTCAAATTTCTGGCCTCAAGTGATCCACCCACCTTGACCTCCCAAAGTGCTGGGATTGCAGGCATGAGCCACCATGCCCAGTGAATGTATCACATTTATGGACTTGTGTATGTTAAACCATGCCTGTATCCCTCGTATAAAACCCACTTGATCATGGTGGATTATCATTTTGATATGTTGTTGGATTTGGTTAGCTAGTATTTTGTTAAGAATTTTAGCATCAGGCCGGGCGCGGTGGCTCAAGCCTGTAATCCCAGCACTTTGGGAGGCCGAGGCGGGTGGATCATGAGGTCAAGAGATCGAGACCATCCTGGTCAACTTGGTGAAACCCCGTCTCTACTAAAAATACAAAAAATTAGCTGGGCATGGTGGCGTGTGCCTGTAATCCCAGCTACTCAGGAGGCTGAGGCAGGAGAATTGTCTGAACCCAGGAGGCGGAGGTTGCGGTGAGCCGAGATCGCGCCATTGCACTCCAGCCTGGGTAACAAGAGTGAAACTCGGTCTCAAAAAAAAAAAAAAAAAAAAAAAAGAATTTTAGCATCTGTGTTCATCAAGGATGTCAGTCTGTAGTTTTCTTTTTTGGTTATGTCCTTTCCTGATTTTTGTATTAGGGTGATGCTGGCTTTACGGAATGAATTAGGGAGGGTTCCTTCTTTCTCTATCTTGTAGAACAGTGTCAAAAGGATTGGTACCAATTCTTCTTTGAATGTCTGGTAGAATTCTGCTGTGAATCTCTCTGGTCCTGGACTTACTTGTTGCTAATTTTTAAATTATGATTTCAATCTCGCTGCTTGTTATTGGTCTGTTTAGGGGATTTAATTCTTCTTGATTTAAGCTAGGAGCATTGCATTTTTCCAGGAATTTATCCATTTCTTACAGGTTTTCTAGTTTATGTGCATAAAGGGGCTCATAGTAGCCTTGAATGATGATTTATATTTCAGTGGTGTCTGTTTTAATATCTCCTGTTTTGTTTCTTAGTGAGGTTATTTGGATTTTTTCCCTTCTTTTCCTGGTTAATCTTGCCAATGGTCTATCAATTTTATTGATCTTTTCAAAGAACCACTTTTCTCTTTCATTTATCTTTTGTATTTTTTTGTTTCCATTTTATTTAGTTCTGCTCTAATCTTGCTCATTTCCTTTCTTCTGCTGGGTTTGGGTTTGGTTTGTTCTTGTTTCTCTAGTTCCTTGAGGTGTGACCTTCGAGTGTCAGTTTGTGCTCTTGCAGTATTTTTGATGTAGGCCTTTAGGGCTGTGAACTTTCTTCTTAGCACCACCTTTGCTGAGTCCCAGAGTTTTGATAGGTTGTATCATTATTGTTGAATTTGAAGAATTTTTTTTTTTTTTTGAGACGGAGTTTCGCTCTTGTTACCCAGGCTGGAGTGCAATGGCACGATCTCGGCTCACCGCAACCTCCGCCTCCTGGGTTCAGGCAATTCTCCTGCCTCAGCCTCCTGAGTACCTGGGATTAGAGGCACGCACCACCATGCCCAGCTAATTTTTTGTATTTTTAGTAGAGACGGGGTTTCACCATGTTGACCAGGATGGTCTCGATCTCCTGACCTCGTGATCCACCCGCCTCGGCCTCCCAAAGTGCTGGGATTACAGGCTTGAGCCACCGTGCCCGGCTCAACGAATTTTTTAAATTTCCATCTTGATTTCATTTTTGACCCAATGCTCATTCAGGAGCAGGTTATTTAATTTCCATGTATTTGTGTGATTTTGAAGGTTCCTTTTGGAGTTGATTTCCAGTTTTATTTTACTGTGGTCTGAGAGAGTGCTTGATATAATTTCAATTTTCATAAATGTATTGAGGCTGTTTTATGCCCTATTATATGGTCTATCTTGGAGAAAGCTCCACGTGCTGTTGAATAGAATGAGTATTCTGCAGTTGTTGGATGAAACGTTCCACATATGTCTGTTAAGTCCATTTGTTCCAAGGTCTAGTTTAAATTCATTGTTTCTTTGTTGGCTTTCTGTCCTGTTGACCTGTCCAGTGCTGTCAGTGGAGTACTGTACTGAAGTCCCCCACTATTATTGTGTTGCTGTCTATCTCATTTCTTAGGTCTATTAGTAATCATTTTATGAATTTGGGAGTTCCAGTGTCAGGTGTTTTATAAATTTGGGAGCTTCATGTATTTAGGATTGTGATATTTTCCAGTTGGACAAGGTCTTTTACCATTACATAATGTCTCTCTTTGTCTCTTTTAACTGCTGTTGCTTTAAAGTTTGTTTTGCCTGATATAAGAATAGCTACCCCTGCTTGCTTTTTGTGTGCATTTGCATAAAATGCCTTTTTTCACCCCTTTATTTTAAGTTTATATGAGTCCTTATGTGTTAGGTGAGTCTCCTGAAGGCAGCAGATGGCTGGAGTTCTCATCCATTCTGTGGTTCTGTATCTTTTAAGTGGAGTATTTAGGCCATTTGCACTCGATGTTAGTATTGAGATGTGATTAGTGTTGCATTCACCATGCCCTTTGGCGCCTGGGTACTTTGTTTTGTTTTTTTGTTTGTTTTTGCTTTTTAATTTGTATTTTTGTTTTATGGGTCCTGTGTGATTTATGCTTTAAAGAGATTCTGTTTTGATGTGTTTCCAGGATTTGTTTCAAGATTTAGAGCTCCTTTTAGCAGCTCTTGTAGTGGTGGCTTGGTAATGGTGAATTCTCTCAGCATTTGTTTGTCTGAAAAAGACTGCATTTTTCCTTCGTATATGATGCTTCATTTCACTGGTTACAAAATTCTTGGCTGATAATCGTGGTTTTTTTTTTTTTTTTTTTTTTTTTTGAGTAGGCTGAAGATAGGGCCCCAATCACTTCTTTGTGCCTAGGCAAAAGTCTTTTTTGTGATGAATTTCCTGGGTGTTCTTTGTGCTTCTGGTATTTGGATGTCTAGGTTTTTAGCAAGGCCAGGGAAGTTTTTCTTGATTATTCCCCCAAATATGTTTTCCAAGCTTTTTTTTTTTGAGACGGAGTTTCGGTCTTGTTACAGGCTTGAGTCACCACGCCCAGCCCGTTTTCCAAGCTTTTAGAATTATCTTCTTCCTCAGGAACAATGATTATTCTTAGGTTTGGTTATTTAACATAATCCCAGACTTCTTGGAGACTTTGTTCATATTTTCTTATTCTTTTTTCTTTATTTTTGTTGGATTGGATTAATTCAAGACTATTATAACTCTGAATTTCTTTCTTCTACTTATTCAATCTGCACACTGGATTCGCACTCTCCCCCAGGTACTGGCCGGGAGGCTTCTCACTGCATTCAAATTGTTACGAAGTTTTACTAGAGAGTTCCTTCTCCCTGTTTAGTTTTTTTTTTTTTTTTTGAGACGGAGTTTCGCTCTTGTTGCCCAGGCTGGAGTGCAATGGCGCGATCTCGGCTCACCGCAACCTCCGCCTCCTGGGTTTAGGCAATTCTCCTGCCTCAGCCTCCTGAGTAGCTGGGATTACAGGCACGTGCCACCATGCCCAGCTAATTTTTTGTATTTTTAGTAGAGACGGGGTTTCAGCATGTTGACCAGGATGGTCTCGATCTCTCGACCTCGTGATCCACCCGCGTCGGCCTCCCAAAGTGTTGGGATTACAGGCGTGAGCCACCGCGCCTGGCCCCTCCCTGTGTAGTTTTAATCCCTGCTCCTCTCCTGCTGGATCCCTGTGGTGCCAGGCAGGAATGGCCTGCTTGGAGACCCAGTGAGTGCCCAGGGGCTTTTTGCTGCTTCCTCTACCCCTGTATTTCACTTGGCTCTCCAGATTGATTCAGCTCCAGGTAAAGTTAGAAACTTCTCTTCCAAGCCGGGCGCGGTGGCTCAAGCCTGTAATCCCAGCACTTTGGGAGGCTGAGGCGGGTTGATCACAAGGTCGAGAGATCGAGACCATCCTGGTCAACATGGTGAAACCCCGTCTCTACTAAGGATACAAAAAATTAGCTGGGCATGGTGGCACGTGCCTGTAATCCCAGCTACTCAGGAGGCTGAGGCAGGAGAATTGCCTGAGCCCGGGAGGCGGAGGTTGCGGTGAGCCGAGATCGCGCCATTGCACTCCAGCCTGGGTAACAAGAGCGAAACTCCGTCTCAAAAAAAAAAAAAAAAAAAAAAAAAGAAACTTCTCTTCCAAACAGACCTTTAGTTTCTCCAGTTGGGGTGTGTGGTCCAGAGAGGAGGGTCTCTCATTCCCACTTCCACAGCTGAGGGTCTCAGTTTTGGGGGTGGTTTCCCAGGTCCTGCAAGAGCAGTCTGTTTCTTTCAGAGGGTCTGTGGGTCCTCTTGGGACTGCTGGCTTGTTCTTGCAATTCATCTGGAGCTAAAATTCACAGCGAGAATCCGCACAGACTGCTCTGTCTGGAGCTGCAGAGTAGTCCTGCCTCCCGTCTGCCAGAATGCACAGTATCGCAGCTTCTTTTACTTTGTAAAGGTCTTCTGCTCAGCCCCTCTGTTGTCCCCTCAGCCACCACCATCTTGAAATCTCCAAAACTGTACTTTTTACGTTTAGGAACGATTTACCAAGATTTCTATATAATTATGTTGTTTTGAGTATGTACTAATAATTGTAATCATAATTAAACCTAGAAAAAAATGTGTCATCTAGAATTAAAAATTAAAGCAAAAATTTTAAATGACGTAAAAAAATAACGAAGTTAGTTTGTACTTTCCTAGTCTTGGAATTAGCCGTTTCTCAAAGGAACTCTGATTCATTTTGTGGATAATGACATTTAGAAACAAAGATATAAATACTAAGTGAGATTCTTGATTTTGGGATGTCATTGCTGGTTGTCTAAGGAATGAGAGTTACTTAACACAAACACACAAACATTCACACAATCTATATCTATGCCTCTATCAATCAAAAACCATGAATTTACCGGATGCGGTGGCTCACGCCTGTAATCCCAGCACTTTGGGAGGCCGAGGCGGGTGGATCACGAGGTCGAGAGATCGAGACCATCCCGGTCAACATGGTGAAACCCCGTCTCTATTAAAAATGCAAAAAATCAGCTGGGCGTGGTGGCACATGCCTGTAATCCCAGCTACTCAGGAGGCTGAGGCAGGAGAATTGCCTGAACCCAGGAGGCGGAGGTTGCGGTGAGCCAAGGTCGTGCCATTGCACTCCAGCCTGGGTAACAAGAGAGAAACTCCGTCTCAAAAAAAAAAAAAAAAAAAAAAAGAAAAAGAGATAGAGACCATCCTGGTCAACATGGTGAAACTCCGTCTCTACTAAAAAATACAAAAAATTAGCTGGGCATGGCGGCGCGTGCCTGTAATCCCAGCTACTCAGGAGGCTGAGGCAGGAGAATTGCCTGAACCTAGGAGGCGGAGGATGCGGTGAGCCGAGATTGCCCCATTGCACTCCAGCCTGGGTAACAAGAGCGAAACTTCGTCACACACACACACACACACACAAACAAAACAAAAAACAAACAAACAAACCATGAATTCATATTTGGTGTTTCCAAAATCCAATCCAGTTTCACAGGATTCATTCTAACTTCTCTCATTCCATATTTGTAACTCTCTTCTCCCATAGTGAGCTCTATTTTATATTTATTCTTTCCTAGAATACACAGAAGCCTTAAAGGATCAAATTCAACCTCACCAGTAGTGATATAAACATCTTTTGTCCCTGATATAGTGACTGTGAAGGATTTAAAAATGCCTAACCTGAATCTTCTGGATTTAGTACAATTACAATGTTGATTAGTGCATAATCAAAATAACACAATCATCATAATAATAAAATCTATGTAAATAAGTATTAAATAAAAATGTAATTTTTTGGAAAAGCCTCCCTAACTTAAGTAGATTGGGTATAGTAGTTGTGGTGGGAGAAAAAGTTATTTACGTGTTCTTAAAATATATTTCTGCAAATTACTTATGTACAAAAGGAAAAATAGTAAATTGACACAAGGAAGAAAACTGATAGATAAACCACTTAGCCAAATGATCAAAGAAACAGATGGTCTAAAATTTTTCTTTTGCTACATAGGACATCCCTGAAAAAACTAGCAAAATCTGATTAATATCTGTAGATTAAATATATAACAGCATCCATGTTAATCTCTTGATTTTATAAATTTCTCTGATTTTGATATTTGTACTACGGTTATAAAAGAAGATGTCCTTATTTTTAGAAAAACACAAGGAAACAAGAAAGTACTTGCCTATTTTAATAAATTATTTGGATAAAGTGGACATCACGTTTCAACTTTTGGGTTGAGAGTGGCTGTGAGAAAATCATTTCAGATGTTATGTAAATACCGTTATTGAAACAAAATAGAAAATATATAAATGCACATTCCTTCCCAATCCTTTTATATAAGGCAAAATGATTCCTTTTTGATTGGCTTGACAGACGGTAGTTCTATCCCCTTACTCTTGAATAATCTTATATATAAAGCAGTAGCTAAGATAACTAATTTCCGATTCTTTAGAGTCAGAGCTTAAAAAGACATTTTTCTTTTTTTTTCTTTTTTTTTTTTTTTTTGAGACGGAGTTTCACTCTTGTTACCCAGGCTGGAGTGCAATGGCGCGATCTCGGCTCACCGCAACCTCCGCCTCCTGGGTTCAGGCAATTCTCCTGCCTCAGCCTCCTGAGTAGCTGGGATTACAGGCACGCGCCGCCATGCCCAGCTAATTTTTTGTATTTTTAGTAGAGACGGGGTTTCACCATGTTGACTAGGATGGTCTTGATCTCTTGACCTCGTGATCCACCCGCGTCGGCCTCCCAAAGTGCTGGGATTACAGGCTTGAGCCACCGCGCCCGGCTAAAAGACATTTTTCAAGCAATCTCTGTGTAGGAGCTGTCTAGCTTTTTAGGATCTTTTGATAATATTTTCAAATTTTCTTATATACATTTAATCTAATTACTTTTTAGTGACTCATTTTCCTGAAATACTCAATCTTTATAAAACAACTCTTGGCCGGGCGCAGTGGCTCACGCCTGTAATCCCAGCACTTTGGGAGGCCGAGGCCGGGGGACCACAAGGTCGAGAGATTGAGACCATCCTGGTCAACATGGTGAAACCCCGTCTCTACTAAAAATACAAAAAATCAGCTGGGCACGGTGGCGCGTGCCTGTAATCCCAGCTACTCAGGAGGCTGAGGCAGGAGAATTGCCTGAACCCAGGAGGCGGAGGTTGCGGTGAGCCGAGATCGCGCCGTTGCACCCCAGCCTGGGTAACAAGAGCGAAACTCCGTCTCAAAAACAACAACAACAACAACAAAAAAAACTCTTGGCCAGGCGTGGTGGCTCACGCCTGTAATCCCGGCACTTTGGGAGGCCGAGGCAGGCGGATCACGAGGTCAAGAGATCAAGACCATCCTGGCCAACGTGATGAAACCCCGTCTCTACTAAAAATACAAAAATTAGCTGGGCGTGGTGGCATGCGCTTGTAGTCCCAGCTGCTCAGGAGGCTGAGGCAGGAGAATTGCTTGAAGCTGGGAGGCGGAGGTTGCAGTGAGCCAAGATTGTGCCACTGCACTCCAGCCTGGCGCCTGGCAACAGAGAAGACTCTGTCTCAAAAAAACAAAAAAACCCCAACTATTAATTTAATTCATATTGATCTATTAGTGAAATTTTATTTATTTAACTATGCACAAGACAATTCCTAGAAGGCTACATGATCTAGAATAACTCAACTTGTGTTGCCTTCTCTAGGTAAACACATTTGCAAGGAGGTGCAATGAGGTATTATAATAATAATAATAATTATTATTTTTGACACGGAGTTTCACTCTTGTTACCCAGGCTGGAGTGCAATGGTGCGATCTCGGCTCACCGCAACCTCCGCCTCCTGGGTTCAGGCAATTCTCCTGCCTCAGCCTCCTGAGTAGCTGGGATTACAGGCACCTGCCACCATGCCCAGCTAATTTTTTGTATTTTTAGTAGAGACGGGGTTTCACCTTGTTGACTAGGATGGTCTCGATCTCCTGACCTCATGATCCACCCGCCTCAGCCTCCCAAAGTGCTGGGATTACAGGCGTGAGCCACCACGCCCGGCAAGATATCATTAATTATAGTATTTAAAATATTAAATTGTAATGATGTTCCAAAAAGAAGAGTAAGGTGCCATGATGTCTGGGTCTCTTCATCACCTTCCACCCAACGTTAGCACCAATGAACAACATCGGTTGTCCAGAGTGACGGAAAACTTGTTTGTGAACTGCAGTGACTGGAATACATGGCACTGACTGATTTAGAAAAAGTAACTGACTCTCATTAGTCTACTCAAAAATATGTATGAAGTATTTTTGTAAGTGCTTGGAACATATCAGAGAACAAAATCCCTACCCATCACGGAGCCTATTTTCAGATGTGGGATGTGGAGCAGGGGAGAGATGTACCCTCGGGCAAAATAGACCAAATAAATAAATAAATTCTAGTATGTTAGAAAATGAAAATTCGATAAACAAAAAGAAAAGCGAATACAGTAATAGTTATAAAAATGGAGAAATTAAAAAAAATTATGGCCAAGACTCACGGATAAGCTGAGTTAAGATTTGCAGGGGGTGGGGGCATTGGCTAGGTGGATATTTGGGGGACCAATATTCAAGAAAAAGAGAACAGCCATTGCAAAGGCCCGAGAGCAGGACTAAGAACAGCAAGATGGCCATTGTGGTGGAAATTAATGAGTAGTAAAACGGTAAAGAAGATTCAGAGAGGTAAGTGGAATGGTGGTAGTTGTGGGGTGAGCTGGTTACTTCCCTTTAGCTTGGCCATTTTTTTTTTTTTTTTTTTTTTTTTTTTGAGACGGAGTTTCGCTCTTGTTACCCAGGCTGGAGTGCAATGGCGCGATCTCGGCTCACCGCAACCTCCGCCTCCTGGGTTCAGGCAATTCTCCTGCCTCAGCCTCCTGAGTAGCTGGGATTACAGGCACGCGCCACCACGCCCAGCTAGTTTTTTGTATTTTTAGTAGAGACGGGGTTTCACCATGTTGACCAGGATGGTCTTGATCTCTCGACCTCGTGATCCACCCACCTCGGCCTCCCAAAGTGCTGGGATTACAGGCGTGAGCCACCGCGCCCGGCCAGCTTGGCCATTTTAAGTAGCTTAGCTTTTATTCTGAATGAGACAGGGACCCTTTGAAGGATTTTGAATCAACCAGTAACGTGACCTGACCTAAAATGTAAAAAGTTTACCCTAGTTATCTTGATGAGAATAGATGCTTGGGAGAGGCAAAAGTAGTTAGGAGGCTGGAGCAGGAGTCCAGGCAGGGGATGATGGTGACCCTGAGGAGGATGATGGTAATGGATGTAGATGTATTTTGGAAGTGGTGCAAATAGGATTTCCTGAAGAATTGGCTACGGAATGTGGAAGGAAGGGGATTCAGGATGAAACCCAAGGATTTTGCCGTGAACACTGAAAACTGGTGGTGTTCTCATCAATATGCCTTTCATGTATGTGGTGGTGAAAACCTAGAATCTATATTGGTAATACATGGATTTTCCCCATTTATATCTTGGAATGTCTAATTATACTTAGATTAAGAAAGTTGTTCTGAGAGATTTTACTGCCTGTTTCAGGTTGCCTTTTTAATTTTCTTTATGGAGTGGAGAAAGAATTAAAGCTGAGTTCTAATCTGAATTAGAATCAGTCCCCAGAAATACCTCATTCAGACTGGCACAGCCGTCCATCTTGGCATATTTCTTAAGTCATTGCTCATACTGGCTCTCTAACAATTTTTCTCTTAGCATCTAAGTCACATTCTTGACTTGGTGGTCAAAATGACATATGTCATTTATATTGTTCATAAAAGCTGTCACAGAATAGTAACTCACTTTTCTTCAATAACAAATGTCTTTTTTTTTTTAAATTTTTTTTTTTTTTTTTTTTTGAGTCGGAGTTTCACTCTTGTTACCGAGGCTGGAGTGCAATGGCGCGATCTTGGCTCACCGCAACCTCCGCCTCCTGGGTTCAGGCAATTCTCCTGCCTCAGCCTCCCGAGTAGCTGGGATTACATGCACACGCCACCATGCCCAGCTAATTTTTTGTATTTTTAGTAGAGACGGGGTTTCACCATGTTGACCAGGACAGTCTTGATCTCTTGACCTCGTGATCCACCCGCCTTGGCCTCCCAAAGTGCTGGGATTATAGGCTTGAACCACCGCACCCGGCCTTTTTTTTTTTTTTTTTTTTTAAAGATGGGGTTTCACCATGATGGCCAGGCTGGTCTTGAACTCCTGACCTTTTTTTTTTTTTTTTTTAAAGATGAGGTTTCACCATGATGGCCAGGCTGGTCTTGAACTCCTGACCTCAGGTGATCCACCCACCTTGGCCTCCCAAAGTGCTAGGATTACAGGTGTGAGCCATTGTGCCCGGCCTAACAAATGTCTTTTTAACCTACTTGCCACATTTTTTCTTTTTTTTAGCTGACTCTTGGTCATTACTGCTGGGCATTGTTTTTCTGCCTATTTGTTCATTGATTTTATTTGTGAGTCTTGAATGTATGAATGAGTCTTCTCTTTTTTTTAATCCATTCTCTAAAGATTTTCACTTTCTTTTTTAAGTGTCTCTCTATAATGCCAGACACCTGGGGATTGACTTTCCTAGAATAATCTTAAATTCATATTGAACTCTAAAACACTTGTATGCCCAGAACTGTGTACCAGTATTTGTAACCACATTGGAGATTCCTCAAATCTTCCCCTTTAACCTAGTTGCTTGGCAGAAAATCTGGAAGTCATCCACACCACTCCATTAGTGCCTGCATCCATTAACCAAGTTTATTTACTTCTATATTCTAACATCTATTAACTATCTTCTCTAATGTGCCCTTGAATTAATTCAGGCCCTTATTATTTCTTTCTTCAACTACTCCTGTACTACACACAGCAAAAGTTACTGATTTATAAGCTGTTTCTAGTTACAGAATTGCAGGTCGTTATTTAGGGACTCATTTGTTTGGGAGACCTCTTCAATTACCCTTGGCTATGCCAGGTAAAAACAGCCAAAACTAGGAAGAACAGCTCTGCAAAATAAAGCAAAATGATTATTTTTGTTGGTGTCAAGGTTACTATATGTTAACTAGTGACAGATTATTGTATTTTTTTTACTTGTAGGAGCCCTGGTAAAGAAGTCATAACAGGCCGGGCACGGTGGCTCACGCCTGTAATCCCAGCACTTTGGGAGGCTAAGGTGGGGGGATCACGAGGTCAAGAGATCGAGACCATCCTGGCCAACATGGTGAAACCCTCTTTCTACTAAAAATACAAAAAAAATTAGCTGGGCATGGTGGCACGTGCCTGTGGTCCCGGCACTTTGGGAGGCTGAGGCAGGTGGATCATGAGGTCAAGAGATCGAGACCATCCTGGCCAACATGGTGAAAGCCTGTCTCTACTAAAGATACAAAAAAATTAGCTGGGCGTGGTGGCGCGCGCCTGTGGTCCCAGCTGCTTGGGAGGCTGAGGCAGGAGAATTGCCTGAACCTGGGAGGCGGATGTTGCAGTGAGCCAAGGTCGCGCCACTGCACTCCAGCCTGGCGCCTGGTGACTGAGTGAGACTCTGTCTCAAAAAAAAAAAAAAAAAAAAAAAAAGAAGTCATAACAAAGAGAGGCCTCTACTTTGAGTAGAAGCAAGTTCTAGAAACATGAGAAGATTGGGGCTAAAAAGGGAGTTGTTGATTCTCCACCAAAGAACCTCTGTGACAGGGCAGTGCTAATGGTCGCAAAGCACGGATTATCCGATATTCACTTTTAAGTTTTCTGTTTTGTCTTGTTCTCCAAATGAATTCTTTAAATCTTCACGAAGGGTTATTAGCAGGAATATTAGGAAGAAAAATGTGTAAGAGAACAGAAGTGATCCTAGAGAAGGGGGAAGAGTTACTTTGAGAAGTGAGCAAATCATGTAAACATCCGCAGGAGAGTTTGGGAGATTTTAGGCATAAGGACTGAATTCTTTGCAGGACCACAGGATAAGGACTCAAATTATAGATAATTTACTATTAAACTGAAGATTTTTGTTGTTGTTGTTTGTGAGTTTTTTTTTTTTTTTTGGAGACGGTCTTGCTCTGTCACTCAGGTTGGAGTGCAGTGGCACGATTATGATTCACTGCAGCCTTGAACTCCTGGGTTCAAGCAATCCTCCCACCTCAGCTGCCTAATTAGCCAGGACTACAGGAGCACAGCACCACACTTGGATTTAAAAAAAAATTTATTATTTTTGGCCCGGGACGGTGGCTCATGCCTGTAATCCCAGCACTTTGGGAGGCCGAGGCGGGTGGATCACGAGGTCAAGAGATCGAGACCATCCTGATCAACATGGTGAAACCCCGTCTCTACTAAAAATACAAAAGATTAGCTGGGCATGGTGGTGCGTGCCTGTAATCCCAGCTACTCAGGAGGCTGAGGCAGGAGAATTGCCTGAACCCAGGAGGCGGAGGTTGCGGTGAGCCGAGATCGCGCCATTGCACTCCAGCCTGGGTAACAAGAGCGAAACTCCGTCTCAAAAAAAAAAAAATTATTATTTTTTGTAGAGATGGGATCTCATTGTATTGACCAGGCCAATCTCAAACTTCTGGCCTCAGCAATTCTCCTGCCTTGGCCTCCCAAAATGCTGGGATTATGATGAGCCACTGTGCCCAGCTAAACTGAAGATTAACTTTAGATATCAGGAGATTTCATATTCACTTGGGATACACACTTTGTTTTTCCTTTTGCTTTTTATTCTCCTTCTGAGTTAGCTTTCTATATTTCAGATGTAACCATATTCCCCTGATAAATCATACATAGGGAGCCATATGCTATTTTAAAAAGTTATTTCTTTACTTTCAATATAAAATAAAATATATAGTACAGGTCAGTCAGAAATAGGTAAAGTGTAATTCAATTTTTGTCATTTCAGACCTTTTAATATATGCATAGATATATGTAAAAATATAAACATATGTAGATAGTTGTAAAATGTGATTATATATTTTAATGTTCTGTAACCTTCCTTTCCAACTTATAAAATAATACTGATTTTCTATGTCAGCACCTAGTGACATTAGCATCTTTAATAGCTGCATAATAGCTACTGAATTGATGTCCTAAATTTTATTGAAAAATTTCTTATTGAATACACATTTATTTCAAAATTTTCACTACTATAAATAACTGCATATTTATCTTATTCGCTTGTTTTCTTGGCATCTATGCCTATTGATGACTTCTTAAATATTTTTGACTTAAGGATTTAATAATAAGCACACAGGGAAAAATCTATGCTTTGTACATTTTGTACTCAATTTTTACTGTGGATGTAAAAGGCTGACGTTTTCAGCAAGTAACTGAATGTGCTGTTTCTGGGTTTTTCAAGCAGCTGCTTTTAAAAAAAGGAAGCATGTTACACTCTTCCTTAAAAAATCCATTTATGAAAACTCTCATACTGTGCTGACAAACTTTAAAGAAACTTAACAAGGATGAACCTAAATCTCACATACTACTTCTGGAATTCAGCAGAAAGAACAAGTTTGATTGTTATCTGACTTATTACTCGTTTCGTTTGATTGTTATCTGACTTATTACTCGTTTCTTTTCCAGAGAGAATAAGGGAAAAGATTCTATATTATAAATCAGTGGTAATATCTTATACTTGGAACATTGACAATAAAGAAAAGATAAAAATATTTCTGAAGCCCACCAAGTTATCTTTGACCATTTGTAATGGCACTTTTATTATGGATTTAAGTTTTTCTTAGAGTTTACATTTTTTTCTTTTTTCCAACTTCTTCAGCCTAAATGAAAATTTCTGGTCTCTGAGATTGTGTTCTTCATGATGAGAATTCGTTGTTCAGTTTGCTTTCCTTTGCCTTAAAGTTTTCTGGAATCTTTATATGAAAGCGTTTTCTTTTTCTTTTTTTTTTTTTTTGAGACGGAGTTTCGCTCTTGTTACCCAGGTTGGAGTACAATGGCGCGATCTCGGCTCACCGCAACCTCCGCCTCCTGGGTTCAGGCAATTCTCCTGCCTCAGCCTCCTGAGTAGCTGGGATTACGGGCACGTGCCACCATGCCCAGCTAATTTTTGTATTTTTAGTTAGAGACGGGGTTTCACCATGTTGACCAGGATGGTCTCGATCTCTTGACCTCGCGATCCACCCGCCTCGGCCTCCCAAAGTGCTGGGATTACAGGCGTGAGCCACCGCGCCCGGCTAAAGCGTTTTCTAACCCTAACATAGAATATGTTTAAATGGAAAGGAAAATAGGCATGGAGTGGGTGTCACTGTTTCAGTCCTTGTTCTTCTACATAACACAGTGTTGAGAAACGCCTTGAACTTATTTAAACCTTGACATTCTTATCTGCAAGATGCAGAAATTATTAATGATTTTACAGAGTGGCTGGCAAGATGAAAGGAGGCCATGTGCTTGAAAATGCACAGAACACCCCCTGGGTAAACAGTGGGTCCTCTGTGCTTGTTAGACAGGATTGGCCTGACTTCTGCAAAGGCCTTAGTTTCCTTTATTTGGTTCTTCTATATGTTAGAATTTGGTATTTGTGCTTCTTCTTTGCTCATGAAGTTATATTTTCCTTTTTCATATTTAATACCTGATATATTTTTTCTCTGAGTCTCGCTCTGTCGCAGAGGCTGGAATGTAGTGGTGTGATCTTGGCTCACTGCAACCTCCGCCTGCCGGGTTCAAGTGATTCTCCTACCTCAGCCTTCTGAGTAGCTGGGATTTACAGGCATGCGCCACCATGCCCGGCTAATTTTTGTATTTTTGGTAGAGACGGGTCTCACCGTGTTGGCCAGGCTGGTCTCAAACTCCTAACCTCACGTGATCTGCCCACCTTGGCCTCCCAAAGTGCTGGGATTACAGGCGTGAGCCACTGTGCCCACCCCTAATATCTGATTTTTAAAGTGACTTCTTAATTTTTAAAGGTCTAATTATTTTTTAAAGGTTGATACATACTTTCCAGACTTTATGATTTTGAAGAAGTAAAAAGACTTCTGCAATGCCGTTTTCTCCCCTGAATATTCTTTCTTGTTGGCCATCATTGAAAACACAAACTCACGTTTGCAATCCTGCATTCTTGGACAGGAATAGCATCAGCATTTTGATGAACTAAGAGGTTTGCCATCTTGTCCTACATTTTTGCCTGATCTCTATAACTGGGCTCCACTCCTGCCTCATATCCTGTTTCTATTTTTAACTCTAAAGGAAACATTCTCCTGTCCTAAGCCGTCTCTTTAATCTGATCAGTCTGTGCTTTCCCCGGACTTCAGTCATTCTAATTCTGTCACTATTTACTGGACCTATTTTTAAATAGTCTACTTCTATATACTGCTTTTTTGTTCTTTTAATTTTAAATTCTTGGATTTAAAGTGCATTGAAAATTGAATTTTTATTGTGTGCCGCTTGGATTGTGAAATGATTCAGTTGCTAAAGCCAAACACAAACAAAAAACATGGTTTAGAAGGCACTTTTGAAAATGCAGTGAAACCACCATTGGCGGGGAGGGGGGTGGTGGTGGTGGTGGTGGTGGTGGTGGTGGTGGTGGTCTCTGAGGGTAATTTATAATGTAATACTATCCTCTGCTTAAACACTTACAAGTTTGTTTTTTTTTTTTTTTTCCTGTATCACTTATTTACTTATATAAGGATTTAAAATAGGATTATCTGACATTATTGAACTGGAATTTGTTTTGAACCTTCAATTAAGAGTACCAAGAACAGAGTTAATAGGTTCTTTTTTATATATACTCATAACATCACTCTGTGTAAATCTCATGACATCTTTTGTAATTATCTAGTCTTCGAACAAGATAGTCAATTCTTTGAGGGCAGGGATCATGCTTATTTTATTCCTTGGGCTTATCACAGTTTCTAGCATGCCTGAACTAAGCTGCATTAACTAAGTTACGGAATGAATGGAGTAACGCTTTAAATAAAAATGGTCTCCATGGTACACCCAGACATTATTTTAGAGCAAGAGTCAAATCAGTGGAGGTGTATAAAATACCGTTTGAACAAAATATTCTAAAACTAAAGTAGATTCTTTTTTTTTTTTTTTGAGGCGGAGTTTTCGCTCTTGTTACCCAGGCTGGAGTGCAATGGCGCGATCTCGGCTCACCGCAACCTCCGCCTCCTGGGTTCAGGCAATTCTCCTGCCTCAGCCTCCTGAGTAGCTGGGATTACAGGCACATGCCACCATGCCCAGCTAATTTTTTTTTGTATTTTTCGTTAGAGACGGGGTTTCACCATGTTGACCAGGATGGTCTCGATCTCTCGACCTCGTGATCCACCCGCCTCGGTCTCCCAAAGTGCTGGGATTACAGGCTTGAGCCACCGCGCCCGGCCTTTTTTTTTTTTAACAATTGGCACAAAAGTCCAGTCATTTAATAGCAAATGCTCCCCCCACCCCAACCCCATCACAGCCCCCTGAGAATCATGGGTCCAATTGTGTGGGAGGGGGCTGTGGAAAGCCAGGGTGAATCTGGGCAGCAGGTGAGGGGCTGGGTGGGCCCCTGCACCTCATGTCACTGGCTCCTGGGAGCACAGAATCAGGCCGGGCACAGAGGCCTCTTCTCTGCTTAGGCACCAGCAGGGCAGCTCCATCCAAGGGAAGGCCAGGGCTGCCCATTGGCCCAGCCAGAGAGCATGAGGGATCAGGGCTGGCTGGAGAAAGGAGAAAAGAAATGACTCTGGACCATCACACTGAGGGCCTCTGGCCTGCCCCTGCCACGCTCAGCTCCTGGGAGCTGGCCTCAGCCCCGAGGGGCTGCCCGCGCTCACTCCGGCCTTGCCTTCCTGGCCTTCTTGCCAGACTTCACCGCCTCATCGTGGGCTTTCCGCTTCTCCGCCAGCTCGTTGGCCTCTCGGATTTTTCGCCTCTTGCCAGACATGATCTTCTGGTGCATGCCCTTCTCCCGCGGCTTCATCAGCATGATGGCCAAGCTCTCTGCCTCCTGGGCCAGCCGCTGCTTGTCCTCCAGCTTCAAGGTGCCTGCCATCACCCGGGCTTCCCCTCTGTCCTCTGCTCTTCCAGGGCTGCCAGGCTGGCCTCCTCCTCCGTTTCTGAACCAGCCTCTGCATCCTCCTCCTCATTTTCTCCCGCTCCATCGCCATCCCCTTCGTGCTCTTTGTCCTCTTCCTGCTCTTCTCCCGACTCATTCAGGTTTCCTGGGTCCTCTCCCCGCTGCAGAGCCAGCAGCTTCAGCTTCTCAGCTGGGACGTACTCTCCTCCCTCCTCAGTCACAAAGGGTAAGAGGTGTGGGGGCAGCTGCACCCCAGGGCCGTACTCTGCCACGGGGAGGAGGAGCCGAGCCTTCACCGAGTCCAGCACCCGCTGGGGCTGCACGCGGCACCTGCCTGGGACGGAGGTCTGCTGCCCAGGCCGGTCCACAGTCTTGGTGAGCGACGCCGGAGTCCGTGACCTCGCAGGTGGCCCCGATGCACAAAGACACGTCCCAGGACACCGCCCCCCGAAAACTCCTGATGACGAAGGCCAGGGCCTCGCGGGGCACCTCTCGGTTCAGGAAGAACTTCAGGCCCCCAGAAAGCTTCTTGTGCTTCTCCTGCGCCCCCAGCTCCTTCCTGCGGCCTTCCTCCCCATCGGCGGGACACTCACCCACCTCTGCCTCCTCTTCCATGGCAGGCACCGCCGCGCGGGCCAGGCTGGCACTGGGGGCCGCCAGTCTCTCCGCAGAGCTCTCGGAGTCCAGCGCGCAGGTGCCCTCACTGGCCGTCACCTCTGCTTGGACTCGTCCCTTGAGCTTCGGGGGGCAGTGGAGGCTGAGCGACTGGTAGAGGCAGAAGTTGACGAAGCCCAGCAGGGTGGTGTAGACCTCGGTGAAGGTGGCCGTGACTGTAGTCCACGTCTGTCGGGTGGTCATGGGAGAAGGCGGACGGCGCGATCCACCCGATGGGCTGCCCCAGCCCCTCGGCCTGGGAGTAAGTGCCTTTGATGGACAGGAAGACCTTGCACAGGGCACGGGCGGCAATGATGCCTGCAGGAACTCCACGGTGAGCCGGCGGCGCCGCTGAATGGTCTGCACGTGACACTTGGAAAAGAGGAATCACATGGAGAGGGCGTTGTCCAGGTCCCGCAGGGCGTCAGTGAACGTGGGGGACCGTTCCTTGATGATGTGGTCAAGTTTGTAGTGGGCTTATTGTCCTTTTTTTTTTTTTTAAAGATGGGGTTTCACCATATTGGTCAGGCTGGTCTCGAACTCCTGACCTCAGGTGATCCGCCCACCTCAGACTCCCAAAGTGCTGGGATTACAGGCTTGAGCCACCGCGCCCAGCTTTAGTGTCCTTTAGACGTGCGGGGTTCCACTCGCTCTTCCCATAGGCCTTCCGGAGGTTCTGGACGAACACCTTGTATTCCCGGAGCTTGTTGACTATGGGTTCATGGAGGAGAAACCTGATGTCTTTAATAATAAGGTAAAAAGTTCCGGTCGCTGTAGAACCCTTGTTAACCTTCTGCTTGTGTTTGGGTTCGTGGGGATACATGCCCTTCAGAATGCACAGCCGCCTAAAGTCAGCCAGGCTCAGCTGGAGCTGCTTCTGAGCTTTGTCCCGGGGGATGCAGTTGGTGGCTGAGCCTCGTTCATACGTCTTCTCAAGGCTCCCAGCGTCCCACGTTGAGTAGCAGATTACGGGCCGCGCGGACAGACCGAAAGTAGATTCTTTCATTCATTTATTCCATAAACAAGCTTTCATTCAGTGCTTAGTATTATGTTCCAGGCTTAGTATTATATGGCATATGGAATCATTGGTAGTTTTATCCTTTGAATTACTTTATAAATTTAAATTTTGTTTTTCATAGCTTTATTCTAGGTTTCAGGCTCTAGATGTCTGTTGGTATTTTATATCCCTTGCATTTCTCTTAGGGACCTTCGTGACAGGAGCCTATCTTCCTCTATATTTCTTTTTTTTTTTGAGACGGAGTTTCGCTCTTGTTACCCAGGCTGGAGTGCAATGGCGCGATCTCGGCTCACTGCAACCTCCGTCTCCTGGGTTCAGGCAATTCTCCTGCTTCAGCCTCCTGAGTAGCTGGGATTACAGGCACGCGCCACCATGCCCAGCTAATTTTTTTGTATTTTTAGTTAGAGACGGGGTTTCACCATGTTGACCAGGATGGTCTCCATCTCTTGACCTCGTGATCCACCCGCCTCAGCCTCCCAAAGTGCTGGGATTACAGGCGTGAGCCACCGCGCCCGGCCAGCTTCCTCTATATTTCATTTCTAAATTTCAGACTTTTTAAAACGGTGCTTTCCTTTGCCCTACCTGTGAGTTTCATAAGCTTTTGACAACTTACTTGGTTAAAAAAAAAACTCTGTTAGATTATTAATATATATTAATGAGCTCATATATTATTACTCTGTGATATAATATTTGTGTTATCTCAGAAATAGCTCATTAGGTTTTCCCCAATAATATTTTATACTTCCGATATCATTTTCCCTTGGCAGAGTTGCTTTCTGAGCATGTATATGTTACTCTTGCGTATGAAAAGGTAAAATCCGATGCATATTTTAAAAATAATTTCATCCAGATGGTTAAATTTTGGAAATATCTTCTCACCCAAAGGTGGGGTTTTCCATACTTAAAAGTAGGTGTCTAAATTGTTGAAAATATATTTTTTTTTCTATTTAAATTTTAATTTTTCTTGCTGGAATTAGACTATAAAATAAAATTTTGTGTGTTTATCTTTTACCTGCAATTTTGCTAAACTGAATTATTATTTATAGTATTTTTAAAAAATATACTTTAAGTTCTGAAATACATGTGCAGAATGTGCAGATTTGTTATATAGGTATACACGTGCCATGGTGGTTTGCTGCTTCCATCAACCACATTAGGTATTTCTCCGAATGTTATCCCTTCCCACCCACGCCACCCCTCCAGCAGGCCCTGGCGTGTGATGTCCTTCGCCTTGTGTCCAAGCGTTATCATTGTTCAACTCTTACTTATGAATGAGAACATGCAGTGTTTGGTTTTCTGTTCCTGCATTAGTTTACCGAGAATGATGGTTTCCAGCTTCATCCACGTCCCTGCAAAGGACATGAACACATCCTTTTTTATGGCTGCATAGTATTCCATGGTGTATATGTGCCACATTTTCTTTATCCAGTCTATTATTGATGGGCATTTGGGTTGGTTCTAAGTCTTTGTAATTGTGAATGGTGCTGCAATAAACATACATGTGCATGTGTCTTTACAGTAGAAAGATTTATAATCCTTTGGGTGTATACCCAATAATGGGATTGCTGGCTCAAATGGTATTTCTGGTTCTAGATCCTTGAGGAGTCACCACACTGTCTTCCACAATGGTTGAACTAAAATACACTGCTAACAACAGTCTGAAAGGATTCCTATTTCTCCACGTCCTCTCCAGCATCTGTTGTTTCCTGACTTTTTAATGATCGCCATTCTAACTGGAGTGGGATGGTATCTCAATGTGGTTTTGATTTGCATTTCTCTAATGACCAGTGATGATGAGCTTTTTTTCATGTGTTTGTTGGCTGCATAAATGTCTTCTTTTGAGAAGCGCTTGTTCATATCTTTGGCCCACTTTTTGATGGGGTTGTTTCTTGTAAATTTGTTTAAGTTCTTTGTAGATTCTGGATACTAGCCCTTTGTCAGATGGGTAGCTTGCAAAAAATTTCTCCCACTCTATAGGTTGCCTTTTCACTATGATGATAGTTTCTCTTGCTCTTTATCCAATTTGCCAGTCTGTGTCTTTTAATTGGGACATTTAGCCCATTTACATTTAAGGTTAATATTGTTATGTGTGAATTTGATCCTGTCATCATGATGCTAGCAGGTTATTTTGCCTGTTAGTTGATGCAGTTTCTTCATAGCATCGACTGTCCTTACAATTTTGTATGTTTTTGCAGTGGCTGGTACCACTTTATCCTTTCTATATTAAGTTCTTCTTCAGTAGCTCTTGTAAGGCAGGCTTGGTGGTGACAGAATTCCTCAGCACTTGCTTGTCTTTATTGCTCCTTTGCTTATGAAGCTCAGTTTGGCTGAATAGGAAATTCTGGGTTGAAAATTCTTTTGTTTAAGAATGTTGAGGCCGGGCGTGGAGGATTACGCCTGTAATCACAGCACTTTGGGAGGCTGAGGCAGGTGGATCACAAGGTCAGCAGATCGAGATCATCCTGGCTAACACAGTGAAACCCTATCTCTACTAAAAACACAAAATAATAGCCAGGTATGGTGGCACGAGCCTGTAGTCCCAATGACTTGGGAGGGTGAGGCAGGAGAATCACCTGAAGTCAGGAGGTGGAGGTCGCAGTGAGCAGAGAGCGTGCCACTGTACTCCAGCCTGGGTGACAGGGTGAGACTCCGTCTCAAAAAAAAAAAGAATGTTGAATATTGGTCTCCACTCTCTTCTGGCCTGTAGGGTTTCTGTAGAGATATCTGCTGTTAGTCTGATGGGCTTCCCTTTGTGGGTAACCTGACCTTTCTCTCTGAAATGAAGGACATTTTCCCTTCATTTCAACCTTGGGTCAATCTGATGATTATGTGTCCTGGGGTTGCTCTTCTCATAGAGTATCTCCGTAGTTTCTGAATTTGAATGTTGGCCTGCCTTGCTAGGTTGGAGAAGTTCTCCTGGATAATATCCTCAAGAGTGTTTTCCAACTCGATTCCGTTCTCCCCATGACTTTCAGGTACACCAGTCAAACGTAGGTTTGGTCTTTACGCATAGTCCCATATTTCTTGGTGGCTTTGCTTGTTCCTTTTCATTCTTTTTTCTCTAATCTTGTCTTCATGCTTTATTTCATTAGGTTGATCTTTAATCTCTGATATCATTTCTTCTGCTTGACTGATTCAAGTATTGATACTTGTGTATGCTTCACGAAGTTCTCATGCTGTGTTTTTCAGCTCCATCAGGTTATTTATGTTCATCTCAAAATTCGTTATTCTAGTTAGCAATTCCTCTAACCTTTTTTCAAGGTTGTTAGTTTCCTTGCATTGGGTTAGAACATGCTCTTTTAGCTCAGAGGAATTTGTAATTATCTACCTTCTGAAGCCTACTTTTGTCAATCTATAAAATTCATTCTTCATCCGGTTTTGTTCCCTTGCTGGCAAGGAGTTGTAATCCTTTGGAGGAGAGAGGAGTTCTGGGTTTTGGAATTTTCAGCCTTTTTGCACTGGTTTTTCCTAATCTTCACGGATTTAACTACCTTTGGTTTTTAATGTTGGTGACCTTCAAATGGGGTTTCTGTGTGGATGTTTTTTTTTGCTTATGTTGATGCTGTTCCTTTCTGTTTGTTAGTTTTCCTTTTAACAATTAGATCCCTCTGCTGCAGGTTGGCTGGAGTTGGCTGGAGGTCCAGCCTCCTCTTCACCAGTGGAGGCTGCAGAACAACAAAGATTGCTGCCTATTTCTTCCTCTGGAAGCTTCATCCCAGAGGGGCACCCACCAGATGCAAGCCAGAGCTCTCCTATATAAGGTGCCCCTTGATTCCTGCTGGGAGGTGTCTCTCAGTCAGAAAGCATGGGTGTCAGGGATTCACTTGAGGGATTCACTTGTCTGTCTTTTAGTGGAGCTTGAGTGCTATGCCGGGAGATCCTCTGCTCTCTTCAGAACCTGCAGGCAGAAATGTTTAAGTCTGCTAAAGTTGCATTCACAGCTGCCTCTTCTCCCAGGTGCTCTGTCCTAGGGAGATGGGAGTTTTATCTATAAGCCTTACTGGTGCTGCTGCCTTTCTTTCAGAGATGCCCTGCCCAGAGAGGAGAAATCTAGAGAGGCAGTCTGGCTCCAGCAGCTTTGCCAAGCTGCGGTGTGCTCCACCCAGTCCAAACTTTCCTGTGGCTTTGTTTACAGGGTGAGGAGAAAACTGTCTACTCAAGCCTCGGTAATGAAGGACGCCCCTTTCCCCACCAGCTTGAGCATCCCAAGTCAACTTCAGTCTGCTGTACTGGCAGTGAGAGTTTCAAGCCAATGGATCTTAGCTTGCTGAGCTCTGTGGGTGGGGGTGGGGGGTCTGCTGAGCTAGACCACTTGGTTCCCTGGCTTCAGCCCCCTTTCCAGGGGAGTGGATGTTTCTGTCTTGCTGGCATTCCAGGCACCACTGGGGTATGAAAAAAATCTCTTGCAGCTAGCTTGCTGTCTGCCCAACGGCCGTCCAGTTTTGTGCTTGAAACCCAGGGCCCTGGTGGCATAAGTACCTGAGGGAATCTCCTGGTCTGTGGGTGGCCAGGACGATGAGAAAAGCATAGTATCTGGGCCAGGTGGCATTGTTCCTCATGGCCAAGTCCCTCATGGCTTCCCTTGGCTAGGCGAGGGAGTTCTCTGACCCCTTACACTTCCCAGGTGAGGCAACCCACCCTGCTTCAGCTCACCCTCTGTGGGCCACACCCACTGTCTAACCATTCCCAGTGTGATGAGCTGAGCACTTCAGTTGGATATGCAGAAATCACCCACCTTCTGCATTGATCTCACTGGCAACTGCAGACCAGAGCTCTTCCTATTCGACCATCTTGCCTGCAACTCTTGAACATGTATTTTTATATAGAAAGAAAGTAAGTTGGCCAGGGGCAGTGGGTCACACCTGTAATCCCAGCACTTTGGAAGGCAAAGGTGGGTGGACCACTCGAGATCAGGAGTTTGAGACAGCCTGGCCAACATGGTGAAACCCTGTCTCTACTAAAAATGCAAAAATTAGCCAGGTGTGGTGACTCATGCCTATAGCTCCAGCTGCTTGGGAGGCTGAGGCAGGAGAATTGCTTGAACCTGGGAGGCAAAAGTTGCAGTGAGCCAAGATCACACCACTGCACTCCAGCCTGGGTGACACAGCAAGACTCCATCTCAAAAAAATAGAATAAAAGGAAAAAGAAATAAAGTTGTAGGAAACACTTTGGTAAAACATGACTAGAAAGAAGTCATGTTTGATTTGTCAACTTTTGAAAAGAGATGAAATAAGGAAAAAAGCAAATAAATCAAACCATTTTTTATAAATTAAAAGTAAACAACCATATATTCTAAATTATAAGGTTTCCCATATTCTGAGGACTAAGATTTAGAGTTTTGGGAAGTTAATAGGATATAAACCTCAAATATAGTTGGAGATTAAAAAGATGTTTTCAGCCGGGCGTGGTGGCTCAAGCCTGTAATCCCAGCACTTTAGGAGGCTGAGGCGGGTGGATCACGAGGTCAAGAGATTGAGACCATCCTGGTCAACACGGTGAAACCCCGTCTCTACTAAAAAAAATACAAAAATTAGCTGGGCATGGTGGTGCGTGCCTGTAATCCCACCTACTCAGGAGGCTGAGGCAGGAGAATTGCCTGAACTCAGGAGGCGGAGGTTGCAGTGAGCCGAGATCGCGCCATTGCACTCCAGCCTGGGTAACAAGAGTGAAACTCCGTCTCCAAAAAAAAAAAAAAAAAAAAAAAAAAAGATGTTTTCTTGAGATGTAAATAATTCGAATGCTGTGGCAAAACAGCAAGGCCCACACTTCTTCTACTTTATCAGTTCAACGTAGCAGGGCCAGAATTCAAACTCAGGTTCATAGAGCTTCCATTTACTTTTCAGCAAAGAGCACTGGGTAAATCAATACATTCTTTCTTGTTTTTCACTGTTCCTCTGGAACTATATACAGGTGTGCTGTGATCACAAAGGACTGAAATCAGCACACAATGTAGGAACTCTTGTTCGTCTGCATTGCTGTTTTTCTCTGTTTGCTCTTCTGATGGTAAGTTCTGTTAAAATTATCTTTCTTGTCTTTAATTTCTGAGTCGACACAAAGAAAATATTCCTTTACGAAACATATTATTCCTCTTTCTGAAAACGCTGACACTTGACTTTCATTTTAGGCAAGCTTTTACTGTCTCTGCTTTTGGGAACTGCAGCGAATGATTAAGAGTACCAGAAGAACTTGTCATCGATAGCATTCCTGTTAGAACATTTCACAGGGACTAGAAATCTTTTTAGACTATAAAAGTGGAACGGAAAGAATAGGAATTAGCCCTTTCTTAGCAGGGTTGCATTATTATTATTATTTTTTTAATTATTAAGAATGATGAACTGTTACACAATAATGGGGAAGTTGTGACTGGGTGACCCAGAGAGAAACTATAGCTAAATTTCACTGGGATCCCATTTCTCATTCTGTTTTCCTCTGACTGTGATCACTGCTGAATAAAACAACACAGCTGAGCAGTAGAAAACATTTTAAATCAGTCTCCCTGTCCTCACCTGAGCCCTCAGTTCTATCATTCAGCTCACTCTACCACAATCTGTAATACGTCACTTATTCATATTTAACAGAAAATAAAAATAGCTTTGCTGAAACTCTTCTACCAAGTTCATTACTGAGCTGCACTCTACAAATCCAAAAGACTTTTTTTTTTGAAGTCTATAGTTTATTGTATTGTATAAATGTTAGTTTCTTAGTTTTGGTAATTATACCATTGTTACATAACGTGTTAACATTAAGGGAAGTGGGATGAAGGGTAAATCTTTCTTTAAATTAAATTGTACAGACTGGGTTTCATCATGTTGCCAGGCTGCTCGTAAATTCCTGAGCTCAAGTGATCCACCCAGTTCTGCCTACCAAAGAGCTGGAATTACAGTCATGAGCCACCGCATCTGGCCAGGAACTTTCTATGTAGAGAGGAACTTCTTCTAACTCTTTTGTACATTTAAAATGAATGGAATAAGTTTTTTAACGTTTTTAAAATCTGGAGAGCTTTACAAAATGTGGATTTTTGATACTCCTGTCCTTGATACTCTGACTCAGCAGGTTGGGAGTAGAATTCAGAATACATCTGTCTGTCTGTCTGTCTGTCTATCTATCTATCTATCTATCTATCTATCTATCTATCTATCTATTTTTGAGACAGCATCTAACTCCGTTTCCCAGGCTGCAGTGCAGTAGCACAATTACAGCTCACTGCAGTCTCCACCTTACAGGCTCAGGGGATCCTTTCACCTCAGCCTCCCGAGTAGCCAGGACCATAGACCTGCACCATCATGCCCAGCTAATTTTATATATATTTTGCAGAGACAGGTCTCACCATGTTGCCCAGGCTAATCTGAAACTCCTGGGCTCAAGCAATCCCTCTGCCTTGGCCTACTAAAGTGCTGGGACCCCAGGCATGAGCCATCATGCCCGGCTTCCCTATTTTTAAAAGAGCTACTGATTGGCCGGGTGAGGTGGCTCACGCCTGCAATCCTAGCACCTTGGGAGGCTGACACAGGCAAATTACTTGAGGCCAGGAGTTCAACACCCACCTGGCCAACATGGCAAAAACCCTGTCTCTACTAAAAATTAAAAATGGCTGCATGTGGTGGTGCTCTTCCCTAATCCCAGCTACTCTTGAGGCTGAGGCAGAAGAATAGCTGAAACTGGGAGGTGAAGATTACAATGCCGAGATCGTGCCACTGCACTCCAGCCCAAGTGACAGAGTGAGACCCCATCTCAAAAAAAAAAAAAAAAAAAAAAAAAAAAAAAAAAAAAAAGCGGCCGGGCGCGGTGGCTCAAGCCTGTAATCCCAGCACTTTGGGAGGCCGAGGAGGGTGGATCACGAGGTCGAGAGATCGAGACCATCCCGGTCAACATGGTGAAACCCCATCTCTACTAAAAATACAAAAAATTCGCTGGGCGTGGTGGCACGTGCCTGTAATCCCAGCTACTCAGGAGGCTGAGGCAGGAGAATTGCCTGAACCCAGGAGGCGGAGGTTGCGGTGAGCTGAGATTGCGCCATTGCACTCCAGCCTGGGTAACAAGAGCGAAACTCCGTCTCAAAAAAAAAAAAAAAAAAAAAAAAAGCTACTGATGTTATTTTGATTATTAATGCAACTTGATTTGAGGATTATGGAACTGGGGACTCAAGAGTGGAGGAAAAAAAATCAATCTCATTTTCCCCTAAACTATGCATGTGAGATTATCCATCATTAATTATGATTTTTAAAAACATTATTAAATTTTAATTTTTTAAATTATACCTTAAGTTCTGGGGTACAAGTGCCGAAAGTTCAGGTTTGTTACATAGGTATACACGTGCCCTGGTGGTTTGCTGCACCCATCAACCCATCATCTACATTAGGTATTTCTCCTAATGCTATCCCTCCCCAAATCCCCCACCCCTTAACAGACCCCGGTGTGTGATGTTCCCCTCCCTGTGTCCATAGGTTCTCATTGTTAAACTCCCACTAATGAGTGAGAACAAGCAGTGTCTGGTTTTCTGTTCTGTGTTAGTTTGCTGAGAATGATGGTTTCTAGCTTCATCCATGTCCCTGCCAAGGACGTGAATTCATCCTTTTGTGTGGCTGCAGAGTATTACACGGTGTATATGTGCCAGATTTTCTGTATCCAGTTTATCATTGATGGGCATTTGGGTTGGTTCCAAGTCTTTGCTATTGTGAACAGTGCTGTAATAAACATACGTACATGTGCATGTGTCTTTATAGTAGAATGATTTATAATCCTTTGGGTATGTACCCAATGATGAGATTGCTGGGTCAACTGATATTTCTAGTTCTAGATTCTTGAGGAATTGCCATACTGTCTTCCACATGGTTGAACTAATTAACACTCTCACCAACGGTGTAAAAGCATTCCTATTTCTCCACATCCTCTCCAGCATCTGTTGTTTCCTGACTTTTTAATGATCAGCATTCTAACTGGTGTCAGAGAGATACCAATGAGATGGTATCTCAATGTGGTTTTGATTTGCATTTCTCTAATGACCAGTGATGATGAGCTTTTTTTTTTTTTTTAAATGTGTGTTGGCTGCATAAATGTCTTCTTTTGAGAAGTGTCTGTTCATATCTTTTGCCCACTTTTTGATGGAGTTGTTTTTTTTTTGTTGTTGCAATTTGCTTAAGTTCTTTGTAGATTCTGGATATTATCCCTTGTCAAATAGATAAATTGCAAAAATTTTATCTCATTCTGTAGGTTGCCTGTTGACTGTTAGGATAGTTTCTTTGGCTGTGCAGAAACTCTTTAGTTTAATTAGATTCCATTTGTCTATTTTGGCTTTGTTGCCAGTGCTTTTGGTGTTTTAATCATGAAGTCTTTGCCCATACCTATGTCCTGAATAGTATTGCCTAGGTTTTCCTCTGGGGTTTTTGTGGTTTTAGGTTTTACATTTAGGTGTTTAGTCTCTCTTGAGTTAATTTTTGTATAGGGTGCAAGGAAGTGGCCTAGTTTCAGCTTTCTGCATATGGCTAACCGGTTTTCTCAACACTTATTATTAAATAGGGAATCCTATCCCCATTTTATTGTTTTTGTCAGGTTTGTCAAAGATCTTATGGTTGTAGATGTGTGGTCATATTTCTAAGGCCTCTGTTCTGTTCCATTGGTCTATATCTCTGTTTTGGTACCAGTACCATGCCGTTTTGGTTACTGTAGCCTTGTAGTATAGTTTGAAGTCAAGTAGTGTGATGCCTCTCCTGCTTTGTTCTTTTTGTTTAGGATTTCTTGGCTATGTGGGCTCTTTTTTGGTTCCATATAAAACTTAAAGTAGTTTTTTTTCCATGAAGAAAGTCAATGATAGCTTGATGGGGATAGCATTGAATCTATAAATTACTTTGGGCAGTATGGCCATTTTCATGATATTGATTATGCCTAACCATGAGTATGAAATGTTTTTCTGTTTGTGTCCTCTCTTATTTCCTTGAGCAGTGGTTTGTGGTTCTCCTTGAAGAGGTCCTTCACATCCCTTGTAAGTTGTATTCCTAGGTACTTTATTATCTTTGTAGCAATTGTGAATTGGAGTTTACTCATGATTTGGCTCTCTGTCTGTTTTTGGTGTATAGGAATGCTTGTGATTTTTGCACATTGATGTTTCATTCTGAGACTCTGCTGAAATTGCTTATTAGCTTAAGGAGATTTTTGGCTGAGATGATGGGGTTTTCTAAATATATGACAATGTCATCCGCAAACAGAGACAATTTGACTTTCTCTTCTCCTAATCGAATAGGCTTTATTTCTTCCTCTTGCCTGATAATCCTGGCCAGAACTTCCAATACTATGTTGAATAAGAGTGGTGAGGGCTGGCATCTTTGTCTGGTGCCGGTTTTCAAAGGGAATGCTTCCAAAAACATTCCCCAAATGGGCAGTTTTTGTCCATTCATTATGTATCGGCTGTGGGTCTTTCATAAATAGCCCTTATTATTTTGAGATATGTTCCATCAGTACCTAGTTTATTGAGAGTTTTTATCATGAAGGGCTGTTGAATTTTATCAAAGGCCTTTTCTGCATCTATTGAGATAGTCATTTGGTTTTTGTCATTGGTTGTTTATGTGATGGATTACATTTATTTATTTGTGTATGTTGAACCAGACTTACATCCCGGGTGTGCAGCTGACTTTATCACGGTGAATGAGCTTTTTGATGTGCTGCTGAATTCAGTTTGCCAGTATTTTATTGAGGATTTTCCCATCAATGTTCATCAGTGATATGGGCATGAAATTTTCTTTTTTTGTTATGTCTCTGCCAGGTTTTGGTATCAGGATGATGCTGGCCTCCTAAATTGAGTCAGGGAGGATTCCCTCTTTTCCATTGCTTGGAATAGTTTCAGGAGGAATGGTACCGGCTCCTCTTTGTACCTGTGGTAACATTCAGCTGTGAATCCATCTGATCCTGGGTTTCTTTTGGTTGGTAAGCTATGAATTGTTGCTTCAACTTTAGAACTTGTTATTGGTCTATTCAGGGTTTTGTCTGTTTTCTGGTTCAGTCTTGGGAGGATGTGTGTATCCAGGAATTTATCATTTCTTCTAGATTTTCTAGTTTATTTCTATAGAGGTGTTTATAGTATTCTCTGATGATAGTTTGTATTTCTGTGGGATTGGTGGTGATATCCCCTTTATTATTTTTTATTGCATTTTTTAAATTCTTCCCTCTTTTATTCTTTATTAGTCTGGCTAGCAGTCTATGTATTTTGTTGATGTTTTCAAAAAACCAGCTTTTGGATTCATTGATTTATTTGAAATGTTTTTTGTGTCCCTGTGTCCTTCAGTTCTGCTCTAATCTTGGTTCTTTCTTGTCTTGTGCCAGCTTTTGAATTTGTTTGCTCTTGCTTCTCTAGTTCTTTTAATTGTGATTTTAGGGTGTCAATTTGAAATCTTTATGTTTTCTCTTGCGGGTATGCAGTGCTATAGATTTTCCTCTACACACTGCTTTAAATGTGTCCCAGAGATTCTGGTATGTTGTGTCTTTGTTCTTATTGGTTTCAAAGAACGTCTTTATTTCTGCCTTCTTTTTGTTAGTTACCCAGTAACCATTCAGGAGCAGGTTGTCCAGTTTCCAGTTGTGTGGTTTTTAGTGAGTTTCTTCATCCTGAGTTCTAATTTGATTGCACTGTGGTCTTGTGACCAAAATGTGCATGATGGGCTCAGGTTGCTCCCCAATAGGATGTGTTCTTCCAGGCCTTTGGTCCCTCATTCACCCAAGAATGGAGGAGAGGACCCTGCCAGGTGCAGTGAGCTCATTCAAGTAAAATCAAATCTTAAAGAGTTTTGCAGAAAGTGATTTATTTAGGTAGAGAGAGAGAAAAAGGAATATGTGTATACACACACACACGCGCGCTCACGCACACACACACACACACACACACACACAGAGAGAGAGAGAGAGAGAGAGAGAGAGAGAGAGAGAGAGCGAGCTCCCATGCTGTCATGAGAGGGGATCCAGAGATGGAGTCCGAACAGGTGAGAGAGAAGGGGATTTCTAACCTGGGAATTATTCCCGCCTCATTTAAGTTTTTTGTCCTATGAAAGGAGTTTCTTTGAACTTCCGCTGGAGTGATTGATCTTTGATTCTGATATCTGATTTGTTGTTTGCCCCACAGCCCTCTCATAGCTTTTCACAGGCTTTTCTAAACAAAGGAAGCTCACCTGGGTAGTCTATCTACCCATGTGTGTGCAAGTTAAACAAAGACCTCTAAGCTCCTGGATGGAGACGTGAAAGAAGGCAGGTTGGGGACATCACTAGGAAGTTCTTGCCTTTGAAACCGCACCGTTTGTGGACCCGGGAAGAGAAGTTAATTACATTCCCTCAGTCTGAGATACTGTTTGTTATGATTTCTGTTCTTTTGCATTTGCAGAGGAGAGTTTTACTGCCAATTATGTGGTCAATTTTAGAATAAGTGTGATATCCTGCTGAGAAGAATGTATATTCTGTTGATTTTGGTTGGAAAGTTCTGTAGATGTCTATTAGGTCCTCCTGGTCCAGAGCTGAGTTTACATCCTAGATATCCTGTTAATTTTCTTTCTTGTTGATCTATATTGACATTGGGGTGTTAAAGTCTCCCACTATTATTGTGTGGGAGTCTAGGTTTCTTTGTAGATCTCTAAGAACTTGTTTTATGAATCTGGGTGCTTCTGTATTGGATGTTTATATATTTAAAACAGTTAGCTGTTCTTGTTGCATTGATCCCTTTACCATTATGTAATGCTCTTCTTTCTTTTGATCTTTGGTGGTTTAAAGTCTGTTTTATCAGAGAGTAGGATAGCAACCTTTTTTTTTTTTTTTTTTTTTGCTTTCCATTTGCTTGGTAAATCTTCCTGCATCTTTTTATTTTGAGTCTATTTGTGTCTTTGCATGTAAGATGCATCTCCTGAATACAGCACACCGATGAGTCTTGACTCTTTATCCAATTTGCCAGTCTGTGTCTTTTAATTGGGGCATTTAGTCCATTTACAATTAAGATTAATATTGTTACATGTGATTTTAATTCTGTCATTATGATGCTAGCTTGTTATTTTGCCCATTAGTTGATACATCATCTTCATAGCATTGATGGTATTTATAATTTGGTATGTTTTTTCAGTGGTGGTACAGCTTGTTCCTTTTCATGTTTAGTGCTTCCTTCAGGAGCTCTTGTATGGTAGACCTTGTGGTGAGAAAGTTTCTCAGCATTTGCTTGTCTGGAAAGAATTTTCTTTCTCCTTCACTTATGAAGCTTAGCTTGGCTGAATTTGAAATTCTGGGTGGAAAATTCTTTAAGAATGTTGAATATTGGCCCCCACTCTCTTTTGGCTTGTAGGGTTTTTGCCAAGAGATCCACTGTTAGTCTGATGGGTTTCCCTTTGTGGGTAACTCAATCTTTCTCTCTGGCTGTGCCTAACATTTTTTCCTTCATTTCAACCTTGGTGAGTCTGCTAATTATGGGTGTTGGGGTTGCTGTTCTCGAGAGGTATCTTTGTGGTGTTCTCTGTATTTCCTGAATTTGAATGTCAACCTGCCTTGCTAGGTTGGGGAAGTTCTCCTGGATAATATTCTGAAGAGTGTTTGCCAACTTGGTTCCATTCTTCCTGTCACTTTCAGGTATGCCAATGAAACATAGATTTGTTCTTTTCACACAGTCCCATATTTATTGGAGGCTTTGTTTATTCCTTTTCATTCTTTGTTCTCTTATCTTCTTGCTTTATTTCATTGTGTTCATCTTTTTTTTTTTTTCTTTTTCAAACAGAGTCTAGCTCTATCACCAGGTACCAGGCTGGAGTGCAGTGGCGTGATCTCGGCTCACTGCAACCTCTGCCTCCTGGGTTCAAGCAATTCTCCTTCCTCAACCTCCTGAGTAGCTGGGACTATAGGCATGTGGCACCATCCCCAGCTAATTTTTGTATTTTAGAAGAGACAGGGTTTCACCATGTTGGCCAGGATGATCTCCATCTCTTGACCTCGTGATCCACCTGCCTTGGCTGCCCAAAGTGCTGGGATTACAGATATGAGCACTGTGTTCATCTTTAATCTCTGATATCCTTTCTTCTGCTTGATTCATTTGGCTATTGATACTTGTGTATGCTTCATGAAGTTCTTGTGCTGTGTTTTTCAGCTCCATCATGACATCTATGTTCTTTTCTGAAGTGGTTATTCTAGTTAGCAATTCATCTAACCTTTTTTTTTCAAGGTTTTTAGCTTCCTTGCATTGAATTAGAGCAAGCTGCTTTAGCTTGGAGAAGTTTGTGATTATCTACCCTCTGAAGCCTATTTCAGTCAAGTCTTCATATTTATTCTCCATACAGTTTTGTTCCCTTGCTGGCAAGGAGTTGTGATCCTTTGGTGGAGAAGAGGAGTTCTGGTTTTGGGAATTTTTAGTCTTTTTGCTCTGGTTTCTCCCCATCTTCGTGGATTCATCTAACTTTGGTCTTTGATTCTGGTGACCTTTGGATGGGGTCTCTGAGTGGACATCCTTTTGGCTGATGTTGATGCTATTGCTTTCTCTTTGTTAGCTTTCCTTCGAACAGTCTGGCTTCTCGGCTGCAGGTCTGCCGGAGTTGGCTGGAGGTCCACTCCAGACCCTGTTTGCCTGGGTGTCACCCGTGGACGCTGCAGAACAGCAAAGATTGCTGCCTGTTCATTCCTTGGGAAGCTTCATCTCAGAGGGACACCTGCTGGATGCCAGCCAGAGCTCTTCTGTATGTGGTGGTGTCTGACTGCCCTTATTGGAAGATGTCTCTCAATAAGGATACATGGATGTCAGGGACCAACTTGAGGAGGCAGTCTGTTTCTTATCAGAGCTCAAACACTGTGCTGGGTGATCCACTGCTCCCTTCAGAGCTGTCAGGCAGGGACGTTTAAGTCTGCTGGAGCTGTACCCACAGCTACCCCTTCCCCCAGGTGCTCTGTCTCAGGGAGATAGGGATTCTATTTACAAGTCCCTGACTGGGGCTGCTGCCTTTTTTTCAGAGATGCCCTGCCCAGATAGGAGGAATCTAGAAAAGCAGTGTGGTGACAGTGGCCTTGTGGAGCTGTGGTGGGCTCGGCCCAGTTTAAACTGGTTGGCATCTTTGTTTACACTGTGAGGGTAAAACTGCCTGTTCAAGCCTCAGCAATGGTGGATGCCCTGTCTCTTACCTAGCTCGAGCATCCCAGGTCGACTTGGACTACTGTGCTGGTAGTGAGAATTTCAAGCCAATGATCTTAGCTTGCTGGGCTTTGAGGGGGTGGGATCCACCGAGCCAGACCACTTGGCTCCCTGGCTTCAGCCTTCTTTCCAGAAGAGTAAATGGTTCTGTCTCATTGGCGTTCCAGGTGCCACTGGGGTATGAAAAAAAAAACTCCTGCCACTAGCTTGATGTCTGCGCAAATGGCTGCCCAGATCTGTGCTTGAAACCCAGGGCCCTGGTGGGGCAGGCACCAGAGGGAATGTCCTGGTCTGCTGGTTGTGAAGACTGTGGGAAAAATGCAGTATCTGGGCTGGAATGAATCGTTCTTCCAGGTACAGTCTCTCATGGCTTCCCTTGGCTAAAGGAATAAAATCCCTCGACCCCTTGTGCTTCCTGGGTGAGGCGATGCCCCACCCTGCTTCGGCTTGCCCTTCGTGGGATGCACCCACTGTCCAACCAGTCTCAATAAGACGAACTGGGTAACTCAGTTGGAAATGCAGAAATCACCCACCTCCTGCGTCAGTCTCACTGGGAGCTGCACACTGGAGCCGTTCCAATTCAGCCGTCTCGCCAGCCAAAAGATTCTTCATCTTTGTCTGATGCGTTACTACGATGCGACACATGGGCAACTGTCTCTGTTTTAAATATTTCTTTCTTTCGCTATAGGGTCTGACTTCCTCCAGCATTTTCTTACATAGATCTGGTCCTTCCTTTTCTATTTCTTTTGAATAAAAAGATCCTGGTAGGTGATCTCTTTGACATCCTTGATTTTTCACCTGCCATTGAAGACCCGCTTTCGTGATTTACCTTGAATTTTTGTTCCAGAGGAGGTTGCAGTGGGTGTTTACAGTGTGGCTTTCAGGGACACCTTTTTATCCAGGAAGGCAGCTCAATACCTTTGTGCCTGCCCCTTCACCAGGTGTTCCTCTCTCAGGATACTTGTGTGTGTTAGTAGATGTTCTTGCACTCTTCTCTGACCTGTGTCCAATTTATTCCTACCAAGATAGCCACTCTCTGAGAGAGCCCTGCTTGGGAGGAGTGTTTAGTTCAGGTGTATTGGTCAGGTGAAAAACAGAGGAGCCAACACAACAAAACACAAGAAAGAACAGAAGCAGTGTATTCCTTACAGATCCCCACGATAAGAGAGCAGCAAGAAAAATTCTGAGGGCAAATGTTCATTATTTGAACTCTCTTAAAAAAAAAAAAAAGAAAACCCTACAACTATGGAGCAAACTCTCTACTTTTTTTTCTGTCTATTTTGAATCTAATAACTCTTCTATTTGTGTTGCCATAAAATGGATGGCTTATGGCACTCCGACCAAGACTTTTAAAAAAAAGTCTTAAAGGCTTTTAACTCAATGGCCTTACAAATTACAACAGCTTCATGATAACCAACAACCCAAACACCTTTTCGAAATGTAAACGTTTAGTTAGGCTTGTCTGTATGCTCAGGGTGATGGAACAGTTAGTTGAATAATTAATATTATTAAAAAACTAGAAAAATGTTTACAAAAAGGATCTCAGATTAAACAGATAAAAATCTTGAGCTCAGAGCAATCATTCGACGGTATTTGTCTGCCACCAAAGTTGCTTTGTTTGCAGGGATCAACAGACAAAGCCAAACAAACCAGCCTAACTTCTAAAGTGCTTCCCCGCTGACTAGTCAACCAGACCAGACCAGCGAACAAGAAATACCTCCTTGCACATGGTTTGTAGGAATGCATCACCGCCTTTTGCTTTTCTTCTTTTTTCCCCCCTGAAAAGGTGTTTGTTTGTTTGTTTTGATTAGCTGGGGTGATGAGTCTCCCTTCAACTTTTTTTTGTCAGCTCTTATAACTATTTTTCACCAGTTCTAACTCCGCTATTACGACCTGATGCTAAAATGTTTGTCTTTGCAAGAGCACGCATTAACCTAAGACAATGTGAGTAAAATTACTTTTTTTTTCCCCATGATTGGATTTTTATGTTTTATTTCTTGGTTCATTTCAAATGACCTGTATCAGGAGAGTACAGCTGAGACAGGCTGTTTCCTCTTTACAGATTTTCCAGAAATGGCAGGTTTGGGGTAAACTTGGGTTCTGTTCCACTGGGGGGAGGGTCCCCTAAACTCTCCTCACTTCACCACCTCCCACTAAGTCAGTCGTCTCCCTTCCCTAGAGAGGGTCTTCATCTGACCAGGCTTCCAGCTAAGAAGTTGGCTCCTAAACGTCTTTTCTGAGCATCCAAGGGATCCCTTCAGTACCAGGAACTTCCCCATTGGATGGAGTTCCATTGTTACGGGCACATTTCCTGTTGTGATGTGAGTTTTAAGTGTAAAAGCAGCTTCCACCTCATGGACACCAACTCTCAGGATTTCTGCCCCACTGTGCTAGAGGGGCAGCAACACCAGATCCAGTGAGGCACAGCTGCCCGGTGCACGGAACACCCACTTGCTCCAAGCCAGATGTTGCACGCTGAGCCAGAGATGCTTTCCCTAGGAAAGACGAGCAGCAGGTGCCAGCTGGGCATGATGCCCTGCCACCTGGGGATCCTCCAGCTTGAGCAGGAAGTGACAGAGCAGGGTGCCACCACGGCCCCGCTGCAAGGACACAGCACAGTGAGACTAAGGGAGTCCCACGGAGCACCCCAAGGTCCCGACTGTGAAGGTTTCCCCAGAGCAGGCCCTCAGGGCCTGTGCTATTTCTTGACCCTGAGGAAGGGCCTTTGCCCTGAATGCGCGCCTCCACGCAGATCGGGGCAGAGGGGCTGCATGGAGGGCGACGGATGCAGCATCCTGGATCATGGCTCAATGCCCACTTCTCAACTGACTCAGACCTGATTCCGCACAGGCAAGGGGAGTGGTCTGGGAGGGCTCTTGGAATCCTGAACATTTTCTATATGGGACACCACCAGAGAACTGCTCTGCAGTTTGTGGATTTCAGCCAGCCCTCCCTCCTGTCTGGATGACCTCAGCACGTCATCAGCGCGAGGTTCCTAGGGTAGAGCCAGGGAGGCAGGACCAGGATTTCAATGGAAAAGCTGCAGAAAGGCCCCTGGCCTCCTGGTGTCCCAGTGCCGGGTGAGATCTGCCTGCCTCTCTCGATGAGGCAGGTTGGACTAGAAGGGCGTGGATGGGGGATCCCCGCGGGGTTGCTCTGATCTCTGCTTGCGCAGGCAGCTGATTAGAAGGGACGTTTTCCATCATGGCTTGATACTCTTGTCCTTAGGAGATCCTCTAAGCTGCTCTTACCAACCTGTGAGCACAGATGGGTGTCCAGGGCTGCCCCTCGAGTCCGTGAAAACCTTTATGGGCATCCACAGAAACAGCGTGACCCACTGTCCTCGTGTGCCTGGGGCTGAGGAGTTTTCTGGGACAAAGGAACACCCTGGGCAAACTGGGATGGTTGGTCGCCCGGCACAGCAGTCAGGGGGACTGCAGGGGTCCTGCCAGAGAGCTGGTGTGCGCGCAGTGCCCAGGGGAGCTACACCAAACCTCTGGTTGTGCAAGGGTGGCGGGAGGTCACCCCTCCTGTGGCACCGGCATGCCAGCCCTGCGGCATGATGTGGAGTGCAGAGAAGGGAAGCCAGGAAGGATGAGGCTGGCCACCCCGCTGAGCTCCCTCTTTTCGGGGCCCCTCTGCCTACTTCTCTCAGCTGCTGGGCCTTTCTGTGCTTGGCGAAAATTGGTCTGGGTGTCTGGCCATCCTGCCCTGATCTTCCCCCTAGGGTGCTCTCGGATCGAGTCAGGCTCCTGAGCGTTTCACGGGCCCACCTGGCCTCGACCTGCCCTTCAGGAACAGGGGGAAGGCGGGAAGCGGGAAAGGGTTCTGGGGAGGATGGTGTGGCCCCCGCCCTTCTCTGTGCCAGCATGTTCCTGTCTACAGGCCCTGGAGTCACCGCGGCTGGCTGAACCCACTGGGTGAGTGAGCTCAGGAAGTAGCGGGGGACCCCTGGGGAGCAAAAGAGGAGGAGGACAGGTGGGCACTGGCATGGTGGGTGACAGGCAGGGGGCAGGCCCCGAGGGGGTAGGGTGCCCAGGAAACACGTGAGCTCTAGCTGCTGCTCTCCTGTGGGTCCGCCCTGGCTGAAAGCTGAATGGGGACTGTGGGAGGTATGGGGCTCTAGAGGGGCCCCAGAGGATCTCAGCAGGCAGGGCCTCTGGAAGAAAGATGCTCTTGTCCCTTGCGTACCTGCCCTCTGCGTAAGAAAAACCTCCAGGTGGTACCCAGCCTGAGCACTGCCCACCCAGGCCGTGGATGGGGGAGGGGGCAAGGGAGTTAGGAAATGCACATGCTGCCTCTTAGTGGTTTGGGGGAGGGGAAGGGCACTTGCTCCAGTGGTCTCCTCTCCAGAAGGGAGTCAGGCCTGGCCCAGGCCTCTGCACTGCCCATGGGAAGGAAAGATATACCAAAGAAAAAGCCAGTTACAGAGGAGCCCCATGCCCCTGCTCCTCCATCCCCGTCCCCCACCCCACTGCACTCGGGAGTCTGCGCACAGCCAGGAGCGAGAAACCCCTGCCTCTGGGACAGCTCAGAGCTGTGATACAGGGGTTGAAGGTGGAGGCTGGTGGCTGTGGAGGGCTCCACCTCGGTCTGTCTGTTTGTCTGTCTGTAGGTGGGCATGGTCCGTGTGCGGGGCCGTCAGACCTTGGCCTCCAGCATCTCCAGGAAGAGTTTGTGCATGGGCACCTTGCCCTGCAGTTTGACGCTGTAGAAGTGCTGCACGGCCTTGGTGGCCGTTTGCCGCAGCAGGGGCAGCGTCAGCAGCAGCTTGCCCGTCCTCCGGGGCTCCTCGCGGCGTTGGCTCAGCTCGTAGTCCTGCAGCGCCTCGTGCAGCAGGTCCCGCAGCTTCTGGACCGCCTCCAGATCCTCGACGTACATGGAATCGGAGTTGGCGAGGGCCAGGGCCTTGAGCGTCACAAACTCCTCCTTCTCTACCTTGAACTTTTTGTACCAGCTGCAGGATGGCCCTGTAGAGCTCCAGCAGCCCCGCAAGGTGGGAGTGCTCCTGGTCCATGATGTCATCCTCAGCGAACACCAGTTTGTCGTCATAGGGCAGCCAGCGGTACACGATGCCCAGGATGAGGATCTGCAACCAGGCACTCTGCAGAAGGCTCATCTGGTCCCCCAGGGAGAGGTTCGAGAAGCCTAGGATGTGTTTGGTCCAGCCAATGATGACCACAAGCTCCCGGTCTGCCAGGTCACAGAGAGTGGTCAGGGCCCTGATGTCCCCCTCAGGCATGCCAGGGCAACGCATGGCGTAGAGCTTGTTGGGCTCAGCCACCAGTAGGTATGAGACAATCTTGGTCAATGGCTTTTTAGCAGGTGGAGAAATTTGTAAGCTCAGATATGTGCCGCTCTCTGAGTCCAGCCTTCGCTTGTATTTCTGGTGACCTCCACGCACTCGATCAAGGCGCACACCTTCCTTCAGCACCCCCACTTTGAGGCATTTCATGAAGCAGCAGGCCTGGCAGGACTTGCGTCTCCGTTTGGTGATCTCTCACTCGCTGGTGGCCGGGCGGCTGTATTGGATGTTCCCTTGAATGGTCCTCTTTTTTTTTTTTTGAGACGGAGTTTCGCCCTTGTTACCCAGGCTGGAGTGCAATGGCGCGATCTCGGCTCACTGCAACCTCCACCTCCTGGGTTCAGGCAATTCTCCTGCCTCAGCCTCCTGAGTAGCTGGGATTACAGGCACACGCCACCATGCCCAGCTAATTTTTGTATTTTTAGTAGAGACAGGGTTTCACCATGTTGACCAGGATGGTCTCGATCTTTTGACCTCGTGATCCACCCGCCTCGGCCTCTCAAAGTGCTGGGATTACAGGCTTGAGCCACCGGGCCTGGCCCACACCGTACAATTTTTAAAGAGATATTACATTTTACCATGTAAACACAATATATGACCTCATACATGTGCACATGGATAAACACACCTAAACACACATACATACACACAACTATATTATAACTTTTATTTTAGAATTTGAGCCATGAGGCAGTAAAACACACTGAATTACAAAGGCAGTTGGGTTAAAAAAACCGAGTGTTGTGGCGCATGCACGTGGTCCCAGCCTCTGAGGAAACTGAAATGAGAGTCTCCCTTGTGCCAGTAGTTTGAGTCCAGCCTGAGCAACATAGTGAGATCCTTTCTCAAAAAAAAAAAAAAAAAAAAAAAAAAAAAAGGCACTTGAATCCAAATTGTAGTTCTGGTGAAATGGGGCCTGTTCACATGGCTAAACATTAGTTGTCCCAATAGATAAGTTAATGGGCCAAAATTTGGGGTAAAGCAGTTTGATTTTTAGCTTATTTTTATGCTTTTTTCAATTTAAATGACTGTTCTGTGATTCATTTTCTCTCTCTGTGTGTGTGTGTGTGTGTTTTTTTTAAAAGATCCTGGTAGGTGATCGCTTTGATATCTTCAATTTTCTTTCTTTCTTTCTTTCTTTTTTTTTTGAGACAGAGTTTCGCTCTTGTTGCCCAGGCTGGAGTGCAATGGCGCGATCTCGGCTCACCGCAACCTCTGCCTCCTGGGTTCAAGCAATTCTCCTGTCTCAGCCTCCAAAGTAGCTGGGATTACAGGCACGTGCCACCACGTCCGGCTAATTTTTTTTTGTATTTTTAGTAGAGACAGGGTTTCACCATTTTTGGCCAAGATGGTCTCGATCTCTTGACCTCGTGATCCACCCTCCTCGGCCTCCCAAAGTGCTGGGATTACAGGCGTGAGCCACCGCGTCCGGCGATATCTTCAATTTTCAACTGCCATTGAAGACCCAATAAGTCTCCTCTTCTTCAACATTTTTGTCAGCTCTTCTGTTTTTCACCAGTTTTAACTCTGCTGTTATGGCCTGATGCTAAAATGTTTGTCTTTGTATGAGAACTCATTTACCTCAGACAATCAAGTAAAATTTCCTAAGAGATTTCTGGCTGACTATATGAGATTTCAGGGTTACATTTTTAATGTTTACATTTTAGCTAGAACTGGCTGAATTGTATACGAAAGCCAAAATCTCAAAGTTTTTCCCCAATTTGATTCAGTACTATTGGGTTTTAAAAATGTGTTTAAATTATTCCATCTATCCAGGATACTTCCCATGCTGTTCTGAAAAGCCATGTCTTCCCCTGCTCAAGATAATAGTTTTCTTGTTTATATTTCTCTATAAGATGTGGTACACTCATAGATTTGGAAATCACTGTTCCCACATCTGATTAAAATCAAGTGCCCGTTTCATCAGGCTCAACCTCAAGGATATCTAAATGGGCTTCCCTTAAGGAGAAGCAATCACAGTGAAGGAGTTTTTGTTTTAGTTTAGATTTTTTTTTAAAATTTAAATTTGATATTTTTTCCGCTTTTTTTGTAACCAGCCTAATAAAAAATAATTTACATTTTATCAAGATAATTTTCCAGTGTCATCTTGATCAGTTTTTAAAATTAGGAAAACAGAACTTTGAGAGGGTTGAGGTTTTTAAAATTCATGTAACTTTCTTTAATGCTTTTGAATTCTTTTTATTGTCACTATGGTTTAATAAATGACTACTATTGTACAGTGACCTATGATTCTGTTTCGATCAAGTGTTTTGAACCTTTTGATATCTTTGGCAGGATTCCCGAGGACCAGAATTCTAAATTAAGTCTTTTTGAACTAAAATTAACTTTGAAATTTTTTTCTAGCTGAGCCCCTAGAGAGCCTCAAAGAACACATCTCTCATCCTGAAGATATTAAATGATTAAGGTTATTTGGTAAATGATATAAAAGGCATAGTCAAATAATAAGTAATACTAAATCTTCTTTTAGTTATATTTATGGATAAATTATTGAGATGAATATTTCAAAAATCATATAAGTTCATAAAAATATAATATGTTAGTCATAATTTTGGTTGTCAGGTTAAATCTTCTTTTAAGTTATATTTTTATGGATATGTTATTGGTCTAAGTATTCTAAAGATTAAGTGAAATTTATAAAAGTCTGATAGACCTGTTACGAGCTGGCAGTCATGATTCTGGTTATTCCCTTAAAATGTTGTAAAGAAATGACAAGAAAATTGAATTTTCTTTTCAACGGTGACTTTCATCATATTTTAACCACAGCTATTCTAAGTCTTTGTCATCCATAGTTATTATTTTTATTTTTCTCTAAAATTATTTATAATTGGCTATAGTCTAAAATTACTTTTCTTAAAGAAAGACTATAACAAGTACTCTTAAACTCATATTTATAATAATTTTAAGATTAATAGACTAAAAATTTCCAAAATTCTGATGAAGAAACTAATGGGCTCAGGAAACTGCTAATCAAGGTCAAGCAAACAAAATTTTAATTACATGAGATCGAATAATTGATGAAAATATTACTTTTATAACTTTTATTTAAAACATTGTGAGAGGGAGACAGCAAAGGAGAGAATAAGAGTCTCTGCCTAGTAATCCAGAGAATTCTCACAGATCTTGTCCAAGACCGTCAGTGTGACACGTCTACAAGTTTGCAAGCAGCACAGTATTACTGGGCTTGAGGGGCCTCCTAAAGCAAATACAGCTTAGATCACAACACTCAAGCCCTATGGAATATCTGGAAAGCCTTCCCAAGAAGGATGGGTACAAACAAGCCAAGACAGTGAAGACTACAGTAAATACCTAACTCCTCCATGCCTGCAAATCAAAGATCATCTATGAGCATCAACACCATCCAGTAAAACATCACCTCACCAAGTAAACTAAATAAAACACCAGGAACCAATCCTGAAGAAACAGAGATATATGACCTTTCAGACAGAGTATTCAAAATAGCTGTGTTGAGAAAACTCAAAGAAATTTAAGATAACACCAAGAAGAAATTCAGATTTCTGTCAGATAAATTTAACAAAGAGATTGAAATAATTAAAAAGAATCAAGGAGAAATTCTGGAAAAAATAATTGCAGTTGTCACACCGAAGAACACAATATAATCTTTTAATAGCATAATTGATCAAGCAGAAGAAAGAATTAGTGAGCCTGAAGACAGGCTATTTGAAAATACACAGTTAGAGGAGAAAAACAACAACAACAACAACAACAACAACAACAACAACAACAATAACAGCGAAGCATACCTACAGAATCTAGAAAATAGATTAAAAGTGTAATTCTTTTTTATTTTTTGGAGACGGAGTTTTGCTCTTGTTACCCAGGCTGGAGTGCAATGGCGCGATCTCGGCTCACCGCAACCTCCGCCTCCTGGGTTCAGGCAATTCTCTTGCCTCAGCCTCCTGAGTAGCTGGGATTACAGGCACGTGCCACCATGCCCAGCTAATTTTTTGTATTTTTAGTAGAGACGGGATTTCACCATGTTGACCAGGATGGTCTCGATCTCTTGACCTCGTGATCCACCCACCTCGGCCTCCCAAAGTGCTGGGATTACAGGCTTGAGCCACCGCGCCCAGCCCTAAAAGTGTAATTCTAAGAATTATTGGCCTTAAAAAGGAAGGAGAGAAAAATATAGAAATAGAAAGTTTATTCAAAGGGATAATAATAGAGAACTTTTTTTTTCAAAGTGATAAGAACAGAGAACTGAAGAACCTAGAGAGAAGATATTAATATCAACAAGAAAGTTAGACATCAAGCACCTTTAACCCAAAGAGGACTACCTCAGGCATTTAATAATCAAACTTCCAAAGTTTAAGAAAAAAGGATTCTAAAAGCACAAGAAAAAAGAAGCAAATAACAAACAAGGGAGCTCCAATACACCTGGCAGCAGACTTTTCAGTGGAAATTTTACATGCAAAGGAGAGTGGAATTACATATTTAAAGTGTCGAGGGAAACAGCAATAACTTTTACCCTAGCTTAGCATAGCTGGTGAAAATCTTCTGCAGACACGAAGAAGGAATAAAGACTTTCCCAAACAAACAAAACTTGAGATGCTTTCTCAACAGTAGACCTGTCCTATAAGAAATGCTAAAGACAGTACTTCAATCAGAAATGAAAAGACATTAATGAGAAATAAGTAATTACATGAAGGTACAAAACTCACTGGTAATAGTAAATACACAGAAAAACAGAATATTATAACACTGCAAGTGTATTTTGTACACTACTCTTATCCTAAGTAGAAAGCCAATGAACCAATAAAAAATGATAACTACAACAACTTTTCAAGACATAGTTAAGACAAAAAGATATTACTAGAAACTAGAAAGAGTTAAAAAGTGGAGGGATGAAGTTAAGGCATAGATTTTTTTTTTTCTGTTTTGTTTATGCAAACAGTGGTAAGTTATTATCAGGTTAAAATAATGGGTTATAAGAGAGTATTTTCAAGGCTCATGGTAACTTCAAACAAGAAAACACACAAGCAATAAAAAAAAAAAAAAAAAGAAAAAAAAAGAAAAAGAAAGAAACGAGGCCGAGCGCGGTGGCTCATGCCTGTAATTCCAGCACTTTGGGAGGCCGAGGCGGGTGGATCACGAGGTCAAGAGATCGAGACCATCCTGGGCAACATGGTGAAACCCCGTCTCTACTAAAAAATTAAAAAAAAAAAAACTTGGCTGGGCATGGTGGCGCATGCCTGTAATCCCAGCTACTCAGGAGGCTGAGGCAGGAGAATTGCCTGAACCCAGGAGGCGGAGGTTGCGGTGAGCCGAGATCGCGCCATTGCACTCCAGCCTGGGTAACAAGAGCAAAACTCCGTCTCAAAAACAAAACAAAACAACAACAACAAAAAAACAAAACAAAACAAACAACAACAAAAAAAACCAAAACAAGAAAGAAAGAAAGAAAAGCAAGAGTTTAAATCCTATCACCAGAGAAAATTACCTTCACTAAAGGAAAGAAAGAAGGAAGAAAAGGCCACGATAATCAGAAGACAATAAAATGGAGGAGTTAGTTCTTACTTATTAATAATACATTAAATGTAACTAGACTAAACTCTCCAATTGAAAGAGACATAGACTGGATGAATAGGTTAAAAAAACCAAGACCTATTGACCTACAGTCTATAAGAAACACATTTCACCTATAAAGACACCAAAGGACTGAAAATAAAGGGATGGAAAATGATAATTCAGTGGAAACCAGAAAAGAGCAGGAGTAGGTAGAGTTATACCAGAAAAAATAAATTTCAAGACGAAAACTGAAGAGAAAAAGAAAGGCACTATTTGAGGACAAAGTGGTCAATTCAGCAAGAGGATATAACAATTTAAAATATATATACACCCAACATGGGAGTACTCAGATATATAAAGTAAATATTAGCACTGAAAGGAGAGAGGAGCTCTAATACAATCATAGCTGGAAACTTTAGCATTCCATTTTCAGCACTGGACAGATCATCCAGACAGAAAATCAACAAACATCAGACTTAATCTGCACTATAGACCAAATGGATCTAAAAGTTATTTACAGAACATTTCATCCAATATAGTAATTAAAAAATTAAAAAAACTGAAATAATACCAAGCATCTTCTCTGTCCACAATGGAATAAAACCAGAAATCAATAACAAGAGGAATCTTGGAAACTATATAATACATGCAAATTAAGCCATGTGCCCCTTAATGACTAGTGGGCCAATGGAAAAATTAAGAAAATGAAAAAATTTCTTGAAACAGAAGAATAGAAACACAACATACCAAAACCTACCGGACTATAGCAAAAGCAGAACTATGAGGGAAGTTTATGTGCCTACATCAAAAAAGAGAGAAAACTTCAAGTAGACAATCTAGTGGTGCATTAGAAAGAAGTAGAAAAGTAAGAGCAAACCAACCTCAGAATTAGTAGGAAAAAAAGTAATAAGAGGGCATGGAACAAAGATGGCCCAATAGAGGCGGCTCTGCTCTACAAATCCCACTGAGAAGCTTGGCGTATTAGTCTGCTTTCATGCTACTGATAAAGACCTACACAAGACTGGGAAGAAAAAGAGGTTTAATTGGACTTAACAGTTCCACATGGCAGAGGAGGCCTTGGAATCATGGCAGGAGGGAACAGGCGCTTCTTACATAGCAGTGTCAAGAGAAAAATGAGAAATAAGCAAAAGCAGAAACCCCTGATAAACCCATCAGGTCTAATGAGACTTATTCACTATCACAAGAATAGCACAGGAAAGACCGAACCCTGTGATACAATTACTTCCTCCTGGGTTCCTTCCAGAACTGGTGGGAATTCTGGGAGATACAAGTCAAGTTGAGATTTGGGTGGGGACACAGCCAAACCACATTATCCCATCCCTGACCCCTCCAAATCTCATGTCCTCACATTTCAAATCTAATTATGCTTTCCAAACAGTCCCCAAAAGTCTTAACTCGTTTCAGCATTAACCCAAAAGTTCACAGTCCAAAGTTTCATCTGAGACGAGGCAAGTCCCTTCTGCCTATAAACCTGCAAAATCAAAAGCAAGCTAGTTATTTCCTAAACACAATGGGGGGTACAGGTATTGGGTAAATACAGCCATTCCAAATGGGAGAAATTGACCAAAGCAGAGGGGTTACAGGGCCCACAAAGTCCAACATCCAGGGGCGCAGGCAAATTTTAAAGCTCCAAAATAATCTCCTTTGACTCTAGATCTCAGATCCAGGTTTTGCTCATGCAAGAGGTAGATTCTCTTGGTCTTGGACAGCTCTGCCCCCGTGGCTTTGCAGGGTACACTTCCCCTCCTGGCTGCTTTCATGGGCTGGCATTGAGTGTGTTTTTTTCAGGTGTACAGTGCAAACTGTCAGTGGATCTATTATTCTGGGGTCTAGAGGATGGTGGCCCTCTTCTCACAGCTCCGCTACGCAGCGCCCCAATAGGGACTCAGTGTGGGGGTTTTAAACCCACATTTCCCTGCCACCCCGCCCTAGCAGAGGTTCTCCATGAGGGCCCCACCCCTGCAGCAAATTTCTGCCTGGGCATCCAGGCATTTCTATACATCTTCTAAAATCTAGGCAGAGGTTATCAAACCTCAATTTTTTTTTTTTTTTTTTTTTTTTTTGAGACGGAGTTTCGCTCTTGTTACCCAGGCTGGAGTGCAATGGCGTGATCTCGGCTCACCGCAACCTCCGCCTCCTGGGTTCAGGCAATTCTCCTGCCTCAGCCTCCTGAGTAGCTGGGATTACAGGCACGCGCCACCATGCCCAGCTACTTTTCTTTGTATTTTTAGTAGAGACGGGGTTTCACCATGTTGACCAGGATGGTCTCGATCTCTTGACCTCGTGATCCACCCGCCTCGACCTCCCAAGGTGCTGGGATCAAACCTCAATTTTTGACTTCTGTGCACCTGCTGGCTCAACACCACATGGAAGCTGACAAGTCTTGGGCTTGCACCCTCGGAAGCCATAGCCTGATCTCTACATTGACCCCTTTCAGCCATGGTTGGAGCAGCTGGGACATAGGACACCAAGTCCCTAGGCTGTGCACAACATGGGAACCCTGTGGCTGGCTCGTAAAACCACTTTTTTTCTCTTAGGCCTCCAGGCCTGTGATGGCAGGATCTGCCAGGAAGGTCTCTGACATGGCCTGGAGACATTCTCCCCATGGTCTTGGAGATTAACATTAGGCCACATGCTACTTACACGAATTTCTGCAGCCAGCTTGAATATCTTCTCAAAAACGAGCTTTTCTATTCTATCACATAATCAGACTACAAATTATTCAAATTTTTATGCTATGCTTCCCTTACAAAACGGAATGCCTTTAACAGTACCCAAGTCACCTGTTGAATGCTTTGCTGCTTAGAAATTTCTTCTACCATATACCCTAAATCATCTCTCAAGTTCAGAGTTCCCCAAATCTCAAGGGAGGGGTCAAATGCCTCCAGCCTCTTTGCTCAACCATAACAAGAGTCACCTTTACTCCAGTTCCCAACAAGTTCCTCATCTGCTTCTGAGACCTCAGCCTGGATCTTATTATTCATATGCTGTCAGCATTTTGGGACAAGCCATACAACAAGTTGCTAGGAGGTTCCAATCTTTCCCACATTTTTCTGTCTTTTTCTGAGCCCTCCAGACAGTTTCAACCTCTGCTGTTACCCAGTTCCAAAGTCACTCCCACATTTTTGGGTGTCTTGTCAGCAATGCCCCGGTCCAGTGGCACCCATTTACTGTACTGGTTTGTTTTCACACTGCTGTTAAAGATATACCCGAGACTGGGAAGAAAAAGAGGTTTAATTGGACTTACAGTTCCACATGGCTAGGAAGGCCTCAGAATAGTGGCAGGAGGTGAAAAGCACTTTCTACGTGGTGGTGGCAAGAGAAAGATGAGAAGAAAGCAAAAGTGGAAGCTCCTGATAAATCCATCAGATCTTGTGAGACTTAATCACTACCATGAGCATAGCATGGGAAGGACCAGCCTCCATGATTCAATTACCTTTCCCTGGGTCCTCCCACAATATGTGGGAATTCTGGGAGACAGAATTCAAGTTGAGATTTGGCTGGGGACACAGCTAAACCATATCAGATGGAGACTGTGAGTGAACTCTGCATCTTGAATTGAGGTATTAAAGTTCTCTTATTGAAACTGTGTTGGTGGAGGAGAGGCAAAGCCAGTGCGAAGCAAGACACGGCCAGGAGCTACACATGCAAAGGGAGTTCCCTCCTCCAGCCAATGGAGACGGTGAGGGACTGTGCTTTCCCTCCCTGAAAACCAGGCTTTTCCTATGGATCCTTGCAACCTACAGATCAGGAAGTCCTCTCCCAAGCACATGCTACCAAAGCCTTGGATTCCAAGCACAAAGCTATGTAGAGTCATGGCGGCTGCTTGGATGGGTGACCACTCTGAACAGGCACTGAGGCACAGGAGTGTTAGCATACCCCGGCTCTCAGAAATCCCGTGAGGAAGATATCCATCCACTCTCACAAGGAAGGGACTGAAGCCAGGGAGCCAAGTGACCTTGCTTTCATAAAACTCCACAAGCCAAAACCCACTAGCTTGGAATGCCCCCCTAGCCAGCACTGCCAACTAGAAACTGCTTAAGAAGAATGAGTTCCCCAGGGAGAGGGGCAGCTGCCACTATTGTGGCTCCAGTCACCGCTTTTCCTTTGCCACTGGCACCAGTGAGATGGGGCAGGACCCAGATCCACTTTTCCTCACTGAGTGGGGCCTCCCTGTGGGAATCCTAAGTATCCTCAGCCAAGGATTTATGGATGGAACACAGGCAACGCTGAGATGAGCCCCTAGGAAGAGGAGCAACTGTGGTATCATGGATCAGTGATCTTAGTTTTTCTATCTGCTGGCTCTGGAGAGTCAGGGCAGCCCAGACGAGGGTGATTCTCCCCAGTTCATTACACCCACCCTGTCAAGAACCAGACACACTGATTATTTAAATGGGTCTTTGATCCTGTTCCTCCTCTCTGAGTGAGATCTCCCAACAGGAGTCTCCAGAACACCTCATACAGGAGCGTTTTAGCTAGCATCAGGCCAGTGCCCCTCTGGGACAGAGCTCCCACAGGAAGGAGCAGGGTGATATCTCTGCTAGTCTGCAGCCTTCACTGGCAAACTCTCCAGGGACGGGAGGGACCCAGGTGAATAGGAGTTGGAGTAAAGCCCAAATAAACTGCTGGAGTAAACTGCAGCAGCCCTACAGAACGGAGGCCTGACTGCTAAAAGAAAAACAGAATGCAACAACATTAACAAAAAAGGCATTGCAAAAACCCTGTCCCCAAATCAGCAGTCTCAAAGATCAAAGGCTTTTGATGAAAGCCTTTGATAAAAAGGCTTGACCATGAAAAAGAATCATTGCAAAAATGATGAGGACTCGAAAAGCCAGAGTGCCTCTTCTCCAAAAGGCAGCAGCATGTCTCCAGCAAGGGCACAGAACTGAGCTGAGACTGAGATGGATGAATTAACAGAGTAGTAGGCTTCAGAAGATTTGTGGACGACATGATTATATATCTAGAAAACACCATCGTTTCAGCTTGAAAACTTCTTAAGCTGATAAAAACTTCAGCAAAGTCTCAGGATAGAAAATTTGTGTGCAGAAGTCACAAGCATTCCTATATACTAAAAACAGGCAAGCAGAAAGCCAAATTGTGAGTGAACTCCCATTCACAGTTGCTACAAAGATAGTAAAATACCTAGGAATACGGTTAACAAGTGAAATGAAGGAACTCTTCAAGGAGAACTACAAACCTCTGCTCAGGGAAATCAGGAAACAAACAAATGGAAAATATTTTATGCTCATGTATAGGAACAATCAATATCATAAAAATGGTCATACTGCCCAAAGTAATTTATTGATTCAATACTATTCCCATTAAAGTACCATTAATGTTCTTCACAGAATTAGAAAAAAAAAAATTTAACATCATATGGAACGAAAAAAGAGTCTGTATAGCCAAGATAATCCTAAGCAAAAAGAACAAAGCTGGAGGCATCACCCTATTAGACTTCAAACTACACTATAATGCTACAGTAACAAAAACAGCATGGTACTGGTACAAAAACAGACACATAAACCAGTGGAACAGAATAGAGAACTCAGAAATAAGATCACACATCTACAACCATGTAATTTTTGACAATCCTGACCAAAAGAAGCAATGGGGAAAGGATTCTCTATTTAACAAATGGTGCTGGGAAAAGTGGCTATCCATTTGCAGAAAATTGAAACTGGACCCCTTCCTCACACCTTATATAAAAATTAATTTGCTGGGCATGGTGGCTCACGCCTGTAATCCCAGCACTTTGGGAGGCCGAGGCAGGTGGATCACGAGGTCAAGAGATCGAGACCATCCTGGTCAACATAGTGAAACCCTGTCTCCACTAAAAATACAAAAAATTAGCTGGGCATGGTGGTGCATGCCTGTAATCCCAGCTACTCGGGAGGCTGAGGCAGGAGAATTGCCTGAACCCAGGAGGCGGAGGTTGCAGTGAGTCGAGATCGCGCCATTGCATTCCACCCTGGGTAACAAGAGTGAAACTCTGTCTCAAAAAAAAAAGAAAAAAAAATTCAAAATAGATTAAAGAGTTAAATGTAAAACCTCAAACTATAAAAACCCTGAAGAAAATCTAGGCAATGCAATTCAGGACATAGGCATGAGCAAATATTTCATGATGAAATCACCAAAAGCAATTGCAACAAAAGCAAAAATTGACAAATGGGATCTAACTAAACTAAAGAGCTCTTGCACAGCAAAACAAACTATCATCAGAGTGAATAGGGAACCTACAGAATCAGAGAAATCTGCAATTTATTCATCTGACAAAGGTCTAATATCCAGAATCTATGAGGAACTCAAACAAATTTACGAGGAAAAAACTAACAACCCCATTAAAAAGTAGGCAAAGAACATGAACAAACGCTTCTCAAAAGAAGACATTCATGCAGCCAACAAACATCTGAAAAAAAGCTCAACATCGCTGACCCTTAGACAAATGCAAACAAAAACCACAGTGAGACGCTGTCTCATGCCAGTCAGAATGGCCATTATTAAAAAGTCAAGAAACAACAGATGCTGGTGAGGTTTTGAAGAAATAGGAACACTTTCACACAGTTGATGGAAATGTAAATTAGTTTAACCATTGTTAAATGGTGTGGCCATTCCTCAAAGATCTAGAACCAGAAATATCATTTGACCCAGCAATCCCATTACTGAGTATATACCCAAAGGAATATAAATCATTCTATTACAAAGATACATGCACATGTCTGTTCATTGCAGCACTATTCACAATAGCAAGGACATGGAATCAACCCAAATGCCCATCGACAATAGGATGGATAAAGAAAATGTGGTACATATACACAATGGAATATTATGTGGCCATAGAAAGAATGAGATTATGTCCTTTGCAGGGACATGGATCAAGAATGGAAGCCATTATCCTCAGCAATGTAATGCAATAGCAGAAAGCCAAACACCACATGTTCTCGCTTATAAGTTGGAGCTGAACAGTGAGATTACATGGAGATGGGGAGGGGAGCAACATACATTGGGTTATTGGGTACCAGTCCCGACCCTCTACGTGGGTGCCCTTAGTCCCAGTGGTGATAAGGGATTGAGAAAAGGAAGTAAAGACAGAGATACAAGTGTTGAATTTACAGCATGGGTGCAGAGGACCAACTCAAGTGTGGGAACCACTTTGTCCCGGAGCTCTTGGTTCCAAACATGTGCATAATCTCATTGATCTTAAGGGCATGTAAGGGGAGGGTGAAGGGGAAGGTAAGATAGTGGGGGTGGAGGGAAGAGCACTTGAGATCCTTCTAAGACACGATAAACTAGTACTCTGAGTTTATCACCAATTGTTATCAGGGTGCATCAGAAGTATAGCGGCTGAGCAACCACCTGGTCTGACCACTCCCAGTGCATCAAGGGACTTTTATCTCCTGAGCATCGAGGACATAGAGCAATTAAAATCACTCCATATTTCTATAATCTAGGTAGAGCCTCAGGTGTTCCGTGATCTCTGCCCTGCAAGGCTTTTCTCCTCCCGGATCTTGTGAGCAGAGGTCTCCTCCCTTCTCAGAGATCTTTGCACAAGCCCTTTTTATGAGACCCTCATGCAGTCTCCGTGAGGTGCAGTTAATTAGAAATCAAGCAGCAATAGGAGGCCTAAGGTAATACTCTGGGCATGCTCTGGCATTTGTGGGACCACAGCAGCATTCCCTGCTCTGCAACCGCCCCACAGTGTTCCCCGTTGTTACTGTGCTCTCAGAGGGTCTTTACGTTAGGCCTCCTGTTTCTGCTTAATTTCTAATTAACTGCACCGATAACATAGTTTAGTTTGGTGTATAAACTTCAGTGTACTCTGAGCCAAGCAAGCTTTAACACAGAATTAACATAGGTCTCCCCTGGGCCATCTTGCCCCACACTGGGGCCTGTCGAGGGGCAGGGTGGGGATAGGGAGAGTATTAGGAAAAACAGCTGATGTGTGCTGGGCTTAATACCTAGGTGATGGGTTGATAGGTGCAGTAAACCAGCATGGCACATGACTAACCTGTGTGACAAACCTGCACATCCTGCACATCTACCCCAGAACTAAAAACAAAAATTTGAGGAAAAAAATGTAAAAAGAAGGAAAAGAAAAGTGATAATAAAGGCTAGAGCAGAAATAAATGGAACGGAAATAAAGAAGATAATATAAAAGATTAATGCAACAAAAAGTTGTTGTTTTGAAAATTTAGACAAAATTCACAAACCTTTAAGCAGACTAAGAAAAAAGAGAGAAGATCAAAATAAATAAAATAAGAAATGAAACAGCAGACATTACAACTGATACTGCAGAAATTCAAAGGATCATTAGTGGCTACTATAAGCATCTATATGCAACAGGATGGAAAATCTAGAGGAAAGGGACAAATTCCTATACACATACAATCTAACAAGATTGTACCAGGAAGAAATCCAAAACTTGAACAGACCAGTAACGACTGATAAGATTGAAGCCATAATAAAAGTCTCTCACTAAAGAGAAGCCCAGAATCTGATGGCTTCACTGCTGAAATCTACCAGATATTTAAAGAACTAATGCTGATTCTACTCAAACTATTCTGAAAAACAGAGGAGGAAGGAATACTTCCAAACTAATCGTATGAGGCCAGTATTATCCTGATACCAAAACCAGACAAAGACACGTCAAAAAAAGAAAGTCACAGGCCAATATCACTGATGAATATTGATGGAACAATTCTCAACAAAATACTAGCAAATGGAGTTCAACAATACATTAGAAAGATCATTCGTTATGACCATGTGGGATTTATCTCTGGGATAAAAGTATGGTTTGGCATATGCAAATCAATCAATGTGATACACCATATCAACAGAATGAAGGATAAAAACCAGATGATCATTTCAATTGATGCTGAAAAAGCATTCGATAAAATTCAACATCGCTTCATGACAAAAGCTCTCAAAAAACTGGATATAGAGGGAACAAATCTCAACATAATGAAGGTCATATTTGACAGATCCCCAGCTAGTATCATACTAAATGGTGAAAAACTGAAAGCCTTTCATCTATGATCTGGAAGACGACAAGGATGTCCACTGTCACCACTACTATTCGACATAGTACTGGAAGTCCTAGCTAGAGCAATCAAACAAGAGAAAGATACAAAGGGCATCCAAACTGGAAAGGAGGAAGTCAAATAATTCTTGTTTGCAGGTGATACAATCTTATACATTGAAATACTTATAGACTTGACCAAAATATTAGAACTGATAAACAAATTCAGTAAAGTTGTAGGATATGAAATCAACCTACAAAAATCAGTAACATTTCTATATGCCAACAGCAAAGAATCCAAAAAAGAAATAAAAAAGTAATCTCATTTACAATAGCCACAAAGAAAATTAAATACCTAGGAATTAACCAAAAGAATGAAAGATCTTTATAATGAAAATTATAAGACAGTGATGAAAGAAATTGAAGAGGACACCCAAAAATGGGAAGATATTTTAGGTTCATGGATTGAAAGAATAAATATTGCTAAAATTCCACACTACCCAAAGCAATCTACATATTCAAGGCAATCCATATCAAGATATCAATGACATTCTTTACAGAAATAGAAAAGTGTTTTAAAATTTATACGGAATCACAAAAGAGCCAGAATAGCCAAAGCTATTTTAAGCAAAAAGAATAAAACTGGAGGAATCACATTACCCGACTTCGAATTGTATTACAGAGCTATAGTAACCAAAACAGCATCATACTGACATGAAAACAAACACAAAGACCAATGGAATCGAACAGAGAACCCAGAAACAAATCTGCACACCTACAATGAACTCATTTTTGACAAAGGTACCGAGAACATACACTGGGGAAAAGAGTTTCTTCATTAAGTGGTGCTAAGAAAACTGGATAACCGTATGCAAAAGAATGAAACCAGCCCCTTTCTCTCACTATATATAAAAATTAAATCAAAACATACTAAAGACTTAAATCTAAGACCTCAAACTATAAAACTTCTGTAAGAAAACATTAGGGAAAATCTTCAGGATATTGGTCTTGGCAAAACTTTCTTGAGCAACACCCCACAAGCACAGGCAAATAAAGGATGAATGGACAAATGGGATCACATCAAGCTAAAAAGCTTCCGCACAGCAAAGAAAACAATGAAGTGAAGAGACAACCCACAAAAGGGGAGAGTATGTTTGCAAACTACCTATCTGGCAGGGGATTAATTACCCCAAAATATGAGGAGTTTAAACAGCTGTGTAGGAAAAAATCTAATAATCTGATCAAGAAATGGGCAAGATTTGAATAGACGTTTCTCAGAAACCACACATATGACCAACAGGCACATGAAAAGATGCTCAACATCATCGATCACAAGAGAAATGCAAATCACAACTGCATTGAGATATCATCTCTTACCAGTTAAAATGGCTTATATTGGCCGGGCGCGGTGGCTCAAGCCTGTAATCCCAGCACTTTGGGAGGCTGAGACGGGTGGATCACGAGGTCGAGAGATCGAGACCATCCTGGTCAACATGGTGAAACCCCGTCTCTACTAAAAATACAAAAAATTAGCTGGGCATGGTGGCGCGTGCCTGTAATCCCAGCTACTCAGGAGGCTGAGGCAGGAGAACTGCCTGAACCCAGGAGGCGGAGGTTGCGGTGAGCCGAGATCGCGCCATTGCACTCCAGCCTGGGTAACAAGAGCGAAACTCCGTCTCAAAAAAAAAAAAAAAAAAAAAAAAAAAAAGGCTTATATTTAAAAAACAGGCAATAGGCCGGGCGCGGTGGCTCAAGCTTGTAATCCCAGCACTTTGGGAGGCCGAGGCGGGTGGATCACGAGGTCAAGAGATAGAGACCATCCTGGTCAACATGGTGAAACCCCGTCTCTACTAAAAATAGAAAAAATTAGCTGGGCATGGTGGCGCGTGCCTGTAGTCCCAGCTACTCACGAGGCTGAGGCAGGACAATTGCCAGAACTCAGGAGGCGGAGGCTGCGGTGAGCCGAGATCGCGCCATTGCACTCCAGCCTGGGTAACAAGAGTGAAACTCCGTCTCAAGAAAACAACAAAACAAAAAACAAAAAACAAAAAAGAAAAAACAGGCAATAAATGCTGGTGAGAAAGTGGTGAAAAGGGAACACTCCTACGCTGTTGATGGGAATGTACATTAATACAACCATTATGGAGAACAGTTTGAAGGTTTCTCACAAAGCAAAATATTGTGCTACGATATGATCCAGCAATCCCACTGCTGGGTATACCCTGAAAAGAAGGAAAATCAGTATATCGAAGAGGTATTTGCACTCCCATGTTAGTTGCAGTACTGTTCACAATAGCTCAGATTTGGAAGCAGCTTAAGTGGCCATCAACAGATTAATGGCTAGAGAAAATGTGGTACACATACATCATGGAGTGCTATTCCACTGTGATTCCGTACTTGGCAAGAACATGGGTGGAACTGCAGATCGCTATGTTAAGTGAAATAACCCAGGCACAGAAAAACGAACAACATGTTCTCATTTATTTGTGGGATCAAAAAGTCAAAACAATTGAAATCACTAACATAGAGAGTAGAAAAATGGTTACCAGAGGCTGGAAAGAGTAATGGGGAGCTGGGGGCGAGGTGGAGATGGTTAATAGATACAAAAAAAAATTAGAAAGAATGAATAAAGCATATTATTTGATAGCACAAGAGGGTGCTGACAGTCAATAATAACTTAATTGCACATTTAAAAATAACTAAAGATGTGTAATTGGATTACTTGTAATGCAAAATATAAATGTTTGAGGGGATGAATACCCCATTCTCCATGATGTGATTATTACACATTGCATGCCTGTATCAAAACATGTCATGTGCCCTACAAACACATACACCTACCATGCACCCACAAAAATTTTAGAAAATTTAAGATCTTATACAAAAATAAAAAATACAGCATTATTGGTTATTTGCTTAGATATTTTGTTTTCCATATTTAAGAAAATTTTCTCTCTTAAGCTATGTATGGTTTGCAATATGAACAAAGCAATTTGCTAAAGTACACTTTTATGAAAAAAGATAGAAGAATTTGCTTTTCCTCCCTACTTGATGTTTCTAAAATTTGGAAACTTTTCATAAGTGTTTCTATTTTTATAACAATTTGGTTATTTGAATAAGTCCAATAATAATCTGCTTTCTCTTTATAGCAGGAAACAATTGGAAACATTGACTATATTACCAAGGATTTGACTAAAATGTCATGTTTGAAAATGTGCATAGAATGCCTGACTTCAATGATTCCCTACCTTACAGTGAGTGAGTAAATGTTGTCACTTCCTGTTGGGGCCAGGAACCTTAAAATTGTAGACAAAATGTCAAGTCAGCCTTGGTCTGCCTTGCTAGCCTAAAGAGTTATTTAAATCTGGGATTCCTATATGGTATTAGAGAAAGTTATGTTTCTAAAGAAAAGCCCTGATGTACTTATCACATCTTATTACAACTTATTATTAGATTGTAGCTCTGTGCATTGTTTTTGAGTTCTTGTTATTTAACTATGAACTAGAATAGATCCTGAATTCTTTTAGATTCCTTCAATCCAGCTTTCTTTTTCTTGGGTTTTTTTTTTTTTTTTTTTTTTTTTTTAGACGGGAATTTCGCTCTTGTTACCCAGGCTGGAGTGCAATGGCACGATCTCGGCTCACCGCAACCTCCGCCTCCTGGGTTCAGGCAATTCTCCTGCCTCAGCCTCCCGAGTAGCTGGGATTACAGGCACACGCCACCACGCCCAGCTAATTTTTTGTATTTTTAGTAGAGACGGGGTTTCACCATGTTGACCAGGATGGTCTCGATCTCTTGACCTTGTGATCCACCCCCCTCAGCCTCCCAAAGTGCTGGGATTATAGGCGTGAGCCACAACGCCTGGCCTACCACAGTTATTTCTAAGAAAATAAATGCTTCAAAGTCAAATCAAATTTATTTATTTAATTAAAAATTGCAAATATAGTGGTAGTAAATAAAATTAAAGTTGTTGGCCAGGCATGGTGGCTCGTGCCTGCAATCCCAGCACTTTGGGAAGTTGAGGTGGGTGAATTACTTGAGGTCAGGAGTTTGAAACACCAGCCTGGCAAACGTGGTGAAACCCCATCAGTAGAAAAATACAAGAATTGGCCGCTCGTGGTGGCACATGCCTCTAAAATCCCAGCTACTGAGGAGGCTGAGGCACCAGAATCACTTGAACCCGGGATGCAGAGATTGCAATAAGTCAAGATCATGCCACTGCACTCCAGCCTGGATGACAGGGTGACACTCTTTATAAAAAAGACAAGAAAAATAAATTAAAGGTTTTTGCCTTCACAGAGTTTACACTGTAATTTGAAAAATAGAGACAATTAGGGAATAAATGATCCCTCATATAATGCTGGTAGACAATGCCTACACAAGCTGAAGATACAAACGTATGTTAATTATATGTGTGGTTATATATTTACATAATTGCACATTTTTTTTCTTTAAAAATGCCCAAGACAAGCCCAGCGAGGTGGCTCATGCCTGTAATCCTAGCACTTTGGGAGGCCGAAATGGGCGGATCACCTGAGGTCAGGAGTTCAAGACCAGCCTGGGCATCATGGTGAAACCCCATCTTATAAAATAAAAAATTAAAATTAAAAAATAAAATAAAATAAAAAATGCCCATGACAGTTTATAGGAACACTAAAATATCTGAAAAATCACCAAAATGTTTATGAACAGTAAATAAACTAATTGTAGTGTATTTATATCACCTCACAGTGTAAAGCAGCAAATGTGGATAAAGCAGAACTACAGGCAACAACAGAGATCAAGTTCACAATGTTGAGTAAAGTAAGATGACCAAGAATGAGAACTTACTGTTTTAATCTATTTATTTAAAGTTCAAAAACAGGCAAATCTTATTTATTGTATAAAAAGTCAGGCCAGGTGTGGTAGCTCATGCCTGTGATCTCAGCACTTTGAGAGGCCGAGGCCGGTGGATCACCTGAGGTCAGGAGTTTGAGACCAGCCTGGCCAATACAGTGAAGCCCCATCTCTACTGAAATAATACAAAAATTGGCTGGGCACAGTGGTGGGCACCTGTGATCCCAGCTGGTTGGAAGGCTGAGATGGTAGAATCACTTGAATCCGGGAGGTGGAGGTTGCAGTGAGCCAAGGTTGCACCACTGCACTCCAGCCTGGGTGACAGGGTGAGACTCTGTCTCAAATAAAATAAAATAAAAGAATTAAAAGCCAGGATATAAGTCACTCTTGGGAATAGTGACTGAAAGGGAGAATTTAAAAAAGGGAGTGTCCAGGTTGTTACCACTCTTCCATCACTGGGCCTTGGGTTCACAATGTATGCATTTTGTAAAAATGTTTCAAGCTGTTTTTAATGATATATGTCTGTAAAATTAAAAACAAGATTTTTTTTTTTTTTTTTTTTTTGAGCTGGAGGTTCGCTCTTGTTACCCAGGCTGGAGTGCCATGGCACGATCTCGGCTCACCGCGACCTCCGCTTCCTGGGTTCAGGCAATTCTCCTGCCTCAACCTCCTGAGTAGCTGGGATTACAGGCACGCGCCACCATGCCCAGCTAATGTTTTGTATTTTTAGTAGAGACGGGGTTTCACCATGTTGACCAGGATGGTCTCAATCTCTTGACCTCGTGATCCACCTGCCTCGGCCTCCCAAAGTGCTGGGATTACAGGCTTGAGCCACCGCGCCCGGCCAAAAACAAGATTTTTTATGATATATGTGTGTAAAATTACAAAATTACAAAATTACAAAAATTACAAGATTTCTCATCAAAAAAAAAAAAAAAAAATCGTATGTTGAAATCCTAACCCCCAACGTATTAGCAGGTAGGGCCTTAGGGAGATAATTAGGTGGTGAGGGCTCCGCCTTTATGAATGGGATTATTGCCCTCATGAAAGAGATCCCTGAGAAACGGTCTGATCCCTTTGTCATGGGAAGTACAGCTAAAAGATGGTAATCTATAACCCTGGAAGTAAACTCTCACCAGACACTGAATCTGCCAGCAGACTTCCCAGCCTCCAAAGGAGAGAAATAAATTGCTGTTCATAAGCCTCTGCAGCAGCTCCATCTTTAAGGTTTATTACAATTACGGTACAGACCAAACCCTCCAAGAAGGGCCAGGATTGGGGGAAGCCGAAGAAATAAAATAGTTGAGTGGACCTGGAAGTTAGCAGATAATTTACTCAGAAATCTGTGACATTTTTATGCGGGCATATTCACGGGGAATAAGAAAAAGAAGAGGAATCAAAAAAGGGAGTGGTATCAGATTTTGAAACTTGTTTTGAATTTTGGAATTGGTTTGAAGCTTGTTAGTAACCTCACTGTGTCCCTTTTCTGAATAAAGTCACTAATTTTGTCAAAGTCAGATAAGTTTTTAATTGTGAACTAAGTTTCTGTATTGCTGTGTTGAAAATCTCTAGATATAAATTGTAAGTGTATGATATTATTATTTGAATTCTGGAACAAACCCGTGCCTTTTTCTTACTCAGTTTTCTACCATCCAATGAGACAGAATCTCTGCTCTCTTCTTAATTTGTCCAATATATAGCCTCTTTGGAATACTAAGCAAACTCAAGTTCAACTTTTTCTTTTTCTTAGATTCAACCAATCACTGAATAATATATATATATATATATATATATATTTAATATACAGTAAAGTCTAGAGACTTTACCAAAAAAAAGCTGTTAGAACTAATAAATGAATTCAGTAAATTCGCAGAATATAAAACATTTTTTAAACTGCGTTTATTTTTTATTTTATTTTATTATTTATTATTATTATTATTATTGAGACAAAGTCTCACTCTGTTGCCCAGGTTGGAGTGCAGTGGCATGATTTCAGCTTATTGCAACTCTACTTTCTGGATTCAAGCTATTCTCGTCACAGCTTCTGAGTAGCTGGGATTACAGGCATGTGCCGCCACACCCTACTAATTTTTGTATTTTCAGTAGAGACAGGGTTTCACCATGTTGGCCAGGCTGGTCTCAAACTCCTGACCTCAAGTGATCCACCCTGCCTCGGCCTCCCAAAGTGCCAGGATTAGAGGCCTGAGCCGCTGCGCCCAGCCTAATCACTGAATACATTTAATTGCCCAGCCATCTGTTGCAGCTGAGGGAGAATTATCCTCTGTGCTAGAGCATTAGAACTATGGTTTCAATTTCTTCAGCTATCATTTTTTAGTCATTTTTGAAAGTTCTTCATCTCTCGCATCTGATTTTTTTTCCCATCAAAACCCCATAGCACAGTGTCTTCGGACTCCTCTAGATTCTTTAATTAACTCAGTTTTGTTCTTTATCTCAGATGATTTCCCCCTTAGTATGCTGGCATGCCGTATACAAATTTAAGCTCTGCATTTGGAAACTCATACAGCATATGCGTATTGCCTAATTCATTCATGTGGGCCGCTTAGTGACTAATGGTTAGCTTTGATTTCATCATGTTCTGGGTTTTTTTGCCTGGTTCTAGTAACTGGATTTCCGTTTTGTTTGTGCCTTGTGACAAAGTTTGTGTCAAGTACCAATTCCAGGAATTTGTTTCATATGATCCACTTATGTTTCCCTTATTGCCTTGACTGTCTCTACAGATCAAGGGGTGATCCATGGCTGTGAGTCTTGCTTTCCAAAAAATATTTACGGAAATAGAACATAGGGTAATAAGGAAGATTGCAAACAGGATAATGATATAATCAAATTTCTGTTTTCAACAATGACTGTGATATGGGATAAAAGAGAGCTTGCAAAAGGGCAAAAGTAGATGTAATAATGCCTCATAGAAGGGTCATATAGTGTTTAGTGTCAATGATTAAATGACAGAAATGATAGGACACAGAGGTGGGCTCACCTGTGTTTAATTATTACTAGAGTAAGTGACTGCCTAACTCGCCAAAGTATATACATGTGCCAATAATGATAATATTCCATGTCCCAAAAATTATCATTAATTCAGTTATGTCCACTGGAAATCCAAAAGTGGAAAAAACAGAAAATAAATAGATATGTGTGTCAACCTAAATAACACAGTCTTTCTAGAAGAAAATGATATTTCTTCAGGAATAAGTCATTGCAATGAGAATACACATGCCATCGTTAACTATGTACATGTTCAGGGAAGACAGACAAAGGTTTTATATATATATATTTTAAGTTCTGAGGTATGTATGCAGAACGTGCAGGTTTGTTACATAGGTATACATGAGCCATGATGGTCTGCTTCACCCATCAACCTGTCACCTACATTAGGTATTTCTCCTAATGCTCTTCCTCCCAACCCCAGCCCAAGGCAAAGGCTTTTAAAGAAAAAATGAGGAGGATTACTTGATTATTTCGATATAATTATTCTTGGCTACAAAGATCAATAACAGCAGTGATACCAATTCAAGGTTGGACAGGAAATTTCTGGACAGATGTTCTTGCAGAAGTATTTTTGTGTGTGTATGGCCGTGATGGCCTTGTGTTTTTTGTGATAATTTTTGTTATCAGGCATTTATACATGAGAACTCTCTCTTCACAGCCTTCCCCAACTCTGTCAGGGTTTGTTTTGGTTTTTGCAAAAAAACAAACAAACAAACAAAAAAAACTAGTGACTCCATTTTTATTCTGAGAATTTTCTAATTTTCCCCTTTTGATCAAGATCTTTCTCCAAAAGCATCATTGATCAATCATCCTGTAATTAGATTTTCTTTTTTTCTTTTTGAGGCAGAGTTTCACTCTTGTTGCCCAGATTGGAGCATAATGGCACGATCTCGGCTCACTGCAATCTCCACCTCCCAGGTTCAAGCAATTCTCCTGCCTCAGCCTCCCAAGTAGCTGGAATTACAAGCATGTACCACCACACATGGCTGTTTTTGTACTTTTAGTAAAGACGGGGTTTCACCATGTTGATCAGGCTGATCTCAAACTCCCAACCTCAGGTGATCCTGCCTCAGCCTCCGAAAGTGCTGGAATTACAGGCATGAGGCACAGTGCCTGGCTTTTAGTTAGGTTTTGATGTCCCTCAGTGCTGGGATGAACCTGTTCTCAGTTGCTGATCTAATCTCACATTGGAGGGAGTAAATGGAGGCTAACAGTATCAAAATCCTTTTAGTAACATTTGAGCAACCAGGGAGTTTTGAAGGAAATGACTCCCAGGCTGTCTACCTGGATGAAGTCCATTATAAAGTTTAATTTTGTCTATTTCATACTTTTTTGTTATTATCTCAAAGTGTTAGGCCAGTATTATTTTGCCAGGAATTGTACTTTGGAAAAAAAAAATTGACAAGTAACAGATAAGAAGTTTTAAAAGGGAAAATATGAAGTAAAATTCATACTAATATGATAATCCGAGTTTGCATGATGGTTTTGAGCCCATGAATCCAGGCTTAAAACAATGAATTGAATAAATCAAGTAACCGTTATCTTCTCAAGCAAAAAAGGTGGGCATTAAGACAGGTAAGGGTCTCATTATGACGTACAGTCTTATTGCGAAACCTTCAGAGAAGCTGTTGACAGCAGGGAAACATCAGCTTCTCATCCTGGTTTGTAGATGGAATTACGGAATTGGGTGGTTTGGTAACTTTTTTGTGACCCAAGCATCAAGCATGAGACTTATTCCGTAAAATTCATCTAGTTTCAGCTTACTGGAGTTCAGGAATGGAGCAGTTCTCGTTTTTAGAAAACAAGAAAGAAAACTGGGTTGGGCTGGGCCTAGTAGCTTACGCCTGTGATCCCAGCACTTTGGGAGGCAGAGGCAGGTGGATCACTTGAGGTGAGAAGTTCAAGACCAGCCTGACCAACATGGTGAGACTCCTTCTCTACTAAAAACACAAAATCAGCCGGGTGTGGCGGCGCACACCTGTAATCCCAGCTACTTGAAAGGCAGGAGAATCGCTTGGGAGGCAGAGGTTGCAGTGAGCAGAGATCGCGCCATTGCACTCCAGCCTGGGAAACAAGAGCAAAACTCCGTCTCAAAAAAAAAAAAAAAAAAAAAAGATACTGTAACCAAGCAGGTGCAATTTCAGCACAGATTTGAAAAAGATAGGCCTGGGCTAACCAGGTAAGCTCTAAGCAATTGTAAATCACTACCTTGTAATGATGTATAATTACCGGCCGCTGTGGCTTACGGGTGTAATCTCAACACATTGGGAGGCCGAGGCAGGTGGATCACTTCAGGCCAGGTTTCTGACAGAAGCCTGACCAACATGGTGAAACCCCATCTCCACCAAAAATTAGCTAGGCTGTCGGTGGAAAACGAGGATACACCTATTATTTTATAATATTATAACTGTACTTCAAATAATCGTCTCTACTAAAAATACAAAATTAGCTGGGTGTGGTGACACATGCCTGTAATCCCAGCTACTTGGGAGGCTGAGGCAGGAGAATCGCTTGAACTTGGGAGGCGGAGGTTGTGGTGAGCCTAGATCCCGCCACTACACTCCAGCCTGCACAACTCCATCTCAAAAAAATAAATAGAAACATTTTGTCTAGATAACTGCAGTGTTTGACTGTCACTGTGCATTTGTGGAAGGCAGGAGCGTTAAATTACTGGCATCTATTGTATAGCAATAAGATTTCAGGGAAAATGTACTACAATCAGATATAGGAGATGCTAATGAGAAACTTGACTAGATAAGCATTTAAAAGAAACTAGTGTCAATTTTTAAGTTTAAATATGTGCCATTTTTACACAAAATAAAGCTACTATAATCTAAGTTTAGAAGCAAAGAATAGCCTTACATTGCTAAATTCTATACTGTATATGTATGCAAACACACACACACACACACACACACACACACACACACACACACACATTTAGCAGAATATGGTAAGAGTATCATATAAAAAACAAACATTTGGGGAATAAATCATATTCTTTAGATATAGGCTAACAGAAGCAGTTTAAAATTTTATAATTCCTTTTTGCCTACCTGCATACAAATTATCTAATTTAATTCAGGCACAACATGTAAATTCTAGTATATTGCCCTAAATGTCTGAATCTAAAATGACAGACAAATTTGAAGTAGAAAATAAAAAGTAAAACTTCCTATGGACAGTGACATTAAGACAAGAAAGTAAAGGGTGCCCTATTTGCTTATCTTCTGACACCAAGAAAATCTGTCACTGATTCCTGACAAACATCCCTTTATGAGAGAACCAGGCATCATGGTTCACACCTGTAATAATAGCTACGCGGTACATTAAAGTTGGAGAATTGCTTCTGGTCAAAACACTAAGACTTGCCCAGGGTATGTAGCAAGACCCCATCTCAAAAATAAAAAGTGCCTTTTTTTTTTTTTTTTTTTTTTGACAGACTCTTACTCTGTTGCCCAGGCTAGAGTGCAGTGGCATGATCTCTCGGCCCACTACAACCTCCACCTCCCAGGTTCAAGCAATTCTCCTGCCTCAGCTTCCCGAGTAGCTGAGATTACAGGCAGGCACCACCATGTCCGGCTATTTTGTATTTTTTTAAATTAATTTATTTACTTTAGGTGCATACTATATCTGGCATTTCTCCCCATGTTATCCCTCCCCACCCTCCCCTCCCTCCCCACCCCCTGGCTGTCTCTCCCTACCCCCCTCAACTGCCCCTAGTGTGTGATGCTCCTCTCCCTGAGTCCGTGTGTTCTCGTTGTTCAACACCCACCTATGAGTGGGAACATATGGTGTTTGGCTTTCTGTTCTTGTGTTAGTTTGCTGAGAATGATGGTTTCCAGATTCATCCAAGTCCCTACAAAGGACACAAACTCATTTTTTATGGCTGCGTAGTATTCCATGGTGTACATGTACCACATTTTCTTTGTCCGGTCTATCATTGGTGGGCATTTGGGTTGATTCTATGGAAGTCTAATATTTCTTTTTTTTTGAGACAGAGTTTCCAGTCGACACTCAGAAACAGGTTGTTCAGTTTCCAAGTGGTTGTGCGGGTTTGCATGTGTTTCTTGATCCTGAGTCCTAGTCTGACTGCGCTGTGCTCTGATAGACTGTTTGTTATGATTTCTGTTCTTCTGCATTTGCTGAGGAGTGATTTGCTTCCAATGATGTGGTCAATTTTATCAATTTTAGAGTATGTACAATGTGGTGCTGAGAAAAATGTATATTCTGTGGATTTGGGGTGGAGCGTTCTGTATATGTATATTAGGTCCACTTGGTCCAGCTCTGCATTCAAGTCCTGGATATCCTTGTTAATTTTCTGTCTCATTGATCTGTCTAATATTGACTGTGGAGTGTTGAAGTCTCCCACTATTATTGTGTGGGAGGCTAAATCTCATTTTAGGTTGTTAAGAACTTGCTTTACGTATCCGGGTGCTCCTGTGTTGGGGGCATATGTATTTAGGATACTTAGCTCTTGCCGTTGGATTGATCCTTTTACCATTATGTAGTGTCCTTCTTTGTCGCTTTTGATCTTTGTTGGTTTGAAGTCCATTTGATCAGACTAGGATTGCAACGCCTGCTTTTTTTTCTTCTCCATTTGCTTGGTAAATCTTCTTCCATTCCTTAATTTTGAGTCTACGTGTGTCTTTGCACATGAGATGGGTTTCCTGAATACAGCACACTGATGGGTTCTGACTCTTTATCCAATTTGCCAGTCTGTGTCTTTTGATTGGGGTGTTTAGGCCATTTATATTCAATGTTAATACTACTATGTGTGGATTTGATTCTGCCATTTTGTTACTGACTGGTTTTCTTTCCCATTAGTTGACTCATTTTCTTCATTGCATTTTTGATCTTTGCTAACTGGTTTGCTTTTGCAGTGACTGGTACTTGTTCCTTTCCATGCTTAGTGTTTCTTTCAGGAGCTCTTGTAGGGCAGATCTGGTGGTGACAAAATCCCTCAGTAATTGCTTGCCTGTAAAGGATTTTATTTCTCCTTCACTTACGAAGCTTAGTTTGGCTGGATATGAGATTCTGGGTTGAAAGTTCTTTTCTTTAAGGATGTTGAATATTGGCCCCCACTCTCTTCTGGCTTGTTGGGTTTCTGCAGAGAGATCTGCTGTGAGTCTGATGGGCTTCCCTCTGTGGGTGGCCTGACCTTTTTCTCTGGCCGCCCTTAGCATTTTTTCCTTCATTTCAACCCTGGTGAATCTGATGATTATGTGCCTTGGGGTTGCTCTTCTTGAAGAATATCTTTGGGGAGTTCTCTGTATTTCTTGGATTTGAAATTTGGACACCTTCCTAGGCTTGGGAAGTTCTCCTGGATAATATCCTGGAGCGTGTTTTCCAGCTTGGATTCATTCTCTCTGTCATATTCAGGTACACCGATCAAGTGTAGATTAGGTCTTTTCACATAATCCCATATTTCTTGGAGGCTTTGTTCATTTCTTTTTTTTTTTTTTTTTTTTTTGAGACGGAGTTTTCGCTCTTGTTACCCAGGCTGGAGCGCAATGGCGCAATCTCGGCTCACCACAACCTCTGCCTCCTGGGTTCAGGCAATTCTCCTGCCTCAGCCTCCTGAATAGCTGGGATTACAGGCACACGCCACCATGCCCAGCTAATTTTTTGTATTTTTAGTAGAGACGGGGTTTCACCATGTTGACCAGGATGGTCTCGATCCCTTGACCTCGTGATCCACCTGCCTCGGCTTCCCAAAGTGCTGGGATTACAGGCTTGAGCCACCGCACCCGGCGGCTTTGTTCATTTCTTTTCACTCTTTTTTCTCTTGTCTTGCCTTCTCTTTTTATTTCATTGAGTTGATCTTCAGTCTCTGATATCCTTTCTTCTCCTTGATCGATCTGGCTATTAAAACTTGTGTTTGCTTCATGTAGTTCTTGTGCTGTGTTTTTCAACTCCATCAAGTCGTTTATGATCTTCTCTAAGCTGGTTATTCCAATTAGCATTTTGTCTAACCTTTTTTCAAGGTTTTTGGTTTCTTTGCATTGAGTTAGAACATGTTCCTTTAGCTCAGAAATGTTTGTTATTAGCCACCTTCTGAAGCCTGTTTCTGTCAATTCGTCGCACTCCTCGGTCAAGTTGTGATCCTGTGTTGTTGAGGAGTTGTGATGCCTTGAAGGAGAAGAGGTGTTCTGGTCTTTGATGGTTTTATCTTTTTTGTGCTGTTTTTTTCCCATCTTTGTGGATTTACCTGGCTGTGGCATCAGGGAGCTGCTTGATGAGGTTGCTTGCCTGCCCAGGAAGGCCAGGTTTCTGTAGTTCTCTAACATACCATTCCTTTATAAATTCTGCTGTGCAGTGTCCAGGCATTGCCACTCCTCCAGAGAGAATTCTATGGCCACATCCCTAAATGTCAACAGTTCCATTTCTAGGCTTCCAGGGGATCCTGGCGTTGTGGCTGTGGATCTCAAATACTTGCAGGTCACAGGGCCACACAAGCTAGGTGTCTAGGAGCAGAGGACACAGAGCAGTGAAGACGAGATCCGGAGCTGCGGCTCTCAACATATGAGTTTTGAGGAGACACACCCATTCAGACCACAGCATTAAGTTTTGAGGAGACACACACATTCAGACCGCAGCACTAAGTAATATTTTGTTTAATTCCAGACACTGTAAACTAAACCTTGCTGACTTTTAAATCATTTTTCTTCCTTTAGGTATTCTTAAGATTTAGTCTAGGATGCTGTTATGTTCTTAGAAACAATTTGATGCTTTGGGTCTTGCCTTTAAAATTTGTTAGGTGGGATCCAGTCAACAAGTAGCTAGGACTAATTTCCCACCTCTGTGCTAAGACTCACCTGTGAACTCTGCCCAATACCCCATGGATTGTGAGTTTTCTATATGAACAGTCACTTTTCCTGGCCCTTTGTGTAACTCTAATCCTTTATCATTCTTTCCCCAGGCTCAGGTAATTTCCCCACATGCATGCATTTACCAACACTCAGCTAAATACTCAAAGGGGACTCTACAGATATGCAGGTCTATCTCCTCCCCTCCTCCCTACTCTCTCTTCCTCTCTTCTCTCTCTCTCTCTCTTCCTGCAACTATCTCCTCTATGAGACTATTTCCTGTGAATTCTAGCCACCTTAGTCTCCAGGATTCTCAGCTTCTTCTCCCCAACTCTGGGAATCCTCTGCTCATTCTTTGGGTTTCCTATTCCATGGTACCCTGGAAACTATCTCAAGGCAGTAAACTCAGCTTAGCTTCTCATCTCTCATGATCACTATCCTTGAGATCCAGGCAACAACTATTCTCGCTGCCTGATTTTCAGTGTCTTGAACATCATTGCTACATGTTTGGTTTGTTTATTTGTTGTTTCAGGTGGCAAGGTAAACACACTTCCCATTTCTTCATTTTGAATAGAAGCAACGATGTCTTGTTCACCTAGCTTTTTAATTTTTCACCAATCTATTTCTTCCATTCTTCTACTGTAACTTTTCAATTGGGCTCTTATGCTACTAGATTTTTGCTATAATATTCCGCTTTCTCTGCATTTACTCTTTTTTTTTTTTTTTTGGCTCTTGTTACCCAGGCTGGAGTGCAATAGCTCCATCTCGGCTCACTGCAACCTCCGTCTCCTGGGTTCAGGCAATTCTCCTGCCTCAGCCTCCTGAGTAGCTGGGATTACAGGCACACGCCGCCATGCCCAGCTAATTTTTTGTATTTTTAGTAGAGACAGGGTTTCACCATGTTGACCAGGCTGGTCTCGATCTCTTGACCTAGTGATTCACCCACCTCGGCCTCTCAAAGTGCTGGGATTACAGGCGTGAGCCACCACACCCGGCTCTCTGCATTGACTCTTGCTCTGATTTCCATTGTTAGCCTGGCCACAAATCATCCTCAACATCACCACCAAGATGAGATATGTAAAAGGCAAAGCACTTTAATGTTCATGTTTCAAACTATTTGATGCCATTACTTGCCTACAGTGTAAAATTATAATTCTTTAAAATGGTATATAAAACTCCTCTTTATGTATCCCTTCTTTACCTCGGCAATAATACAACATTATCAACAACAGCAACAAAACAGGTAATATTGAGTACCTCCCCTCCGACAGGGGCAGGTAGACGTTTTTTTGAAAAAAAGGTAGTTCCTATCCTGATATCTTAAGACTAGCAAGGAAGATAAACAATAAATACAAAAAGTATGATTGACAATCCTTATAAGTACAGGCCATCATGAGTGCGTATTTTCTGGGGTCATTCAGGGGTAGAGTTACTTCTCCTGGTGAAGTGATGTTTACTGAGAAATAAAGTCTATGGGAATAAGAGTTAGCTCAGAGAAAGGTACTGGTAGGGAGGCAGTGAACACAGAAGGAACAATGTGTATGACATACCACGGGGCAGGGAAAGATTTGGCAGGCCCAAGAAATGGAAGAAAGTCAGGGTGCCTTTGTTGCCTGGGTTCTGGTGACTGTCTCTGTGGAAGGCTGGAGATGCACCTTTAATTCCCCATTTCAGGCCCATCGCTAACACCTGACAGTATGTATTCTACTATTAGCAGTTCTTGTGAGCTTGTATGTTTTATACACAAATATTCATCTGTGTGTGCTATTTCTTGTGTCTTAAACTCCTTTATCATTTGTCCCTTTGGCAAGATTCTTCTCATCTTTTAAGATACAATTGAAGCCTCTCCTTAGAGAAAAGAATTTCCTGACTGTTCATGCTTTTCTCTCAGTCGGTAGGACTAATTTGTCCATTGTTTTTAACCCTGCGCCTTAACTCTATGTTTATTATTGTCATCATATGTGTTTCTCTTACTTGAATCTGAGTTAAATAGAGCTGAAACCATGTTTTGTTAATTTTTGTTTCACCATTTGTAAAATCAGTAATAGTCTTGGCTAATTCTCTTGGTGTATTTGATCCCATTAGAAAAGAAATGACAAATGCTGTGTCTCAACGACTTACAGAAAATGACTCATTAGACACATTTGATTATGGAAATAATATTAAAAGTGGATACAATAAAACATTAATGATTTAATTATGCTTTGCCTGTTTTGCTTTAGTTTTTTAACAATTTTTCTACATAACAATTACTACTTTTGTGTGTGTCTTATATATTTGCCCAAAATGAAGTTCAAAAATGTAAAATATTTAGTTCAGCAACAGCAGCATAAAATTTTTCGAAATCTGTGTGAAGTGTTTCCCAATTTCCTTTGGTTGTTTCATGTCACATAGTGAAGGGAACATGAGTATGAAATGGAACCTCAGCTCTTTCAATGACTTCCCTTTTTGGGTTGACTCCACCTCTATATGTGGGCTTTTCATTTTCATGAGAGTGAAGTGATTTTTAGAATTCTTAGTCCTTTCCTTTAGAAGAACATTTCTATGGAATAACACAAGAAGATTTAGGGAATCACTGAAGTTGTAAAACTTTGGAATGAACAAACTCAGAATGATGCTACTTGAAGACTCTGGATCTGCTGGTAAAAGCTTCTCATTTATTCCACATTTCCTCTTTAATGGGGTATAGAATCATTACGACAGTTAATGGATGTGATTTAAAAGTGGCATCAGGAGAGTAAGGAGTGAAAAAAGCACATAGGCTTATATGGCAGCACCTTTGATCTGCCAGCAATTCAAAATTGAAGATGTGATATAGGAATCAGAGTTGGCATTCATTTCGTAAAACTGCTGAGGTAAAATTAAGTCATGAACTAAAGTTAACTGAAATGTATTGAGTATGAAAAAAACAGTTGTTAGAAAAGATGGAATTTGCAGAAATGAATATTGATAGAGAGTTAATTACATAAAGAAGGTTACCTACTCTGATAAGTGAGTTATCTACTTTAAGACGTATGTGGACATGTTAAAACCATTTAGCATTTTTAGTTTCAAATTAGTGTTGCGTTAAAGTAACAAGAAGATATGGGGGGAATAACAGCATTAAAGAGTGTATCAGGTGATAATGATATAGGTAGAGATGATAAGATCTAATATTTGGGTTTTTCAGATATGAACGTCACCATTTTATTCCATCAAGGGATTGTTCAGCTAGCTACTATTTGGCAATCATCAAGCCAGGTACTGATGGAATTATGGTAAACATGGTAGATATAATGCACTTACTCACGGAACTTATCCTCTGTCAGTGTGGCTCCGGTAGACTTGAAGATGGGGGCATCTGTCAAGGAATACAGAGGTGGTTAGGGAATACACAAGTCTCAGGAGAGCTTCCCTGTGCCCGCTGGGAGAATTGTCCACTGCTAAGTTTCACTGATACTGACTGTTTCCATTTTCCAGATTTTAAGGTTGCCTTTGCGATTCTTATTTCCACCACCAAACTTCTCATCCCTTACATCTAGGTTGCCTATAAACATGAACGTTTTCAAAGCTATTTGCAGAAACTATATGATCCTGGGTATGAATGTTTCCTCCTGGCCTTGCAATTTAGAAGGAAGGGTTTTCTGTCTTGGTTTGACCTTCTTTGTTAATTAACCTTTGAAACCCATCTATCTTCTCCAAAGTCTCTTTTTGGGAAGATGCTACTTTTGCCTTCTTTCTTTTTTCACAGACTTCAGAAGACATTTTGTCAACTTGAGTCCCTTCACTATCGCTGTGGTTTTACTTCTCAGTGCCTGTTTTTTCACCAGTTCTCGTGGTGAGTACTTTGTCAAATTTTACTTACAGCCTTAGCCCATTCTGACAAGGAATGGTTAAAAAGCAAACAATTTTTCTGAAGGCCGAGTGGCATCTAAAAACTAGGTGTGCATTCAAAGGATTAGATATTATACAAGCACACAATAAAAATACAACCATGCAACACCAAAATATTAGCATGGTTCCTTCCCAAAGAAAATAAACTCACAGGAGAAAAATGAATTTTACTCAAAGATTGGAAATAATGTTGAGCTGAAAAATAGGAAAGAATACAATGGAGGAGAAACTTCAGAATTATTAGAACAAAAGTGAGTTTGGGGAACACATTAGTAAATTCAAATGCCAAAATTGATCTAAAAATGTTTTGAGAGATGCCAGGTTGGTGGGACCACCAGATTCCTAAATAAAGCTAAAATATGCCAAGGAGGCAACTGAGATCATCTATCATCTGTGGGTGGAAGCAGAGTACAAAGAGGTTTATTTTATGGCAGAAAATAACAGGAAAATATCTCCATCTTAATTTTTATTTAAGTGGGTAAATTTCAGTCAGATTTCAACTAGTGTTTTTAAGATTGATGCTATTTTGCATATGTGTATGAAATAAGGGTTAAATTTCTTACAACTAGTCTTTTCCTCTTCGTAAATTCTCTATCAGCCTTCTTTCTATTAATCTTAGGATTCTGGAGAAACTTGTAAAGCTCATTCGTGTAACACTTTGTAGCAGCTGATTTAACTCAAAAATGTCTCATGGAAATTATATAAATTGCCATTATTAAGACGATCCAGCCATAAAATAAATATATTAAACACAATTGTGTTACTTACCTTTACTGGTTATATAGCACTGCCTAATTTAAAGCCAGTGCTGCTAACACTTATATTTGAATGCCTGTGAAATGTCATTTTTCTATTTTACCATGGGTAGGACTAGGAGGGTTTTTCAAATCTGACTTTGAAGGATTAAATAAATCACGTAATTTTCTACCTACTCTTTGCAACCTTGGCCAATTACTGTCTTAATCCATTGTTGCAGGAGGAACAGACAAGGAGCTGAGGCTAACTGACGGTGAAAACAGGTGTAGTGGGAGAGTGGAAGTGAAAGTCCAAGAGGAGTGGGGAACGGTGTGCAATAATGGCTGGAGTATGGAAGCAGTCTCTGTGATTTGTAAGCAGCTGGGATGTCCAACTACCATCAAAGCCGCTGGATGGGCTAATTCCAGTGCAGGTTCTGGACGCATTTGGATGGATCATGTTTCTTGTCGTGGGAATGAGTCAGCTCTTTGGGACTGCAAACATGATGGATGGGGAAAGCATAGTAACTGTACTCACCAACAAGATGCTGGAGTGACCTGCTCAGGTAAGACTTGCATTAGTCAAAGGCTCCACACAAAATCCTTGGTGGGAAAGAAATATGTAGATGGGTTAAAACCTAGAAAAAACCACTTTCCTGTAAACAATCTAGTTCATGTATAAAATTATTCAATCCATTGCTAGAAAACCATAAAACACAAGCTCATTTTTTTTAATTAAAAAAAATTCTGAGTGCTGTGATTAATGAGGAAGTGACCGGCTTCAATTTTATCCACAATCTTAGACAAAAGGCCAAGAAGTGTTGGCTTAAATTTTATATTCAGTAAGCTTACTGTAACCTCCTACTCCTGAATCATAAAAATATCATGATATCTAAGTTATTTCCTTGTTTTCCTTCCAACTGACGTGTTTTGATGTGTTGACCTACAAATTATTACCCTTTTGTCCATTAACTGAGAATCTATTTAGTGAATCAAAAAACGACTATTTCTAGCATTAATGCATCATTTCTTGTTGTAGGAAGGATTCTTTGAAAGTATAATTGCTTGATCCGGTGTACAATGCTTTTCATTTTATTTACATCGTGGTTTTAATTTACAAAACGTTTTCATGTGTTTTTATTGCAATTGACGCCACAATAACTGAGAAAGTCATGTGTCAGACCTTTCTGCTGACAAATCCCAAGGGCATGTTTCTGACCCAATTCAGATTCTTGGGCTCTCCATTTCTCCTTGTTTGTTTCATTAATTTTTATGTAACCCTCTCACCTCCCAGCAGCCTGTAGAGACTATCTCTTCCATAAGATGGTCTAGAAAGGACTTATCTCTATCCAGACATCATGATGTGATAAGAGAAACCCACAGGAGTATCTAGAAAAATGCTGAAATAAATTCTCACATAGCGAAAGCATGTATCATATGATTTTGTGCAAGTTGTCAAATCTCTCTAAATTTCAGTTTCTGAGGACTTAACGATATAACATATGTAAAACTACCGGTACACTGTTTGGTATGTAACAAGTGCTGAAGAGCCTCGTGGCTCAGTCCTCTTGGTGACTCAGTTCTCCTTCTCTTCCTCTTCCTTCTCCTCCTCCTTTCCTTTTATTTTTAATTACTATGGGAGGTGTGGAATGGGGAATAAAAAAAGTAATATTTACAACAAAGTTTAAAATTATCATAAATTTTACCGGGCTCTTACCATAATTACTAAGGTCTAGAGAACTGGCTGTTTAGCTGAAACATCAGTGTAGTGCTTTCAGCTCTTGTTTCTTGTTGTTTTATAACTACCAGGGGAGTTAATCAATTTGCTTTTTGAATTTACACACCTAAAGCTTTAACTGGAGCATAATAATAGAAAAGAACCAACAGCCATTCAAAGACCCACTAATTTCATGTGGTTACAGAGTCTTCATTTCTGAGAGTCTCCTCCCTAATTAATGCTCCATCCTCAGAGCCTCGACCTCTTGGGAGATTATGTTATTATTACATGCACTGAGGAGATACAGCCTAAGAATCAAGAGACTCTGGTGCTAGCTAGACTGCTTTTTGTCCTATATCCTGTCTCTATTAGTTTCTAGGTATTTGACCCTGTGCCAATTATTTAACCTCAGTTTACTTATCCTTGAAGTGGGGATAGTGATAATAGCATATAATGCCTAAAATTGTTGTGAGGACTAAGATAGTATATGTGATGCAATTAGAACAGCATATTAACTGTGAATTCTTATTCTAATTCATTGCTATTATTTGCTCGTAATAAAAATTCTTGTTACGTAGTGGTCTTTGTCTGGTGTTTAGACCTCTTAAAATTAAACTCCTTTTTTCAAGAAGAGCATCTAAACATTTTCTTCAACCACAAAGAGGTTTTTTTTTTTTTTTTTCGAGCATCTCAAAATTTTATCCAAAATTTTCTTTCCTTGGGTATTTTAGACCTTGTAGAGAATCTACGGGATTGTGTATAGTGAGAAATTTCTTCATGAAAAAGCTACTTGCTGATTAAAAAATTGGTACCAGATGCTTTGGGGAGGAAAAAAAAGGCTTTGGTTCAAACGGGAAATTGGTAAAAAATGAATATTTTGATCAATTTTTCCCTTAATTTTTAAGAATTTGGTATACCACAAGGTATTTTTTGCAAACTATTATGCTTGTTTGTGCATTTTTGTCTTTGCTTTTTCTTTTCTGATTTCAAATTCAACTTTAGTCAATCATCATGTTTTGAACTATTTATAATAGGGAAAAGCTAAAATTAAATGATCAACTGATGACCGGTTTGTCATTTTTACTTCCTTGTTGTATGGGCTAATTTTCTTTTTTTCTTTTTTAAAATATATACCTTGAGTCAAATTCATCTATTTCTTTTTCTTTCTTGTTTTTTTTTTTTGAGACGGAGTTTCGCTCTTGTTACCCAGGCTGGAGTGCAATGGCGCGATCTCGGCTCACCGCAACCTCCATCTCCTGGGTTCAGGCAATTCTCCCTCCTCAGCCTCCCGAGTAGCTGGGATTACAGGCACACACCACCATGCCCAGCTAATTTTTTTGTATTTTTAGTAGAGACGGGGTTTCACCACGTTGACCAGGATGGTCTCAATCTCTTGACCTTGTGATCCACCCGCCTCAGCCTCCCAAAGTGCTGGGATTACAGGCGTGAGCCACCGCGCCCGGCCAAATTCATCTATTTCTATTTAAAGAGTATTTACATCTGTCCTAGTAATGGAAGGAAACAAAACAAAACAAAAGAGAAAGTTTAAAAACTTTTAATTTGTAAAACATTTTCCTTTGTGAGTAGTTATAGATAAAAATCCTAATTGCTTCCTAGACTGTATCATATGAAAGTTCTCCACTGCGTGGAGCTGGGCAACATCTATAATCAGGCACCATTTTAAGGACAACATCAAATCCCAAGTTTCCAGAGGAAACTTATTTTCTAAAATAACTTCTAAATGAATGTCATTTCTGAACTCTGGTCTTTTCTCTGCTCCAGATGGATCCGATTTGGAGATGAGGCTGATGAATGGAGGCAACAAGTGTTCCGGAAGAATAGAGATCAAATTCCAGGGACAGTGGGGAACAGTGTGTGATGATAACTTCAACATGGATCATGCATCTGTGGTTTGCAAACAACTTGAATGTGGAAGTGCTATCAGTTTCTCTGGTTCAGCTCATTTTGGAGAAGGCTCTGGACCAATCTGGTTTGATGATCTTGTATGCAATGGAAATGAGTCAACTCTCTGGAACTGCAAACATCAAGGATGGGGAAAGCATAACTGTGATCATGCTGAGGATGCTGGAGTGATTTGTTCAAGTAAGGACTGATCTTGGCTCATTCTGTTCTCCAGGAGGGGACAAAAGTAACGGGTAATGCATCTTCAGAGCCTGAACTCTTCACTTCCAGTTTCAGTTCTGATACCTGCGGACTTTATACCTTGACTGAAATTAGGAGAAATAGGTTAGGGAAGAAGGTGAAACTGAGATCCAGATCATAAGAAAAGAAGAACGTGTTTAAGAAAAGCCCATAAATAAAGGGAGAGACCAAAAAGAAAGAGGAAAAAGGAAGGACGGAAGGGCTTTGCTAGGAAATTTTGCTCTATGAGGGAGTTTCAAGAGAAAACCACTCCAGCTGTCCTCTAACCCACAAAAGCTTCCTTTTTCGCTGCATTAACCCACTGCTTCCCAAATCATTTTTCAAGTTCACAGAATCAAATCACTTTTTAAAAATTGATATTGGTGCCGGGTGCGGTGGCTCACGCCTGTAATCCCAGCACTTTGGGAGGCCGAGGCGGGTGGATCACGAGGTCAAGAGATCGAGACCATCCTTGGTCAACATGGTGAAACCCCGTCTCTACTAAAAATACAAAAAAATTAGCTGGGCATGGTGGCACGTGCCTGTAATCCCAGCTACTCGGGAGGCTGAGGCAGGAGAATTGCCTGAACCCAGGAGGCGGAGGTTGCGGTGAGCCAAGATCGCGCCATTGCACTCCAGCCTGGGTAACAAGAGCGAAACTCCGTCTCGAAAAAAAAAAATAGACACTGGTTTCCCGCTAAAACTTTACTTATACTAACATGCATTGTATCTGTCTAGAGACTTTCACATTGTATACTCAGACTGGGGGCAGGGATGGTGGGTTTTTGTGTACAGGGATACCACTCTTCGTTTTTCAGTTGAATTCTTAGTATGAAAGGAGATTGTGTCCTGAACCCCAGAGAACACTTAGGAAAGTAAGAGCAAAAAATCCCTATCTTCACCAGGTCTCTCTCTCTCCTCTCTCTCTCCCTCTCTCTCTCTCTCTCTCTCTCTCTCTGCAAATAAAGGAACATCGATTCAAATTCATTTAAAAAGAAGAGAATACTGGCTTCCCAAACTGGGAAATCCAGAGGGTATAGTTAGCTTCATGCATGGTTGGATTCAGGTTTTGAACAACGTCATCTGGGTTCTAGCTCTATCTCCATGTCTTGAACAGTCTTTTTCTTACTGAACAATGTAATCAGCTATAGCCTGAACCATAATGAATGGAACTCCTAAGGAAAGACAGATTTTATTAGCTGCAGAATGTGAAGAATTGGAGTAGAAAAAACACAGGCTGTACCTTCCATTCTTTTTTACCCATCAAAATTTCTCTAGGCTCCCAGTCAGCACATGCTGAGGAATCACAATCAATAATACTGTGGGAGTGAAAACTGGACTGCCAGAGGAATTTGATTACAGAATATTCTTCAGAATTCATGTCCGTCCTTTGAAGAATATTTATTTGAGGAAGGCAATAATTTTAGTAATGAAGTCTTCTTTCTCTTTGCTCTGCTTTTTTTTTTTTTTTTGAGACGGAGTTTCGCTCTTGTTACCCAGGCTGGAGTGCAATGGCGCGATCTTGGCTCACCGCAACCTCCGCCTCCTGGGTTCAGGCAATTCTCCTGCCTCAGCCTCCTGGGTAGCTGGGATTACAGGCACGCGCCACCATGCCCAGCTAATGTTTTGTATTTTTTAGTAGAGACAGGGTTTCACCATGTTGACTAGGATGGTCTTAATCTCTTAACCTCGTGATCCACCCGCCTCGGCCTCCCAAAGTTGCTCTGCTTTTAATCTAAGGAAGTGGTCAGAAAAGGTTCAGGTATACAACACAGACTAGGTAGTATCAATGGAGAGCACAGTCAGAGGCAAAAGGGAGTGCTAAGTATGGAGGCAAACCGAAGGATGTGGGTGCCACCTGAACACATGCAAATATATTTTAACCAGGAAAAGTAAACAGTTCTAAGAAGAACTCTATGGTGGTCAAATAAGCAGGTCTCCAGATGAGACTCAGCGCTTGGATCTCCCGTTAGGAACACTTCCTGTAGTATGTGCTGTCTACACTGGAAAGTCCCATCTTCCTGCCTGATCCACTCCTTCTCCCATCTTGAATGATTTCCAGTGGTGAACGTCACAGTTTTCTCTGTCTCTACTTATATCTCTCCCTTTTTCTTTAATTCATCTCAGGTACAGTTATTTACAGTCTCTTGTTCTTGCTTCCTTATCCCAGACCTGTTGTGTGTCTTTTTTACAGATGGAGCAGATCTGAGCTTGAGACTGATAGGTGGAGTCAATAAATGTTCTGGAAGATTAGAAGTGAGATTCCAAGGAGAATGGGGGACAATATGTGATGATGGCTGGGATACTAATGATGCTGCTGTGGCATGCAAGCAACTGGGATGTCCAACTGCCATCACCGCTGTTGGCCGAGTTAATGCCAGTGAGGGATCGGGACACATCTGGCTTGACAGTGTTTCTTGCCAGGGACATGAATCTGCTATCTGGGAATGTAAACACCACGAATGGGGAAAGCATTATTGCAATCACATTGAAGATGCTGGTGTGACATGTTCTGGTAAGTTAAAACCAAACCAAAACAAAAAAACTGAACAAAAAGAAAAGCAGAAAGAGACAGCCCTACACACCTTAGGAGTAAGAATAGATGTAAGAAGTAGAAATGACTAGGAAATTCCTTGCTGGAATTTTTTTTTTTTAATACTTGTAATCTTTGACATGTTCTTTATGCAACGAGTTTGGAGGGTTGTGTAATGTTATTCTCTGTAATAATTATTCAGACTGCTGTTATGGAGCATGTTTCAAACTCAGAATCTACCTGGAGCTCAGAGAGACAAAAATTCATAGGACTCTCTTTTTGAATTTTTTTTTTTTTGAGACGGAGTTTCGCTCTTGTTACCCAGGCTGGAGTGCAATGGCGCGATCTCGGCTCACCGCAACCTCCGCCTCCTGGGTTCAGGCGATTCTCCTGCCTCAGCCTCCTGAGTAGCTGGGATTACAGGCATGCGCCACCATGCCCAGCCAATTTTTTGTATTTTTTAGTAGAGACGGGGTTTCACCATGTTGACCAGGATGGTCTCGATCTCTTGACCTTGTGATCCACCCGCCTCGGCCTCCCAAAGTGCTGGGATTACAGGCTTGAGCCACCATGCGCGGCCTAAAAATTTTTTTTATTTACTTATTTTTTTTACTTTAGGTTCTGGAGCACATTTGCTGAATGTGCAGGTTTGTTACATAGGTATACATGTGCCACGGAGGTCTCCTGCTCCTATCAACCTGTCATCTAGGTTTTAAGCCTCACATGCATTGGGTATTTGTCCTAATGCTCTCCCTCCCCTTTCCCCCCACCCCGCCAACAGACCCTGGTATGTGATGTTCCCCTCCCTGTGTCCATGTGTTCTCACGGTTCAACTCCCACTTATGAGTGAGAACATGTGGTATTTGGTTTTCTGTTCTTGTGTTAGTTTTCGAGGATGATGATTTCCAGCTTCATCCATGTGCCTGCAAAAGACGTGAATTCATCCTTTTTTTGTGGCTGCATAGTATTCCATGGTGTATATGTGCCACATTTTCTTTATCCAGTTTATTATTGATGGGCATTTGGGTTGGTTCCAAGTCTTTGCGATTGTAAATATTGCTTCAGTAAACATACCTGTGCATGTGTCTTTATAGTAGAATGATTTATAATCCTTTGAGTATGTATCCAGTAATGGCATTGCTGGGTCAAATGGTATTTCTGGTTCTAGATCCTTGAGGAATCACCACACTGTCTTCCACTCCACAATAGTTGAACTAAATTGCACTCCCACCAACAGTGTAAAAGTTTTCCTATTTCTCCACATCCTTGCCAACATCTGTCGTTTCCAGACTTTTTAATGATCACCATTCTAACTGGCATGAGATGGTATCTCATTGTGGTTTTGATTTGTATTTCTCTAATGACAAGTGATGATGAGCTTTTTTTCATGTGTTTCTTGGCCACATAAATAAATGTCTTCTTAGAAGTGTCTGTTCATATCCTTTGCCCACTTTTTGAGGAATCTCTTTTAAAGCTAAATTGCTCATATTTTTTCTGCCACTGATGATTTTTATAAACTCTTGAAACTATAGTCCCATTTCTAACAAAAATTTATGGCCTATATTATTGTTTCTTAAAAAGTCAGAAAATCGGTAAGCCATAATTTCCAATGTATCGGTATCAGAGAAAACGAAAGACAAACAAAAATTGAAAGCTAACCTCCATACGTATCAATGATTTAAGTTCATGTTTCTTTTGCAGATGGATCAGATCTGGAACTAAGACTTAGAGGTGGAGGCAGCCGCTGTGCTGGGACAGTTGAGGTGGAGATTCAGAGACTATTAGGGAAGGTGTGTGACAGAGGCTGGGGACTGAAGGAGGCTAATGTGATTTGCAGGCAGCTGGGATGTGGATCTGCCCTGAAAACATCCTATCAAGTGTACTCCAAAATCCAGGCGACAAGCACATGGCTGTTCCTAAGCAGCTATAATGGAAACGAAACTTCGATTTGGGACCGCAAGAACTGGCAGTGGGGTGGACTTAACTGTGATCACTATGAAGAAGCCAAAATTACCTGCTCAGGTATGACTTGCAATCAACTTGTTAAGAAGAGGGGTGTAAATTAGCTGGGCATGGTGGCGCGTGCCTGTAATCCCAGCTACTCAGGAGGCTGAGGCAGGAGAATTGCTTGAACCCAGGAGGCGGAGGTTGCGGTGAGCCGAGATCGTGCCATTGCACTCCAGCCTGGGTAACAAGAGCAAAACTCCGTCTCCAAAAAAAAAAAAAAAAAAAAAGAGGGGTGTAAATTTCCAGTAATACCTTTGAAATTCAAAAGAAACATTGATCCTTATGACTAGATCACTTTTAAGAAACCAGAAAATAGCTACACAGATTCCACTGTGAGAGTCAGATTAAGTTTACAATCCATGTTGTACTTTGGATAGAAGTGCTTGGGTTTTGCTCACTTTGGGTTTTGAGTAATTTTTAAATCAATAGAGGTATAAGAGATTAAGGAGGATTAAAATTTAAAAAATAGAATTCCATACTTTTTTCACAGGATGTCACCAAAAGATTTAAAAAATAGCTGTTGGATAAACTGACATAACCTTTAGCTCCCTCTATTTTACTGTGAAAGAATTTTCTTCTTTTTGAAAACCTGTGGCTATTTCACGGCAACCTCTTCAAAAAGCTCAAAAATGATTTGCGAACTGGTTAGGTTTGTGGATAATCTTTAGTATTTTATGCTAATCATATTTATACAAATGCTAACTTTGTTAAAAAGCGATGCTTTTTAAAATCACTCTAAAGTAAATGTAACTTTTATTCATGCAACAAAAAGGTTTTAGAAGACCTGGTATACGAGGAAACCATTAAACATGTAGCGACCTCGTAGCATGAAAATTGGCATATACTGTACTTCCTCTAACCAACAGTGTGGCTCCAGATATCTCTCAACCTATGCATGCAGCAAGGGGCATTTCCCTGACGTTACAAACTGCGTTTACCTTTAGCTAAGTGGAAATTATTCTCCGATTGAAAAAAGGCAATCATTTAAGACATAAATTTAAACTGCCATATTGCTTTTTGAAAAATATCCTTGACTAGGTAATATAATCATATGGTTTAAACTTTAAAATAAAAAAGTATATACTCTTCCGCCACTACAACCCAATTCTTTTCCTCACAGACAATTTGTGTGTTTGGAATATTTGTATATTATTTGAGATATTTCATGTAAATACAAGAAGATACAAGCAAATCTATATATAGCTATCATTCACTTTTATTATGCAAATGGTGTCATGTTTTAGAAATTGTTTGTACCTTAAATATTCATTTAGTAAAATTTCTTGATCATAATTCACAGTAGTATTTGAAGAGCTTCCTGAAATTACTTCTGTGTCTATAACATTTCTCTTCTTATCACTTCTTGCCACGTGTATTCATTTACTCTTTTAATTTCTTTTACCTGACAAAATTTGCCATTCTTTTGGCTAATTTTTTTAAAAAAATAGTCATTTGAATTTTAAAAACTTAATGTTACCTTTATTTGCTTTCTAATTCATTAAAATTTACTTTTCTTTCTAATAATTCTCTTCAGATTTCTTAAAGTTGGATTTCTTTTTGGCTCCTAACTTCTTGAGTTGAATCTTAAGTTTTATTTCTTCCGATTTACTAATACAAATATTTTAGGTTATAGGTTTTCCTTCTAATTTACAAAGGTTTGTATATTATTAATTGTATTTCACATTGATTAGCATTAAGTTCTGCTGTATCTAAAGAGAAACAAATAATAGTGGCTGAAGAAAGGCAGTGTTTACTTTTTCTCATTTAAAATTAGTCAAATAGGTAAGCAGTTTAAGGCTGTTTTGGCGGCTCTGTTGTCATCAAGAAACACCCAGAATAGATTTGCTGCAATAATTACTAAATCCTACTGGACAGGAAGAACGAGCCACCCTGCAGCTCAGTGAGTTCCTTGGAAAGCCATCTAGTAGACAATGTGTCATCTGAGAAGGTGTCTTCTGCACATTGTCCTTCACCGCCCCGTGTTGCTCTCAGGGCAGTTCTTCCTGGTGCATTATTCTTCATCATCACATCCTAGTTTGGTTTGGAGAGTATTTCTATCTAACGACAACGCAACTTTCACAACCCACTTTCTGCTAATATTGTTTTAGGGACCTTGGGATTACTTTAAAGATTGACTAATCAAGGGCTGATGTCAGCTACCCTCAAATTCAACAGAAAAGTTCTTTCCAAAGTTTCTAAGCTTCTGGTCTACTTGCTTTATAATCCAATGCCATGTGAAAGTAACTATAGTCCAAGAGCATATGAATACACTTTGATCTATGCTGTGACTAGCCCTTCTCTTTAATTATTGACCACTGCCTTAAGGCCATTTGAAACTGTGGATTTGGGAGGAAGGACAAGACCTAAATTCTGTCTTTCCTGTTAGACTCATTGTCTTTCTATCCGGAGCATCAATTTCATCTTCTGATAAGGCTACGGTTTTACCACCACCTCAGTTTGGGGGACAGGATACTTAGAGTTTTTTCTTCAATTCTTCAATTCCAAATTATAGGACTCTTGATTAACTATATACAACACCTGCAGGCAGACCATACCTCCTTATAAAATGGATATTTTTCCTCCTATTTCTGCTTGCATTCTGACTACTTATAGTCTGAATTCCTCATCTCTCTTGTAAATGCTAAAATTGGCAAGGAGGATCCACGTCATGTGAAGACTCTGATTTTTATTTGTAGTTCTTTTCTTCTACTTTGCCCAATAAATTCTGCATTTTGTTTTTTTCTTTTCTTTTTTTTTTTTTTGAGACAGAGTTTCGCTCTTGTTACCCAGGCTGGAGTGCAATGGCGCGATCTTGGCTCACCGCGCAACCTCCGCCTCCTGGGTTCAGGCAATTCTCCTGCCTCAGCCTTCTGAGTAGCTGGGATTACAGGCATGCACCACCATGCCCAGCTAATTTTTTAGATTTTTAGTAGAGACGGGGTTTCACCGTGTTGACCAGGATGGTCTCGATCTCTCGACCTCGTGATCCACTCTCCTCGGCTTAAGACAGAGTCTTGCTCAGTCACCCAGGCAGGAGTGCAGTGGCACGATCTCAGATCACTGCAACTCCTGCCTCCCACATTCAAGCAATTCTCCTGCCTCGTCCTCCAGAGTAGCTGTGATTACAGGCACCCGCCTCCACACCTGGCTAATTTTTGCATTTTTAGCAGAGATGGGGTTTTACCATGTTGGCCAGGGTGGTCTCGAACGCCTGACCTCAGGTAATCTGCCTGCCTTGGCGTCTCAAAGTGCTGGGATTATAGGCATGAGCCACTGCCCTGGCCAAACTGCATTTTTGTTTTTTTGTTTTTTGTTTTTTGTTTTTGTTTTTTGAGACGGAGTTTCGCTCTTGTTACCCAGGCTGGAGTGCAATGGCGCGATCTCGGCTCACCGCAACCTCCGCCTCCTGGGTTCAGGCAATTCTCCTGCCTCAGCCTCCTGAGTAGCTGGGATTACAGGCACGTGCCACCATGCTCGGCTAATTTTTTGTATTGTTAGTAGAGACGGGGTTTCACCATGTGGACCGGGATGGTCTCGATCTCTTGACCTCGTGATCCACCCGCCTCGGCCTCCCAAAGTGCTGGGATTACAGGCGTGAGACACCGCGCCCGGCCCATCAAACTGCATTTTTGAAGCTTCAGCGAGCACATGGTTTTCTTTTCAAAGTGAGGTTTGCCCAAAACTTTTACCATGTGTAATAAGACTCATTAGCTTTTCAGCCTCTCATATCTCAGTCATTAGTCCATTCTGCCCATCAACTCCATTCAACCACACCCATATTTTAGGTTGCATTACTAGAATCCCTTAGTTATGGCAACATGTTCTGAATTATTTGATTCTATTTAGCTGCATATAAGGGAAATCATAAATAACATAAATTTGCCACTTAAGATGGGTTCCTTGCTTCACAGAGCTGTATTTTTATTTGCTATTTGCCATGTGCCCTTTTTGCTTCCTTTTGCAAACCCTTGTGTTATATTTCTGTAGGTTTTGGAAGTTCTTTGACCTATGTTGGGGGCATTGGTTTTTAGCGTTTTACGTATTTTGTTAGTAATAGAGTTTGTAATTTTGTTTCTTTATTTACTTGACGCTTTCCGTGATGGCATGCAGTCTCTTTCAATGACGGACATGCTGTCTCTGTGCCTGCCAAATTCAAGCTACGAATTTGATAATCTGTTTAAATTCTTTAACTTTTATATGGCACAGGGCTATATAGCTGAAAAGAACCAGAAGAATTCAACTAAGCACCACAACTGGAAACAATTTAAGATACATTGTTGACAGAGAAAGGCCTAGGAAATTTTGGTCACAAAATTACTTTGAATCTCAAACATTTTGTGTTATCTGTATATGTACTGTAGAGGACATCTGACCTTAAGCAACAGTTCATTTGAGCTGTGCTGTATTTTAACTTAGGATTGAGAAATAATTCTGACATTATGATGATCTATATTTCCTTAGAGTCTGAAAAGCATTAAATGTTGAAAATACATTAATGCTTCTTTAAATCATATTGTATATTTTATCAGTAAACAAAAGGAAATAATTCTAGTTAATTATGTCTTATTGGCTATTCATTTTTCTAGAGAAAGAAAGAAAAACAGATTTGTTTGCTTATGCCAGAGGAAAACTGAAGTTGTTGATCAATGTCGCTAAATCCAGGTGCAGACATTTACTTAATGGTTTTTATATAAAAGCACAGTCATAGATTAGCAGGAAAAAAATCCATTGAAGAGATAAATTTCCAATATTCTAACCATGTCTAAAGAGTAATAATATAAGGAAAGCAACCTGTAGGATAGATTAATATGTTACTAGCAGATTCACAAAATAAAGGCTAAGGGTGGAGTCTCCAAGTCACTTTCTGAGTGGGAGACTTCCTTCTCTGCCCTGACTCAAATATATTAGGACAAAGAAAACAAGAGAATATTTATAGAAGGGACTTGTTTTTATTTTATTTATTTATTTATTTTTTATTTTTTGAGAGGGAGTTTTGCTCTTGTTACCCAGGCTGGAGTGCCATGGCGCGATCTCGGCTCACCACAACCTCCGCCTCCTGGGTTCAGGCAATTCTCCTGCCTCAGCCTCCTGAGTAGCTGGGACTACAGGCACGTGCCACCATGCCCAGCTAATTTTTTGTATTTTTAGTAGAGACGGGGTTTCACCATGTTGACCAGGATGGTCTCGATCTCTTGACCTCGTGATCCACCTGCCTCGGCCCCCCAAAGTGCTGGGATTACAGGCTTGAGCCACCACGCCTGGCCCAGGACTTGTTTTTAAATGCTTAATTGCGTTTTGACAATGGAAAAGAAAGTGGTTTTTTTTTGTTTGTTTGTTTGTTTTTTACTGGTTTTCTTTTACTTTATTTTGTTCAAGGTGGATCCAAACGAAAGAGTGAGATTTTACAAGAAATCAGAGTTTGTGTCGACCTATGCCTTTACTTAAAGATTTAGGGCATCCAAAAGGGATTGGGATCATATGAATACTACTTAATGATATCTTAAGAGAAATTTCATGCTTGAATAAAGATTCAAAAAGAAGAAATGAAGAACCATCCAACTCAAGGGTCATTAATTATGTCGTAGAGGTGTTACCGACTTTAAACTCTGAGCTATGTTCAGAAAGTGACATGTTTTTTCATCTTGAATTTGGATAGGGATTTGTTTTTGCAGATTTAATGGATAACTGGTGAAACTTTGACATATTAAGGTATTATGTATTGCTGTAGTACAGAATATGTCACATGCAAAACATTTTCTAAGACTTTTTATTATAAGGTGATAGGTTTATGAGAGAAGAAAGGACATCAGAGTATGCAGAATGGCAAGAGCTGGTGGTGTGTCTATATCGAGGTGATAGTAACATCAAGAGATTACAAAAATTGTTGATATTCGATAGATATCTGTAAACAACTTAAGATCTTTAGAAGGTCTAGTTTTCAACTGCATTTTCTTCATTTCTTTAAAAAATGAGTTAAAAGAAATAGTTTTTACCTCTTAGGTAATTTATACTGCCTCTGAGTATTTTCAAAGAAACTCACTTATCTTGATGGTTGTGTTTCTTAACTTGACAAAGAGCACCTTCATAATATAAATTCCATTTATTATTTCTGGTGTGTCTTTTCTTTGTATTTTAAATGTCAGCTGCAGTAAGTTACTTATAATTCTTCGGTGACATCTCCTCCGCAAACACAGTTTACTGCAGATAGACATATTTTAATAGTGATGAATCCAAAAATAGAAATATGTATTAGATATAAAAACTAGCAAATAAAGGAGTCATCCACTCTGATTTAGGCTATGTAGGAGAGAGTACCATAAATCTAAATTGGGTTTTGGAAAAAGATAAGGAGTTTGCCAAATACACAGTGTGTGAAACAGTCTTTAAGGATTGTGGTCATGGAGGAGAAGGCTGTTTGTAAGAAGTTGAACAGAAAAGAAGTAGCCTTTTCCTAGGTACATAAGGTAGGGAAATACATTTTAAGTAGAGAGAAAAGTTTCTACATAGGCACAGATGCATGAAAATTACGGCATGCCCAAGCATATTTAGGCTGGAGCATCAGATTTGGTTGATAAAGTAATAGGTGCTGGGTTTTTTTTTTTCATGGTTCCTTCTTTTTTTTTTTTTTTTTTTTTTTCCCACCATGTTGGTCAGGCTGGTCTTGAACTCCCAAGCTCAGGTGATCCTCCTGCCTTGGCCTCCAAAGTGCTTGGATTGCAGGCGTGAGCCACCATGCCCGGTCTTCATGGTTCCTTCTTTTGCCTCAAAGAGTGACATTTATTCAAAGAAAAAAAAAAAAAAAAAAAAAAAGACAAGCTGTCCATCCTTTGGCTCCCTTCCCTCCCGAATCCTGCTGCCCTCAGCTCCACCAAGACTGAACTCTGGCTGGGGCTAGGTGGCAGGACAGTCCCTCAGATAAGGTCAGCGAGTATGCGAAGGAATTAGTGTTTATCATCTCTCCTTATTTTACCTTTTAGTTGCCGGATGAAATTAGGGAGTCTATGAAAGCTCTTCATGCTGCAGTTTGCTCAGAAGAAAAATGGGCATAGTGATAGGACCCACCTCACAGGAATTACACAGTGAGCTATAAAAACACGTCAGCTAATACGATTATAATGATTGTTTTTAGTATTATCTATCTTCACTGACAGACTGAACTTTGTGGCAGTCTCTTTTTTTTTTTTTTTTTTTTTGAGATGGAGTTTCGCTCTTGTTACCCAGGCAATGGCGCAATCTCGGCTCACTGCAACCTCCGCCTCCTGGGTTCAGGCAATTCTCCTGCCTCAGCCTCCTGAGTAGCTGGGATTACAGGCACGCGCCACCATGTCCAGCTAATTTTTTGTATTTTTAGTAGAGACGGGGTTTCACCATGTTGACCAGGATGGTCTCCTGACCTCGTGATCCACCCGTCTCGGCCTCCCAAAGTGCTGGGATTACAGGCTTGAGCCACCACGCCCGGTCGGCAGTCTTTTTAACCCACCCGTCCTCAAATGTCTAAAGGAGAGTCAGACGACTTACATTATAAGCCATTACAATGATACTTTTGGATTAATTAATGTATACATAATTATATGAAATCATGTAAGAGATTATTGCATAAATTGTAAGGAAACTAAGTCATCGAAAGATAAAACATCACATGAAGATATTTGAAATTTATTGATATATATTTATAATCATGGCATAAATTTCTTGGAGAAAGGCAACAATTTAGGAAGCTGTTGTAGAGGTCTGCCTGACAGATGATGACAAATCACCTTATGACAATAAATAGCAATAAATATGGGGAAGAAGAAATACACTGGAGGACCGAGAGATAGGGTGGTTTTCTATGTGTGTAATGTATTGCGAGGGTCAACACTGTAGGCTCTGGAATACAGTCTGACTTCAAATTCTGTCCCCTTACTAATTCTGAAGTAATTTGCTGTGCGACCTTAGCAAATCACTACACCCCACCTCTCTATGTTTTAGATTCCTTGTCTATAAAATCAGAATTATATTAATAATTATCTCCTAAGGCAGTTTTAAGGATTAAACGAAATAATGTTTGTTAAATGCTCATTGGAATGCCATATATATAATATAATAGATGCTCAATGTTCACTACTGTCATTATTATATTATAATATAATAGATACTCAATGTTCACTACTATCATTATTACCGCTATTTGTGGCGAAATAAAGGGGTTCAATTTAGGTGATTCTAATTTGGTCTAGATAGCACTAATTAAGTAAATACTATAGTGGACTTGTCATACAAGAATTCCTTCAACTTTGAATACTGTAAATTCCACATGTCCAAGCAGGTGTGTTTGTGAATCTAAAATTAAAGAAAAAAGTATAGATGAAAACATATTGATTGGCAGTTGAGACATGTCCATTGAGCAGATGAGAAGGTTAGGGACAGACCCTTGACTCAAGGAATACATGACAGATTTTCCTAAAGCACCGTCAGAAAGGGAAGAGAAAATGGGAGAAAGAAGGGTCACGTATACCAAGTGTAACAGGCGTCAAAAGGAAGAAGTCTGATGTTCATTTTGAAAATTAGCAGTATATTGAAAAAACTTTACATACAACAATTCAAAAAGGTTGAGCAAACCCCAGACTGCAGCACCTGGAGGAACGAGTGCAAGACTGAGATAGAGATAGTATATATATATTGTTTGTGCTCTCTAATGTTATTATGAATTAATTAAGCAACACGTTTGAAGAACAGAGTCATCATTGGCTCTGAGGATGGTCGACTGCACAAGGTAAATTCTCAGAATCCTCCCAGATGGACGAGTTCAGCTAGGCATAGGGAGGTAGCATATGGATAATTCTAGAATTATCCATACCCAACTCCAGGCGGAAAAGCCAAGACAAACGAGTGTAAGAAATCACTGAACACACTCTGGTCTCCATTTCCCACTTCTCACCGCCTTCCTCACCCTCATCGTGAATGGAAATCTGGGAGTCATGTTGTCTCCCACTGAAATGATATTTATTTTTCAGCCCACAGGGAACCCCGACTGGTTGGAGGGGACATCCCCTGTTCTGGACGTGTCGAAGTGAAGCATGGCGACTCGTGGGGCTCCGTCTGTGATTCTGATTTCTCTCTGGAAGCCGCCAGTGTGCTATGCAGGGAATTGCAGTGTGGCACAGTTGTCTCTATCCTGGGCGGAGCTCACTTTGGGGAGGGAACTGGACAGATCTGGGCTGAAGAATTCCAGTGTGAGGGACACGAGTCCCATCTTTCACTCTGCCCCGTAGCATCCCGCCCAGACGGAACCTGTAGCCACAGCAGGGATGTTGGAGTAGTCTGCTCAAGTAAGACCCAGATAACATCTTGAATCGGTTCCCATCCTGTGAAAGGGACAGGGTGAGGGAGTCACAGCTGACTTTTTCTAAAGCCGTGTCTCCTTGCAGGATACACGGAAATTCGCTTGGTGAATGGAAAGACCCCATGCGAGGGCAGAGTGGAGCTCAAAACCCTTGGGGCCTGGGGATCCCTCTGCAACTCTCACTGGGACATAGAAGATGCCCACGTTCTTTGCCAGCAGCTTAAATGTGGAGTCGCCCTTTCTACCCCAAAAGGAGCACGTTTTGGAAAAGGAAATGGTCAGGTCTGGAGGCACATGTTTTACTGCACTGGGACTGAGCGGCACATAGGAGATTGTCCTGTAACTGCTCTGGGTGCTTCGCTATGTCCTTCCGGGCAAGTGGCCTCCGTGATCTGCTCAGGTAAGAGAATGAAGGGCAGCCAGTGAATTAAGAGCAGTTGTACATAGGGGATGAAGAACAAAAGTGAAAGGCAGTGATTCGTTCTGAAGGGTCGTGAGAAGAATGAATACGAATTCATGCTTCAGAATATTGACCTCATTTGTCTTTTCAGAGAGTGAGCAAACCTCATTTTGATGGAGTCATAGGTGTCCAATGCTTACTGTGTGCCAAGCCCATCTCAAAGCACCTGATTTATTTCAAACTTGTTGATCGTCCACCCTCCCCCCTCTCTCTAAGCTCTTTGTCCTCACTCATGCAGATAACGTGCCATCTGACCCCTCCAACCTTTTGCATCTCATATGACTGAGTACTTTGGTGTTTGCAGGGAACCAGTCCCAAACGCTGTCCCCATGCAATTCATCATCCTTGGGCCCGACAGGGCCTACCACTCCAGAAGAAAGCGCTGTGCCCTGCATAGGTGAGACTCTGTGACCCATCTATGAAGATATGAATAACACGCATCCCTCCATCCTTTGGAATGCTTGTTATTAACACTTCCATTTCTCTTTGCAGAGAGTGGTCAGCTTCGCCTGGTAAACGGAGGAGGTCGCTGCGCCGGGAGAGTAGAGATCTATCATGAGGGCTCCTGGGGCACCATCTGTGATGACAGCTGGGACCTGAGTGACGCTCATGTCGTGTGCAGACAGCTGGGCTGCGGGGAGGCCGTGAATGCCACGGGTTCTGCTTATTTTGGGGAAGGAACGGGGCCCATCTGGCTGGACGAGATGAAATGCAGTGGAAAAGAATCCCGCATCTGGCAGTGCCGTTCACACGGCTGGGGGCAGCAGAATTGCAGGCACAAGGAGGACGCGGGAGTCATCTGCTCAGGTAAGTCATGCGGATAACCTCTGGTCACAGTTCCACAGAGAAAGGACTGAAGAAGGGTCGTGAGGGATATTCATCCGAAAGACTTTCCTGAAAAGCACGTCCGAAAGGAATGAGCGCAGGAGTCAGGATACCGGAAGCTCGAGTTCGATGTGTCATTGCTGCCCCATGCGCAACGTGCCGTGATATTGTAAAGAGAAAAGACCAGACATGGTCTTGTAGATAATGAAGATGACAACGGAGTTCATAAGGAAGGTTTTTAATAGATCTGTTTGGAGCTGGATATTAGATAGCGATCCAATGGCACCTCTTGATAATTACGGTATTAATAAAGAAGCAGATTTAACGGGACAAGAAGAAATACACATGGTGCATCATTCTACAGGAAAAAGAGATAATTACCGCCGGCCGGGCGTGGTGGCTCACGCCTGTAATCCAAGCAGTTTGGAGGCCAAGGCGGGTGGATCACCTGAGGTTGGGAGTTCAAGACCAGCCTGACCAACACGGTGAAACCCCATCTTTAAAAAAAAAAAAAATTAATTAATCAATTAATTAAAAAAAAGATAATTACCATGCACAAGCAATTTTTCATGGCAGATAAATGAGTTTACTTGTCATAGAAACAAAAATTAACATGAGATGACTGCCCTTGCTTTGTATACATGAGGAGTTTTAGAAAACGTTCTGAAATTTAAAAATGTACTATTTCATAATATATAGGGAGAAACAGTACTATGAGTCAGTAACTTAAGGAAGTGAAAAACTCTGTATGCCAGAAGTGATTCATTCCTATTTTAATGACATGAGTCTGGTAGAAGGCATGCACCGCAAAACTGAAGTGTCAGCAAATGAACTATGTCATTTTAAGACATGTACTCACAACATTGATTTTAGTTCCGAAGTGTCTAACAATTTTAACTGTCAAAGACAGTTGCAAAATGACCACCACCACCAGAGTATTTTTGGGGAAAAAAAAATCCAAACTATGTAATTGAAACAGGCTCTGAGCCTTTGAGATCTGGAAAGCCTCTTAGAATCACTGAGCGTAATCTAAAGAGGTCCCTGAGTACAAAACCTCACACTAAAAAACTGTAATATATTTGTAGAATAAACACTCTTATTTTAATAGCATCTATGAACTTATGCAGAAGTTACTAAAGAATTATTAGTAACTGACATATTATACGTATTTTTAAAGCCATTCTTACATCAAGGTAAAGGGAAGGAGTCTGTAAATCTTCAGGAAAGATGCAAAACTACTGATTCTGTGTTTCGCTGCAGAGTTCATGTCTCTGAGACTGACCAGTGAAGCCAGCAGAGAAGCCTGTGCAGGGCGTTTGGAAGTTTTTTACCATGGAGCCTGGGGCAGTGTTGGTAGGAGTGGCATGTCTGAAACCACTGTAAGTGTGGTGTGCAGGCAGCTGGGCTGTGCAGACAGAGGGAAAATCAATGCTGCCTCTTTAGACAAGGCAACATCCATTCCCATGTGGGTGGACAATGTTCAGTGCCCAAAAGGACCCGACACACTGTGGCAATGCCTGTCATCTCCATGGGAGCAGAGACTGGCCAACCCCTTGGAGGAGACCTGGATCACATGTGACAGTGAGTATCCATTAACCCATATGAAAATTCCATTCTGCAGCCCCACTCTCATCTTCTGATAAGGCACATTGGATTTTATTTTTCTATTCGCATACTGGCTTAAGGTGTTAGATCTAATTAAGCAAGGATGGGCAACCTGTGGGTAATATCTATTCTACTTGGATGGTGTAGTTGATTTTATTTAATTTGACCTGTAGATATTCAGGACCAGTGATTATTATTCCAAAGGAGATCATACTTCCCATGGTCTGCTGGAAAGATTTTCTCAATTGCCTTGTCTGAGGAGGAGAGAATATGTAATTTAATATTTGACTGTGGAATGGTCTACTTTACCTTTCCCATTTTTCAAATATTATCTCGTTACACTAATATAAGGAGAAAAGCAGTCAGAAAGATCAGTCCTGAAGTATTTCTACACTCGACATCTTCTTGAAATGTAAGATTTCTATCAACCTGGCAATTTCCCAAGATCTTGTCTACTTGAAAGAAACTGACATCACATATTTATAATGTTAACTTTAATCATTTAACATTTACTGAGTCACACCATGTATCTTACATGCAGGATGAAATACACCTAGTTTGCTGAAATGACAAGTCCTCTCATAAAAGATAAATTTTGTAAAAATAGAAATTTAAAAATGCACATTCAGTAACATTTTAAATCGTTTTTATTTTTTAAGTTTCAAATCTCTATTTTCCCCTGTGAACTCTTCGAAGCTTTTAGAAATCTTAGAAATAGCCTACATGTCTCTGATTTTTCAGACAAGATAAGACTTCAAGAAGGACCTACTTCCTGTTCCGGGCGTGTGGAGATCTGGCATGGGGGCTCCTGGGGGACGGTGTGTGATGATTCCTGGGACTTGGACGATGCTCACGTGGTGTGTCAACAACTTGGCTGTGGTCCAGCTTTGAAGGCATTCAAAGAAGCAGAGTTTGGTCAGGGGACTGGACCCATATGGCTCAATGAAGTCAAGTGCAAAGGGAATGAGTCTTCCTTGTGGGATTGTCCTGCCAGACGCTGGGGCCACAGTGAATGTGGGCACAAGGAAGACGCTGCAGTGAATTGTACAAGTAAGTGCCAGAAGCCTGGATTGAGCTTGTAATCTCTGGCAGCAAAGCGGGGTTGGGCAGTGATGTGTGTTGTGTAAAAAACCAGACTTATCAACACAGGGATCTGTTTGGGATTCTCATTAGAAAAGCATACTGTCTCTACTGAAAGAATGATGAAAACAATTGTTATATACTGGCCTTGACCAAGGAAAAGCGTATGACCTATATCCATTGTGCAGAGAAAAAAAGACTAGAAGACTCTAGTTTTAGATGGGAAAGAGTTACTTACTTGGTTGAGACGGACTAAGAGTTCAGAGGAGGAAATGAAAATGTTTGTGCTATATATCACTCAAAGAATTAAGCCTCTTTCTCTTTTCTCCTACAGATATTTCAGAGCACAAAAACCCACAAAAGGCCACAACAGGTATAGTATGGCGTTAATGATCATGGGACTAATTATCTGCATACATAGTATTTTTGTTGTTGTTGTTTAGAAATTTTAGGTCGGAAGAGGTTCTGCGGATTTGATATTTACGTAAGAGATCCTGTATTTGACCTAAGAGAGAGAGTCAGTGACTAGGGACCTTGGTATTTTCGATAAGACATAATCCGATCTCTTGATATTTACTTAGGTCACTCATCCCGTCAGCCATCCCTTATTGCATTCGGGATCCTTGGGGCTGTTCTGTTGGTCATCTTCGTCACATTATTCTTCTTGACTCGAAAGCGAAGACAAAGACAGCGGCTTGCAGGTTTGAGTCAAATTAGGGTTTATCTAATGTGTCTACAGGATAAGGTAGTTCTTGGGAAGAAAAAAAAATACTAGACTCAAGTCTAATGGCCAGAAAGATGGAATCTAAAAGAAGTTTGAGCTGTTTCTCAAAATAGAGGGAAGGGCCAGGCATGGTGGCTCACACCTGTAATCCCAGCACTTTGGGAGGCCAAGGCAGGAGGATCACTTGAGTCCAGGAGTTCAAGACCAGCCTTGACAACACATGGAGCCCTATTTCTACAGATTTTTTTTTTCTTTTTTTAAATAGAGGGAATACGATTTCTGAGGAGAAATGGGGCTTTAGGTTGCATTGATGATTCTTGTGCTCTATCTACATGCTTAATTAGAGCATTATAGAATTGAAAGTTCAGAATGAGTATCTTATATATTGTTTAGGATGACATTTTGCCTCAACAGTTATTTTCTCTTACTGGAATCAATCGCCGTATTAGAAATTTCGCTGTTCTGTTGAGCAAGGTATTAGGCTCTGAAGATACAGACATGGGCAATACATCTTGGTGGAGCTTCAAGTCTAGTGGAAGAGATACATACGTACACAAATACACTACAATGTAGCATTCTACTTATGCATTAATAGGAATAAGGAACAAACCGGCCACAGAGAAGGGAGTAATTAACTGAAAGGGGAGGGGCGTTGCTGGAAGCTTCAAAGAGGCTTGGGAGACTAATTTGGAACATAGAGGCTCAGAGAATTGGGTGAGGAACATTCTAGAAAAGAAGATGTGCAAGTGTAGAGAAGCCTAAAGGATGAAGCATTTCTTGTTGTTTTTTTTTTTTTTTCCGTGGGGCGGGGGGAGTAAAAGTTGAGTGCAAGGAGAGAGAGGCTGCTTAGTCTGAAGAGAAAAGGCACAAATTACGAAGTTCTTATGTTTCACAGTAAGATTCATAGTCATTAAAGAGTATTATGTAGGGGGGTGACATGGTCAGAGGTCTTTTGGGAAGCTCTTTTGGCAACAGGATGTATGAAGGATTCAAGGAAAACCACGTGACTGACAGGGATGGCATTTTCTAACAGTTGAGGTGAGAAATGAAAGGTACTAAAATCACAGTGAGAACGGAGGGGAGAGAGAAGACTTTTAGAGAGACTTAAGCAAAGCTCCGGTGAGTTATGGAAGACTGCTGGCTTACTTGGGGAAGAAAAGTGGGTTGTTACAGTACGACAATGGCAGTGGGGACGATTGAGCCTTGTGCCTATTTCATTTGAGTGTGTGGCATTATACGGGAAGAGCGTGCGGTAGAATGGGGTAGAAACAATAGCATGCATAAAGACGAGGTATGTTTGCAGCGCTGGGAAAAAGCACACAGACAGGAAAGAACATTTTCGTTGTGATGGCTGATCTCTAACCTACGATCTCTGTTGTCAGTTTCCTCAAGAGGAGAGAATGTTGTCCACCAAATTCAATACCGGGAGATGAATTCTTGCCTGAATGCAGATGATCTGGACTTAATTAATTCCTCAGGTCTGTAGGTTCTTGGAGGGTCTATCGCCCTGGGGCTCAGACCAGTGGCCTCAATTGAGGCCGAGACATTTTACTTTGATAAACAGTTTAAAAAATCTAAAACTGTAGTAGGAAGCTTAGATGCACAGAAGGGACAAGAATGACTGAAAATTATTCTTAGTGAATACCAAAATTGCAATCATAGGGAGGCCTTTAGCTTCACAGGCTTGTGATTATTTCTGACAGAGGCATGCAAAAAACCATGCGGCAGAATATTCTGAGCTGGTCCTCCTTTTATTAAAACAGATATTAATCTATATTAATCTTACAAAAGATTGTCATAAGTGACAGTTTAACTTTTTTCTTTAAATAAATTTTGTTGCCGGGCGCGGTGGCTCACGCCTGTAATCCCAGCACTTTGGGAGGCCGAGGCGGGTGGATCACGAGGTCAAGAGATCGAGACCATCCTGGTCAACATGGTGAAACCCCGTCTCTACTTAAAATACAAAAAAACTAGCTGGGCATGGTGGCACGTGCCTGTAATCCTAGCTACTCAGGAGGCTGAGGCAGGAGAATTGCCTGAACCCAGGAGGCGGAGGTTGCGGTGAGCCGAGATCGCACCATTGCACTCCAGCCTGGGTAACAATAGCAAAACTCTGTCTCAAAAAAAAAAAAAAATAAATAAAGATAAAATAACAAATTTTGTTGTGTATATTTAAAGTATCCAACAAGATTTTATGGGATGTATATAGACAGTAAAAAGCTTACTAAAGCGAAGCAAATGAACACATCTATCATCTGACATAGTTACTTTTTGTGTGTTTTTCTTGTGGCAAGAGCAGCTAAAACCTCCTGACTTGCCCCGAATCCTATATACAGTACAATTTTAGTACCTATAATTCTCACGTTGTACATTAGACCTCTAGACTGTTTGTTCATCCTACATATCTGCTACTTTGTATCCTCTGACCTAAGTACGTTTTTCACAGTTTCTTGCATTTCCATTTCCGGTTACTTTTTTTCTATAGCTTGATATTCATTATATTTTCCCTAAAAGTCGAAAAGCTTAAACTTTCCATATCTTTATTGCATGAGAAACCATCAAAATCCACAGGACTGGGCTTACTTTTCATCACAGCATGCTGCTTTGTCCTTGAACTTCAATTTAGCATGGATGCACTAATTCTGCCTCTAGGCAGCATAAATTTACTGAGTTGGAAAAAATATCTAAAAATCTATTGTCTTTATCCATGAAGGGTCCCTGACCTTCTGAGAGGGGGCTTCCTCACTTCTTCAATCCAAAGAATTATGCATCTGCTACTGTGTCAGGGATCATATTTAAAGTATAAGAAACATGTACTGTTACTTTGTCAGGAAGCATATTTAAGGAAAGGCATAGGAGAGACTCTATCTGCCCTCTAAATCACACATGCCTGTGGCTAGTGTTTTTAGTTGTTCAAAGAGGCTCACAGTTACTTGAGGAGAGGTCTGGTTTATTTCCCAGTAATTATTTTCTTCCTTTCAGAAAATTCCAATGAGTCAGCTGATTTCAATGCTGCTGAACTAATTTCTGTGTCTAAATTTCTTCCTATTTCTGGAATGAAAAAGAAGGCCATTCGGAGGCACACTGAAAAGGAGAATGGGAATTTATAACCTGATGAGGTGAGTGATGAGAATTTATTAGTCATTGTTCAAAACAGCTACATTTCTTTTGAGTACTGAAAACTCCTCTGGCATTAGAAAGAAAGAATGTATGTATACGTGTTTTATATGCTTATGTGCATATGTTTGTATACGTATATATCTATATTGAGAATATGTAAAAGTTTATTATAAAATAACTCATTCATCTCTTAATTATACATACACACATATATAGTAAGCAATAATAACACATCCATAGAGCTAAGGAGAAACTGAGTAAACAAATGTAAATAAATCTTTTGAAGACATTACAGGTATCATTTAAGGAAAAAGATAAGACATACTATTCATCTGCATTGTATAATACATGCTATGGCAATGATTATTCAAGACACTACAAGAATGCAGAAAGTTTGCCTAAGAAAATTTGGGGTTGCTGTAAGATGATGTGATATTTAAGGTAAACTTTAAAGATGACTGAAAAATAGACAATTCCAAAGAAAGGACACAGTATGTGCAAACTAGAGGCAGAAAAAAGAACCACGCCTTTAGGGAACTATAAGTTTTTTATTCAAGTACGCATATTGAACATATTTATGGTAACAAGTAGTACCTTGAGCACTCAAGCGACAGAGATAAAAGATACTATTGGCAAAGACATGATTGTTTAATAAAAGATATCATAGTCTATAGGTGGCAATCTGAAGAGGTCATGTGGAGAGAAATAGGTGGTGAGAATCTAAGCTGAAAAGGCCGCAGAGAGCCCTATAATGAATGGTCTTACCTGCTGTATTTTATGTTCATATTTCATTTTGGGGTCTGTTGAGGTGGTGAAGAGCTTTGAAAGTTTCAGATGAGACAAGATGATTAGAATTGCATTTTACAACTTGCTTTCGTGAGAAAAACACAAAAGAGAAAAAATTTAAAATGTGAACCAGATGTACAGTTAAGCTATACATCAAAAGAAAAAGATTGTGAGATGTGTTGCTGGATACATTCTCTGTTTTTAAAATGACAATTTGGGGACAACTACATCTAGAAATGAAATGCAGAAAAAGTATTTCTTATAGAAATATTATTTATGGCATATAAGGAATATAGATGAGACAAAGTATACAAAATGTAAATTGTGAACATCTCTAAAATGCAGAGCCAATTTTATATACTACATACACACACGTATACATGGAGTTCTTATAAACTGTACAGAGCACAAAAGGGTTAATATATGTGAATGTAAATTGTATGTATGTGTATGTGTAACATCCAATGGATAATTGGGAAAAGTTAGGAAAAGACAATTTGCACAAAATGAATTTCAAATGACAGATATTTTTAAGTGTCCCGGAGGACTGAAATTATAATTAACAACGAGGTATCACGTTACACAAAACAGACTAACAAAAATATAAAATATCATTAATATTGCTTACTGGTGGGAATACAGAGAAAAAGGTCATTTCAAACACTGCTCTTGGAAGTGTGAGATACGGTAACCTTTGGAGAAAGGAATCAGGCAACAAAGGGAGAGTTGAAAGCAGGGAAATCGGAGATAGGGCTTGGCAGGTCCCACCCCGCAAAGTCCAGCAAACGGAAGCCGTCTTGCTAGAGTTTTGCAGCCAGCTCATCAGTTCGAACTCCAGCCGGGAAGATGGAGCTTGGTGGGAGGAATGACGCCCGCCATTGGGAAGGCGGGTCTAACCTCACCAGTGTAAACCAAACCCAGAGGAAGACCACCCAGCAGCCGGGCCAAGCCGGAGTGAGCGCAGCCCGGCCTCCGCAGACAGCCTTATCAAGCGGCTTCCAGGCGACTGCGTAACCAAAAAACCGCCTCATACAGGAACAATTATTTTCAAAGCTTCACAGATCCTTTGACCCAACAATTCTATCTCTGAGAATTTCTTCCAATACCAATAAAGTCACTAGTATGTAATGACAAATATACGAAGATTCCTTTTTGCAATGTTGTTGATAGTGGCAAAAACCTAGAAACAAAGTGATTGCTGCTTGATGGAGTAGTGGCTGGAAAAATTATGATTTATCCAATCAAAAAAGGAAAAATCACCTATACAATATGACAACATGATTCTATTTCTATGTCGGCTATAATTAAATATAATGTTTACATCTATAAAATTATGCATTTATATGTGCATAAAGAAGCTAAATATTCTAGCAGTGTTGTAAAATAAGAACTATGAATAAGTTTAGATTTATAATCCAAAGCATGTGAATGTTTTCTGATGTGATAAATAATAATCGAACTACTTTTTCCTTAAGGAGTAATCACTGCTTAATAACTGCTTCAGAATCACAAGGGTGATTTTGAAAATACTGTTTCTTTTTTTAAAAACTTTGACTTTAAGTTACGGATACATGTGCAGAACAGGCAGGTTTGTTTCATGTGGTTTGCTGCACCTATCAAGACATCATCTAGGTTTTGAGCCCCACATGCATAAGATATTTGTCCTAAAGCTCTCCCCGCCTTTACCACCCACCCCCTCCCAGGCCCTGGTGTATGATGTTCCCCTCCCTGTGTCCATGTGTTGTTTCTCATTGTTCAACTCCCACTAATGAGTGAGAACAAGTAGTGTTTGGTTTTCTGTTCTTGTGTTAGTCTGCTGAGAATGATGGTTTCCAGCGTCATCCATGTCCCTTCAAAGGACATGAACTCATCCTTTTTTATGGTTGGGTGGTATTCCATGGTGCATATGTGCCACATTTTCTTTATCCAGTCTATTTTTGATGGGCATTTAAGTTGGTTCCATGTCTTTGCTATTGTAAATGGTGCTGCAATAAACATACACGTGCATGTGTCTTTATCATAGAATTATTTATAGTTCTTTGGGTATATACCCAGTAATGGGATTGCTGGGCCAAATGGTATTTCTGGTTCTAGATCCTTGAGGAATTGCTGTGTTGTCTTCCACAATGGCTGAACCAATTTACACTGCCACCAACAGTGTAAAAGCATTCCTATTTCTCTACATTCTATTCACCATCTGTTGTTTCCTGACGGTTTAATGATCGCCGTTCTAACTAGCATGAGATGGTATCTCATCGCAGTTTTGATGTGCATTTCTCTAATGATCAGTGATGATAAGCTTTTTCACATATGTTTGTTGACAACGTAAGTGTCTTTTCTTGAGAAGTGTCTGTTCATATTCCCACTTTTTGATGGGATTGTTTTTTTCTTATAAATTTGTTTAAGTTCCTTGTAGATTCTGGATGCTAGACTTGTCAGATGCATAGATTGCAAACATTTTCTCCCATTCTGTAGGTTGCCTGTTCACTCTGATGATAGTTTCTTTTGCTGTGTAGAAGCTCTTTAGATTAATTAGGTCCCATTTGTCAAATGTTGCTTTTGTTGCAATTCCTTTCAGTTTTTAGTCTTGAAGTCTTTGCCCATGCCTATGTACTGAGTGCTATTGTCTAGATTTTCTTCTCATATTTTTGTGGTTTTAGGTGTTATGTTTAATTCTTTAATGCATCTTGAGTTAGTTTTTGTATAAGGTGTAAGGAAGGGGTCCAGTTTGTTTTCTGTATATGGCTAGCCAATCCTCCCAGCACCATTTATTAAATAGGGAATCTTTTTCCCCATTGTTTGTTTTTGTCAGGTTTGTTGAAGACCAGATGGCTGTAGATGTGTGGTGTTATTTCTGAGGCCCCTGTTCTGTTCCATTGGTCTATAACTGTTTGGGTACCAATACCATGCTGTTTTGGTTATTGTAGCCTTGTAGTATAGTTTGAAGTCAGGTAGCGTGATGCCTCCAGCTTTGTACTTTTTGCTTAGGATCATATTGGCTATACAGTCTCTTTTTTGGTTCCATATGAAATTTAAAGTAGTTTTTTTCTAATTCTGTGAAGAAAGTCAATGGTAGCTTGATGGAGACAGCATTGAATCTGTAAATAATTTTGGGCAAAATGGCCATTTTAACAATATTGACTCTTTTTAACTATAAGCATGGAATGTTTTTTTCATTTGTTTGTGTCCTCATTTATTTCCTTGAGCACTGGTTTGTAGTTCTCCTTGAAGAGGTCCTTTATATCCCTTGTAAGTTGTATTTCTAGGTATGTTATTCTTTCTGTAGCAAGTGTGAATGGGAGTTCACTCATGATTTGATTCTTTGCTTATCTATTATTGGTATACAGAAATGCTTGTGATTTCTGCACATTGATTTTTGTATCCTGAGACTTTGCTGAAGTTGCTTATCAGCTTAAGGAGATTTTGGACTGAGACAATGGGGTTTTCTAAATATACAAGCATGTCATCCATAAACAGAGGTAATTTCAGTTCCTCTTTTTCTATCTGAATACCCTTTATTTCCTTCTCTTGCCTGATTGCCCCGACCAAAACTTCCAATATACTCTGTTGAATAGGAGTGGTGAGAGAGGGCATCCTTGTCTTGTGCCAGTTTTCAAAAGGAATGCTTCCAGCTTTTGCCCATTCAGTATGATATTGGCCATGGGTTTGTCATAAATAGCTTTTATTATTTTGAGATATGTTCCATCAATACCTAGTTTATTGAGAGTTTTTAGCATGAAAAGGTGTTGAATTTTATCGAAGGCCTTTTCTGTATCTATTGAGATAATCATGTCGTTTTGGTCTGTGGTTCTGTTTATATGATGGATTACATTTATTGACTTGTGTATTTTGAACCAGTCTTGCATCCCAGGGATGAAACCAACTTGATCAAGGTAGATAAGCTTTTTGATGTGCTGCTGGATTCAGTTTGCAAGTATTTTATTAAGGATTTTCCCATCAGTGTTCATTAGAGATATTGGCCTGAAATTTCCTTTTTTTGTGTGTGTCTCTTCCAGGTTTTGGTATCAGGATGATGCTGGCCTCATAACATGAGTCAGGGAGGAGTCCGTCCCTTTCTAATTTGGAAATAGTTTCAGAGGAATGGTATTAGCTTTTCTTTGTATTTCTGGCAAAATTTGGTTGTGAATTCATCTGGTCCTAGGCTTTGTTTGTTTGTTTGTTTTGGATGGTAGGCTATTAATTACTTCCTCAATTTCATAACTTGTTATTCTTCTATTCAGAGATTCTACTTCTTCCTGGTTTAGTCTTGGGAGGGTGTATGTGTTGAGGAATTTATCTATTTCTTCTAGATTTCTTAGCTTATTTGTGTAGATGTGTTTGTAGTATTCTCTGGTGGTAATTTCTAATTCTGGGATCAGTGGTGATATCCCCTTTATCAATTTTTATTGTATCTATTTGATTATTCTCTCTTCTATTCTTTATTAGTCTGGCTAGCAGTCTATTTTGTCTTTTCAAAAAATCAACTCCTGGATTGATTGATTTTTTGAAGGTTTTTTTTCTGTCTCTATTTAGTTTAGTTCTGCTGATCTTAGTTATTTCTTGTCTTCTGCTAGCTTTTGAATTTGTTTGCTCTTGCTTCTCTAGTTCTTTTAATTGTAATGTTAGGATGTTGATTTTAGATATTTCCTGCTTTCTGATATGTACATTTAGTGCTATAAATTTCGCTCTTAACACTGCTTCAGCTGTGCCCCAGAGATTCTGGTATGTTGTGTCTTTGTTCTTATTGGTTTCAAAGAACTTCATTATTTCTGCCTTAATTTTGTTATTTACCCAGTAGTCATTCAGGAGCAGGTGGTTCAGTTTCCATGCAGTTGTGTGGTTTTGAGTGAGTTTCTTTTTTTTCTTTTTTTCGTGTGTGTGTTTTTGTTGTTGTTGAGTGAGTTTCTTAGTCTTGAGTTCTAATTTGATGGCACTGTGGTCTGAGACTTTGTTATGCTTTCCATTCTTTCACATTTGCTGAGGAGTATTTTGCTTCCAATTACGAGGTCGATTTTAGAAAAAGTGCTATGTGGTGCTGAGAAGAATGTATATTCTGTTGATTTGGGGTGGAGAGTTTTGTAGATGTCTATTAGGTCCATTTGGTCCAGAGCTGTTAATTTTCTGCCTCATTGATCCATCTGATATTGACAATGGGGTATTGAAGTTTCCCACTATTATTGTGTGGTAGTCTAAGTCTTTTTGTAGGTCTCTAAGGTCTTGTTTTATGAACTGGGTGCTCCTGTATTGGGTGCATATATATTTAGGGTAGTTATCTCTTCTTGTTGCATTGATCCCTTTACCATTATGTAATGCCCTTCTTTGTCTTTTTTCATCTTTGTTGATTTAAAGTCTGTTTTATCAGAGACTAGGATTGCCACCTTAGCTTTTTTTTTTTCTTTCCATTTGCTTGTTAAGTCTCCATCCATTTATTTTGAGCCTATGTGTGTTTTTGAATGTGACATGGGTCTTCTGAATACAGCACACTGATGAGTCTTAACTCTTTATCCAATTTGCCAGTCTGTATCTTTTAATTGGGGGCATTTAGCCCATTTACATTTAAAGTTAATATTGTTATGTGTGAATTTGATCCTGTCATCAAGATGCTAGCTGGTTATTTTGCTCATTAGTTGATGCAGTTTCTTCATAGTGTCATTGGCTTTTATATTTTGGTTTGTTCTTGCAGTGGCTGGTACTGGTTTTTCCTTTCCATATTCAGTGCTTTCTTCAGGAGCTCTTGTAAGGCAGACCTGGTGGTGACAAAATCCCTCAGCATTTGCTTGTCTGTATGGGATCTTATTTCTCATTTCCTTATGAAGCTTAGTTTGGCTGGATATGAAACTTTGGATTGAAATTTTTTTCTTTGAGAATGTTGAATATTGGCCCCCACTCTCATCTGGCTTGTATGGTGTCTGCAGAAAGATTTGCTGTTAGTCTGATGGGCTTCCCTTTGTAGGTAATCTGACCTTCCAAATGATCACAACTCCTATCCAGCAAGGGCACGAAACTGCAGAAAATGAGTCTGATGAATTGACAGAAGTAGGCTTCAGAAAATGGGTAATAACAAACTCCTCCAAGCTAAAGGAGCATGTTCTAACCCAATGCAAGGAAGCTTTCTGGCTGCCCTTAACATTTTTTCCTTCATGTCAACCTTGGTGAATCTGATGATTATGGGTCTTGGGGTTGCTCTTCTTGAGGAGTATCTTTGTGGTGTTCTCTGTATTTCCTGAATTTGAATGTTGGCCTGTCTTGCTAGTTTGGAGAAAGTCTTCTGGATAGTATCCTGAAGTGTATTTTCCAACTTCGTTCTATTCTCCTTGTCACTCTTAGGTACACCAATCAATCATAGGTTCAGTCTTTTCGCATAGTCCCACATTTCTTGGAGGCTTTGTTTGTTTGTTTTCATTCTTTTTTCTCTGATCTTGTCTTCATGCCTTTTTTCAGTAAGTTGTTCTTCAGTCTTTAATATTCTTTCTTCCACTTGATTAATTCAGCTATTGATACTTGCGTATGATTCAGAAAGTTCTCATGCTGTGTTTTTCAGCTCCATCAGGTCATTTAGTTTCTTCTGTAAACTAGTTATTCTACTTAGCAGTTCCCGTAACCCTTTTCAAAGTTCTTAGCTTCCTCGCATTGGGTTAGAACGTGCTCCTTCAGCTTGGAGGAGTTTGTTATTATCCATTTTCTGAAGCCTACTTCTGTCAATTCATCCAACTCATTTTCTGCACGGTTTCTTGCCCTTGCTGGAGAGTCGTGACCATTTGGAAGAAGAGCCGTTCTGGTTTTTGGAATTTTTAGCACTTAGGCACAGCTTTTTTTCTGTCTTCATCGATTTATCTACCTCCGATGTTTGAGGTGATGACCTTTGGTTGGGGTTTTTGTGTGCATTCCTTTTTGTTGATGTTGATGTTATTGCTTTCTGTTTGTTAGTTTTCTTTCTACCAGTCAGGCCTCTCTGTGGCAGGTCTGCTGCAGTTTGCTGGTGGCCCACTCCAGACTCTATTTGCCTGGATGTCACCAGTGGAGGCTGCAGAACAGCAAAGATTTCTGCCTGTTCCTTCCTGTGGATGCTTCATCCCAGAGGGGCACTGGCCTGATGCCAGCCAGAGCTCTACTATATGAGGTGTCTGTTGATTCCTGTTGGGAGGTCTCTCCCAGTCTGGAGGCATGGGGAGTATGGTGATGGATCCACCTGAGGAGGCAGTGTGTCCCCAGCAGAGCTCCCTTGCTGTGCTGGGACAATTCTCTGCCAGGACCCCCTACTCTCCTCAGCACTCTCAGGCAAAAACCACCTACTCAAGTCTCAGTAATGGCAGCCATCCCTCCCCCACCAAGCTTGATTGTCCGAGGTTGACGTCAGACGGCTGTGCTAGCAGAGTTTCAAGCCAGTGGCTCATAGCTTGCTATGCTCAGTGGGAGTGGGACCCGCTGAGTAAGACCACTTGGCTTCCTGGCTTTAGCCACCTTTAAAGGGGACTGAATGGTTCTGTCTCCCTGGGGTTCCAGGCACCACACTCAGTTGGAAATACAGAAATCACCCACCTTTTGCTTTGATCTCACTGGGAGCTGCAGACTGGAGCTGTTTCTATTCGGCCATCTTGCCAGCTTCTAAAAATGACATTTGTTAATTTCTCTGTATTTCCATGGAATAAAAGTAATTCTCATGCACACGGAAGTTAAAAAAAAAAAAACAAGCATTTAAGGTTTCTTATCAGGAAAGTAGTATAATTTTAACATAAGTGAGTCTGTCTCTGTGTTATAATATAATGAATTCTTACATGCATCTGAAGAGGAAAATGACATTTTTCTATTTATGGTTTTAGTTCAGCCTTGAAGATACCTTGATGAAGACCTGGACTATTGAATGGAGCAGAAATTCACCTCCCTCATTGACTATTACAGTTGCATTTCTATGGAGTTCTTCTTCTCCTAGTGTTCCTAAGACTGCTGCTGAATTTATGAAAGTTAAGGTTGTGAATGTGACTACTTAATGGTGTATATGAGACTTTCAAGGGAATTAAATAAATAATTAAGAATATTACTGATTTGAGTATGTGTTAACTATTTTTTTCTTGATTCTATTAATTTCTAAATGGGCTTCCTAATTTTTTCTAGAGTTTCCTAAGTATATTATAATGTCTTTTATTTGACAGTGTTTCCATTTGCGTATACAGCACTATATATTTTTCCTTATTTGGTTTGAATAATGTAAAACCTAAAACTTAAAAAAACAAAACCCTGTAAGACAACCTAGGTAATACAGTTCGGGACATGGGCAGGGCAAAGATTTTATGATGAAGCCAAAAGCAATTGCAATACAAACAAAAACTGACAAATTGGATCTAGCCGAAGAGCTTCTTCACGGCAAAATCAACTATCAAGACAGTAAACAGACAACCTACAGAATGGGAGAAAATGTTTGCAAACTATGCATCTAACAAAGGTGTAACATCCAGCCTCTGTAAGAAACTTAAATTTACAAGAAGAAAACAACCCCATTAAAGACTGGTCAAAGACGAGAACAAACACTTTTCAATAGAAGACATACATGCAGCCAACATGCATATGAAAAAAAACTCGATATCACTAATGGGTAGAGAAACGCGAATTAGAACCACGATGAGATACTATGTCACATCAGTCAAAACGATTATTAAAAAGTAAAAAAAAAAAAAAAACAAAAAAAACAGATACTGGCAAGATGGTGGAGAGAAAAGAATGCTGTTGGTGGGAGTGTAAATTAGTTCAACCATTGTGGAAGACAATGTGGTGATTCCTCAAAGACCTTAAAGACAGAAATACCAGTTGAATCAGCAATGCCATTACTGTAAGTCATTCTGTTGTAAAGACACATGCACGTGTGTGCTCATTGCAACACTATTCCCAATAGCAAAGTCTTGGAATCAACCTAAATGGCCATCAATGGAAGACTGGATAAAGAAAATGTAATATATATACACCAAGGAATTCTGTGCAGTGAGACTATGTCCTTTGTAGGAACAGGGACGGAGCTGGAGGCCATTATCCTTAGCAAACTAAGGCAGGAACAGAAAACCAAATGCCATACGTTCTCACTTATAAGCGGGAGCTAAATGACGAGAACATGTGGACACATAGAGGGGAACAAAACACACTGGGTTTTTTGGAAGGTGAAAGGTGGGAGGAAGGAGAGGATCAGGAAAAATAACTAATGGGTGCTAGGCTTAATAACTGGGCGACGAAATAAGCTGTTGGACAATCCCCCAGGACACAGGCTTATCACTGTAACAAACCTGCACGTGTAACCCTAAACTTAATTCAAGGCCGGGCGCGGTGGCTCAAGCCTGTAATCCCAGCACTTTGGGAGGCCGAGGCAGGTGGATCACGAGGTCAAGAGATCGAGACCATCCTGGTCAACGTGGTGAAAACCCATCTCTACTAAAAATACAAAACATTTAACTGGGCATGGTGGCGCGTGCCTGTAATCCCAGCTACTCAGGAGGCTGAGGCAGGAGAATTGCCTGAACCCAGGAGGCGGAGGTTGCGGTGAGCCGAGATCGAGCCATTGCACTCCAGCCTGGGTAACAAGAGCGAAACTCCGTCTCAAAAATAAATAAATAAATAAATAAATAAATAAATAAATAAATAAATAAGAGAATTCAAAGAGGATTGAGTGTTGTTACCTAAATCTGTGGTCATGGTAGCCTCTCAGCACGAGGGGGCACCATAAGCCCCAGAATGCTACAATTTTTTTTTTTTTTGAAACGGAGCCTCACTCTGTTGCCCAGGCTGGAGTGTAATGGCGCGATCTCAGCTCACAGCTCACTGCAACCTCTGCCTCCTGGGTTCAAGCAATTCTCCTGCCTCAGTCCCTCGAGTAGCTGGGATTATAGGTGTACTCCACCATGCTGGGCTAATTTTTGTGTTTTTAGTGGAGACAGGATTTCACCATGTTGGTCAGGCTGGTCTTGAACTCCTGACCTCAGGTGATCTGCCTGCCTTGGCCTCCCAAAGTGCTGGGATTACAGGAGTCAGTCACCACGTCCGGCCAGAACACTATGATTTTTGCAAACTCAGATACACAGACTTCGTGGACTTGGGGAAGATAAAAGAGAATTCCCTGGGTTCCCAGGTGGAGTCTCCTGCTGTCTTCCTTCAGTTTCTCCGGAGCATGAGTCTCTTTCTATGCTGGGCTGCCCGGAGATGTGGGAGGTATCATTCAGGCACTCTCATGGCCACCACAGCTGGCATCACACTGAGTCACACCTGAGGCCAATGGCCTCCTAGACCAACACAGTGCTTGGGTTCACCCAAGGTCTGCAGACACTACCACCTGCCTACCACCGACGTTTACTGAAGACCCAAGGCTACTTTAGTCAGCAGGTGGGGAATTCTGCTATGGATGAGTGTGTCCCATCAGAACAGTGGATTCACTTTTGGCCTGGGTGGGCTTAGAAATGCGATTCAGGAGGAAAGGCTTGGAAGTGAGGTCCTCAGGAATCTGCCTGGTGCTTTATTTTACTGTGGCTCAACAGATACCTGAGTTGCCAAAGTACTCGATATTCCTCCGTCTTCTTTCCCAAAGTGGAAGGGGTCTCTCCATCTACTCTCTGTCTGGAGTTGAGTTGAGAGGTGACGTAGGCACTCCCATGGCCACCGCAGCTGGTGTCACATTGGGTCATATTCCAAGGCCACTGTCTCCAAGACCAGTGCAGCACCAAGCTTTGCCCAAAGACTGCAGTCACTGTGGGCTGACTGCCACTTGAATTTATTAAGGGCACCAGGCCATTGTAGTCAGGCTGTGGTGAAGCTGGCTGGAACTCAGTTTCCTTTCTTTGGGATGAAGGAGTCCCCTCTGGCCCGGTGCTGGTCTAAATGGGCACTGGCAGAATGCTCCCTGATGTTGAGTTCCACTGTGACAAGATGCCACTGAGCTCCAATGCAAAGTCTCACACTCACTTCCGGCTCCTTCCCCCAAATACACAGATTTTCTCTCCGTGCTGTGTTGCCTGAGGCTGGGGGTGGGCATTGTAGACAGCGAAAGACTGTCCTTCCTACCTTCTTCAATGTCTCTTTCCTTATTTTTATTCTTGATTTTTAAAAATCCCTTATTCTGGCTTTATTAAGGAAAAAAATTCATTAAAAAATACAGTAAAGATTGAAATCATGTTCACTGCTTCTTGAACAGAGTAAGAAGAAAATATTTTAAACGATTGAGTTGGTTATTAGACTATGACTCATTTATCTTAAAGGCAGAAACATGTCAACCCAACTATGTGATACAGAAGCATGATTTGCTCAGGCAGGCGACACTGGAGTCAGGCCCCTGCGTTGAAGCTTACTGACAGCGCGAGGCAGACAGGACGTGGCCGTCGTTCCGAAAGGGGGAACAGGAGAGGCCCGGGAGGGTCCTTGGCTGTCTTCTCATCGAGTGATGGGTGCCGAGCGATCAGTCGGCATGGTCGGGCGGACCTTCACGGTGGCAAAGGGGTTTTCTCCGCTGAGAAAAGGTGGCTTCCTAGTCCCGTTGGCATCGTTAGGAGCCACGGTCTCTGGCTTGGACGTCGGCGACTTGAAGGTGGATGTAGCGCTGGCCGCGTCTGTCCCCTTGTCGGCAGCTGCCCCCAGGGACAAGCATTCCAGGCAGTCGGGTGGGGGATGACCGCACTGCTGCTCTCAGCCAAGCTCACGGTGCTGATGCTTCTCACGGGCTCGGGGCTTGGCGTGGGCACAGTCATGGCTTCCATCTCATTTTTTTAAAATTGCATTTTAGGTTTTGGGTGAAGAACATGCAAGATAGTTGCATAGGTACACACGTGGCAGTGTGGTTTGCTGCCTTCCTCCCCATCACCTATATCTGGCATTTCTCCCCATGCTATCCCTCCCCAAATCCCCACCCCCCGCTGTCCCTCCCCTATTTCTCCCCAACAGACCCCAGTGTGTAGTGCTCCCCTCCCTGTGTCCATGTGTTTTCATTGTTCAACACCCGCCTATGAGTGAGAACATGCGGTGTTTGATTTTCTGCTCTTGTGTCAGTTTGCTGAGAATGATGGTTTCCAGGTTCATCCATGTCCCTACAAAGGACACGAACTCATCGTTCCCATTACTGGGTATATATCCAAAGGATTATAAATCGTTCTACTATAAGGACACATGCACACGAATGTTCATTGCAGCACTGTTTACAACAACGGCAAAGACCTGGAACCAACCCAAATGCCCATCGATTATAGACTGGACAGGGAAAATGTGGCACATATACACCGTCTCATTTTCTTCTAGCAACTTGGTGTATGACGACGGGAACCAGCCCCTCGCCTTGGACGTCTCATGTTCTCCGTACAGCCAGCCATCCTCCTCCTCGGGGATGAGTAGCGTGATGACGTCTCCCCGTGCAAAGCTGAGTAAGGTCTTGTTGGCACCCACAGAGTGCGGGAAGATGGTCTTCACTTTCTGCCTTTTCATCATGTTCAGTCCAGTTGCAACCGAAACTGATCTTTGTGAAGTGGGATCTTCGGAAGCATCTGTTGAATTATTTATCCTTTCTGATTTTGGTGTGGCCGTTGCTGGGTTATTAAACATATCGATCAAAGGACTGGTAATACGCTCGGCCTGAAGGAGAGGGGGGCATCTTCGGTGAGCATTTAGAAAGGGTGTCGTGATCTTCCCTAACCACATCGCTTCTCTCGATCATGGGCGAAGGCCGAGGTGTCCCGGACACGGGGGTAGAGGCTGCGGTCTTTATGTCTTCGATCATATTCATGATTTTCTCTGGCACTTTGATGGCATCAACGCAGGTCTCCTGCCACCGAGGCAGCTTGGAATTCAGTAGTTCTGCAGACTGTAAGTGATAATAATGTACGTGGTTTGCAAAGCTGCCGTGCTGGTCAACCAGAAAGCAGAAGCGCCTCTTCTCTTCAAGCAGAGCTTTGCCACCATCTGCAATCAATTTCTGGATTTCACCCTGACGAGAAGGAACGGTCTCCACGTACTCGATTTCTTCGTGTTCATATTTGAGTGCGTTTCGTCCTCCTCGGCTTTTCCTTCTGATCTTCTTCAACTCAGCTTGGGTTTTCTCCAAAGGCTCTAATTTACTCTTGTGTTCTGTTTGGTACGTTTTTAGAGTTGCTTTCATATATTTCACGTCGAGCTCTATCTTCTTCTCCAGCTCATGGATAATCTCTCTGTGGATTTTTAAAAAATTTTCATCAAGACTCTCGTTGAGTTTCTTGTGGGTGCTTGAAATCTCTATGAGGACATGGCCCAGTTCAGTCGACACGGGGGACCCGGTGGCAATCTCACCAATCTTGGCCACTTCTCCTGCCGCGATCATAGCATTTACGGCTTTCTCATAGTTCTTCCCTGGGTTTATTCAATTTCGAGGCCCAGGATTGAACTGTTCCATAACATTCTGGTGATCCTAATTACAGGGGAGTTTCTCCCCCACATTCTTGGGCGCTTTCTTTTCTCAGAGGAAACTCGAGCTTGTGTCTTTGGTCCCGGAGGGCTTAAGCCCGGCAGCCAGGCCAGAGCGTGTCGCTGATTCCAAGAACTTGGGAGGGGGACCCCGCCCCAACCTAAGTGCACCGCTAGGTGCTCTCTGTGAGCCGGTTTGCCTCCTCCGGGCTGCGGCAGCCGGGCGGGCGAGCGAGGGCTGGAGGGCGCGGCGAGGCGAGACTAAGGGGCCCTGGAGCGTGGGCCAACGCAGGAGCCTTCGGCCAGAGGGTGCCCGCGCGCGCCTCCGCCGCCGAAATGTCAAAACTTGGGGCAGCGCCTCCTTGGCGGTCTGCGACCAGCAGAGAGAAGCGGCCGGACGCCTTTTTAAATGTTTTTAATTTTTTAAATTGCATTTTAGGTTTTGGGGTCCATGTCAAGGACATGCAAGATTGTTGCCTAGGTACACACGTGGCAGTGTGGTTTGCTGCCTTCCTCCCCATCACCTATATCTGGCATTTCTCCTCATGTTATCCCTCCCCAACTCCCCAATCCCCACTGTCCCTCCCCTACTTTCCCCAACAGACCCCAGTGTGTAGTGCTCCCCTCCCTGTGTCCATGTGTTCTCATTGTTCAACACCCGCCTGTGAGTGAGAACATGCGGTGTTTGATTTTCTGTTCTTGTGTCAGTTTGCTGAGAATGATGGTTTCCAGGTTCATCCATGTCCCTACAAAGGACACAAACTCATCGTTTTTCATGACTGCATAGTATTCCATGGTGTATATGTTATATTCCATTGCGGTTTTGATTTGCATATTTCTAATGACCAGTGATGATGAACATTTTTTCATATGTTTGTTGGCCTCATACATGTCTTCTTTTAAAAAGTGTCTGTTCATGTCCTTTGCCCACTTTTGAATGGGTTTGTTTGTTTTTTTCTTGTAAATATGTTTTAGCTTTTTGTAGATTTCGGATAGTAGGCCTTTCTCAGATGGGTAGATTCCAAAATTTCTTCCCCTTCTGTTGGTTGCCGGTGCACTCTAATGACTGTTTCTTTTGCTGTACAGAAGCGCTGCAGTTTAATTAGATCCCATTTGTCTATTTTGGCTTCTGTTGTGAATGCTTTTGGTGTTTTAGTCATGAAGTCCTTGTCTATGCCTATGTCATGAATGGTTTTGCCTAGGTTTTCTTCTGGAGTTTTTATGGTGTTAGGTCTTATGTTTAAGTCTTTGATCCATCTGGAGTCAAATTTAGTGTAAGGTGTCAGGAAGGGGTCCAGTTTGCTTTCTGCACATGGCTAGCCAGTTTTCCCAATATCATTTATTTATTTATTTATTTTTTTTGAGACGGAGTTTCGCTCTTGTTACCCAGGCTGGAGTGCAATGGCGCGATCTCGGCTCACCGCAACCTCCGCCTCCTGGGTTCAGGCAATTCTCCTGCCTCAGCCTCTGGAGTAGCTGGGATTACAGGCACGCGCCACCATGCCCAGCTAATTTTTTGCACCTTTAGTAGAGACGGGGTTTCACCATGTTGACCAGGATGGTCTCGATCTCTTGACCTCGTGATCCACCCGCCTCGGCCTCCCAAAGTGCTGGGATTACCAACATCATTTATTAAACAGGGAATCCTTTCCCCATTGCTTGTTTTTGTCAGGTTTGTCAAAGATCAGATGGTTGCAGATATGTGGCATTGCCTCTGAGGCCTCTGGTCTGTTTCATTGCTCTATATGTCTGTTTTGATACCAGTACCATGCTGTTTTGATTACTGTAGCCTTGTAGTTTAGTTTGAAGTCAGGCAGCGTGATGCCTCCAGCTCTGTTCTTTTTGCTTAGGATTGTCTTGGCTATGCATGCTCTCTTTTGGTTCCATATGAAGTTTAAGGTGGTTTTTTCCAGTTCTGTGAAGAGGGTCATAGGTAGCTTGATGGGGATAGCACTGAATCTATAAATTACTTTGGGCAGCATGGCCATTTTCACAATATTGATTATTCCTAACTATGAGCATGGAATGTTTTTCCATCTGTTTGTGTCCTCTCTTATTTCCTTTAGCAGTGGTTTGCAGTTCTCCTTGAAAATGTCCTTTACATTCTTTGTTAGTTGTATTCCTAGGTATTTTATTCTCTTTGTAGCAATTGTGAATGGCAGTTCATTCTTGATTTGGCTCTCTTTAAGTCTGTTATTGGTGTATAGGAATATTTGTGATTTTTGCACATTGATTTTGTATCCTAAGACTTTGCTGAAGTTGCTTATCAGTTTAAGGAGATTTTGGGCAGAGACGATGGGGTCTTCTAAATATACAACCATGTCATCTGCAAATAGAGATAATTTGACTTCCTCCTTTCCTAATTGAATATCTGTTATTTCTTTTTCTTGCCTGATTGCTCTCTAGAACTTCCAGTACTATATTGAATAGGAGTGGTGAGAGAGGGCATCCTTGTTTAGTGCCAGATTTCAAAGGGAATGACTCTAGTTTTTGCCCATTCAGTATGATATTGGCTGTGGGTTTGTCACAAATAGCTTTTATTATTTTGAGATACGTTCCACTGATACCTAGTTTATTGAGGGTTTTTAGCATAAAGGGCTGCTGAATTTTGTCCAAGGCCGCCTCTGCATCTATTGAGATAATCATGTGGTTTTTGTCTTTGGTTCTGTTTATGTGGTGGATTACGTTTATAGACTTGCATATGTTAAACCAGGCTTGCATCCTCAGTATGAAGCCTACTTGATCGTGATGGATAAGCTTTTTGATGTGCTGTTGCAATCAGTTTGCCAGTATTTTATTGAAGATTTTTACATCTATGTTCATCATGGGTACTGGCCTAAAGTTTTCTTTTGTTTGTTGAGTCTCTGCCGGGTTTTTGTATTGGGATGTTGTTGGTCTCACAAAATGATTTAGGAAGGATTCCCTCTTTTTGGAATGTTTGGAACAGTTTCAGAAGGAGTGTACCAGCTCCTCTTTATGTCTGGTAGAATTTAGTTGTGAACCCATCTGGACCTGGGCTTTTTCTTTTTCTTTGTTTCTTTTTCTTTTTTTTTTTTTTTTTTTTTGAGACGGAGTTTCGCTCTTGTTACCCAGGCTGGAGTGCAATGGTGCGATCTCAGCTTACCGCAACCTCCACCTCCTGGATTCAGGCAATCCTCCTGCCTTAGCCTCCTGAGTAGCTGGGATTACAGGCACGCCCCACCATTCCCAGCTAATTTTTTGTATTTTTAATGGAGATGGGGTTTCACCATGTGGACCAGGATGGTCTCGATCTCTTGACCTTGTGATCCGCCCGCCTCGGCCTCCCAAGGTGCTGGGATTACAGGCTTGAGCCACCGCAGAACCTGGGCTTTTTCTATAGGTAGGCTACTAATTGCTGCCTCAACTTCAGCCCTTGTTATTGGTCTATTCAGTGTTTCAACTTCTTCCTGGTTTAGGCTTGGGAGTGTACAAGTGTCTAGAAATTTATCAATTTCTTCCAGATTTACTGGTTTATATGCATAGAATTGTTTGTAGTAATCTCTGATTGTCAGCTTCTGGATTTACTGATTTTTTGAAGGGTTTTTTGTGTCTCTGTCTCCTTCAGCCCTGCTCTGATCTTAGGTATTTCTTGTCTTCTGCTAGCTTTTGAGTTTTTTGATCTTCCTCCTCTAGGTCTTTCAATTTTGATGATAGGGTGTCAACTTTAGATCTTTCCTCACTTCTCATGTGGGCATTCATTGCTATAAATTTCCCTCTAGACACTGCTTTAAATGTGTCCCAGAGATTCTGGTATATTGTGTCTTTGTTCTCATTGGTTTCAAAGAACATCTTTATTTCTGCCTTCATTTCGTTGTTTATCCAGTCAACATTCAAGAGCCAGTTGTTCAGTTTCCATGAAGTTGTGTCGTTATGAGTGAGTTTCTTAATCTCGAGTTCTAATTTGACTGCATTGTGGTCTGAGAGACTGTTTGTTATGATTTCCGTTCTTTTGCATTTGCTGAGGAGTGATTTACTTCCAATTATGTTGTCAGTTTTAGAGTAGGTGTGGCATGGTGCTGAGAAGAATATATAGTCTGTGGATTTGGGGTGGAGAGTTCTGTAGATTTCTATTAGGTTTGCTTGGTCCAGATCTGAGTTCAATACCTGGATATCCTTTTTAATTTTCTGTCTCGTTGTTCTGTCTAATATTGACAGTGGAGTGTTAAAGTCTCCCACTATTATTGTGTGGGAGTCTAAGTCTCTTTGTAGGTCCTTAAGAACTTGCTTTATGTATCTGGGTGCTCCTGTATTGGGTGTGTATATATTTAGGGTCGTTAGTTCTTCTTGTTGCATTGATCCTTCTACCGTTATGTAATGCCTTCTTTGTCTCTTTTGATTTTTGTTGGTTTAAAGTCCATTTCATCAGAGACTAGGCTTGCAGCTCCTGCTTTTTTTTTTTTTTTGCTCTCCATTTGCTTAGTAAATCTCCCTCCATTCCTTTATTCTGAGCCTATGTGTGTTCTTGCACCTGAGATGGGTTTCCTGGATAGAGTGCACTGATAGGTTTTGACTTTTTATCCAATTTGCCAGTCTGTGTTTTTTGATTGGGATATTTATCCCATTTACCTTTAAGTTTAATATTGTTATGTGTGAATTTGAACCTGCCAGATGCTAGCTGGTTGTTTTGCCCATTAGTTGATGCAGTTTCTTCATTGTGTCAATACTCTTTCCCATTTGGTACATTTTTGCAGAGGCTGGTACTGGTTGTTCCTTTCCATGTTTAGTGCTTCTTTCAGGAGCCCTTGTCAGGCAGGCTTGGTGGTGACAAAATCTCTCAACAATTACTTGTTTGTAAAGGATTTTATTTCTCCTTCACTTATGAAGCTTAGTTTGGTTGGATATGAGATTCTAAGTTGAAAGTTCTTTTCTTTAAGGGTTGAATATTGGCCCCCACTCTCTTCTGGCTTGTAGGGTTTCTGCAGAGAGATCTGCTGTGAGTCTGATGGACTTCCTTTTGTGGGTAACCTGACCTTTCTCTCTGGCTGCCCTTAGCATTTTTTCCTTCATTTCAATCCTGGTGAATCTCATGATTATGTGCCTTAGGGTTGCTCTTCTTGAGGAATATCTTTGTGGTATTCTCTGTATTTTCTGGACTTGAATGTTGGCCTTCCTTGCTAGGTTGGGGAAGTTTTCCTGGATAATACCCTGAAGAGTGTTTTCCAGCTTGCATTCATTCTCTCCATCACATAAACACATAATCAACAAATTCACCAGGGTTGAAATAAAGGAAAAAATGCTAAGAGCAGCCAGAGAGATAGGTAGGGTTACCCACAAAGGAAGCCCATCAGACTCACAAGGGATCTCCTGGCAGAAACCCTACAAGCCAGAAGAGAGTTGGGGCTGATATTCAACATTCTTAAAGAAAAGAACTTTCAACCTAGAATTTCATATCCAGCCAAACTAAGCTTCATGAGTAAAGAGAAATGAAATCCCTTACAAACAAGCAAATGCTGAGAGATTTTGTCACCACAGACCTGCCTTGCAAGAGCTCCTGAAGGAAGTACTAAACATGGAAAGGAACAACCAGTACTAGCCTCTGCAAAAACATACAAAATTGTAAAGATCATCAGCATTATGGAGAAACTGCATCAACTAATGGGAAAAACAATGAGCAAGCATCATAATGGTGGGATTAAATTCACACATAGCAGTATTAACCTTAAATGTAAATGGACCAAATCCCCCAATTAAAAGATACAGACTGGCAAACTGGATAAAGAGTAAAGACCCATTGGTGTGCTGTGTTCAGGAGACCCATCTCATGTGCAAAGACACACATGGCTCAAAATAAAGGGATGGAGGAAGACTTACTAAGCAAATGGAAAGCAATAAAAAGCAGGGGTTGCAATCCTAGTCTCTGATAAAAAAAAGACTTTAACAAAAATCAAAAGAGACAAAGAAGGGCATTACATAATGGTAAAGGAATCAATGCAATAGGAAGAGATAATTATCCTAAATATATATGCACTCAATGCAGGAGCAACCAGACACATAAAGCAAGTTCTTAAAGACCAGCAAAGAGACGTAGAGTCCCACACAATAAGAGTGGGTGAATTTAACACCCCATTGTCAATATTAGACAGATCAATGTGATAAAAAATTAACAGGCCGGGCGCGGTGGCTCAAGCCTGTAATCCCAGCACTTTGGGAGGCCGAGGCGGGCGGATCACGAGGTCGAGAGATCAAGACCATCCTGGTCAACATGGTGAAACCCCGTCTCTACTAAAAATACAAAAAACTAGCTGGGCATGGTGGCACGTGCCTGTAATCCCAGCTACTCAGGAGGCTGAGGCAGGAGAATTGCCTGAACCCAGGAGGCGGAGGTTGCGGTGAGCCAAGATCACGCCATTGCATTCCAGCCTGGGTAACAAGAGCGAAACTCCGTCTAAAAAAAAAAAAAAAAAATTAACAAAGATATCCAGGACTTGAACTCAGATCTGGACCAAGCGAACCTAATAGACATTTACAGAACTCCCCTCCCCCAATCCAGAGATATGCATTCTTCTCAGCACTCCATCCCACCTATTCTAAAATTGATCACATAATTGGAAGTAACAATTCTATGTAGCCATAGAAACGAATGAGTTTATCTTCTTTGCAAGGACATGGATGAAGCTGGAAACCATCATTCTCAGCAAACTAACACAAGAACAGTAAATGGGAGTTGAACAATGAGAACACATGGACAGAGGGAGGGGAGCATCTCATACTAGGGCCTGTTGAGGGGTGGAGGGATAGGGGAGGGATAGCAGGACAGTTGGGGGGAGAGGAAAAGGATAGCATTAGGAGAAATAACTAATGTAGATAATGGGGTGATGGATGCAGCAAACCACCATGTCACATGTATACCTATGTAACAAACCTTTATGTTCTTTACATGTACCTCCGAACTTTATAATAAAAAATGTTTTTAAGGTAAAAAAAGAATGTTGAATATGGGCCCCCATTCTCTTCTGGCTTGTAAGTGTTTCTGCTGAAAAATGCACTCTTAGTCTGATGGGCTTCCCTTTGTGGGTAACCTGACCTTTCTCAATCGTTGCCCTTAACATTTTTTTTTTCCTTCTGTAATGGAGTGACCCAGGTTCTTGGCCTCCCCTGCCCCAGGAATGGGGGAAAAGGTCCTGGAGGTGCAGTGGGCTCATTCAAGTAAATATCGGACCCAAAGAGTTTTGCCGAACGTGATTTATTAGGCAGAGAGAAGTAGAGAGAGAAAGCACGAGCTCCCATGCTATTGTGGGAGGGGATTCAGAGATGGAGTCTGTATAGGTAAGGGAGTAGGGGGGATTTTAACCTGGGAGTTACTCCACCCCATTCAAGTCCTTGTCCAGTGAGAGGAGCTTTCCAAACTTCCTCTGGAGTGATTGGTCTTTGACTCTGATGTGGGATTGGCTGCCTGGCTTGCAATAGCGCCCCTCCTCCCAAGGCTTTTGGCAGTCTTTTTAAACAAAGGAAGCTCACCTGGGCTGTCTACCTTTCCACGTGGGAAAGTCAGACAAAGAACTCTAGGCTCCCAGATGGGGTGGGGGGTGGATAGAGGTATGGCACTGGGAAGTTCTTGCTTTTGAAACCATGTCCTTTGTGGATGGGGGAAGAGAAATTAACATAGTCCGTCAGTGCCCCTCTGAACAGGAAAGTTTAACTGCTGTTTGGTCACAGTCATTGACCACTCTTTACTTCCTGCTGAATGGGGGCATAGAAGGGACGCTGCAGTTGAGCTTTCCACTAGAGGGGAGCTTCTCAGGGGTGCAAGTTGATCCAGAGATCCACGATAGAGTTTATGAGCCAAGGACATCTGGGGTTCCATTTGCAGGATCACTTGTAGCTTTACGGTTTTAATTCTAGAAAAAAAGAACGTGACACGAAGGTTAAAGATGAGAAGACCAGAGACCAACGACTACAGAATGGTTATAAACCTAGGAAGGGATTGAGCCAGGACAGCCAGTTGTTAATCAAGCTCCACAATACTGTTTCTTGAAGGTTTTTAGCCCTGTGTTTGATTGATCCCTGAGTTCTTTAATTTTGTTTAAGACAATACCTGATTGGTTTATAAAGTAGCAGCATTTCCTCCTAGAAAGAGACAGGTTTCTTCTCTCTTGGCTGTTAGCAGATTTGGGGCCCTCCTACCTTGAAGAGCTATGGCAGCTAAAGAGTTAAGCTGTTTCTGCAGAGTGAGCTCCCTCTGCAGAGGGAATTAGCAACCTTCTCATGTTATTAACTCCCGAGATCGCTTATATTAAAACTGAGTAGAGGTAGTAACTTCTCCAATGCCAGCACCAAGTTTTCCTATCATTCCAGCTTCCCCTTCCCCACTATGAAAGACATAATCGGAGTTGGCAGAGTCAACAGTGATAGTCCTGTTAATGCCAGGATGTAACTTAGACTCATGAGCAGCGGCTTTCCTGGGGATCTTGTCAGAAGAGCAAACGTAAATCCTCTGATGGCTCGCAGGTGTACAAAGGGTCGTCTCCTGGAACTTCAGGCTGAGGAGTGGAGGGCCCTTGATTTCTCCAGGTGTCCAAGGCTTCAGCCGCGTGTGATGAATCCACGAGTCAATTCCCACCACTTTAACTGCCACTGGGGTAGACAGAATAACCAAAAACTGTCCTTCCCAACATGGGTCTAGAGAGGGAGAGTCTGAGGGGAGAGACTTAACAAGCACCAGGTCTCCCTGTATTTCTCCCAGCCCCTAAGGTGTAACTGGGGAGATATACTCTTCTCTCCTGCCTTCCTCATCATGCCTCTTCTTCAAAGGCTTTTGGCAATCTTTTTAAACAAAGGAAGTTCACCTGGTCTGTCCACCTTCCTGCGCGTGGGAAAGTTAGACAAAGAACTCCAGGCTCCCGGATGGGGGAGTGAATAGAGGTATGGTGCTGGGAAATTCCCGCCTTTGAAACCACGCCCCTTGTGGACCCGGGGAGAGAAGTTAACACAGTCCCTCAGTTTGACCTTGGAGAGGTTAAGCAGGTGGTGGGTAAGGGCACTGAGCAGCGGGTTTACGTTAGAATCACCCGTGCTGTGACTCACCTTGTTTTTGTACGAGGTATCTAAGAACTGTGTGTTGGAGAAAGGGCAGGGAGCAATATCATCCTTTGAACGAGGACACTGACAAGCAGTCATCAGCCTTTTCTCTCCTCTGATTTCAGGGCAGGCCTCATTTTCTTGGCGGCCTGGTGCAGTCCCATGGGAGATGGGAAAGGGGGAGATCTGGCCGCCTGGCATTGGTGTGGACAAAAGCATGTCACACAGCATCTTCGGCTGAACGTTTCGAACTGGCCCCTTTTGCTGTTTAATATCCAGTTCGCAGAAGGGAAAGCAGGTTGCATGTATGTGCCCTGGCTTCCTGGCGATGAGCTGTGGCTTTTCAGTCTTTGGATGTGTCTTACAGCCTGAGTCACAGTGAGTTGTGCCCATTGGGAGGACAGGGTGGGACTGCAGCTGGGCTTTCAGTGTGAGAGATCCTGGCCCACTTGATGCTGCTTACCCCCTGGCATCCTGTGCCTAACGTGCCATGCTTTCAGGGTCTGTGTGCCAGGTGGGCAGTCCAGGAGCTCTACCCACAGCGGCTGCTGGCTGTGCTGTGCTATCTCTACTGGGAGCAATGTTCTCCCCAGCAAACTGTGGTCTACAGCAAGGAGAGGGTCCTGGGCAGCAGGGGCAGCTTTGATCCCACCATGTAAGCCTCACCACCAGGGGATGTAGAAATGAATCCAGGAAATTCATTTTATTTATTTATTTATTTATTTTTTATTGCATTTTAGGTTTTGGGGTACATGTGAAGAACATGCAAGATTGTTGCATAGGTACACACGTGGCAGTGTGATTTGTTGCCTTCCTCCCCTTCACCTATATCTGGTATTTCTCCCCATGCTATCTCTCCACAACTCCACACCCCTTGCTGTCCCTCCCCTATTTCCCCCCAACAGACCCCAGTGTGTAGTGCTCCCCTCCCTGTGTCCATGTGTTCTCACTGTTCAACACCCACCTATGAGTGAGAACATGCGGTGTTTGATTTTCTGCTCTTGTGTCAGTTTGCTGAAAATGATGGTTTCCAGGTTCATCCATGTCCCTACCAAGGACACAAACTCATCGTTTTTGATGGTGAAGGCGGGAAATTCTTAAGGGCCCTGGACAAGCAGATGTGGATCCCTTTGGGGTGCAAGGAAGAGAGGAGTAGGATGGGATGCGGGAGCTGCAGCATCACGCCTGGGTACATTCTCCCAGATGCTCCAATGTCTTGACTCCATTTACTGCACGCACTCTTCCACTGCTCCACAGTGTTCACATCCACGCTCCTCACTGTGCACGTGAAGAGATCAGCCAGACAAGGCCAGGCTGGATTATGCTCCCCATGTAGTTCTGGCCATGGCTGTCAGCATGGTCGGCCCGTGGCTTGGCTTTATTCACGAGTTGAGTCCTCCTGTGCAAGGCCCTGTTAAGGGTTCAGTTTCCTCATCTGCGAAAGAAGACTCCTGATTGAAAGTTTGTCATGCTGTTTTCTTAACCTCAGCATATTTTATTCCAACGAAACCTTGTGTGAAAAGGAAACAGAATGAAACCAATAGAGCAGAGACATTTGGATTAGGTGGGTGTGGAGGTGAGAGATCCTAATGCTCTTTCTGTGCCCCAGAGGGCAGAATTTGAAAGCCACACACTGAGATACCTCTGTGGCCTCTTTCATGGGATTCTGTGGCTGGATGAGGGACAGGGGTGCAAGGCTGAGTGGACAGGCAATTGGAGTTGGGTTTCATTAGAGCTGTGTGTTTTGGTCAGCAGAAAAGCAGAACCCAGCCGTCAGGGATTGCCAGCCGGGCCACCACATCCTGTCCATGTTTTTGTCCCTTTCTTTTCACAAACCCAGTGGTGGTGGCCTCCAGTTGTGCTCTGGAGGTTGTGAGGCTGGTGCTCCTGGCAGGTTCACGTGACAAAGTGGTGGCCTATGGAAGTGAGCATGGCTGTTGGGAACTTCTGTCCAGTCCCAGAGCTTATTACACAGGGATGGTGGGGCTCACAAGGTGGGACCTCTTTCCCAGGACAGCTGGCACCACTCTGGCCCCCGATCCTACTCTCCCAGGTCTCAGGCTTCAACTCTCCCACTCCATCTCCCAGACCTCTGGTGTCCTGATTCCTCAGCCTCCACATCCTCCCTGTTCTCTGCACGCTGCTCGCCGGGCACTCCTCTCCCACCGAAACTCCCAGTTTCGCATGTCCCATCCTAGGGGCATGTGCTGAACTGGAGTCGTCCATCCTTCTTCACCTCCTGAACCATGTGTGGAGCCTGCTCTAAGCTCAGTTGAGCAGAGGAAGATTGCGGCCAGGGACTTCTATCCACAGGAGACAGCAGGGAGAGCCCTACAGCTCCAGCCACGCATTTCCTGTAGCGGAGGAACTAAGCATTTCACAGGATCTTAACTTTCTCCTGAAAGAAGAGAAGAAGAGAATCAAGCCATCTCAGATAGCGTTCCTGTCCCTGGCACTTCAGGGGCTGGGTTCAGGGTGGCCAGGAAGGCCTGAGGAGGGGTCAGCCGTTCCAGTCCTCCCAGAACAATCCATGGGTCCCAGCATCTGGCTCAAATTCAAGCCATATCAGCATCAGCCACCAACTCCTATGCCTTTGTCTCCAGCCTATGTGAACAGATTTACCCTGCTATTAGCTTGATGCAGTCTTTACCTAACCATGGGCTTAAGAGAGGACTGGGGGCGCTCTCTGCCAGGAGGCTGAACCCGCTGGGGCTTCTGTCTCCTCACTTACTGCAGTCCCAAGATTGGCCGCGTCTGCTCTTGGGTTCCATTTATTTTGTCAAAATGCGTTGCTGGATGTCGCATGGTCCCCAAGGTGGCAGTGACCTCTGCCTTCTTCCAAAGAGGCAGAGGCCATGAAAAGCCTGGTTCCATCCTTGGGAGGCTTTCTGCATAGTGAGGTGTGGGTGACCGTACAGGGGGTGAAGAGCCTGCACAACATCCTCTGCCACAGTCAAGGCAGGGACATCCAGGTGCTCTGTGGCATTGCCAGGCAGCTGCATCCATCGGTTAACATAGAGGCGAACATTTTCAATCTAATACTGGCAAATCTAACTCAACGGCACATGAAAAGGATCATTCACTATGATCAAGTGGGAGTTATCTCAGGGATACAAGGGTGGTTGAATGTGTACAAATCTGTAAATAGGACAAACGACACTCACAGAATGGAGGGCCAAAGCCATAGGATCCTCTCCATGAATGCAAAGAAAGCATTTGACAAAACTCAGCAAATTCAGTATAGAAAGAATGTACCCCAATACAAGAAGGCCACATGTGACAGGCCCAAAGCTAACATCATATACAATGGTATAAAGTTGTAAACTTTTCATCCAAGATATCTGCAGCCCGAGGTGTATTGCAGTACTGTTCACGATAGCTGAGATACAGAATCAATCTGTCGATCAGCAAATGAATGCATAAAGGCAATGTGGCATATATGTAACAATGGAATACAATTTAGCCTTTAAAAAAAAAGAAGGAAATCTTGTCATTCATGATACGAATGAACCTGGAGGGCATCCATAACATTAAAATAAGCCAGGCACAGAAAGGCAAAACCACACAGTGCCACATGTGGAAGCTGAAAAAGTTGAACTCGTAAAAACAGAGAGTAGACTGGTGGTTATCAGGGGCTGGAGGTGGTGGTTGGGGAGACTTTGGTCAGTTAGGCAGGAGAAAGACGTTCCAGAGATCTACTGCATGACGTGGTGACTGGAGTTAACACCACCGTGTAGACAGGAAAATTGTGGCAGGAGTAGATTTGAAGTGCTCTCACCACAGGTAAGTGTGTGGGGCCATGCACCTTACATAACTCTGTGTGATTCTTCCACAGCGTGTTCACAGTTGAAAAGCACTACATTGTGCACCATAAATGTATCCAATGTTTACTTTTCAATGAAAAATATGAGGCAGATATTCTGCAGGCAGACCAAGCTGGGGAAGCAATTCAAGGTAGAGGGAACAGGCCAGGTGTGGTGCCCCCTTGGCGTGGGGCGGGAAGGGCACCTGGCACATGCTCAGTACATGGCAAAAGCTGGGTGGACCTGGTTCTCTTTCTCCTTCATCCAAGCCATGGTCAATGGTTTGCTGTGAGCATGATTTATGCCTGGGTACTACCTACCATTTAAACATACCCCTGAATGCCCTGTATTCACGCCCCTCTGACAGCCAAGCATACGGCCATCAGCTGGTGATTTTGATTCAAAACACTATCAAATCCAAGGATCCTGCCAAGGTCACAGCAGCCCTGCAAGTCTTCAGGGATGTGTTCTGCAGAGGTGAGAGGGAACGGGGCAGGGTCCTGGGGTTCTAGGACTCTATCATATTCCTGGGAGTTCTCCTTTTGCTGGAGACAGTCCAATATAGTAGTTAGAAGCACCGTTTTTCCCCTCTTTTTTAAATTGCATTTTAGGTTTTGGGGTACATGTGAAGAACATGCAAGATTGTTGCACAGGTACACACGTGGCAGTGTGGTTTGCTGCCTTCCTCCCCATCACCTATATCTGGCATTTCTCCCCACGCTATCGCTCCCCAACTCCCCACCCCACACTGTCCCTCCCCTATTTTCCCCCAACAGACCCCAGTGTGTAGTGCTCCCTCACCCCTGTGTCCATGTGTTCAACACCCGCCTGTGAGTGAGAACATGCGGTGACTGATTTTCTGCTCTTGTAAAAGCAGAGTCATCTCAGTGGGTTTGGATGTTGGCTGTCGTCTCACTAGCTATGCAGCCTTGAGCAAATGACTTTTAAGTCTGTGCCTCTACTTCCTCATTTGAAAAACAGAGGTAAAAATGATTTTTACCTTTAGGAATTTTTCATGAGTGTTAAAAACAAGTAGTTTAGGCAGTTCCTCTTCAAAGAGTTTCACTTTGTTTACAAACAAGCTGTTCTTCTCTAAGAGGTCGTTACTTCCTTGTACTGTCTGTCCTGAAGTATTATTTGCGTGTTCTTTGTCTAAAGTAATCTTGCCTGCCAATCCATCAGCCCCTCCCGCTCTGTTGTGCTCAGCCGTGCCTGCCAAGAAATCGCCCCCTCCCTGCTGTGACAGCTTTCCCCACCAAAACTGTTCTTTCCTGTGGTCTTCAAATTTGCTAATCGCATTTAGATTAGACTGTGTGGTATGACCCCAACCAATAGGGGAACAACACAGATGCTAAGGCCAACTGCATTAGGAATTAAAATCCCCTGCTTCCCTTTGTTCGTGGTGCTCTCACCATTGCTCCTTCTGTGAGATGCAACCTTCTGCAGAAGTAAATTTGCTTTGCCGAGAAAACTTACATTTGAGTGCTATTTCTTTTGTGGCATGAAAAATTTGTTTCTAACAATGTGGTGGCCTGTATGGGGAAGCCATTCTCTTCTGGAAAGGGTTCCAATCCTCTCCCATGAGGAGGAGAGCACTCCTGCCTTGTTAGGGTAAGGAGCTGAGACCCACCCAGTGTGATGAATAAACCCAGACTCTTAGCAACGTGGGAGGACAAGGCCTACAAACACCACAGTGACCAAGTAACTCTGTGCACGGACCAAGCGGGAGCTGGGAAACTATTTCCTTGGTGGTCGGGACCAAGGTAAGAAAAGCCTCAGGGGTGGTGAAGTATTTCTTAGTTGGGACCAAGTTAAGAAAAGCCATGGGGTGGTGAAGTATTCCTTGGTTGGGAACCACCAAGGCGAGAGAACCTGTGGGGATAATGAAATACCCCTGAGTTGGGGTATCTTGGAGGTTGGAAGGGTGTGGATGAGATGCACAATGCAGTACAAGTCCAGGTCTGTGAGTGTTGAGTCCGGATCTACAGTTCCGTGCTCACCTCATACGGCTTAGGGTGGCTCTCCTATAAAGGAGTCTGGATTGGGAGTTTATATCAACCCACCAATGCCAAGAGGGACTTAACATCCCCTTGAGGGAAGCAGCTAGAGAAGGATGAAGGGAAAGGGAGAGAGGCGAGAAATCTCCAGTAGGGGGACTGAGCCTCACACGAACTTCCAGTAGTAGGGAAGTCAAGAAATTTCCAGTAGGGGAAATTGAGCCTCACCCCAAAAGGCGAGAAATCTCCAGCAGGGGAGATTAAGCCTCATACCAAAACCGTCAAGATGGGAAATACCCGAAGAAAGGTAGGAGATGAAGAGAATAAAGCTAGCGACAATAATATTCCCCTGATAGTCCCCTAGGCCTAATGTTAAAATATTAGAAGGATGATAAAAAGACGTTAGAAAAATGACAGTGAAAAGAATTCGAGAGTCTGTACTCTGCATCCAAAACATTACAAAAGCTTTCAATCTACAACAAGGAAAAGATAAAAGACCTATACAACTCCTAGAAAGTCTCAAAGATCAAAGAAGGAAATATGTGGGTCTAGAATCAGAAGACCCTCTTGGATGAGGGATGTTAATCCTAGAAAGATAAACCTATAGAAGAATTTCTAAGAGAAGTTCAAAAAGTATATGTAAGAAGAGAGAAAAAAACTGGGAGAAAGGAGGAAGGGAGAAATCAACGAGGGAGAGAGGAAACGGGATGACAGAGAGACAAAGAGCGCAAATGAGAGAGAGACTTGAGGAAGAAACCCTGTGAATCTAGCAACAAAAATGTTAAACCCTGTGAGTCTAACAACAACAAAAGTTTCTGTGTTGGAAACAGAAAGTTTAGCGATTGGAGAGAATGAGTGAGAGAGAAACTGGAAGAGACAGAGATCAGAGGGCCACAGACGGTGAGACTGAGAAGAGCGATCGTGTAGAAGAGAGAGGGAGAGACGGGAGACAGATGAACAGTGCGAGTGAGCAGGTGAGGAGAGAGACTGAGAACGATGAGAGACAGCAACCAGGAGACAAAGGAGGTGGGACCCCAGAGCTGGCCCTTGCCAGAGGAGAGCTGACCTTGCAGCCTGAGCCTGGCCAGCAGGGCCTCCACCGTCTCCCCACTCAGCAGCCCGAGTCCCAGGCCGTATGTGATGCAGTTCTCAGAGTCGATGAATGTATAAAGACTTACATTTTGGCAAGACAGGTGACAGATAGTTGCTTAGTGTGTAGGAAGACTAATAAGCAGACCCTCAGAAAACCATGTCTTGGGAGGAGGGATCCAGGATGAAGACCGTTCCAAAGTATTGAAGCTGGTTATACCAAGATGCCCCTAATGGTCATCTGAAGTGCTTATTAGTAATAGTAGATCACCTTACTCGTTGGGTAAAAGCTATTCATTTTTAAAGTACAACAGCTAATAATGTAGTCAAGGCGTTAGTTGAAAATATTATACCCAGGTTTGGATTAATAGAAAACATTGATTCAGGTAATGGAAATCATTTCACTGCACATGTCATTTAAAAATTAGTCCAGGTACTGGATGTAATATGGGAATATCATACTCCTTGGCCCCCACCTTCATCAGGAAAAGTGGGAAAATGAACCAAACTCTAAAAAGCCACTTAACCAAATTGGTCTTAGAGACTCGGTTGCATGGACTGGATGCCTTCCCATTGCTTTATTGAGAATCCAAACTGCTCCTTGGAGAGATGTCGGCTTATCCCCTTATGAAATGTTATCTGGGTGGCTTTATCTACACTCCACTGCTGACATTCCCATGTTTGAGACAAATCAGTTTCTCAAGAACTATATACTTGATCTATTTTCCAATTTCTTTTCCCTCAGAACTACAGGTCTTTTAGTACAGGCCCAGCACACCGGCATCAACTGGAGATCACGTTCTCATTAAGAGCTGAAGAAAATGTCAACTGGCTTAGGAAGGACCCTATCTAGTACTTTGAGCCACGGAGACCACAGTTTGAACAGCAGAAAGGATGGACTCCACACACCCAGGTCAAAAGAGCACCACCCCCTCCAGAATCACGGACAGAGATTCCAGGGGCAGCTCCGACCAAGATAGAGCCAAGACGGGTTTGATCCTCTTATGTTACATCTCTTTCTTTTCCCCTTCTATGACTAGTCCTCCGGTTAGGAATGTAACTAGGTTGAGTTTACCCCAAACTATTACTTTTAACGCATGCCTTGTGGAGATTTCCCAAGCCAGCGGCAACTCTCCACTTCAGAAAAGTATCTCCATCCTTCCTAGCTCTCCTCAGACTGAAAACCTGTTAACTGGGATAAGTCAGTTTAGAAAGAGTTTGACAAAGATTCCAGTATAAACTGGGAGTTTTGTCCTTCTAGAGAGGAGCTTCTCTGCTGAAGTTGATCAAATGCTCTGTGAGATGCTAAAGAGCAAGGATGGACCACCCCAGCTAGTACTTACAGTTTCTTAAAACCATATATTCATTTTACTAAAGGAGTTACCCCTGCCAACTGTCAGCTGAACCAATGTAACCAGTAAAGATTAACATCTCTGCTCCCTAAAGTTCTTCCCCTTCATTAAACGGTTTCTATCGTATAGAAACGGAAGTCTCAGGGAAGGACCCCGTAGGATCCTTTAAAACGTACTCGCCACCTCCCGCACCTCCTTCTCTCTCCTTTAAGTTCTCCACTAACCAAAACTTTTCTCATTCATTATATGCCCAGTGATAAAACCAAAGCAGCTGTGTAGAGGTTAAAGATTTAAAGCAAACGACAACAATCGAAACCGGGTATCAAGACACAAATGCCTGGCTGAAATGGATTACATATCCTGTTCACAAGCTGAACAAAATCAACTGTATGTTTGTGCGACAGGCAGGCCGGAGAGCCAGATTATCCCCTTTCCACTTGGGTGGTTCTGTCACAGAACCCCACAGTCTGGGGCGATGAGTCATGCAAGATTCTTTTGCTGTGGTTCCCTGAGGTCAAGAGCCCTTTGAGTCAGCCCCCAAGAGCCATCGTGCCCCTAGGCCCCATATTAACTTCACCTCATGCCTTTCATGGGGGTGGGGGGGGGAAGGTTAGCTTTCCTTGAAGACTTAACAGGATGCAGTGAAACCACGCCTTTTCAAGAGCTTACCTATCAGTCTGCCCCTGTTCGTCCCTGAGCAGATGTGCGGCGGTATCGTGGGTCACTATTGCTGGGTACTCTGCTAGGTAATTAGAGCGACATTTGAGCCTTAGTCCAACTGCCGTCCGCTTCACCCTGGCATTTCATCAGCCAAGAAAGATAAGAGCAAAGCACCATGAAACAGGAAATGTACCTCGTGAGTCCTTTAACCCTCATGTTTATATAAATGCTATCAAAGTTCCACGAAGAATACCAAATAAATGTAAGGCCCCTGATCAAACAACTGCAGGGTATGATGAGTGCATATTGCTCTGGTAGTCAACTATACGTCAAAGTGTAGATTAAATAAATTACATCTATTACAACCAGCGGCAATTCGTTAATTATGCCAAAGATACTATTAAAAGAATAGGTAAACAATTAAGGCCCACCAGTCAAATGGCTTAGGAAAATAAGATAGCATTAAATACAATATTAGCAAAAAAAAAAAAAAAAAAAAAAAGGTAGAGTTTGTGTTATAAAAAAATTCAGTGTTGTACTTTTATCTTTAATAACACTGCCCTCAATGAAACCATAATGAAAGCACTACTCATTTGTCCAATGAGCTAGCTAAAAATTCTAAAATAAATGGTCCTTTCACTAATTTAATGGTAAAACGGTTTAGCGAGTAAAAAGGCCTGTGTCCTCAATCCTCACTTTCTTTGCTATTATACTAAATGTGTTTATTCTTGTTGAGTGTTTTACTATCCCTCAAATTCACAGGCTAATTGAGAGGCTTCTAGAAACCGCTCTCACTAAAACCCTCCCCAATTCTCCCCCACCCTATTCAAACTTTTCCTTCTAAATAATCAAAAAAGAACAATAAATTCAAGCCATGTTAAATAATTTGCGGAAGGAAGTGTATACATTCAAGAGGGGGAATATTGTTAAAAACAAGTAGTTGAGACAGTTCCTCTTCAAAAAGTTTCACTTCGTTGCAAGCAAGGTGTTCTTTTCCAAGAGGTCTTTACTTTCTCGTACTGTCTGCCCTGAAGTCTTATTTCCATGTTCTCTGTCTAAAGTAATCTTGCCCACCGAGAGGCTCAGGCGTGTCCACCAAGAAATCACCCCCTCCCTGCTGTGGTAGCTTTCTCCGCAGAAACTGTTCTTCCCAGAACTCTTCAAAGTAGCTAATTGCGTTTAATTTGGACTGTGCCCTCAGACCCCAACCAAAACCGGAACGACACAGCAGTGAAGTCCAACTGCTCTCGCCGTGACTGCAACTGCCAGACGCTCCTTTCTATGGAAGTAAATTTGCCTTGGGAGAACATTTATGTTAGAGGGCTGTTTCTTTTGCAGCACCAAAAATGTGTTTCTAACGGCGAGGGTGCAGTGAGCAAACACATGTGAGGTGCTGAGAACGGGGCCTGCTCTGCGTTGGTTTCACGGGGGTTTATCTGTGATGACTGCGGATGTGACATAGTGGCCTAGAGTTAGAACCTGAGCAACATCATTTTATAAAAGACAAAGCTGTTTTTAAAATAAGTTGTAGCGGCTGCCCCATTCTCCTCACAATGACTGCTGGTCTTGGCTTCTGTAAATAAAACTGCTAGTTTGCTCTGCAAAATAACCACTACGTAAAGTTGCTTACCTTTGCTGATCAGTGACTGCTTTCCGTAACCCTAATGTGACAGGCAAGCTGTCCTAACCCACGCCATCTTGGCTCCTGCGACTTGTATAATAAGTAACCAAGGTCTGTAATTTACAACGTGTAAACTAACGTTTGTCTTGACTTCTGTGAACCACTTAAGTAACAATCGGAATGACAAAAGTCTCCTGGCCCGTGGAATGTCCGGAGCCCCCTCACCCTCGTCTCTGCCCAGGAGGTGATTTACAGAATCCATTAGCCCTCGGAATGTCTGAAGCCCTTTATCCCCATCCCTGCTCCTCACCCTCACTCCTAAGGTGGTTTTATGGGTATAAAATGTCTTGGCACCTTCCTTTCGGGGCCACAGGTTGGAGAGACGCAAGTCCTCCATGGCCACCGGCAATAAAGACCCTGCAATTTGGCATACTTTTGTCTTGGTGTTGACTATCTATGCCCGGTCCAGTATAACACTTCGAAGAGCAGGCTTCATCTCCAACCAGGGGCAGATGTTAAACTTTCGCTGTGTGCTGAGCACTGGGCCAGGCACTGAGAATACACATAGAGAAGACAGCCCCTGCTCTCAGCGAGCTCACGGTAGGGTAGCAAGGGTGAGGTTTCCCACATGGTGACAGTACAGGGCAACATGCTCTGGGCTGCTGAGACAGGAGCGGTGATGCCCACAGGAAGGCGGGCGGGGGGCAGGTGGTCAGGGGAGCTGGGGTGGGCTTTATGGAGAGGATGGGGCCTAAAGCAGGGAGGAGCGTGTGACTACAGATCAGGACAAGGAGGCCACAGGGGAGGGGAGCAATGGCCGAGGTTGGAAAGGTTGAGAAGGATGCTGAGGAGGACAGCTCGGCTGGAGAGGTGGATTTGTGTGGGCAGTGGTGGGAGACTGCTAAGGGGTGGGGGAAAGTGCCGGCCAGGCTGGTGGTATCAGTGTGGTTGGAGGCGCAGGGATGGCTGAAATGCCAGCGGAGACTCCACCTGGCCTTTGACAGCCAGGACTGTACCTGGCGTTCCTCGCACCTGGCTGCCATCTGATGTCTCCCTGAACAGCAGAGGTGGGGAGGGGGCTGACCTCCAGCTGCGTGCCTGTGTTTACTCGTGCCCCAGACGTGGACCCTGAAGGGGGAGCTGATGAGTTCAGTGGTTCTGCTGATACAGGAAGATCAGAGACCCATGAGTGCAGAGGGTGTGTGTTTGCACTGGGAGGACAATTGCTTTCTTTCTTTCTTTTTTAAAGACGGGGTTTCCCAAAACCTAAAATGCAATAAAATGCAATAAAATAAAAAATAAAAAATAAAAAAATTAAAGACAGGATTTCACCATGTGGGTCAGGTTGGTCTTGAACTCCCGACCTCAGGTGATCCGCCCGTCTTGGCCTCCAAAGTGCTTGGATTACAGGCGTGAGCCACCGCGTCCAGCCGGTAATTGCTTTCTTGAGACCCTCACATCATGTAAATGGAGAGGGGAGGGAGATGGGGAATAAGGCACCCTCACCAAGCTAATTTAGCCCAAGACCCCTGCCCTTGGGGTACATTTGGGTTATTCAAAACCAGCGAAGAGTTTAAGAAGCACAAAGGTGGTTCCTACCGAGGTAACAGGTGGGCCTTGACTCCAGAAGTTGGGTCTACCCTGGACCAGATTGAAGACTGGCTAAACAGGGAAGGGGGGAAGCACCTGTCCACAAGAAATGCCTCCCAGTGCCATTCCAGTTTACCATTGCTATGGCAATGTCCAATGCTATCACCCCTTTTCTAGAAATTTCTGAGTAGACTGCCCCTTGGTGTGCATTTAATTCAAAGGGAGTATAAATGTGACTGTACAGCCGCCCCTGAGCGGCCACTCCCGACAGGTCGCCTATGGGGTCGCCCCTGCTCTGCAGCTGCCGCCTCAATAAAGCTACATTCTTCTACCACGGGCTTGCTCTTCTTTCCTCAGTGAAGCCAAGAAACTCCCTTGGTGAACCCCCCAATTTTGGGGCTCGCCTGCCCTGCAACACTACTTGCCTTCTTCTGAGCCTGTTCTGTGGGCAACACTGTGGTGTCCTTAGGGGAGACACGGAGCTCCAAATGACACTGACCGGGGCACTGAGAGCCCGCAGGCTGCTTGCGGGGAGAAACCCTCAAGCATCATGGCTGCAGTGGCGCCTGGGAAGCTCATATTTTTAGCAAGCTCCACAGCCCGGGGTGCAGGCAGCAGAGACTCCCAGCTGTGATGGTGCAGGACACCGCACCGGGACTGCAGCAGCACGGAGAGCTGGGTTTGAGTGCTAAATAGGGAACAATGCATCAGCCTGGAAGGAAAGGGCGCAAGTCCCCAGAAGGGTCGTGGGAGTCTGCGCTCTGTAGGGCTGGGCCCTCCGGACTTGCTGGATTGGTTCCTGGCTTTCCCTACGAAGACCACCACGTGAGACCTTTCCTTGACTCGGACTCTCTGGCACCAACACTCCTGCCAATTTCAGTATCTGCGAGCACATGAGGTGTGGGAAGGAAGTGCTTGGAGTTCTTCAGGAGAACAGTGGGGCTGGATGGGTCAGAACTGCAGGGCAGAGGCCAGAAGTGGGCAGGTCCAGCCATGGGTAGTCTGCTATGTCCATGGCACCCACGGAAGAGTCACAGTGGACTTGGAGTCAGGAGGTGCATGGCCCTTTAAAACCTTCCTGACCTGCTCTGATCCTCTGTGTGCTCACCTGGAACGGGAGGCCATCTGGAGCCCCGTTCCTGTCCCGCATGTGATGGTTTGTTACTCACAGGTATGCACGGCCCTGCTGGTCTGCCCTGAGATGCTGAGGCAGCGCGGCTACTTGACCCTGCCCCAGGGAACAGCATCATCCACCACCTTGTTAGGCTCAGCCAGCCGGGGCCCTCAGTGAGCAGGGCCTGGGGCAGGTGAGGGCGCCGGGAGTGGAACAAGCCAGGCGCAGGGGACAGAGAAGGGCAGGGGTGGCAGCAGAGACACGGAATAGGGGCCTGGCTGGCCTGACGGGGAGGGACTTTGGCATCCACACTCCTGATTGATCAGTGGGCCAGGGGAGGCCTTGACCCATGGGTCTCGGCTAGCATTGGTTTCAGATTTTAATTCTTCTCTTTTTCCAGAATGAAAGCACTCCCAGCACATGTGCACCAGGATCCTACAAATGGTAGACACAGTTAGGGCCAAAGAGGCCTTTCCATTTCCTCCTCCTCTGACTCCCCAGATCACTCCTCTGCCCCACTAGACTGCCTTATTTCTCCCCTCCCCTCCGTCTGACCCCCTGTACTGCCTCTTTCTCCCTTCCCGATCTCCGTCCCTTCCTGCTTGAGGGCCTGGGGATCCGCTCAGAGGTGGCTCAGCGGAGCAAAAGACAGGCATTGGACGGTGAATCTGGAGACCTGAGCTTGAGTCCCTCTGCGAGTTTCTAGCTGTGAGCAAATTGCTCTCTGAGCTACACTTTCTCTCTCTACATTCGAGGAGGAGATTCCCTGCTCTGCTCACGGCAACCTGCAAGAATTCCTGAAGACTCCTGTGGGCTGACGCACAGCTGGAGTTGGCCAGAAGGCCCTGGGAGGGGAGGATTGCGCGTTCTCTCCTCCCAGAGGCAAGCTGCTGGCCCAGACAAACCCGGTCTTCTGACCTTTAACATTCCTTCTCCCCTGGAATATTCCCAGGCAAAGGAGATGATGAATCACACCATTTCAAATTTTAAGCCACCCTTCTATCTAAGCATTGTTGGGGGAATTAGCGATGGAAGAAGGGTTTACAGTGTGCCTACATAAACTGGTTATAAGTACTGTATAAAAGAAATCAGGAACAGTAGATTGCCGGAGGTCGCAGGAGGCTTCTGGGGAGGAAAGCCTATTTCCCGTGTGTTCCCAGGTGTGGAGTGTCCTAAGCTCTGGGATTCTGAACATAGTACCCAAGGGCATAGCACTCCCTTGAAGCACTGGAATGTAACCAGACTTGTAGGCTCCTTGCCAAGCCTGCTCCCACCAGCTGCTGCATTGTCTGTAGATAAGCACATGCTTTTAGCTCTTGAGAAACTCGGGTAAACCTGACTCACAGCCTCCCTTTCACCGATTCACCCCACCATCTGCACTGTAGACTAAAGTGATCGTATTCAGTAAATACTGTTGAAAACCAGAGCTCGGGGCCTTCGCAGCTTCCAGTTTCGCACTGGCCCCTGCTCCCACTTTATGCATTTATCTTGGTGTTTGTTATCCTTATTATTATTATTTTCTTTTTTATTCTTCTTGGATACGTCTTTAGCAGCAGTACCCTGTCTTTTTCTCATTCATTGGTCGCCACCAAACTTGGGGTACCCATGGGTGGTGTGTGGGGGCTGGAACCCTACAAAGTATGTCCTTCCTAGTGTGATCTTCATAAGGACCTTGGTGACATTTTACCACTATGGGGCAGGAGGGGAGAGAGCAAGAGAGGAAGAGGCAGAGATGGGGTCAGATGGGGAGAGCGGGCTGTGCGTCCAGGCCTCTCTTGCTCCTCCAGAAAAGTGATCCAAGGTCATGGGATTGGAGAACTCGTGACGGGGCTGATTTGGGCTTGGCGTTGATGTCCTTGCATGTCACCTGCCAGGTGTCCCTGCCAGAACTCATCAGTTTCCTATGCCAGCCATACCACAGCCTTCATGGTTTTTCACTGGAGAGAGGAGCAAATTTACTTGCAGTTGATAGGTGTCAAAGAACAGCCCTCATTCTCGCCATGCAGTGTGGATCAGCAAACATGGTTAGCCTTCTTCTGCAGCAAAACATTGACATCTTTTCTCAAGATATGTTTGGGAGCACTGCGGAAGATTATGCCATTTTAAATCAGTTGACTGGCATTCAGCAACTAATTTTTGAATATAAGAAAAAACAGACACCTGAAAGTCTTCCTCAAAATAACAATCCTACTACTATGACCGATAGTGATAAGACTTGTGAGAGAGCCAAGAATCTGAACGTTGATGATCAATGTCTCCCTGTATCACCATCAACGTCTAAAAAACAGTCAGGCACCAAAGAATTGGGACAGACGAACTTAACAGAACAAGAAAAGATGAACCTTGGAGTTGGACTTCTCTCAGGGACTAGTACTCTGCATGATGTGTGCCAATCACAGCTGCCAGAAAACAAAGTGAGCAAAGGAGACCAAGACTTAGAGCTGCCGTCAGAGGAAGAGGAAGAAAGGCTTGAAGGAGGTGAGAATAAGCAGCCACAGGCTGAAGAAGAAATGAAGCGGCACACAAGTAATAGCCCGGAGTTATCGGGAAGCCGGCCCGATGGCGCTGCTGCTGGCAGGGATGATGATGGACCTCATCAGCAGTCTCCCAGGAAGGAGAAGGAAGTGCACGACAGGGCTGAAAAGCAAACATCTACTGAAAAGAACAAGGTCAAAAACTAAATACATTCTGGAGCTGACTTTGCTGACTCAAGGCGACCATCTGCAACTGCCTCCGAATGCAGGTCGTCTCACTCTACTTGTGAGAATTTGTTGTTGCTGATTGAACAACTGAAAACGGAGTGGAAAGGTCGGGCCGTTGCATAAATGCAAGACCTTTTAATGTATCCTGCAGTAATGTGTGTATACCTTGCTGAGAACTGATGCATGATAGTGAAGCTCATCCCAGAATGTGCTCAGCGTTAAAATAAAAAGAACAAATGTATAATGTAAAAAAAAAAATAAAAGATCTTCATGGTTTTTAGCCAGGCAGCTATAGAGGCTGCTCGGCAGGCTCCCGCTATGGGTCAGTTCCTCTTCCTCGGCAGCTTCCATTCACAGGCAGCAGTGCAAAGCTGAGTCACCTATGGGGAGGGGACGGCCAGGAATGCATTGGCCGATGCGGGCATGGAGGGATGGGGCGGGCTGGCGCGCTGTGAGGGTGTCACATGAGGAGAGGGCGCAGGTCTGTGGTGCGGGGGAGGCTGCAGATCGAGCCTCGACCAGGATGAGAGGAGAGCGCTTTTCAGAGCATCCAAAATATGATGAAAATCTGCAGTTGCCTCCAAGGCCTTCGAAACACAGTAAGTGCCCCGGTTTCCCTCACTTGTTCTCTGTCCTAACCAAGAAACACAGGTTGCACTCAGCTGCTCTGTGACCCCACCAGCTGCGTATTTTCCCTTGCAGGCATGAACCCAATGCAAGCTGATAAAGTGTTTACATTGCTGCCCAAAACACAGAAAGAAACGGGCCCCGGCTCCGAGTCAAATGCCTTAAACCCTCATATAGAGACTCCACTCCTTGAACCTCTGACTGAGGACAGAACTAGGTAGAACACCCCTTCCTCTTGCTGGCTGCCTTGAGGATCCAGGGCAGTCCATTATCTCCATGGCTTCCCTAATGAATGATCACCCTGGCATCCGGTGCTTCTTTCTCTGGGATCCCAACCCGCTCCATCTTGAGCTGGTTTGGGGTACTCTCTTGTGGGAACTCCCCTGACACCACTGCTGGGTTGACTCCAGCCACGGATTTGGCTAAGACAGAGCACAGTTATTGCTGACTAGCCCAGTCCCGTCTCTGGCAGATGAGATTAGGAAAAACTGTACACTGATGCCTGCACAGTTTACCGCTAGTGCCTTTTAAAGTGTGTCGAAGGGGAAAAATGAAAACAAAAAGAACTTAGCAATTTGCTCTAGGCTTTCAAAATTCATTGCAGGAATGGCCCAATAGGAGGGTGAAAAATGCCCTCCTTGTAATAGTAATTGAAATAAAAGAGTAACTGCTGCACAGACATTGAAGTCCACCTGCAGAAGTAGGGTCTGTCTAAAAGTCATTGTGAATCACGGTGAATAATTAGGGCTGTTGAGATGACCAGATCTCCAGAGCCCTGGAGGCCCAGAGTCCTGATCGAGGCCCTGGGAGACCATCTGTCCTCGGTGTTTATGAAACCCTGAGGCTTGGTGACCTCCCAGTTTCCAGAAATATCATTACCATAAATCCCATTGCTGAAGGTAACCCGGGAGGGTCTCTGTGGCCTTAAGGGAGTCTGACTGACATTTAGGCTGTAAGCATCTGGGGTTTGCAGAGAGAGCTGGGGAGAGCTGGGAGCAGAGAGAGCCACGACGCTGCCACTCTTGACTGTTTCCACCCCACCCTGCCCTTCTCATTCCTGCCACAGTGACAGACTACACCAGCCCAGAAGGAGGCCTTGGGTCAAGGATGTGGGCTCAGTCCAGTCTCTTAAAGTGCAAACATTGAGACAGGCACCTCCATCACTACCACTTGCTGCTCCAGGAAGAAACCACCAGTCCTTCTGCTCCTCCTGGGACTTGGTTCCAAGCCCCTAGAGCTTATGACACGGGTCACCATGTCTGTTTTTAGCCCCCGGGTTCTGCCCAGGGAGGCCTGATGGAAAGCCCTGACACTAGAGTGGGCGCCATCCCTTAAAACCTGTCCTTTCTCGGAGCCAGTTTGAATTTACATCTTTAAAATCTCCAAAATATTGATTTTATAAGGCAGGAGCTGTGCCCCAAAGCTGGTGACGTGGGGACCTAAGGTTCCTTGAAATCACCTGAGTGTGGAAGTGGTGACGTGGAGCTGATCTGAACTCACCAGGCTGACGTGGAGCTGAAAGCAGGCCCTGGTTCCGTCCCTCCATCCCCGAGACCCTCCCCCAGCCCCCATGGACACCCTGTCTACAGAGCCAGTGCTGCATGCCAGCCTCACTCCTGCATTCTGGAGATGCCATTCCAGGATGGCGGCTCCCTCATCTCCCTCCACCCAGCAAACTCCAATGGACAGATCCATACCAGCAACAGCTTCCCAGCCAGGCGCTGGAGGTACGGAGCTCATGGACCTTTCACTTACTAAGAAAAGCATGGTAGAGAGCCTCAGGAAGGCTGGCAGGTTCCAACAGAGCCCCCACCATGTCCCCTGCCCAGCCCCTCCCATCCGACCTCTTCCCTCCACCTGGGCTCAGCACTGTCCTGAGTCTCTGCGTAAGAGGTACGTTGAGTCCTATGGAAAAATAACCAAAGGGGGAACAATCAGTGTAGTTGCCATGAGGCCCTGGGTGCCCAGGACCGGAGGCTTTGATGCCCTCTGACCCGGCCCCTCTCGGGGGATCCTGAGGGCAATGGGGATGTTTGCCTCTCCACACACACGGAGCATCCCATTCCCTGGCTGCCTCTCCACACGGATTACTTTCTTACACCAGAGGTTTCCATGTTTCTTTAAAGGGTTGGAAATTTTGAAATGGTTTTTTTATGTGCTTATTTCTTACAATCTGCTCCTCTGCCTTCTTGCAACTGAGCGTTTTGAAAATACTTTAATGTTTTCATCATGACTTGGGGGCCTGACGATGAACACCATTACTGTGTTGAGGTGTTATTTCCCCCAGAGTGCGGGGACCACGTCTCGGTTCTCTGTGTGCTCCTCGGCACCTCAGCCAGCACGTGGCAATGCTGTGTGCGTCTACGGGGTTCGTCTGACAGAAGCCCACGGAGGCTCTGGCATGGAGGCCGACAGAGCCTCCTGCTCTAGGCGGCTCTGCTTTGTGAATATGCGTGCCTTAGTGTCTTTCCTTAGCATCCTCTCCTGCTATCGGGCTATCAGCTCACCAGATCTTGAAGCCCCTCTTTTTATTTTCACTTTTTAAAAATCGAGATATAATTGACATAAAAATCACCCCTTTAAAGTCGTTTTCATATACATATTCACAAAGTTGTGCAACCATCACCACTGTCCAAGGCTAAACATTATCATCACCTCCACAAAGAAAGCTCATACCGATTGTCAATTTCCATACTTCTTTGCCCTAACCCCTGGTAACCACGAATCTACCTTCTGTCTCTCTGGATTTGCCTGTTCTGCACTTTTTCATAGAACAGAATTCTGTGCCATGTGGTCCTTTTACACACGATATCCAACCCAGAGACAGGGCCGGCTTCCTAAACCCCTCCTGAGACTCACCAGCCATGAGCCCACATCTATAGCAAGCACTTCCAAAGGTCCTCTTTACTGCTGGACATTCTTCCTTTGTGCAAAAAGTCAGTAAACCCGTTTTGGTTCTTGAGGGTTTTTAGCTTAGGAGGTGAGTTCTTGATGCTTTTTAGCTTAGGAGGATTGGCAGAAATAGAGGTTCTCTGAGTCAGCTGAAGACCTTCCCACTTGGACAAGAGCCCCTGACTCAGTTAGGTCAGACAGCTGAGACGCACAGGACGTCTCCCGCTGTCTGAGGCACCAGATGGCCCACAGCTGGGAGGCAGCTGAGGCTGAACGGAATCTGATGTTTCCTTGAGGCCCCTCTGCTTCAGGTGCACTTTGTTCTAGGAATGAGGTACTGTGCGAGTTTTCCTGGTGATCTGATCAGATTTGCACCGCTCCTCGGTAAAACTGCTGTCCAGCCTTCTGAGAAATGCTCCTATGTCTATCTGCTGGTTGAATGTTTTGAGCCTTGTCTCTAAGTGGAAAATTCAGTGGTTGACAGGGTCCCAGGAAGTCTGTGATCAAGCTGGTCTCAGAGGCCACGGTGCTCAGGAGACCCCCTCAGACCAGCATTCACTGGAATCAACTTTGCCCCATGTCGCTGTTCCGCATCTAAGGGAGGTTTCCCCCTCAACCTTGTCTCCATGTACTTCCTGAGAACTGCTCGCTTTAAAGTTCTCTCTGCCTGGAATCAGGAGCATTGGGCGTAATCAGCCTGTGGCCTCTAAGCAAGCCCGGGAGGCACAAGGTTTCTTCTCAGACTGCCGGGGTGCCCATGGGACCTTCTTCATCGGAAGTGGCTCTTCCCTGAACCAGGCACCTGCTGCTCCCAGATTTCCTCACTGTCGTGTAAAGCCATCTTATGTCTCTTATGTGATTTAAGAGACTGTTTGAAATTGCAGTAGCCCCTCTGGGGAATTTTCACATGAAGGAGGGTGTTCATTTGAGAGGTTCTGTGCAGCAAAAAGGGAAGGAACCCCATGAAGAGCTTCTCTTGTGGGAAAGAGACATCTGTTTGCTTAATGCAGGAGGCACAGGCCCTTCCTCCTTTGTTTCCATACTTCAGGGATTAATAAGTGCTGGGTTTTGTTGCACAGATGGAGAAAACTGTCAAAGGCCAAGTTATTATCTAAAACAGGATAATTTCGCTACTAGCTTTGAATGTATTTGTCAAAAATATGTTTTTCTCTTCTAACGTTTCATTTCTAGCAAAAGAGCTGAATTAGCCTGATAGTTACATAATAATTACATTAGCCTGGCAGTCATCATTTCATACTTCCTGGAAGCCAGTTCCCTCTAATTTTTTGTTTCTTTAAAAATTTCTTTCTTTCTTTTTTTTTTACGTAAAGATTTCTGATCCCTCTCTGGATGCCAGGGCCATTTATAGTCACTAGGCATTCATTCAGCAAGTATTTACCAAGCAGCTTCTAGTCTGAGTGCTGGAGAGAGAACTATGAATCACAGTAAAGATGGGGTTTCACCATGTTAGCCAGGATGGTGACCATCTCCAGACCTCGTGATCTGCCCACCTTGGCCTCACTAAGTGTTGGGATTACAGGCGTGAGCCACAGCGCCCAGCCAATAAAAATTTCTTGATCATTCCAGCTCCAGGGAACCCAGCGGAAGCTGCAGGAACAAGAAGGCGAGTTCCGCACCCGTGAACGAGGCCTGCTGGGCTCCCTGGAGGAGGCACGTGCCACTGAAAAGCACCTCGCCCGCTGAAGCTGGAGGCGGCAGAGCTTGGCGCACTGCGACATCCCACCCTCCTCCTCCACAGCAGGTGCAGGAGTGACCATCCTTCTGGTCACTACAGCATGTTACGGTTTTCTGCATCAGTGCCCCTCCTCTTAGGAAGAAACATCCCCGGGCTGGGGTAGCTAGCTACCCCTTTTAGCCGTGCAGAATTTCTCTCTGGGCATTGATAGTGTTGTCCATATTTCTTAAGTGTCTGAGGCTACCTTGGTTACAGAGATGAATCAGGAAAAATTGGACTTTCCTGTGTATGTGTGCAGAGTTCTCCAGGCACAATAAAGCCTAAGTGAGAAGCAGCAAATGCTATTAGCAGGGGGGCAAGCCAGAACTGCCGTGCCCTTTTACACATCCTCAAGTCGTCCGCAAACACACCCATGTAATTATCGCCTTAGTTCATTCTCAAACATGAGATTCTAAATTCCAGGGCCTCTTTACAGCCCTTGACTCCCCTGCTCGAAAAGCTTCGATGACCCCCTATGCCTTCAAATTAAAGTCACAATTCCTTATCCCATCATCCAAGGTCACTTGTGATCTGGTCAAAATCTATTTCTAGTAGTATTGCCCACTGTTTCTTTTGTTTGTTTGTGTTTGTTTTTTTGAGACAGAATCTCTTTTATTTATTTATTTATTTATTTATTTATTATTTTTTTAAGAAGGGGTTTCTCCATGATGGCCAGGCTGGTCTTGAACTCCTGACCTCAGGTGATCTACCCACCTCGGCCTCCCAAAGTGCTAAGGATTACAGGTGTGAGCCACGGCGCCCGGCCCACTGTTTCTATTCCAGGATTTCAACTCAGTCTACCTCCAGCAGATCAGATTTCCTAGAAATAACTGTTTCTCCTTGTAAACTCCATGAAAAAAATTTTTCTGAAAAGGAATTTGGAGGAAAGAGACTTTATTCCAGTGGACAGTTTGCAAATGTGAGTGTTAGGTTTTGAAGGGAAGGCGAGGTTTAAAGAAAGACATAAACACAAGAGAGAGGCTTAACAGCAAATGCAGGCTTTATGTCCAGCGTAAAACCAACAGAAGTGGGGGACCAGCCTGATGCTAGAGCCCACTGCTGCTTACAGGCTGGGGAACTTTATAGGTATGGGCCGAAGGGGTCTGGGAAGTATGGCTTGCAGCCTGGCAGGATATTATAAGCTGTTCTCATGGTGAGATGGTTTGGGCCCTTGCTCCAGTGGGATGTTGTTGTGGTGTTCTGGGTGTTCCTCGGACTTTTGTCCAGCAAGGTATGATAGATGTTTCTTTCACTGGGCCTTTGCCTTGTGGTCATGTGGTTAGGCAGGACGTTTCTCATGGCCTGTTTCATTTTGACCAAGGTCTGCTAAACAGCGGGGAGCTTACAACATGGTGCAGTTTGGACTAACACGAAGAGACCCAGACTTCAGTGTAAAATGGAGGTGTGTTCTGAAAACAAGGAGACGAGTTGGGTTTTATAGCCAAATGTTCTGCCCACGTTCCCGATCAGGTTTGTTTGCATAGGCAGGATTGAAACTAGCTTTCTTCTGACGCAGCTGAGCCCTGATACCCAGAGCAGATGAGCTCTGACTGATTGGTTTCCAAGCCCCAAATTGGGAGTCTCTATTAGACTGTTGCTGGCCGGGGATGGGAGGCGCCCAGCAGCAATTTGTCCTGGGACCAATAGCAGGTGCTGGTTTGGCTTGATTGTGAAAAGGGGGGTCCTGCGATGCTCTTACATCTTTCCGAGAACACAGAGTACGTGACCACTCCCACACCTAGCTGTGGCCACTGGGTTTCTGTTTTAAATGTGAGCACCTCAGTGAGTCATAGGGAGCCCATTTGATCTATGCGCTGTGGACATACTTTAACAATCCCAATCCTGTTCTCTCTTGACAAATCACTTTCTCTACCCAAATACTGATACTGGAGGTATGTGTCTTTCCTCCCCTTAAGGGCAGGACCTCTTGGGCTGACTTTTGTTGGCCCCACCTAGGAGAGAGCCCGAAACATGTTAGGTCTTAATAAACACTGAGCGAAAGAATGACCACATTCTACTAGACATTTCATTTATCTGCCCCTGACTCCATGCCTGGGTAGAACGAACTCCGTCTGAAGATGGGTAATGTCTTGCGATTTTCACAACGGAACATAAAGCTGGCAAGTCGAAGGCAGCGTGACACTGGTTTATTTTTAGGGTTTGTCCTTGACACGGCACACCAGGAGCTGAGGTGATGGGACTGACTGTCCCTGTGGTTTCTGTGCAATTTTTAACCAGGATTCGTGGCTCGGGAAACAAAAGCGCTTCTTTGTCTGTATAACTTTGTTCCCTCCCTTCCTTTATTGCTTTAAATAGGCAAGATGTGGTTTGCATTCCTTTCACGGCTAATGTTGCTCCAATATTTCACTCAGCGGTCACTAAAGATCTCCTCCTCCCTTACACATTCCACTCATTTGTAATCGAGGTTCTCAGTGCTGCTAAAGGAGGGTCCCTCCGCCCCGAATCTTCTGTGCATAAAGTAGTAGGTAGTGGGCCCCGTTATGTTAAACATTGGGTAATATCGGTATCTCGGAACCTAACTATGAGAATCTTAAAGACGGAGGCATCATCCTCTGCTTATGATTGTTGTAGGCAAGAATGTGCACCAGCCCTCTCAGGAGTATAAAGATCATCACCATCACCATTGTAAGGTGGCAGCTCTTTACAGTTCACATATCCTTTTCCTGGGATATGATTTCCTCTTAATCATTGCAAAAGACGTGCAAGAGAAGTGTGAATCTTTCTAGGGCACAGCTGAAACCGTTCATTGTCTTCTCCTAGAGCACACAGCTCAGCGGCACGGACAATGCAATGTTAAATCTGGTGGTTTTTCCCTCTATGCTGCAGGGAAGCTCCGCTAGAGATTTACCTAAGGATAAGGTCTATGCTGGGTCAGATGGCCACCCGGTGGTGCTCTTGTCTGGAAGAAAGTGGTATAAGCCTGGGCACTGCGTACAGAATCATTATCATTAGTATTTCCATAATTATTAATAATTATTATCTTCTCCCTTGCTGTAATCTACTGTTTACCAGCTCCCTTGGCTAAGAAAACTCAAGCCTTTTCCACTCGCTAGATCAGCCGGATGAGCTAGCTGAACCCACCAGAAGCTCTTGAAAGAGCCAGAATAGTAAAAACAATCACTGGGATTAGAGTTTCAGAACTGAACGTACACTTATTTACCTATCCACCTGATACTGCCACCACAAAGATGTTAGGAAGCGGCTTTATCAAGCTTCTGCTACCAGGAAAAGCAAACGACACTCCAGTGAGTGCTCATAATTGCTTAATCAAAGCGCCCGGCAGATATATGTTTGTCTCTTCTCTCCCCTGCCAAGAGACACCTTTGGACGACTGTTCTGTGGCTCGTTAAAGTTTTTTGGAATCCTGTGTGTCAGCTTATACTGAAAAACAGATGAAGAGGACCTCAACCCGGAAGACAAAAGGCGAGTGTGCTAGATTGGAAAGCACCATCCACCCATCCAAGGATAAGAACCAGGGCTACTTTATCCAATGTGAAAGAGCATTCCAGAGCTCGGGGTCCACGGTGGCAAGGAAGGGTGCATGGAAAATAAAGAACTATGCAAGAATAAGGAGGAACGGGTATAAACAAGAGGGACCTGAATAATTAGGGTCTAATTAATATTGGCCATGTAAGGAGAATGAAGTTTCTGTCCCCCAATGAAAATTGAAATGTGGAGCTAGATTTTAAATCAGCTCCACATTTCAATTTTGTAACTTAACTCCTCATCCACGTCTGTATAGCTTTCTAAAGCTGAACGCCACGAGCCACATTAGAAAGATGCACTTGTTTTCTGCTGGACTCATTGGGTAAATATTGATTGAAATCTTGTTTTCTAGCCATGGTGCTTTTTACATATAAATCATGGGGGTGATATGTTCGGCTTTCAATTTAAAGAAAGACCACTCTGACAGCCCCAAGGAAGACAGAAATGTAGGTGGAGGGCAAAGGGAAAGGAAAAGTTACAGTCTGGAGACAACACAATTGTGTATGTCCAGACTAGGATCCCCACAGTGAGAATGGAGAGGATTCAGTAGGGAAGAAGAAATGGAAAGGAATAGAGTGGAAATAGACTGATAGGATCTGTTCCAGGAGAAAGGAGAAGGAAGCCAAATTACTCAAAGTGGAGTGGTCTTGAATAGAAAATAACAACAGCAGCAAGTTTTCTGGCCCAGAGGAGAAAAGGAGAAAAAAAAAGAGATGCTAAGGCAGATGTAGCTCTAGGTGAGGGCCGGGCTTGCGGGAATTTTTATCTCACACTAGGATTTCTCAGTGCACAGTCATTGCTGAGAGAACGATCGAAGAGACATTAGCAGGAGTCGAGAAAGGAGTCAACGTTTAGCTATTGAGAGGAGTGGAAGAGGAGGCTTATTGTGAATTTGTGAAGAAATACTGATCATATAGTGAAAGAACAAAGATTGGAAATCCCAAAGACATTGAGTAGCAGATGTGCTCTGAGTTAAGGGAGTGAGAGAGAAGCTCCACTAGAGATTTACCAAAGTCCTTGATATTTTAACCCAGCGATCAACTTCAGAACAGAGAAAATCTTCCAAAAGAAGATTCCAAAAGTATATTCATCCATCAACCATGACCTTATATTTGAAGGCAGGACTAAACAGACATTCTCAATGAAATCGTCATGAAATCGGTCTTCCAGGATCAGTTACAATCTGGGATTTTGTCTTCATCCTCCCAGATGTCTCTGATCCTGCTGTAACCAATCCCCAAATCCTAGGGCCTTTCTTCTGCTTACTTTACTCTTCCTGTACACATTTTCCAGGCACTTCCACCACTCACCACCCTCCAAAAGGAACTGATCCCTAAACTCATGCTGTGATTAAGGATTAATGACTTTTCCATTTGCCTGCAGTTATGCTACAAGATCTCTAGGCAAGGGACTAGCCAGGTATGCCTAATACATATATTTGTGTGATTTCGCGAACTGGTTTTTTACCATTTTTGGAGTGACGGTGCTTTTTAGGGTTGGTTGCAGGCAAGGGACTGCTGCCCCCTCCCAATTACTTCAGTTTCCTTCCACGGTGTCTCACTGGCTTCTGTCCGTCCCTGCCAGCAGCTCTTCATGGGACCCATTCTAACCCTAAAAGAAAGCAGAAAGTGGCGTTCCTGATACAAAAAGAACTTTCATCTAAGGTGAGTCCTTTTTAAACTATGAGGCCTGGAAAGATGTTAAAATGAGAGCAATCACACCTTACTCTCCGCTTTGAGCTACGTATTCATCTCTCAAGACTGCTTGCTATTGCCACAAGTAGCTATCAATTAATTATAATTTAGGATAATTATTATAGTGTCTCACCAGAACTATAACCCGCACACTATAGCTTAACAATAGCCAATTGCTCATCAGTTTTATTTTTGTAATCCAAAGACAGTTCCCAATAACAACTTTGTACCAGACTGCTGTCCCTGTCCCCCTTCTGCCTTTAAAAACCTGCTTGTAACAAGGGCTCTGGGAAGCTCACAGCCAAGGGTACTTGGGGCTGAGTCTTCCAGGCAGCCGTCCCCACTTTGGTTCAAGTAAACTCTTTAGATTATACTTTGTGTCTCAGCTTCTTCCTTTTGGGTCAATACTGAGGGGAGTAAATGAATGGCCCCTACTCCTTCTCTGTCTGAAGCTTGAAATTCTCCTGAGACGACTTCCTGCTTCGAGACAGGAGGATGTCTCGCTCAGAAGAAGAAGGAGCTCCTGTCTGCTGAGGACACGGGTACATTCAGTGAGGTCAGGTGGGCGGTTGGCGGCTTCCGTTAATTCCGTTGGAGCAGGCACGTGGCAAGTGGCAGTTATTTGAATTGAGGATGCTGGGATGGATTTTTACACGAGCAGTTGACTCTTAGGTTATGAGACCAGCGTAAGCGCCCATGGAAATGGAACAGCAGGGAGAGGGACATCACACACACCACCTCTTGATAGTCTCTGGCTTCCACATCTTTCCCCAAAACCTCAGCCCAACTCAGCCTCATTTTTCCTTCTTTTCACTGTCCCTCCATGGGAGAGCTTCCTTGGTATGGGAATAGCTGAGAAGAGGGAAAGATCAAGGGTAGTAAAAGCTGCCACAGATCATCTACAGAAAGCTTTGCTGGAATTAGGTTGTGCATCTCTGAATCTGAGCTAGATTTATTGGGTCAGGGACCGTGCTTACTGACTGGCCCAGGAATTGACAGAGGAGGTGTCTAAGACATGCTTGTTGGATGAATAAACAGCTGAGTGAGTGTTTACATGAGCCCGAACACTGCCTGCACCGGCACAAAATGAAAGCCCCAAGACCCTAATGGAAAAATATGCGTCAGCCCCAGAAAAATGTGGGTCAAATGGAGCAAACCTGGAGCTACACAGGAAACTGCCCTCCTCCTCTTCTGGCCTCTCTTCCACTGTGAGGCTCGAAATCCCATCAAGGCAAGGCTGGTCATCCAATCAGCAGGATGTAAACGGTCATTCGTCACTGTGGCCATTTAGAAGTGTCCTGGAAACTTGGCTTTCTCCTGACCATTGTTCCATGAGCATGGTGGTGACAAGCTTGAGCTCTGACATCAGAAAGCCCCCAGTTTGAAACCTCTAGCTTCTTCATAGCTATGAGACTTTGGGCAAATGAATCTCTCTAAACCTTAATTTCTCAATCTGTAAAATGGGGGTAGTATTGGGCACTGCACTAAACACGATGTCAGGAATGTAATTAGTGTTCAATTTTATCTTCGTTACCGCCAGACCTCATCCTCCCATTTTCTTTTTTCTCTCCCTCCTGAAAACCCCCAACTTCACTGCTTATGAACAGTGAAAGAGTAAAACAATCACAAAACTGGGCAGTTTTGATGGCCCAGAAGTTATTTACAAGTCCATGTGGTCTGCTCAACTGCTCGGTCTTTTGAAAAGCACATTTAGTCCATGAGCCCACATGCAGATTTGTTACATATGAATACACGTGCCGTGGTGGTTTGCTGTGTCCATCACCTCATCATCTACATTAGGTATTTCTCCTAATGCTATTCCTCCCTGTTCCCCCACCCCATGCTATCCCTCCCCTAACCCCACACCCCTCGACAGGCCCTGGTGTGTGATGTTTCCCTCCCTGTGTCCATGTATTCTCATTGGTGAACACTCACTTATGAGTGAGAACGAGCGGTGTTTGGTTTTTTGTTCTTGTGTCAGTTTGCTGAGAATGATGGTTTCCAGCTTTATCCATGTTCCTGAAAAGGACATGAGCGCATCCTTTTTTATGGCTACGTAGTATTCCATGGTGTATATGTGCCACATTTTCTTTATCCAGTCTATCACTGATGGGCATTTGGGTTGGTTCCAAGTCTGCTATTGTGAACAAGCCCTTAGAAGAAAAGAAAAAATAAGTTTAAAATCTACCATCTGGATACTGTTAGTCCAAACTGCTCCGTTTTGTAAGTTTCCTGCCGTTTCACAGAACTTGGTCAGAGTAAACATTCCCATGGGGGTCCGGCCGTGAGAAGCATCCTGTCCAACCATCAGCCCACAAGGCACAGGAACTTCCTATCCCACCCTGCTGAGCAAAGGCCCAACTGAAGGAACATCTGTGCCAACATCCTCTGGGGTAGAAAACCATGGCACCCAGACCCTTGCCACCCATAGCTGTAAGTACTCCGGACTGTAAGCAGCCGTGGGCTCTGGCCTAAACCTGTCCCCCGCCTCAGCAGGTTGCTCTGGCAACACACCTATGTTGCTGTCCAGCTGCCAACCTTCGTCTTTTTTTAACCCTTTCCTTCCCTTCAAAAATGAACAGATATGTTACCATTTTAATGTATGTTCTTTCTGTTTTACCTGTGCATTCATATGCACATGAATGTACATATGTGTGTATAGATATTTGTATATATGCAGTATGTACATACATAAGTGTATAATCTGGATATATCCAACCCTGTTACCCATACCATTGGATATGTCTACAACAGTAGCATACATATTTTGTAACCTGTCTTAAATTATTTTTGTTGTTAATTATTATTGATATATATTAGTTGTACCTGTTTTATTGGGTACATGTGATATTTTGATACAAGCATACAACATGTAATAATCAAATTAGAGTAACTAGGATGTCCACCACCTGAAACATTGATCATTTCTTTGTATTAGAGACATTCCAGTTCCATTCTTTCAGTTATTTTGAAATATACAATAAATTATTATTAACTACAATCACCCTATTGTCCTACTGAATACTAGATCGTAATTCTTTTTTTTTTTTTTTGAGACGGAGTTTCGCTCTTGTTACCCAGGTTGGAGTGCAATGGCGCGATCTCGTCTCACCGCAACCTCCGCCTCCTGGGTTCAGGCAATTCTCCTGCTTCAGCCTCCTGAGTAGCTGGGATTACAGGCACGCGCCCAGCTAATGTTTTGTATTTTTAGTAGAGACGGGGTTTCACCATGTTGACCAGGATGGTCTCGATCTCTTGACCTCGTGATCCACCCGCCTCGGCCTCCCAAAATGCTGGGATTACAGGCGTGAGCCACCGTGCCTGGCTGTATTTTTTTTTTAGTAGAGACGGGGTTTCACCATGTTGACCAGGATGGTCTCGATCTCTTGACTTCGTGATCCACCCGCCTCGGCCTCCCAAAGTGCTGAGTCCCAGGCACTTTGTAATCCCTACAGGCAGATCGTAATCCTTCTGACTGTATTTTTGTAGCTATTGTCAATCTCCTTAACTTGTCTTTTTTTTAACTTAGTGTGTACATTTCCCAATCATCAAATACCATTTTATAAAATTATTTTAAATAACAGCATTTATAAAACAACCACATTTTATAAAATCATTTTAAGTAACTTCACTCATGAATACTGGGGTAGCTGGGTATACATTTTTAGGCTGATTGTTATTTTCCTTCAAAACGTGGAAGCTGTCATTCTATTGTCTCAGCTGCTGTGGCTGAAGAGATGTCTGCTGTTGGTCAGGTGGTCTTGACTTTGCAGCAAATCTTTCTTTTTTTCTTTTAACCTTTTGGTGTTTCCTCATTGGGGTCCGCTGGGGGGAAATGGGGGAGGGACTGGGGGGTGGGGAGGTGGGAAGAGATGGCATGGGGAGAAATGACAGATACAGGTGAGGGGAAGGAAGGCAGCAAACCACACTGCCATGTGTGTACCTATGCAACAATCTTGCATGTCCTTCACATGTACCCCAAAACCTAAAATGCAATAGAAAAAAAATTTTTCACATTAAAAAAAAGTTTTTATTTTATCCCAGTGTATCTAGATATTGATTTAGCTGCTATCTAATAAATACATTTTTTAATCCTGTAAAAAACTTGATGTGCCTTTTCAATCTGATTGATATTGTTTTTATTTCTGAAAAATTCTCAGCCATTATTACTTCAACCATTACCTCTTGCCCATCCACTCTAGTTGTTTTTTGTTTTTTTTTTTAAAGACGGAGTCTCGTTCTGTCACACAAGCTGGAGTGCAGTGGTGCAATCTAGGCCCACTGACACCTCCACCTCCTGGGTTCTAGCAATTCTCCTGCCTCAGTTTCCACCATGGTGCACACCACCATGCCCAGCTAAATTTCTGTGTTTTAGTAGAGATGGGGGTTTCGTCGTGTTGCCCAGGCTGGTCTCAAACTCCTGAACTCAAGCAATCCACCGGCCTCGGCCTCCCAAAGTGCTAGGATTACAGGCGTGAGCCACTGCACCCAGCCTATTTATTTATTTTTTTAAATTCTCCTTAAGCACATAGTGGAGTAAAACTCTAAATTACTTTTCTCGTGTTTCTATATATCTGTGCTGTATATTGGGTCACTCTGTCTTCCAGTTCACTCATTTGCTCTTTAGCTGTGCCTAGTCTACTGTGAAACCTATCTAGTGAGTTGTTTAAATCAATCTTTATGTTTTTCTGTTTTGGACTGATTAACAAAAATATAACTCCATGTTTCTTTAATGTAAAATGCTACATCTATCTTAAAGTTCTTTTAACTTAAATATTTTTTGATAGTTTAGCACACAGAAAAGTTTATGCAACAATATGTATACCTCAGTGACTTGCCACAAAGAAGTATCTATGTCATCTTCACCTAGGTTAGAAAAAAAAAAAGGGACTTTGCCAGCATTCCAGAACCCACCATTGTGATGCTTCCTAGTCTCTATTCCCTCGCAAGATGAGGAGTAACCTGACGTTTATTATTTAAAAATCATTTTATTGTTTTTCTTTAAAGTTTTTATTTTGAAATTACTATAGATTCACGGGGAGTTGCAAAAGTAGTAGAGAAAGTCCCTTGGATGCTTTACTGGGCTTTCCCTAACAGTGCTATCTTACAGAACAGCAGGACACCATCAAAACCAGGGCACGGGCACTGGTTGACTAGTGTTAGACCACAGACCTTATGCAGTTTTCACAGTGTTTGCTTGTATTCTTTTGCGTGTGTGCGTTCTACGCAAGGCGATTGCATGCGCAATATCTTGTAACCACTTACACCACCGTCCTTGCCAAAGAACTGTTTCATCAGTGAGAGGAACTCACTTGTGCTGCCTCTTTTTAGTCACATCCCTGTACCTTGTCCCTGTCTCCTGGCAACCACCAATCTGTTCTCCATCTTTACAGTTTTGTTAGTTGGAGAATGTCTTATATATGGAATCTTATAGTGTAAAACCTTTTAGAAGATTGGCTTTTTTCATAAGAGAAAGAAACAAATAAAAACAACAATAACAAAAGACGGCTCTTTTCACTGAATTTCCTGCTCTTACAGACCTCCAAGTTACTGCCTGTGTCAATAGTTTTCTTGTTTATTCATGGGTAGTATTCTCTTAGATGGATATGGATCTTTCACCGTTGAAAAATATTTGGTTTCCAGTTTGGGGCTATTTTGAGTAAAGCTTTTAAGGACATTCATGTACAGGTTTTTGTGAACCTGTTTTCATTCTTCAGGTTAAATCCTAAAGAGTGAAATTGCTGAGTCACATAGGAAGTGTACCTTTGGTTTTATAAGAAACTCCAAACTCTTTTCCAGAGTGGCTACACCTTGTTGTAGTGACGCCAGGGATGTCTGAGTTGTCTGGTTTCTAAGCATTCTTGCCAGCATTTGGTGTCATCCTTGATCTTATCCATTGTAACAGACATAGCGATATCGCATCATTTTAATTTGCATTTCTCTAATGGTTACTGATGCTGATCATATTCACATGTGTATTTGCTGTTCATGTTCTTTCTTGGACAAAATGTCTTTTCATATCTTTTGCCCACTTTTTCATGGGATTGTTTTTTTTAAAAAAAATACATTGAGTTTTGAGAGCTCTTCATAGATTCCACATACAAGACCTTTGTCAGCTACATGGTTTGTGGATGTCTTCACTCAGCCTGTAACATGTCTTTTCACCCCTTAATAAACTCCTACACAGAGAAGAAGTCCTCAAAGTGGAGGAAGTTCATTTTATCAGTATTTCCTTCTACAGATTGTTATTTTGGTGTCATATCGAACAACTTAGTCTTGAATATTTCTACTATGTTTTCTTCTGAAAGTTTTGTAGTGTTACATTTTTAAATTTAAATCTGTGTTCTGTTTAAATTTATATTTATATAAGGTAGGGGCTTTAGGTTGAGGTTTAATTTTTGGCACATGAAATTTCAGTTGTTTCAGTAGCATTTGCTGAAAGATTGTCCTTTCTCTATTGAGTTGTCTTTGCAGCTTTGTTAGAAATCATTTTTCCATATCTGTGTAGATCTACTCCTGGACACACTCTATCCCATTGATCTCTGTGTCTATCCCTTCAGTGGAATCACACTGTCTTGACTACTCTCGTATTGGAGCAGAACTTTAAAATTCTGTAGTGTAGCTTCTCCAACTTCATTATTTTTTCTACTTTTTTATTGTTGCTTGTCTTTTTAAATCAGATTATCTAATCTATGACATACCCTTTGCTAGGATTTTGATGGAGTTGCATTGAAGATATAGATCAGTATGGGAAGAATTGAAATCTTTACTATATTAAGTGTTTCAATCCATGAATCCATATACTTCTTCATTGATTTAGGTCTTTGGTGATTTTGTTTACATCATTTTGCATATTTTCAGCATACAGATCCTATATAGACTTAATCATTTCATTTTTCAGAGATAGTACAAAAGCAATTATTTTAAAATGTTGATTTGCAATTATTTATTTTTAGTATATACAAATCAAATTGAGTTTTGTATGTTGATCTTGTGTTACTTCTAGGATGTATGTGTGTGTATGAGTGTGTGTGTGTATGTTTATGTAGTCCTTGGAATTTTCTATGTAGAAATCATCTTGGACCAGGTGAGGAGGCTCATGACTGTAATTGCAACAATTTAGGAAGCCAAGGCGTGAGGATCACTTGAAGCAGGCATTCATGACCAGCCTGAGAAACATAGTGAGACCCTGTCACTCCAAAAAATAAAAAAATTACCTGGGCTTGATGGTATACACCTGTAGTCCTAGCTACTTAGGAAGCTGAGGCAGGAGGACTGTTTGTGCCCAGGAATTTGAGGATACAATAAGCCATGATTGCGCTTAAGCCTGAGTGACAGAGAAAGACCCTGTCTCTTAAAAAAATAGAGAAGAAAAAGAAAAATCATCTTGTTTGTGAATAGAGACAATTTCTTTCTTTCTAATCTTTATACTTTTATTTTGTATCATTTTCATGTCTTATTGTATTGGCTAGGAATTCCAGTACCATGTTAAATAGGAGTGATGAGAGTAGACATACTCGTCTGGTTCTCAATCTTATAAGGAAGGCAGTCAGTCTTTCATCACATAAAATGATGTTTGCTGTAGGCTTTTTGTAGGTGCCGTCCATCAGGTTAAGAAGCTTGCTTCTATTCCTAGTTTGCAGAAAATCTGTAATAGGAAAATATGTTGAATTCTAGATAATGTTTTTCCTATATCAATTGATGTGATCATGTTAGTTTTCTTGTTAGATTATTACTATGGCAGATCACATTGATTGATCTTCAAGTATTGAAGCAGGCTTGCATTCCCAGGAAAAACTCACTTGGTTACGTTGTATTATTCTTTTTATATATTGCTGGATTTAATTGACTAATACTTTGTTGAGTATTTTTATGTCTATGTTCCTATGGAATATTGTTTTTTAGCTTAAGTATCTGGTAAAATTTGCTATGGCAATCATATTTATATGTAGTGTCTTTTTGGAGGGTTTTCAACTATAGGTTTTTTTTTTTTTTGAGACGGAGTTTTGCTCTTGTTGCCCAGGCTGGAGTGCAATGGCGCGATCTCGGCTCACCACAACCTCTGTCTCCTGGGTTCAGGCAATTCTCCTGCCTCAGCCTCCTGAGTAGCTGGGATTACAGGCACGCACCACCATGCCCAGCTAATGTTTTGTATTTTTAGTAGAGACGGGGTTTCACCATGTTGACCAGGATGGTCTCGATCTCTTGACCTCGTAATCCACCCGCCTCAGCCTCCCAAAGTGCTGGGATTACAGGCTTGAGCCACCGCGCCTGGCCCCCTCAACTATAGGTTTTATTTTTAAAACAGTTAAAGGACGATTTGGGTCATCTGTTTTAGATTGAGTAAGTGTGGGTAATTTGTGGTTTGTGAAACATTGGTTCATTTCACCTGTTGAATTTATATGAGTAGAGTTGTTTGTAGTTTATCTTTATGCTTTGAATGTCTGCACAAACTTTTCTTCATTCCTGATATTGCCTTTTTCGCTTTTTCTTTGTCAGTCTTGTTAGATGTTTACCAATGATCAGAGAACCAACTTTTAGTTTTGTTTTTCTCTATTCATTCAATTTATAATTTCCCCTAGGTTTTTCTGTTTTAAATTTCACTGATTTCTCCTAATATCTGTAGTACCGTCTGTTTTTAGTTGTTTTTAAGGTGAAAACTTAGATTATTGCTGTGTGACCTTTCTCATTTTCTAATACAAACAGGGCTATAAATTTCCCTCGAAGCACTACTATAACTGTATCTCATACATTTTGATACGTTATGTTTTCATTTTCACTTAGTTGAAAGCATTGCTTCTGAGGTTCACGTTTTCTTCCCCTCATTCCCAAAGTCTCTGACCCCAGTGAAAGTATCCTCTAGGAGCTGGGCAGACAGCCCAGGCCCAGGGGCAAAGTGCACCTTTCTTTCAAGAAGGCACTTCCTCCTCCCCTAATCAGGAAGAACAGCCCAGGGCATGCCAAGGAGGAGCCTGGACATGGCCAGACAGATGCCCCCTGTTTCAGGCACTTACAGAGTGCCTCAGCCAGTGCCAGCTCACCACCTGGTGCTGAAGGCCGTGGAGAGCCTGACCGACAGCAGTGCTAAGCAGTCTCGGGCTGGGATGCAGCTGATGAGCAAGGTCATGGAAGAGCAGGACCGAGACGTGCCGCAAGCAGTGTGGTGCTGAGGCAGGAGCTCTGCTTGCCAAGTAGGGGCCAGCCTCCCTCTTGGCTCCTCTTTGACCCGTTTTTCTGTTGCAACACCCATGGGCAGCGGTGTAGGCGGTGGAGGGCCTCATAGGCAGGGCACAGAGAAGCCTGTGGGGCATTCATGCCCCTTCCCTGGGGCATCTGGGGTCTTAGACTGTGGATTGCAAACCAACAAGCTGGTGGAGTGACTGTGACCTTGGAATGCACTTCCTTTTTAGGTTATCATGTTAAAACGGGAAGAATTTGCATACAAAGCTACATGTCCCACTTCACTACAAAAATTTTAAATGAGGTCACATAGAGCAACCTGGACTCTCTCACACCTTCCTCCACTCTCTGAGTCCCCAGACACCCATGACTTTCACTCATTTAGGTCACTTGCCTGGCATAGGTACCAGAAATGGAAGGATGCTCTGAAGGCATCTCTGGGAGCACTGCTTTGGAGTTGGCTTCCCAGAGGCCATGTGTTGGTGATGGGAGGGCCAGATCAGAGCAGTGGTCCCCCTCCTGCAATGCCAGCTGTCTCTGTAGTTTTGTGGAAAGTTGATCCCAGCTGGGAGTCGCAGCCCTGAAATGTCTCCAGGAGGGTCTTGTACCTCTTGAATAACTTGGGAACTCTGCCAGGGACTTTGGGGCTGTGGACAGGGTTTTGTTCCAGTGCGCCTTGGCACCAGCTTCTGGAGTTCCTCCTGCAGCCCGTGCTGCTTTGGCCTCTGCCACCCAGACCTCTGCCTAGAGAAGAAAGTCACAGGCAGGACTGCAACTAGGCCTTTTGAGATTGGGAGCTGGTAGAAAAGGAAAGGAGGAAGCCAGAGAGCAAAGGGCCAGGGAGACTTCCTGTGGCTCCTCCCTGGAGATCCAGGAGGTTGCGCAGAGCATCCTGGAGTGGCTCAACTAAACACTGGAGCCCAGCACGAAGGAGAAGACCCTGCAGGCCATGTGCTCGTTGGCACGCAGCAACACCCAGATTACCTCGCCATGCAGCTCAGAGACTTGCTACCTTGGGACAGGTACCTCTTCCATGGCCTGGAGCACATTCTGCAGCCCAAGAAACCCTCCCCTGCTGCCCGGCCCCAAGACCTACATAAAAGTCACCATGCAAGGATGGTTCCTCTCTGTCCCTCCTTCTCTTGGATGCCCATCAAGCCACACCTCCATGTCCTCTGGACAATTATTCTTTGGCCTCACTTCTAGTTCCTGAGAATTGGCTCTTCAAGGGCCCGAGACCAGACTAGTCCTAACAGCCTCATCAGTGAGGCCCATGACACAGCTGTCCCTGGGTCCCACAGAACCACTCTGGGCCCGTGGAAGGCTTTCAACACGCAGTAAGAGACCACCATTGGTGTCCTGAAGCTGCTCCTTGGCATCCTGGAAAAGACCCAGTCCAGTGAGGACGCTCAGGAGATGGACTTCCAGCCTGTGGCAGTCAGAACAAGGGAGGAGAGGGGACCCAGGACAGAGGGAAAGATGGATCAAAGGGCTTGACCTGAAAGGAAAGGCACAGAGGACCAGGTCCACACAGGACTCGCCATTCGACAGTTACTCTGCTCATAGAAGACTATTCAATGAGAAGAAAAAATTGTTAATCCTATTTTGTAAAAAAAATTAGCAAGATTATCTCCGGAATAAGTGAATTGTCTTCCTTTCCCTAAATAATAATTTATGTTTTAAGTATTTCCTACAGTGAAACAAGTGTTGCTTTTATGGCGGAAACATGGTTCTAAGCAGAGCTGTGCAACGCTGACCTGGCATGGGGTGGGAAGAAGGGGGTCGAGGAGGTGGTGCTTAGGGTCCAGAATCTGAGTTGGCCTCATTCTGGTTTCAGCTCTGGACGGGGTGAAGAACAAGACCCCAGAGCCCATCCTGTCCCTCTTGGATGACATACTGAGGGCTCAGAAAGATGTCCTCTTGTACCTGACCCAGCTTCCAGACTGAACCCCCTGAGCAGCTGCTTCGAAAAGCCTCTTGCGCCACAGCCATGCTTAAGGAAGACGCATATCTTCCATTCTGTTCACCAAGAAACTCCAAGAAACAACTGGATTCAAAGAATAAAAAATACCCTGCCACACTGGCAGGGCAGGCGGCTGAAAATCGCGCCCCTTCCAAAGGTAGTGTCTATAAAAGGACAACCGAGGCCAGCACCGAAGTCCACCTGCGGAAGGCGGGTCCGTCTCAATCCCAGCTGCCAGTCACTGTGAACCTTTAGAAGTGGGGCTGAAGCTTCTTCCAGTTGCTTGCCCAGATGTCAATGAGACCACTTCACAGCAGACGGGGGGAGCTGTGTGTCAGAGAAATCCCAGCCGCTAGGACGAGCTGCGTCCCAGGAAGATGTTTCTGCTCTTGTGCAAAGAACAGAGCAGTCCATTCCAGTTATCAGGGGGAGATGGTGCTTCATGTCAGGGCCAACTTGCAGGGAAGAATTTAGCAGGAAAGCCTTCCTGAGGGAGTGGGAGGGCCCAGCAAAGTTTAGGAGGAGAGAGCGGCACTCTTGGGGCAATCCTCTGAGTCTCTCTTTCCTCTTCAGGAATTGTTTAGGAAGACCCTGCAGTCTCTCTGAAGGTTCATGGGAGTGCCCAGAACTGAGACCATCACAGATCCAGGCCTGCTGTGAAGTCAGTGGGATGAGACCCTTGAAAGTGGGTGTATTGGGTTCCTAGGGCTCTCATAAAAACACGCCACACGTGGCTGATTTTAGACAACAGGAATTTATTCTGTCAGTTGTGAAGCCTAGAAGTGTGAAGTCACGGTGTTCGCAGGATGAGTTCCCACTGGAGCTGTGAGGCAGATCAACTCCACAACTTTCTCCTGGCTTCTGCTGGTTTCTGGCATCCATCCATGTCCCATGCCTTGTAGACATGTCACTCTAAGCTCTGCCTCTGTTTTCTTTCTTTCTTTCTTTTTTTTTTTTTGAGACGGAGTTTTGCCCTTGTTACCCAGGCTGGAGTGCAATGGCGCGATCTCGGCTCACCGCAACCTCCGCCTCCTGGGCTCAGGCAATTCTCCTGCCTCAGCCGCCTGAGTAGCTGGGATTACAGGCATGTGCCACCATGCCCAGCTAATTTTTTGTATTTTTAGTAGAGACAGGGTTTCACCATGTTGACCAGGATGGTCTCGATCTCTTGACCTCGTGATCCACCCGCCTCGGCCTCCCAAAGTGCTGGGATTACAGACTTGAGCCACCGTGCCCGGCTGCTCTGCCTCTGTTTTCATAGGACATATTCTCTTGTGTGTGTGTGTGTGTGAGTGTGTGTGTGTGTGTGTGTGTGTGTGTGTGTGTGTGTGTGGTGTGTTCTCTCATTAATAAGGACAGCAATTAGACTAGGTAGGGCCCACTCTAATCCACTGTGAGCTCCTTTACCTTAGTAACATCTGCAAAGACCCTATTTCCAAACAAGGTCACATTCCATGTTCTGGGACTGTCTTCTGAGAGCCTGTCTTCTAGGTGGAAGGATGCCCTCTGGCCTGCAGAGCCAGCCAGAAAACCAGGATTGGGCCAGGACAGGAGGATGCTAGCCTGAGATGGCTCCCACCCGGGTTGGGTGTGAGGAGCATGCCTGTGGCCTGGGACACTCCAACTCGTTCTATCACCTCATCTGAGATGGACTGTACAGTGTGTGTCCAGGGCTCAGCCCACACACTGCCTTCACAATGCTGTCTCTGCGCTTTGGAAATACGCTCAGCCCACTGTGTGGGGTGGTTTGACATAGGCCACCACCGTTTCTCAACCATCCCTGAATACCTGACCAGTGTCCCTCGGAGAGTGTGAGGGGTGTGTTTACCTAGTGAGTAAGGATGGGAGCACAGGGTATGCTGGGCCACCCTCTGCACAAACAATGCTTTTGCTCCAACAGGATGGGCAATGTTGGGTTAGGCCTAAGAACACAGATTTGATCTTGGAAGATACATTAGGGTCATGTGTTTTGTATGTTTTTTTTTTTTTTTGTTTCCTTGAATTAACATGGAATCCATTTCAATTTTCACTTAGTCTCTTTCTTTCTCTTCCCCCACTTCTTTCTCTCACTCTTTCTTTGGATATGGAAGAATTCTTTTTTTTTTTTTTTTAGACAGAGTCTTGCTCTGTCAACAGGTACCAGGCTGGACTGCAGTGGCACAGTCTCGGTTCACTGCAACCTCCACCTCCCGCGTTCAAGCAACACCTGCCTCAGCCTCCCAAGTAGCTGGGACAATAGGCGTGCGCCACCATGCCCAGCTAATTTTTTTTGTATTTTTAGTAGAGACGGGGTTTCACTATGTTGGCCAGGATGGTCTCGATCTCTTGATCTTGTGATCCACCTGTCGTGGCCTCCCAAAGTGCTGGGATTACAGGCGTGAGCCACCGCGCCCGGCCAGATATGGAAGAATTCTAACTCTGTGTTCCATCATGTCTAAACACTTGAATTTAGAGTAGACAGCAATACAGCAAGTTATTCAAGTTGCTTTGAAAAAAAGCCCTGAGTTTTCTAGGATTAAAACTATCAATAACGTCCTGGAGGAAAAAAAATGACAGACTCAGATGCAAAATGACATTTAATGGGGTGATAAGGAAGTAAAATGTGATAAGACAGCAGATTGCAGACTGTTCAGGATGTCAGGTGGTTCACGATTTTTTTCCAAGTTTGATACAGAAGAATCGGTGTGTTAAAATAAATAGTTTTCCACCTGGGATTTAAAACATTGTTTAAACAATAAACACATGTATGTATATAAAAATAGATATCTAGATATAAAAACATGCATATATAGGCACATAGACATGTATTATACATATACACATATATGTGGATAAATTTTTACTAACCTGTCAACTTATAAAACAAAATGAAAGATTTATAAAAGGTACATATATAGCTGTGAATTCTTTAAAGCTATTTTAAAGAAATTAATACAATCGTAAGGACTATCAGAATACTCATGTAGCACACAGCTACAGAAGCCTAATGAAGTACCAGACACTTTTCTTTCTTCAACCATTGTTCTATCTTATTTAGGTTTTCATTTTCTTACCAGATGTGTTTTCAATGATTTATGATATAATAAAATTTCTTTACCTCTTCCAGCAATTCCTTTGTCTCATTTGGAAACTGAACTACTGTTGATGTTGTAAAAAGCAAGGGCATATTCTTCTGAAAAAATAAAGGGAACATGCATTTTTATTCGATAGATAATATAAGCACATTACACCTTATCTTTTCAATAATTTTGAAAGAGGCAATCACTTTCCCATTTTATACATCCAGAAAATATGCTAATAATATTTAAGACACTTGATGAAACACATTCCATTAGTAAACAACGACAGAATTCAAATACTTGACACACTTCATGTAACATTCAACAAGAAACAAACAGCAACCTTCCAGGAAACAGTTGTATGGTCTCTGCAATATCTTAGTACTTGTTTTAGAAATTTATCAAATTTTTAAAGTTCCATTTCAGGATATCCCCACTCCCCTTTTTAAGTCAAAGTGCATAAAGGTAGCTTGGAACGGTCAGTCTTAGCATGAACAACAATGAACAATGACAACGACAAAAGACCTGGAATTTTAGTGTGGCTTGTATTTCAAGTTCAAATGGAGCCCTTTCAAGTTATATTGAAAGGATTCTGGCATTGAAAAACTCTGGTAACTGGAAAATGGGCTCATTCAGAAGACACATCATGGAATAAGGAAATCAGTATACAAAATAATGCCATCTGCTGTTTACTCTGCGAAGACAGAGATTGATTTTGGAAAGTTTAGTAGCTCAGGGAATGTTAGATGTGAATACCACGTTCAATAGCCTTAGGGCATGGCTGTTGGTTGCCTACCTTTTTCGTAATAATCGTAGGCCGTGACCGGGGCTGGCTGGATGTTGAACACAAGGTTGGTCTGCTCAACAGAAAACGTGAAACTGTCTGCTGTACCAGAAACCTGTAATGACACCAATTGTAATTACACTGTAGCAGTTCTGAGGCAAGATAATCACTGAGAAAATGATCCCCAGAAGTTTATGATCTACATAATTAAATAGATCTAGGGTGGCAAAACAGTAAGTTGTTAACCTTAAATCATATAAAATTTTAAGTTCCTTTGCTTACATTGAGGTGGGAGGAATATACCTGAAAGTCTTAGAGGAACATAGGCATTTACGTGAGTGGTAACGACACATGTAGAAAGGACATCTCTAAAGTGCATGCCACAGTTTGGAGTTTCCTTGGAAAAATAAAAATAGAACTACCCTATGATCCAGCAATCCCATTTCTGGGTATGCATCCAAAGAAAATGAGGTTAATATCTTGAAGAGAGAGCCACAGTCCCATGCTCATTCTTTCATTACCCACAACAGGCAACGTAAGGAATCGACCTAAGTATTAAAGACAGATGAATGGGTAACGAAACTGAGGCACATACATACAAATTATTCAGCCTTAAAAAAAGAAGGGATTTCTGCCATTTGCAACAATGCTGACAAGGTTGGAGGACATTATGAGGAGTGAAATACACACACACACACACACACACACACACACACACACACACTGCAGGATCTCACTTGTAAGTTAAATCTAAGGTGGAATTCATAGAGGCAGACAGCAGAATGGCAGTTATCAGGGATGGGAAAATGTGGGAGAGGCTGGCTAAAGGGTAGGAAGCTTCAGTTGTGCAGAATAAACACATTCTACAAATCTCAGGTACAGCAGTGGCCTACAGTTAACAATGAGGTACTGTGTATATACTATTCCCTAAGGGAGTAGATCTCAAGTGCTTCCCCACGAAAAAAGAAGTAACTGTGTGAAGAGATGGATGTGTTATTCCACGAATTCCCATAGTCACACTAGACGATAACGATCAACTCACTACATATATATCAAAACGTCACATCATAACCTTCAAGACACAGTTGTAATAAAAAAAAATTATATGGCAAACTTTGTGAGCGTTTAAGTTAAATTATAAAATACTTATACATCTACTCTGTGACAAGACTGTGTTTAATAGGGAGATCATGTTTCCAAAACGGAAAGCTATCTCGTCATTCAGCCAGGGCATATATGAAATAACCTTAGAACTAGCAAGCAGAGGATAATGAGTGGTAGAACACTGGTCATCCTTAACGTCCCTTATTTTTCCCTTCTACAAATCCCATCATACATATCTATAAGAAATGGAAGTATCCAATCACCCTTGGAAGGAAAAAAGAAAACCTTTAAAGAAAAAATTATTGCTAAACTTACATTTTCCAAGTAGAAAAGAGCATGGTCATTCTTGACTTCAGTCTTCAGCACTTGGCCCTGGTTTTCAAGCTTTGAAGAAATTTTTAGGGAGAAATGGAGGATGGATATTAGAACAAATGAGAGCACCACTCCAGAACTGAATGTCCATGCTTTCTATGTCAGATTCTGTTTTATGGAAGATTTTTTGGTGCCATGATGTTTTCATAAGCACAGCGGCAACTAAATAAAAATACGTGATGAACCATGGGAAATACTGACTGCCAATTGCTGCAAATTAAGTACACTAGCTCGCCAGTGTTAGAGGAAAAATATAAAAGTGTATGTTGAAGAAGAATTCTACAGTTTTGTTTTGCTAAACAACTATTCATTTCATCTTTATACTCTATGTAGCTGTGTTTGTGCTGAAAGATTAGGCTTCTATTGTTTACCTCTTCAATGGATGACATGACTGGAGTAAATCCTGATAGCATTTTTACATCTATAACCACCATATTGGATTTATTGTGAATTCCAGTATATCTGAAATTTTAAGAAAACATGAGTTTAGATACCAGTTTTAAAAAGTGACTTTTCTCCTGATGAGAGTGCCAGGTGGATATATACTAATTGGGGAGATGTCTGGAGGACAGGTAAAAGCTGAAGAGAAAATACCTGAAGAAAGTCATTTTCAAGCATCTGTGAACAGACACGAACAGAGTGATGATGAATGAAATGATACATAGCAAGAGAAGTTGGAGCAAATCATGAATTACCTGGACATGAAATCTTCCCCAAACCCTCCTCTTAAGCTTACCTACAGGCTCAAAGTTCAAATTGATAAACAAAGCTTCTAAATCTGTATTACATATGCTTAGGTTACTGTTAGATTTGCATAACACTTAGAAGACATGTTTGCTTAGCAGAATTACAGAGTAGATATGTCCCCAAGAGACCTTCTAGCTCAATTTCTTGCTTCTGGATAAGACTATTGGGGCATTAAGTTAAGAGTTCCATAATTCATCAGAGCATGGTGGCCCACATCTGTAATCCCGGCACTTCGGGAGACCAAGGCAGGTAGATCACTTGAGGTTCAGAGTTCAAGACCAGCCTGGCTAATGTGAAAAACCCTGTCTCTACTAAAAATAGAAAAATTAGCCGGGTGTGCTGGTGTACGCCTGTAATCCCAGCTACTCAAGAGGCTGAGCCATTAAGAATCTCTTGAATGCAGGAGGTGGAAGTTGCAGTGAGCTGAGATTGTGCCCCTGTGCCACTGCACTGCAGCCTGGGTGACAAAGTGAAGTGAGACCCTGTCTAAGAAAAAAAAAAAAAAAAAAAGAAAAGAAAAGAAAAGAAAAAAGTTCCCCTGGAGCTCAAGGGATTTTAATTTAGAAATTCTAGAAAATCTCTCTCAAACTAATTTTACTCAATGTTTTCCACATATTAACTGAGACTAAAAGCCTTTAGCATCTATAAATCATGCTTGAATTCAAGAGGATCATTTTGTTTTTCTATTCTGAAAAGTAAAAATCTAAAATTTTACTCTTTACAGTTAAAAAATAAACATTTGTAGGCTTGTTACTATATGACCATGCATGCTTGTCATGAGAAAGAAATATAGACTCTCTGTTTTTCAAAACTAGGAGAACTTCCATACAACAGAATAAAAAGCATCACTGGAATATCAGTGCAGCGAAAGCTTTCAAATCATGTTCACATAGAGTGCATGCTATACTTGCCTCATTTTAGCTCTGACTCAGCTGAAGATGTGCTAGATTGTGGTGTCCAGACAGAGGGCTAAAAAGTGACTGTGCTGTAGAATTATCACCACCAACATGCAAACTCATTGTATTACCATGATTTATATTTTGTTATTTCACTACTGTAAATTTTTTTTTTTTTAATTTTACCATCTTGCCAACATGGGAGTTACTATCAAAATATACCACTTACTTGAGAATCACTGTAAGGTCAAAAATGGTCTGGAAGTTATCTGAAGAGTAGTTCTTTACTATTTCCAAGGAAAGAGAAAATCCAGATGCCTTCTCTGGTAGGAGAACATTGTACCTAAGGGTGGCCTAGAAAGGATAGCAAATGGTAAGAAAACCCATCCCGTGTTAAGAATTAAACAGGCTGACTATAGTCAGTAGTAATGTAATTTTCAATTTTAGAATAACTAAGTGTATAATTCGGTCATTTGCAACACAAAAGATCATGTTTGAGGTGATGCATACCCCACTTGCCCCAGTGTGATTCTTACACTTTGCATGCCTACGTCATGTCCCCCATAAATACTTATACCTACTACGCACCCACAAAAATTAAAAATAAAATACTGAAAGAAATAATGTATTGTTTCTTTATTTCTATCATTAATGCAGTTTACATCTTTATCATTGGGGAATCATATTAAATTCTTTAGTTTTCAGAAGAATGTTATTTGATGAAGATAGAATACTTTCTAATAGCAATACTCCTCAAGAAACTTCTCTTAGTCAGCTGAGTACCTTTCCATAAGATAACTTGCATTTTCTGCTATTGATTTGAAAACATAAAAGAAAGAGTAATCATGTAAATACACAAAATGGTCAAATGACACTTCGCGTAGAACTGAATAGACAGTCTGACTTTTTTCCTGGCAAACATTCATTACCCTCTTAGGCAGATTTCTGTTACCTGGATAAAGGTACAACCTTGTCCTTCCACATCTACTGTGTATAGTCCAGGTGCTTTTGTTAGCTCTGAACCTTGGACCAATAGGCGGTTATCACTGTTAACCTCGAAAATATCGCTGGATCCTTCACTTCTAATGGTGACGGTGTTTTTATTTTTAGAGAAGGTTAATTTCATGTAGCGGGTTATGGCAAGCAGACAAACCGTAGTGTCCTGCACAGAACAGCACAAGCAATGACCCAGGCTCAGTTACGACACAATATTAGTCATCATTTGACCATGGACTTCATATCAATCCTTAGAACTATTCCTAAAACAGGTCTGCAGAACACCAAGAAGCAATATCCTGGACCACAGGAAAATACACTTGATTGTGCAAATTGTTTACATTGAAATTAATTTTCTTCAACAAATCTCAATTATATTTTTATTTTCTAAAAATTTCTAATACAAAATAGCCTCTGTGGTTAAAAAGGATGTCAAAGTTTCTCTAAAAGTTAAGGCATTACATGATTCAGTGGCCCTGTGGCTGCCACGGATAATTCTTTTTCTGCTCATCTTCAAAGAAGGGAAGTCAGAATTAGGAAACAATCTCTGTGAAATTCATCAGCATATGATTTTACTCAGAAACTAAGACGAAACACAAAGAGAAATGGTTTTTCTCATGGGAATAAAACTGCTTTTTTGCATTTTCAATTTGTTTCCAGTTAAGGAAAAACATGTCATTGTTCCTCATACCCCTCTTCCTCCTGTTTTTCTCCCTTTCACTTGCTTTTCCCAGTCCACAGCCCACAGAACTAGAGAGAAAGCTTTCTTTCTGGCCCATGTATAATTTGAACATAGTATCATCAGGTGTCTAACGTACCACCAAGAGTGATGCTTACGACAAAAAAAATGCCCTCTAGATTTACGTTCTGCGTTTGCCGTGTGAGTGAAGACACAAATGGTCATAAATTCCCGGAACAAGGGGCCTCATTTTATTCATTTCTATTTAGAGATTTCCTAGTAGAGGGCCTGGTACACGACAACTGCCTAATAAATAATTGTTGAGGAAATAAAATAGGATTAATAATATCGAAGATTCCTCTTCTCAGAAAGGATTTGTTATGATACCTTTACTATTAAAATCTCACTAGTCATGGAGTTACAGCATCTGCATTAAACATATTACTATTAATATCAGGCCTACGTCGATCACCTGGGTAGAAGAAAAGCCTCCATGGGAATTCATCTGTTGGGCAAGCCACTGCACAATCTTAGTAGCATAGACGAGGTCGGGAGTTTTCTGGGAAACAACAGCCAACAGCACATAGCAAGTCTTCTCAGTCTGAGCAGAAGGTGCCCGCGGAATAAAGGACGGAAATTCTTCTGTTTCGGGTTTCCTTTCTCTTTCCCAGTAGATGACATTATCTGAGAAAAAGGAAGGATTTTCACACAGTCTGTATAACAGTCATGGGTTACACATAAAGAGTGATGCAAATTCCATTCCTGGCCTCTGTTTGGGCTGAATTGTTCCCTAAAATTGATATGCTGAAGCCCTAACTCCAAGTACCTCAAAATGTGGCTGTATTTGGAGATAAGACTTTTTAAAGAGGTGACTAGGTTCAAATGAAGCTCGTGGGCCACAATCCAATCTGATTGGTGTCTTTTTGAGAAGAAAAAATTGGGACATATGAAAGGGACAGCCGGGCTGTGCACACACAAAAGATCTTGTGAAGACGGAAGGGGAGTGTGGTCATCTGCAGGTGAAGAAACCACACTTACAACACCTTGAATTTGGACTTCTAGCCTCCAGAAGTGTGAGAAAATAAACTTTTGTCGCTTAACTCATCCAGTATGTGGCAGCTATAGCAAACCAGTACGGCCTTAAACAGCAACTTTCCAGGCTCAAAATTGGTAGGGGAGATTAGCTTCGCAAGCAGTTATGATAGCCTATGGTTTGGTCCCCAGGCTCATTTGAGAGGAAGCTAACATAAAGCAAAAGAAGAAAGTCTAGAATATGCAGTGTTCTTGCAAGGCGTGAAGGTCACTGATGAATTCCATAAGAGAAATAGAAGCATACTAGTCAAGAGGGAGCTCCTACGTGACTGCGTAGAACGCTTCCCCACTGCGCTCCAAGATCACCTTCGTTAGCCACAATGAATGAGAACGCTTACTTGTTTTTGTGGCAGATTGATCCAGGGTCTGGAGTAAGGATTCCGCTTGTTCCTCTTTTCCAGCTAGGGCAAAAGCGTAAGCTAGAATGGCGTGAGTGTAGCCATTAGTGACACCACTGTACAATGTCGCTTCAAGGCAGAAGAGGGCACTTCGCAGAGGAGGAAACTGTTGGTCAGGAAGAAGATCATATATTGTATCATAGATTGATAGCCGAACATTCTATGAGCTTGAACATTTAAATGAATTATTGTTTATAATGTATATAATATGTACTTGAAGTATATTTTACATGCAAATCCATTTTTACATGTTTTATTCTTCAAAAATATGATAAAATAAATTTATAATGTCACTATTAGTACGTAAGCAATAATTTTTTTTTTTTTTTTTAGACAGGGTCTCGCTCTGTTAGCCAGGTTGGAGTGCAGTGGCATGATCTCAGCTCACTGCAACCTCCACGTCTGGGGTTCAAGCGATTCTCTTGCTTCAGCCTCCAAAGTAGCTGGGACTAAGGGATGCATCACCAAGCCCAGCTAATTTTTTTTTTTGAGACAGAGTCTTGCCCTGTCACCCAGGCTGGAGTGCAATGTTGTGATCTCGGCTCACCGCAACCTCCGCCTCCTGGGTTCAAGCAATTCTCCTGCCTCAGCCTCCTAAGTAGCTGGGATTACAGGCACGCGCCACCATGCCCAGCTAATTTTTTGTATCCTTAGTAGAGACGGAGTTTCACCATGTTGACCAGGCTGGTCTCAAACTCCTGACCTCAAGATCCACCCATCTCGGCCTCCCAAAGTGCTGGGATTACAGGTGTGAGCAACAGCACCTGGCCAATTTTTTAAATTTTTAGTAGAGACAGTGTTTCACCATGTTGGCCAGGCTGGTCTTGAACACCTGACCTCAGGTGATCCACCCACATCAACTTCCGAAAGGGTTTGGATTACAGGTGTGAACCACCATGTCCAGCCCAATAAAATTTAGTCAGAAAATGGCAGTTTTTATAGCTGATTGGTAACATTTTAGTTATGAATATCTTCTATGTGGCAAAATATTCGTATTTATTGTAGGCCTAAGATTATTTTTTCTAATGCCTAAAATAGAGGCTTACATTTCTTAAGATAATTTTCAAGGTATACTAATGACTCTGACAATTCATAGCATCTTAGTTAATGAATAGATTTTGGAAATCTAATCTGTGGATTGGGAGGTGGCTAGGGTGAGCCACACCTGAGTTGAACATGTTTACTGTTTCTTCAGAGAGAAACAGATACTAGGCTATGGCTTTACTTAGTGCACGGGTTCTCAATCTGAAATTCATGGCTGAACTTCAGGAGAGTTTTGAATGCCTGAAACTGTGTGAATAACTCGTTTATGTGTGCATATGTGTATTCTCCCGAGGGAGAAACCCAATCCTGTTCATCAAAGCTGTCTATGAATAAAAACAGTTTGCAAAACAGGAATTTAAAGGATGGTAATGAAATAAATATGTTCTCTTGGGGTTTCATCCAGTCTTAGAATCTCAAGTGACTCTGACTTTACAGTCTATTTAATGTGCAATCAGCTGACTGAAATCAGAAGATGATGGGAATCCATACAGTGAAATTGAGCCCAGCTTCGAAGAACATCCCAACAACGTATGCAGTGAGTAAAATGTCCTCTTCATCTCCAACCTGAAAACAAAGGAACAGTCAGTCATTCGGGACAGCGGAGCACAACATAGCTAGTATTCTTTTGAAGTAAAACTAGGTATAAAAAAAAAATACTGGAACAAGTACCATTATTCATAAAACACCTGAACATGTGTAGTTTTTAAATTAGATGGTTCATCATATTATCTGAGCAAAAATTCATTCAGACTCTATGCAATAAATAATAATTATTAAGTTGTTATTGCTATAACAATTAATTTCAAATATAGTAAATAACATATATAATTGTATTTATGTGGTCTGATGTTAAGCATGCATTCTAAGGAATTCACAGAACTCTACTGTCTCCATTTGGAATAAATCTGAAAAAAGCCAACAAAGAGTTTCTAATGAGGTGAGGCAGAAGGTTGCTGTGAAGATTCCTGGAAACCCCTAGAAAATCACCCTAGGAGGAACCAGAGTCAAGTCTCAGATTCTTACAATGTAAAAGGAGAAATGTATTTCTAAATCATGTGGTTTACAAACTGGGCGTGAAAGTCCCCTGGGGTACTTAAATCAACAGCATCCACACAGGGATTCGGATTCAAAAAACTCAGGAATAAGACAGCGAAATACATTTTAACGCATGCTCTAGTGATTCTGATGCAAATAGCATTCAGAATGGCATTTGAGAGCTACTGATCTTGTACAAGCCTCCTATTTTATCTATTTAAGCAAAAGACAACCCCTCTCTTCTTCAGAAAAGAAATATTTCTGAGAAACCAAGTGTTTAAGGTGCAAATAACAGCACATGGTAAGCACTGACATGAGGTATGGCGACCCACGTTACGTCTAAATTACAGCAAGTCAAGTAGTATCACCATTCCTCTGCAGTGTAAGCTTTTATTTTTCCTTTGTATTTTTATTTCTCTCAACTCAAAACAAACACAGACACCCGACCCCCCCACCCCCATATATTTAATTATAGAGAAAATAATGGATAAGAGCAGATAAACGGAAGCAGTCATCAGCAATCATCCATCGGTAATGAATCCAGTAAGAAGAAAGATGTGGAGAAGTTGCTTTAGAAGAGAACGTGGGAAAGTTTTTGATTTTCCTACAAAGGAGCAAGAGCTCTTCTCCATCAGGGTCCTCCTGCTGCAAGGAATAAGCTTGGAATAAATTAAGGACGCCACAGAGCGATCTGAATACAATTTGCATGCAAATTAAATATCATAGTGTGTTTGCTTTCATTCAGATTTTGACGTGGATTAGATACGCATTCTGTGTTTCAAGAACAGGAGTGGTGATGATGAGAAAGGATGCTGAAGAAAAGCTCAGGATATTTCAGGGGCCATCAGAGGATGCTAAAAAGCCGTGATAGGAGATTTTGAGCATCCAGAGGGGAAAAAGGGGGCTTGGGGAGGGGGAAGATGGAAGAGTGGCTGGAGGTGGACAGCTATCTGCAAAGAAAGGAAGTTGGAAGGGAGGGATTTACCTAAATATGGACAGAAAAAGGGTTGGATTCTGCCAAGGATGTACTTCACCTCTTGTACTTTGGCTCTGGGGCAAGCTTGGCCCTTGAAGTTTTCCTTGAGAGGTTCTTAGAAAAACTCGCTTCGTTCAAACAATGTGAATTATTAGATATTTTCCTCAGAACTTTCTTGCTCCCCATGGACAGGAATGAACTTTCCTTCCTCATATACTCACGGTCCCCTCCCTTTATACATTGCCTGTCTTCACATTTATGAACGTTTCTTTTCTAGGCTCTCCCCCACCCTTCTATTTCTAGTTTAGTTTCTGAAGAGCACTGACTGGGGAAGGACTAGAGATCGAGTAAGGCAGTCAAGGGACTCAGTAGGAGTCCCATCCAGGCTGTGGTTAAACATGCACGCAGTAGGAATGGTGCTGCTGACCAACCCGCCACAGGTTCAGGACCGCAGTGGCTCAGAAGGCTTCCTATTCACAGAAAGAATATTCCTATTTCAGATCAGGAAGGCCAGAGGCAGGGCAAGGCAGGCATGCCCCAGGAGCAAGGAAAGCCTGGAACTGCTTTCTCTCACCTCCCAGGCAGGGTTGAAAAGCTGGCCATCGTTCTTAAAGCAGCCACTCCTTTTCTGTTGGCTTGAAAGCCAGATTAAGGTCTGTTTTTGAACATTTTCATCAATTAACACGTATTTTTTCATTCTTTCCAACGTCTTAAAAATAAGAGCACTGAGCCTGCAACGCAAATCACCAAAGCAAACGTTAGATAAAAAGGAGGTGGTGACGCCAGTAATTCCACAGGTTCATCACCATTGTTCTGTTTGGGTAAGGCGTGCATTCCACTCATCCACAGCAAACCGGGCTTTATTAATAGTCAATCTTTCCTTTGTGTCAGGAAAATATTATGACTAGCAATAAGTAGAAACTAGAGGAGGTAATTTTCAGCATATTTGCACCCAAAGGTCTTGCTGTATAGCCCATTAGTTTAGCCATACATGGAGAGAGAAATGATGTAAGCAGGTATTTCGGGTTCTTCTAATGTCACTTTCCCGAATCTATGTGGGACTCAGAAGCACAGAGTGAGATGTGTCCTCTTTGGTGGAGTTCATCAGCTGTGCACGCATAGGGGCTGTCATGAAACGATTAGGCTGCTGAGCAAATCGTCGTCAGACTGAAGGTATATTGTTGCATTAGAATTAGAATGCCAAGTCTTTTAGTTTTATCTATTTCTTCTCTATAAATTGACTTTGAAACCCACTTTTCTTCTAAATCCCCACTGGACACAATCCTCCCTTGCCTCTTTGCAAGCCCGCCTCAGATAATTCCTCTATTGTAGAAAATAAAATTTTTATATCTCACCATACGCTTCCTTTCTGATTCTGCTGCCAAAATATACTATATGAACCATCAGAGTTTTTGAAAGACAACTGCCTTTGATAACCTAAAATACAACATTGTAAGAAATCATTTTTTAACCTCAGCAAGTGAGAAGAGAAAGAACAGGGCAGTGCAGGTCCTAGGTTTTGGTGTTAGACACAAATCACTAGGCTAATCATTTCCATTTGAATTTCTGAAACTCAGGTTCTGTATTCATAAGGGAGGAAAATTAACTCTTACTTTATAGGATTTCGAGGACAAGATAATACACATGGATATGTCTGGCTCAGTAATTGTCTCATCACTGGTACCTACTAATTATTTAGTATATTACCCCTAAGGTCATTATATTTCAGTGTTATCTTTCTGAAAAAGAAAAACCAAAGGACATTATTTTATGCTCCTGGACCTTTTTTTAACATCACATTTTACAACATTGGCCCTCTTTCCGTATACAAAGCCAGTCACTTCATTGCAACTGACCACAGCCGAGCAACCAAATACAAACATTGATAGATGAACCAATTGACAACAACTCTTAACAAGAAGAACAAGAACAAGCAAGGTAGCTTGCAAAATACCCGGCATTATAAAAAAAAGGAAGTGCACACCTTGAAAACTTTGCAGCTATAAAGTATGAAGCTAGCTGACAACACAGATTTTGAAGTCAAAAGGAAAACAGAGCTAGACTGAGTTCCTCCATTCAGGTTGACTTTCCCTTCACCAGACGATTGCGTTAAAACAGCTGATGACATCCTGGTATAAGTAACAATTGGTTTTTGGGCAGAAATGACTTAGATCTTCTTACCATTAGATAAGAGAAAGAAAGCCTTAGATTGAACTTCCTCTGTCAGTTGCCCAGTAGATTTCAGATAGTCAAGAACGTAAGTATCAGATGCTAGTAGGACAGCATTTTGCTCTCCGCTTCCATAGGGCATTTGCACTGTCACCAGATCCCGCGTGACAAGTCCCAGAACATCCCCTAAAAACAGGAAAAGTGGAAAGCCGTATTGCTTATAGCTGCCAACTCAGCATTAAGAACTATAGATAAAAGAGGCATAGTGGAATAGGTAACATTTAAAATTGAGGCTAAAAAGTGGAAACAAAGAAGTTTTTAGGAAGTAATTTGGAAGAGGAGATGGCCATGAAAAGTGAAGTTAAAATGCTATGAAAAATATTTCTGAAAATCTCATTGCCAGAAAGAGGAGGAAGTTAGGGGAATGTGTTTGCTGATTTGCTAGTTTTCTGGTTTTTGTTTGTTTGTTTTCTTTTTTGAGACAGGGTTTCACTCTGTTGCCCAGGCTGGAATGTAGTGGTGCAATCTTGGCTCACTGCAACCTCCGCCTCCCGGGTTCAAGCCATTCTCCCGTCTCAGCCTCCCAAGTAGCTGGGATGACAGGCACTCACCACCACATCTGGGTAATTTTTGTATTTTTAGTAGAGACAGGGTTTCTCCATGTCAGTCAGGCTGGTCTTGAACTCCTATCCTTGTGATCTACTGGCCTCTCAAAAGTGCTGGGATTACAGGCGTGAGCCACTGCATCCAGCCTAGTTTTTTTTTTTTTTTTTTTTTTTAAGAAACCAATCCTATAAATTATAAAGTGTAATCCAACCCTTCCAAGAAGTATTCATGTTAATAACAGACAAAGAAGGTTGCCTTTTTTAAGAACAACAACAACAAAATTCTTTTACTGAGAAAACTCCCAACATTCTTAACAGTCAAAGTTTATTCTGATTCTCCAAGAGGTGAATTTCATATCAGATTAATGATTATAAAGGACCTCTTCCTTTCTAAACACTAGTTACCGTCTACCTGAGCTAGGGTTTCCTGAAAATGTAGGTCTGCCAACGGTACTGTAATCCCTTCAGATCCTATAGAGGATCTGAACAATAATTCCCTTCAACTGATAGTTGAGAAAAATCTCTCTATTCTGTTATTTTAAGGATTTTTTTTTTTTGAGATCACCTCAACCAAGATTTTTAAATCATTGTGAAACACAAAATTTAATCAACATACCCACAACGGTGAAAAAGCCTCTGGCTGACCCTTCTACTACATTGTTTGGCAAGTCCAGAACTCCCTGCTTGGAGGCTTTGGTACCTGGAATGAAAATATTGATTTAAAAAAACGTGATGGCTTCTTTATATCAGCAGATTTGAGGACAGACGTATTGAAAATAAGATTCCGTGACTTATTTTTATTTTGCCGGTTGTTTATTAGAAGAGATGAAATTGGGGATTTGACCTAGTTTAGGATATCAGTACATTCAGAGAACAGCATATAAATCTGTGTGTTAGATTGTGGCCCCTATTCTTTACTGGTTTAGTGCCTGAACTACTTATGTATGAAAAAAAAATGTAAAAACTACACTGATTGTAACACATAAAGCAACATAAGTAAAAAGTAATGCTTGAAGTCTCTGATGAGGGAGTAAAATCAGATCACTGTCAACCACGGAAAATGATATCCCTCATGGCCATGAAACCAGCGATGAGGAGGAGGAGCAGTGATGTATCTACAGGTTATTTCACCCTAAGAGTACAAAAGCAAAGATTATATTGTGCTATTGGAGCCCAATCTGAATGTTCCATTGTCCAATATTGTGTGACAACCATATCATAAGAGGAGCCAAGAATACAGAGGATGAAAAAAAAAAATAGGTTGGGGCAGACCAACATCCAAAGTGAACTACAAACACCTCCTGAACATGCTTTTTCCTGGCTAACATTATACCAGTGAAGATGAAGCGTGAAATACAAGAATCCTCCATGAGATATTTAAAGTGAAATCACAGGGCTCATGGACTCATGTGGAAGGAGAGGACATACACTCAAACTTTTGGGGAATTTTATTTAGGACTAATTTGACTTCCTAAAAGATCCTCTTACCTTCTGTACAGATAAGGAAACTCTGGGTCCTTTCTTTTTCAATACCTTCAGGCTGTCAAAGAGTAACACAAACAAGTACAGAAGAATGAGTCTAGGTCCTCTGTCCATGAAAGGAAAGTGATTAAGCACCAGCTCACTTAAGGATGGCTGGTGCAAGTTTATCCCTGAGAGATCTACTCATGGTCCCCTTCTGCTCATATCTGGACGTCCCGGGACATCATCAGCACCCATTTTAACCTCTGTGTTCTGTAGCTGGGACAGGCATAGCCTTGATGTCATTGTGGGACACTCTCAGCTCCTCTGATCCTGTCTAGCATCTCTGGAAAGTAATTAAAAGTGCTTTGTGGAGCAGGGGGGTACCAAGAGGCAAATCCAGAGTGCTCCTCTGCTAAGTGCTGATTCTTGTTGAGGATGACGGGCACTGCACGGGAGGGTAGGACGAGTAGATTTGTCTCTTGAGTTCGAGAATTGGAAAAGGAGAAGGAAGAGAAATAGGTGTATAGGAAACATGCTGACTCAGAAACAAGCGAAAATTGTCAAGCCTGTTTCAAGTGTTAGGTTTTACTATCCTGGGTGAGGTATTAACTAAAGAAAGGATGAACTTTATGCCATTTTAATTCATTTTAAATGGCATGTGTTGTGTCAAAAGTAAATGCTGTCAACTAATTAAGTCTCTTAATGGAGAATGTCTTTTAATACAGAACCTTTTAGATGTCATCGGCTTCTTTTCAGGAAAAGCTTGGTGGTTTGCACATCCATACCTCTACCAAGAAGCTTTTGACCACAGTATCTTTCCAGTTTAGCTTTTGCTGCTCAATCCCTTCGTTTGGGCAAGCACTGCTTCGTTTGGACTCAGCAACTACAGTAATATTCACTTTACCTGGAAAATATTTCCAAATACTAATTAAATTGATCACTGGTCCCTTCGGTAGTGAGAAATGACTAGAGCCTGTGAAGCATGTCTTGAATTGGATGAACCAAATTCTATCATCAAGTTAATGCTTAGACCAAAATAACTTGTTTCCTCTCCTTCCTAGATATAATGTGGTATCTTCCATTTCACCTGTTCCACGATTTCATGTTTCCTTACATTAAGTAAGGAATGATAAATTTAGTTAATGTAAGGAATCATGAAAATCGTGGAACAGGTGAAATGGAAGATACCACATTATATGATAAATTTGCTTAATTAAAACTTAGGAAGTTTTAGGAAAAGTAACATCCCACAAAGTCATCTGAGTCAATTCCTTGATACTGATTGTTTATAAAGGTTACTCATGACAATATAGGTAAATAATGTCAGCTAACTAGGGCTGCTAACTTTTCCCAAACAAACAAAAACAGTAACATATGATATGGTAGACAGGTGCTGGATTGAAATAATGTCTAGCAAGGGAGCCATTGTTTTTAAACTTCCAGATTTCACATTTTATAATTAGAACTGATCTCCAGTTTCCTTGCTTGTAAAAATTAGAGGATTGAAGACAGTCATTCTTTAAGGTTATTATTATTTACATACCTATATACCAACATACATAACCAATATATTGTTCTTGGTTTTTATTTTTTGGGAGCTTTTCTTTTTGTTTCTCTGTCTCAGAAAGCTTGCTGTTTCACTCTTAAAACTGTGTCTTCGACTTAATGACATAGAACTATACAAGTTTGTACAGTATTCTATCTCAGTTGCCAAGGTAGGATTTTGAAGATGTTGTACAGCAGAAATATTGAGAAACTTCAAATCTAACAGAAAAATAATCTGAGAACAACATCACAACTGAACTAAAATAATCTCATAAATACAGTATTTGCTGTTAAAATAATACCATGAATACGACATTAAATAAAGAAAATTTGAATTTTTTTTAAAGTAGTGATTAAAAGTATCATGCATATTCATTCACATCTAGCATTCCTTGTTTACTACAGTTTTAAACTTTTTCCATTCTACGTATTTTCTTTTTCTTTTTCTTTTTTTTTTTTGAGATGGAGTTTCGCTCTTGTTACCCAGGCTGGAGTGCAATGGTGCAATCTCGGCTCACCGCAACCTCCGCCTCCCGGGTTCAGGCAATTCTCCTGCCTCAGCCTCCTGAGTAGCTGGGATTACAGGCACACGCCACCATGCCCAGCTAATTTTTTAGTAGAGACGGGGTTTTACCATGTTGACCAGGAAGGTCTCGATCTCTTGACCTCGTGATCCACCTGCCTCGGCCTCCCAAAGTGGTGGGATTATAGGCGTGAGCCACCACGCCTGGCCCTATTCTATGTATTTTCAATACGAGACAAGTTTATTGTTTCATCTTGTAGATAGCATATGCACTAAGACAATGTTCTCATTTCTTGATCTCAATTCAGTCATTTAGAGATTGTGGTATCCCCATGGCACATTTAGTAAATTTACAAACCTTACAATTCCCTAATAGATCATTGGGATAGAGCAGCAATTTTTGTGAAGGTGGTCTGGGTTCACGACGGTAGGGGAAAGAGCCAGCGAGAAGTCAAAGAATGAAGGTGGCATCAATGACAACATGGCCTTCATTTGGGATACAGCATATCCCAAACATTTAGGCCCTGATAGGTCATGCAAGTCAGCATTTATATTGCATTTTAATTACAACATTACACTCTTGAAAAATGAATGGTGGTTTTGCTGTACACGGTATGAACACCAGAAACTGGATTACTATAGATTAGAATTTTTAATGGACAATTTACAATAAGAATTTTAAAAATGTGAGGGAGAAAATCATGTTTGTATAGACAATTTAAGGAAAACAAAGGAGACAGTAAATCTGGGCTGGTTTTCCATGAGACACTGGTGTAGACAGGTAGCTACTTACCTAATTTCTTAGGTATAACAGTCCAGACATTTGGTTTCCTCCCTCCAGCTTGGATAATATCACTGCCATTGATTTTCCGGGTGTTAATATTTGCTTCATAATTCGGAGACTCCTCCACTTGAACAGAAATCTAAGAAAACAATCATAGCAATGAGGACAGCACTGGAACACACATCATTACGAAACGCCATGCTCCATACACCGTTTAAACCGTCACTGTGAATGAAAGCAGTTGCCTTGTTTGAAGGAATATGGACCCGAGTCTTATACCTTTATAGTAGCATTTTGCATTTGAGCACAAAGAGAATATGGAAATATTAAGAAACATTTTAACTTTGTTAGATTTTTGCCTCCCGATCGAAGAGAACAACTCACCTCTACACATGTATTCAGGTAGTTGAAGACATTGACAATCAAATCAAATTGTTCATTTTGAACAACTGAAAAGGGTGAGGCAATTTCTACAAAGAAAGGTTGGAAGACTTCTAGAGTGCTTGTAGAGGAAATACCAAATCCGACGTCGCCATTCACACAAAAGCCATTTGCCTCCCATTGGGTTATCGTATCAGGAATGCGGAATGAAAGGGTGGCAGAGCCTGAGGAACTGATAAGAGGTTATCAGTAAAACACATTCTTTGTCTGAATCAAGAACTTAAATTAAGTGCGGAGCAAGCGGAAAAGTGTTGATGGAAGCTCAAAAGTGAGTCACATTGTTTGGATGGGACATTAGATAAAAATAATGAGAGCTGAATTTTTGTAAAGTTTGAGTATAGAAATGTCATATTTCTTTTATTTATTTATTTATTTATTTATTTATTTATTTATTTATTTATTTATTGAGATGGAGTCTCTCTCTGTTGCCCAGGCTGGAGTGCAGTGGTGCGATCTCTGCTCACTGCCACCTCCACCTCCCAGGTCTGAGTGATTCTCTTGTCCCAGGTTCCTGAGTAGCTGGGATTACAGGCACAGGCTACCACGGCCTGCTAATTTTTGTATTTTTAGTAGAGACGGGGTTTCACCATGTTGGCCAGGCTGGTCTTGAATTCCTGACCTCAGGTGATCCGCCCACCTCAGCCTCCCAAAGTGCTGGGATTACAGGCGTGAGCCACCACGCCTGGCCTAGAAATGTCATATTTCTTTAAACACCACATTATTTTTTTAAAGTGGGGCAGCTTAAATCTGTCTGCATAAAATGAATAGAAGAGAAACTCTCGGTGAAAGTAAAACATTGCTAGAGAAAAATAAAATGTGTGATCAGTACATGCGAATCGATGATACATATTTTACAAATATGGCACTATTTTATATATCCAGGAATAAAAGTGAAGAAAGAAAAAGAAAACAGAAATACGCATAGGAGAGAACATGGTTAAAACTCACTCGACACTGACGAGGTCCCACATCCATGTCTCTGGGAAGTTGGTTCTTACTGTTTGAATTATAGCCTGTTCTACATAGTCAGTATTTTCCTCTCTGATTTTACTAGCTAAAAAACAAAAAAAGAAGAAGTTCCTTATTTAGGCTTTACACTCTGTAAACTATGGTTTATATATTATCAGGGTATAGGTCCTCATAAAAACATCTCACTTTCCTATACTGTAGTCACTTAAAATGACTATTCTCCTGCATCACCACACATTGCCTGTTCCCGTACACAGTCAGGCATCGCATAATGACATTGTGGTCAACGACAGACCACTTAGACCACAGTGATCCCATACGGTTATAATGGAGCTGAAAAATTCCTACCGCCTATTGACATCAAGTCATCATAACGTTGTAGTGCAATGCATTGCTCACGGACTTCTGGCGATGCTGGTGTAATCAAACCTACTGTACTGCCAGTCCTATAAAAATATAGCAGACACAATTCTGTGCAGTACATAATACTTGATAATGATAATAAATGACTATGTTACTGGTGTTTGTACTCTACTATACTGTTTACTGTTTAGGGTGTACTCTTTTTACTTATCAAAAAAAGTAACCGCAAAATAGCTTCAGATAGGTCCTTCAAAAGGTGTTCCAGAAGAAGGCATTGCTATCGTAAGAGATGACAGCTCCATGTGTGTTATTGACCCTGAAGATCTTTCAGTGATAGAAGATGTGGAGATGGAAGACAATAATATATATATATTTTTAAATTATTATTATTTTTTTATTGCATTTTAGGTTTTGGGGTACATGTGAAGAACATGCAAGATTGTTGCATAGGTACACACAAGGCAGTGTGGTTTGCTGTCTTCCATCCCCTCACCTGTATCTGTCATTTCTCCCCATGCTATCTCTTCCCACCTCCCCATCCCCCTGTCCCTCCCCCATTTCCCCCCAACGGACCCCAGTGTGTAGTGTTCCCCTCCCTGTGTCCATGTGTTCTCATTGTTCAACACCCGCCTATGAGTGAGAATATACGGTGTTTGATTTTCTGTTCTTGTGTCAGATTGCTGAGAATGATGGTTTCCAGGTTCATCCATGTCCCTACAAAGGACGTGAACTCATCGTTTTTGATGGCTGCGTAATATTCCATGGTGTATATGTACCACATTTTCCCTATCCAGTCTATCATCGTTGGGCATTTGGGTTGGTTCCAGGTCTTTGCTATTGTAAACAGTGCTGCAATGAACATTCGTGTGCACGTGTCCTTGTAGTAGAATGATTTATAATCCTTTGGATATATACCCAGTAATGGGATTGCTGGGTCAAATGGTCAAATGGGATTTCTATTTTTAGGTCCTTGAGGAATCGCCACACTGAGAAGACAGTAATATTAATGATCCTGATCTCATACAGGCCTAGACTAACATGTGCATTTGCATCTTCATTTTTAACAAAAAGGTATAAAAATTAAAAAAAATTAAAAATAGAAAAAAGCTTATAGAATAAGAATGTAAACAAAGAAAATATATTTGTACCCCGACTCTCTTAGAACAACTTTTAGTCTTGCAAGCTCCCTTCATGGGAAGAATCCTACATAAAAGTACAATTAAAAAAAAATCTTTTATACTACATTTTCTCTGTGCCTTTTCCATGTTTAGCAATGTTTAGATACACAAATAGTTACCATTATGTTATAACTGCCTGTAGTATTCAGTATAGTCACATGCTGTGGAGGTTTCTAGCCTAGGAAAAATAGGCTCTACCTTACAGCCTAGGTGTGTTGTAGGCTACAGCATCTAAGTTTGTGTAAGGACACTCTATGATGTTCCCACAACAATATCACCTGACAATGCATTTCTCAGAACAAATTCTCCATCACTAAGTGAAGCGTAACTGTATTTCTGACATTGCATTTTACCAATAAGCATAAACTATATCTCATATCTGAAGCGAATTCCTTGTTATAGCCAAAAGCATTTCTTGCCTGTCTTATTCTGCTTTATCCAACTATAGGATGCCTAAATGTAGCCAAAAACAGGACATAATTCACATATAAAATTCCAAAATTGTACAATTTTATCTCAAATACACTAAATTCCACAAATTGCTTTGGTCGTCCTCCAACATGAAATTTAAGATTACCTACATGCAATTCTAGATGGAGCACTATACATCAGACCGTAACTTCCTGCTCCTAGGTAACGGGGCTCAGGGGGTGGAAACCTTCTTTCCATCACGCATACTTCCGGTTTTCGGTAATGGAGATTGGTAAAGACTTTCAGACCCATGTTCTTTAAAGAAACAAACAAACAACAAAAAAAATTGTTCATTCTTTTCATGCAAAAACTATAAAAGGCCTAAATTTATATTGTAAAGATAAATGGATCATAAGTATCCATGTTTTCTGTGTTAAGAAAGGGCTAAGAACTTACAAGTCAAGTTACCTTAATTTGACTTAGGGAAACCCCCAAATTTAGAGAAAAAATGATAATCGCTATGATTTATCTAGCACTTATTATGTGCTAGTATTTTCTAAGTGTTTTCCATTATTCTCCATTTCATCCTAAGTGAAAAATACTTATAAGATCAGCACTATCATTACCCTAATTAACATCTCACACACACGCACACACACACACACACACACACACACCCACCCACACACCATGGCACATAAATTGAAGAGCTGGAACTTGATAAAGTCTGTCTGATTCAATGCCTCTTTTCTTACACACTTGTGACATTAATTCTAGAGATTCTTTCATGGAAGGCTCAGCATATCTCATTGATGCCCTAGGGATATATGGAGTCCACAATGTCTTAGCCTCTTGATTTGACTATCTTTGCATAAGATTTATTGTATTTTTTTTTTTTTTTTGAGACGGAGTTTCGCTCTTGTTACCCAGGCTGGAGTGCAATGGCGCGATCTCGGCTCACCACAACCTCCACCTCCTGGGTTCAGGCAATTCTCCTGCCTCAGCCTCCTGAGTAGCTGGGATTACAGGCACGCGCCACCAAGCCCGGCTAATTTTTTGTATTTTTTTAGTAGAGACAGGGTTTCACCATGTTGACCAGGATGGTCTCGATCCCTTGACCTCGTGATCCACCCACCTCGGCCTCCCTAAGTGCTGGGATTACAGGCTTGAGCCACGGCGCCCGGCCAAGATTTATTGTATTAATTGAGACTGTCTTACTTTTTAAAATGAGGTTTCGTAATCATAGCTACATGATTTGTTTTCAGCAGAAAATTTAAAAATCAACAAAATGAATATCTCCTTTTTATAAGACAATTTCTGTATACTTTATTGGCAGATTACAACACGAATCTCAGAGTAGAGGAGGAAAACTACATAATTAACGAAACATTGATAAGAATTATGAATACTAAAATTTGAGATAAAATATTTTCCAAAATTCTTAGTGATCTTACCCTGACAATATTATAGATGTCTCCATCCCCATAGTTGCTTACAGGTGTGTAATACAAACCATTGTAGAACATATCCTTCTGAGGAACGCAAGGGTCTGCTTTGCCATCCTCAAGATTGAGGCCATGGTAGAAATAACCGAACAGCTCTATATTTGGAACCATGTTATACACCTATAAGAAAAAAATTACCCAATAATTTCAAGCACTTCTTTTAAAATTACAAAATTGATACATTTTGTACTGTATCATTTAATTCTTGTTATTTTCTTTAAAAGCCATCATATTTAATCCAGTATTTTCACATTAGCTCTTCCTTTTGAAAGAGCAAACCAGTTTTGTTTTAGGCAACTGATGTCACGTTCACAGAATTTCTCAGCTTAGGTGCAGGATTTAAGAGAGAATGTAAGAAAGCGATTGCCTGATGATTAATTAATCCAAGGCCTGTTTTACAGACAATCCATTAAATTATAACGCTAGAACTCTTAGGTATGGAGAATAAAGTTAGCTGCCTGATTTTAAATCTTCTTACATAGTCTTCCAAAGAAAACATAAAATCAACAAAGAGAACAAGTAATGATACTCATGAGTAACATCTTTGACATTACTACAATACAGAGAATACCATGATCTTCAAATTATTTTTTAGTAGAGAAACACCAAATTCCAACATAGCTTCTATTGCTGTTGCAGAGGGAGGGCTTAAGAGACTGCAGTAAAAAAGAAAGCAGAATGTCTTGGAGATACTAGAAGACACACATACCAAGTCAACTCCAGGTAAAAGAAAGTCTAGTGCTGCGCAGGGTAGTTCACACCTATAATCCCAGCACTTTGGAAGGCTGAGGCGGGTCAATCATGAGGTCAAGAAATCGAGACCATCCTGGCCAACATAGTGAAACCCTGTCTCTACTAAAAATGCAAAAATTAGCTGGGCATGGTGGCAGGCCCCTGTAATCTCAGCTGCTCAGGAGGCTGAGACAGGAGAGTTGCTTGAACCCAGGAGGCAGAAGTTGCCCTGAGCCAAGATCACGCCACAGCACCCTAGCTTGTCGACAGAGCAAGATTCTGTTTCAAAAAAAAAAAAAAAAAAAAAAAAAAAAAGAAAAAAAGAAAAAGAAAAGACAGTCTAGCATTGTATAAAAATACAAATCAAAGTCCTCGGACTCCACAGTTCCCAGTGTAGCATACAGGGAAAGGCTAGGCATGAATGGGCCTGGAAGTGGAAGCTTCCAAAAAACATGGCTAATGGGCAATAATGAGGTCACCAGAAGAGGTGGGCAGACCCTTGAAGACAGGGCATTTAAAGAAGGAAAAGATGTCATAGGATAAAATACCTCCCTTTGCCCTCATTTCCATCATCAGCATTTTAAAGATAATCCATTTTGCTAAAAAACAAACAAAAGCAGAAAGGGGACTCTTCACCTATGAACACTGCCCACAAAATATCAAGAACTAGAAAAAATCAACTCCATAGGAAGCTGCTGTAAGAGACAGTAGCAAACGCAAACCAACATATTTCATCTAATGAAACTGCTCCACTAAAGTCGCCAACGAAATAAATTAAATAAGTAAACAAAGAAAAGCCATGCCAAAATAATTTAACCTAAGTGAAATATTCTCAAGCCTGTATTTGGAGTATTTAAAAGGCACCATGAGTCAGAAATTCAATGAGGAAAAGATAGAAATTGACAAAAACCAAGAAGAAACAAAGTGGGAGTTTGCTGAATTCAGAAAAACTAGACAAAATTATAACATAAATAAACCAAAAAGTATAAGGATACCAAGAGAAAACAGTTCAGAGAAAACTTTAAAAGCATCATAGAGGCTGGGTGCAGTGGCTCACATCTGTAATCCCAGCACTTTGGGAGGCCGAGGCGGGTGCATCACCTCAGGTCAAGAGTTCAAGACCAGCCTGACCAAATGGTGAAACCCTGTCTCTACTAAAAATACAAAAATTCGCCGGGCTTGGTGGCGTGTGCTTGTAATCCCAGCTACTCAGGAGGCAGAGGCAGGAGAATCACTTGAACCCAGGAGACAGAGGTTGCAGTGAGTCGAAAAGGTGCCACTCCAGCCTAGGTGACAGAGCAAGACTCTGTCTCAAAAAAAAAAAACAAAAACAAAAACAAAAACAAAAAACAGCATAGAGGAAAAACAAAAGAATAAAATTGAGAAATAATGCATTAAAACAGGTCACAGACAAAGTGACTCAATTGGAAAGCGGGCAAAAATGATCCAACAATTGTACAGAGTATTTTTTAGAAAAAGAAAAATGGAAAGACTAATATTTACAAGTATACTTCAGGAGAAATATTTGAAAATAAAAGAAGATCTGAGTTTACATATTGCATGAGTCTGCTGTATACCCGGCAAAACTTCTACAGAATAATACATTCTTACCAAAACTATTAGATTAAAGGATAAAGGGGAAAAACATTCAAGGCCTTCAGACATAAAGATAAAGTAGCTCACAATGGAAAAAGAATTAGACTAATGTTAGACCTATTAAAAACCATATTCAAAGGAAGTTAATAACAGGGTAGCATTTTCAAAAAAAATTTAAATGTATAAACCAAAGATTTTACATACAAATACCTGTCCTTTATTTACTTTGAATATGAAAATTTCAGAGAATTCTATACTTATGTGATATTCTGAGGATTCAAGTAGAGAATGGGTTTTACTTTTTAAAATTTTTCATTTTTTCGTTTTTGAGATGGGGTCTCTCTCCCTTGCCCAGGCTGAAGCACGGCGGTGAGATAATCGTTCACGGCAGCCTCGGTCTCCCAGGGTCAAGCAATCTTCCCACCTCAGTCTCATGGAGAATGAACTTAATGTAACCAAAAGATGAATCAGAAAACGAGTAAAAGTTGGAGAATAGGAGGAACAAGAGAGAACGTCAGCATGCTATTTTCTGACAAAAAATAAAAGATACGACAATAAAATGAGAAAAGAGGGAGAGAGGCCGGGCGCGGTGGCTCAAGTCTGTAATCCCAGCACTTCGGGAGGCCGAGGCGGGTGGATCACGAGGTCAAGAGATCAAGACCATCCTGGTCAACATGGTGAAACCCCGTCTCTACTAAAAATACAAAAAATTAGCTGGGCATGGTGGCACGTGCCTGTAATCCCAACTACTTGGGAGGCTGAGGCAGGCTCCTGGGTAACAAGAGCGAAACTCTGTCTCAAAAAAAAAAAAAAAAAAAAAAAAAAAAAGAGAGAGAGAAAAGAGGGAGAGAAAAGTGGAAACTAGAGATGACTGACTGTTGTGTAGGTAGCAGGTAAGACTCAAAGATTCCTATTTAAAAAACTGATTAGATATTAAGGTTAAGCAAGAAAAAATGAGATTAGTATATTATAAAATATGTAAATATAAAAATAACCACTAAAATAAAAATTCAACCCAGACTAAATACTCAAAGAAGCTTTAAGTGAGATAACAACAAACAAACAAAAAGCTAAAGAAATAAAGTAACCTTAAATAGAATATGGAATTACAAGAAAAACAGTATGATAGAGCTGAGGCCTAACATATACGTCATATCAATGAAGTGAATAGACTGTTTTCACCTTTAAAATACAAAGACATGTATATTTAAAACAAAACCCAGTGCTGTACTTGATACAAAAGCTAAGTGAAGTACATGTTTCACAAGGTGAAATCCAAAGGGCAAACAGAGGAAAATAATAAGAATGCAAAGGCCGCAATCCTCCTGATATTGGAAATAGTAAAAGTAAGGCCAAAAGACACCAAACAAGATAGAAAAGAATATTCACTGCTAAAAGCTGCAATTCATAATAAAGGCGCAACAGTTACCACTATGCAGAAACTACAGGATATGCAAGAAGAAGCAGAGTACTGTTAGTCGAGTATTTTAAGACACTATTCAGCAGAAGAAGGTTAAGTAAATTTAAAAAAACTTAGTAAGAATACAAAGGAAAAAAATAATGCAATCTCGTGGATAGAAAACAAACTATTTGCAATAGCAAAGACCTGGAACCAACCCAAATGCCCATCAATGATAGACTGGTCAAAGAAAATGTGACACATATACCCCATGGAATACTATGCAGCCATAAAAAAGGATGAGTTCATGTTCTTTGTAGGGACATGGATAAATCTGGAAACCATCATTCTCCTCAAACTAACGCAAGAACAGAAAATCAAATACCGCATGTTCTTACTCATAGGCGGGTGTTGAACAATGAGAACACATGAGCACAGGGAGGGGAGCATCACACAGTGGGGTCTGTTGTGGGGGGCTAAGGGAGGGACAGCAGGGGATGGGGAGGTTGGGGAGGGATAACATGGGGAGGAATGCCAGATATAGGTGACGGGGATGGAGGCAGCAAACCACCTTGCCATGTATGTACCTATGCAACAATCCTGCATGATCTGCACATGTACCCCAGTACTTAAAGTATAATAAAACAAACAAACAAACAATGTCTTCTCAATATATGTAATATATTTGCAAAAACTCACTGTATATTTGGGCACAAAAATGTATCAGTAGAAGTATTGCCGACCATGAAGAACTTGAAATTTAAAAGAAAACTCTAAAATAAATTCCTTTTTATATGAAAATTATAAAATATTCCAGTAAGCAATTTTTCAGTGAAAAGGTTAATACAAACAGAAATTACAGAATTTCTGAAAAATAAAAATGGTGCAATTGCTGTGTATCAGATCTATGAGATACTTCAAAAGTAGAAATCATAGAAAAACTTATAGGCTTAAAAACATCGAACCCAATAAAATTAATTAATGAAAATGAAGTCAATTTCTAAATGTAAAAGCTAAAAATAACAACAAAATAAAGCAAAGGGAAGGAAATAATAAAGAGAAAAATAGAAATTAATGTGGTGGAGTATCAAAAAACCTTATATTACATTATATTAATAAATTAAAATTATATGTTTTTGGAAAACTCAGCAAAACAGGTAAACCATGAACTAATCTAACAAGAAAAAAAAGTAGCTATCTACTTAGGAACAAAAGAAAAAGCGACTTGTTGCATGACTCAGTTTTCAGCTTCATTGTTTTTTTCGGTTTGGAATCGTGAATTAGGGTCCCGAGTTCTTATTTTCTCTTCACACTAGACTGATGTATGTAATCTAGCCTCAAATGATTCAGAAAAAAATCGAAATGCCATAAACAGTGTGTGTGTGTGTGTGTGTGTGTGTGTGTGTGTGTGTGTGTGTCAAGTGGAGAGAGTGAGAGAGAAAACAAGTATTGCAAAATGTTAAAAAACTGTTGAATCAGGTCAAGGGTACATGGGAGTTCTCTGTTTCATTCTTGCACTTTTAAAAATTATTTAAAACTAAAAACTAAGATTACATAAGATAATACTAAAAAATAACATAAACTTATAGAATATAAATTGGAATTCACTCATTTATAGAACTTTACTTGATTTACACTATTAATATAGTTATCAATTATAAACAAGGGCAACTTCTTTTGGCTCTGATATATTCTGTGACCCTTAAAAATGCTTCTAGAATTTTCTTTTTGAGATCCCTTGATAGTCTTTTCTTGAGGCAGTTTTCCTAAGATCTTGCCACCTCTAACTGTAGGAAGAATGAGCAGAGCTATTTATTTGGAATCCATAAAACTCTCAGAGAACAAAAAATATGTGTCTGTGCATTTAAATATATATGTGTATATACACATATATACATATTCCTTTTTTTTTTTTTTTGAGACTGGGCCTCACTCTGTTACCCAGGATGGAGTGCAATGGCATGATCTTGGCTCACTGCAACTTCTGCCCCTACCAGGGTTCAAGGGATTCTCCCACCTCAATCTCCCAAGTTGCTGAGATCACACAAATAAACCACTGTGCCCAGCTCACTTTTTATATTTTTGGTAGAAACAGAGTCTCATCGTGTTGTGCAGGCTGGTGGTCCCAACCTCTTGAGCTCAAACAGTCTGCCCTTGGCCTCCCAAAGGGCTGGGATTACAGGCGTGAGCACAGCACACGACCATATTCCATATTTACAGATAAATTTGCCCTTTATTTGTTGATGCCTCCTCAGATTCTGAAAGCTTCTTAAAGTATTTTCACTCCCTGTAACAGAAAACTTAAATGTATTTATGTTTTGAATTGAGAAAAATATATGGTTTATATCGTGATTCATAGTTATTCAATATTACTATTGAATTCTATAATATTGTATTTAAAACTGAACTTACTATAGCATGTTGAAAGCAAAATACAAAACTGTATTTTTCAGTGGGATCTCAAGTTTGTAAAATATGTATGCCTTCAGAAAAGAGATTTTAAAAATTACAACAAAACTATAAAGACATCTAAGCATTAGGACTATGAATGATCTGAAAGATTTCCTTCTTCATGTTTTTGTGTACTTTGCACATTGTCTATAACATATAGGTATAATCTTAATCAGAAAAAAATAAATTACTGAATTAGACTTAAATATGATTATAAATTTCAATAGTTATTTATATGTAATTGTGTTAGAAAACAAGGGAAAATATCCAACAATTGCTAACCGAAATAAATTTGATGTGTACTTCTGGAATTCCAGGCCTTGAAATGTTTAAAAACATACAAGATCCATTAATAGGTAACAAGTTTACACTGAATCCAAGCATATCCTTGAACATAGAGATTTCATTTTATTTCAGGTTTCCACATCTATGATTACACCTATGATTTTAAAAAATCACAGCTCTAAAACTCGTAAACTGTTATAATTACTATCAAATTCTGTACTGTTATAAGCATGTTCTTAGGATAGCCAAGAGAAATAAGCATATAATCCATGAAGGAGCAAAGGAAGAAAACATTCAATATCTTCAACATGTTGCATCTCAAAAACATCATCTGAAGGGTAACACTTCTGGGAGTTCAGAGAAACAAGAGAAACAAGAGAGAGTCAGAGAGCTTACACTTTCAGCTGACAGCTGTTCTGATTCCAGTAGAACGATGCTCTTGTCCACTGCCCGGAGAGCACAGAGTGAGTCAGGGGCCGCTTGAAGATAAAGACTAGCATTGGAACCAGGGAGGCCCTGCTCTTTAGAGAACTTCATGCTAACCTAAAGTCAAGAGAAAAAAAAAAGAGATGAGAGTGGAGACGATTTTATATAAAGATGATCTGAATACATTTAATTGCTCCTGAAAAAATCCTCGTAGATTTCTGTACCCAGCCCACTCTCACCCTCAGCTCTCCTTGCAGGAGACCCCCTTCACCACCATGCTGCTGTCTCAGGATTTTCACTGCTGCCAAGGATCATGCATTCTATTTGGTGATTCCCTCATCCCCTAATAATTCAATTATGCCAACACTGAGTGTGAGTTTCTCACGTGACGGTGATAGTAGTCAGACGAGAAGACATCAGGGAACAAACTGTTCCCAACATCACCTTGTGTTTAAAGCACTTGTCAATCTGGAATCGGATACTGTCAGCCACAATTTCCCCACTGGGGTGAAGGGTGTAGACAAACAAGACAGCCGCAGGAGCCAGATCAGCACTGATGCTGACTGGGAATGAGAAGTTTCCATTCCAGGCTGTGTAAACAGGAGACGAACAGATAAAATGCTGAAAGTTTCCTGGACCACTGGTATACTTAGATGAAAGAGAATGGCTCATGGACAGAAAGAGCAAATTGGGCTTTGTTTTCAAGGCAAATAAATCAAATAATAGGAAGTACCTATAAAATAAAGAAGACTGCATGATTTAGATAATAACAATACACTGGGATTTTGAACATCACTTTTCTAATGTACTCAGTGACCTGACAATGAAAGAAACAGAACTCTCCTTCATCAAGACATTTAGTAGCTCACCTCAGGCTGTGCTAACTATTCTCTTCATCTGCAAATTTAAATAAGTGCTCATTCTGACTTCTTTTCACTATATATATTCGTATGTCTAATATACATGCATGTGTAATATACACATATACAAATATTAGATTCTTATAAGAGTGCAAACCCTACTGTGAACTTCACATGTGAGGGATCTAGGTTGTGTGCCCCTTATGAGAATCTAATGCCTGATGATCTTTCAAATATATATATTTGTGTGTTACATATGTATACGTTTGTATGTGTAAATGTTATATGTATTTTATATATGTATATATGTACATTTTTAACATATATCAACATATTTTCTTTATATATAATTTCTCTATATATAATTTGTATATGTAAATGTTATATATATTTTATATATGTATATATGTATATTTTTATCATATATATCAACATATTTTCTTTATATATAATTTCTATACATATAATTTGTATATGTAAATGTTATATATATTTTATATATGTATATATGTATATTTTAAACATATATATCAACATATTTTCTTTCTATATAATTTCTATATATATAAAATTTCTATATTTCCTTAAGAAAAAATGTAGGTAGAGTACATATTTTAAAATAAGTATATTACATATACCTTTGTTTTGGATATCCTTTCGTCCACTGAGTAAGATAGCTCCTTTTGCCATCAGCTGTGCAGAACAAAGAAAACATAACATGCAATATAGTTCCTAATATTCTCATATTGTGATTAGGGAATTTATTACTTAGTGGTAATTCTGTTCCATAAGATAGGGCAGCTTCCGCAAGCAAATATTAAAAATTAACTTTGCATAGGAGCAGAGAAGGTGACTAAAATGATTGAGATTTTATTACGTACTGGGAACCTTGTGAACTATGTGCAATGCACTGTGCAAAGTGGCACATAAAGCTCTGAAATTGTCAAGACTGTCTGGTTTCAAATATGCCTTCGCCTGCTCATTAACTCTGTGACTTGAGACATGGTGTTTTCGCCTGTTTGCCTCTGTTCCATTATCTGTAAAATGGAGTTATCTATAAGGCTGATTAAATGAGTTATCACATACACAATCCTTATAACAGTGCCTTACACAGAACCCTTACCCTAAGAGGTAAGTTTGACAATCTCCAATTACAATGTACACTTGAGGAAACCAAGAATTAAAGAGTTGAAACGATCTGGTCAAGATGCACTAATTTACATGCTAACTAGGAGAGAGTGGGGAAGTTAAGTTAATGTCTTAATTTCCAAGTCAGTGTCTTTTCACTCCTCAACAGGCCTTAGCGCAGAAGGCCCCAGTTCCCAGGCTGTGTACCAGTAGGTACCTGTCCATGGGCTGTTAGGTACTGGGTCACATAGCAGGAGGTGAGTGGTGTGGTGAGCAAGCATTACCACCTGAGCCCCGGTCAGATCAGCAGAGGTATTAGATTCTTATAGGAGTGCAAACTCTATCGTGAACTGTACATGGGAGGGATCTGGGCTGCATACTCCTTATAAGAATCTAATGCCTGATGATCTGTCACTGTTTCCCGTCACCCCCAGATGAGACCACCTAGCTGCAGGAAAACAAGCTCAGTGTTCTCACTGATTCTACATTATGGTGAGTATGTAATAATTATAGAAATAAAGTGCCCAATAAATGTAATATGCTTGAACCATCGTGAAGCCATCCCCCCGTCCCCACCCCATCTGTGGAAAAATTGTCTTCCATGAAACCAGTCAGTTCCTGGTGCCAAAAACATCGGTGGCTCCTCCGTAGAGAGACAAAGTGGACAGAATCAAGAGAATGAAGTCTTTTTACTGCTTATCAAAATGAGCTTTCCACCTTACTTTCTGGCATCTGCCCAATATTTTACTATTACAGAGGGTCGTAAATACCTGCTATGAGTTACATTTGAATGCTTAAACAAGCAGACTCTGAATAGGAAGTTCTTCAACCTTAGGGAAACTTCAGTTCCCTTAGATCATTTTGTGTTTGTTTGTTGTTGTTAATGGACCGAAGAGTATTCACTAGCAGAGTGAGAAGGCTGCCCTCACTCTGGTCACCATGGAATGGCTGATGCATGCTTTCTGAGCTGTGCTAGGCTAAGTAGATGTACAACTGAACAGAATTCCAGGAACCCACTGACCAAGACTCACCAAATAGAAGAAGTTTACACTGGAGTCATCCTTATACGCTTCACTGTTTAGGGCGTAATGCACAGTAACAACCTTCTGTTGATTACATTCAAGCCGCTTTGGCTCAGGAACAATCTTCAGGAAGCTGTTGGTTCGGGAGTAAAAGCGTGAGACTAAGAAGTGAGCATCCAAGTACTGAGGCGTCAACCAGCTGGGAAGATAGCAGCTCTTAGGTCGAATATACGTGGCCTGAGAAGACAAAAGAAAGTGAAGGGTCTTAGAGCTATCACGACATCCGAGGACAGTTGTTACCGCAGAATGGAGGTTTCTCAACTCTTCAGAACAGGGAGGAATCTCAACTTGTGGCTGACTTTTTAATGTTAACTTAATGGAATCAAAATAATAATAGCACTCTGCTCTTTGTATACGAACCATGACCATGAAAGATTGTGTAAATATTTCATTAGACTGACGGAGAATTATTGTGTTCTTTATTCTTTCACTGAAGCCACAGGATTGGGCTTGAGCTCTGTTTCTTTCAGTTACATGTGAGCACTGAAAATTGTTGAACTGTGAAATTCTGTTTAAGCATCATAAAATAAAGAGAAAACATAGGATCTTCCCTATCTATGCATAAAATGATCTGAGTAAGAAAGCCAAATCATCATCAGGAGCTACTTCTTGTTTCCTGGAGGAAAATATTAATTGTTAGAGAATGTATAACAACTGTAATACACCTTTAGCTTCTTGTCCTCTTGAACAAGTATTCTCATATATTATTTAGTGAACAAGCAAATTATATAAAGCAAGCTACATTTTAAATTTTTATTAAAATATATGCTGCATACAAGTTATCTCTTAAGATATTCTTAATGTTTAATATTTCTGACATCCAAATCCTCTGTGGGATGTCTAATGGTCTTCCTCTATTCTTTGATGTCTTACTTTTAGATTGAACTCTGGATCAAATATGTCTGAAGTGTTGATGGAAAATTGAGCTTCGCCATTCTCATCTGTAGTGTAATTTCCTATAAATTCATCATTGAGCTCCAGTTGCAACAACTTATTCACCATAGGTACATTATCGGGACCCAAAAATTTAAGCTGTACAAGAAAAGAATAATAATATGATGTAAAACACAAAATGTTCACGTTTTCATAGGGAAATTTTTCTACTCATAAATGTGATCCCTTGTTATTTTCTTAAATTCCAACAGACAGAAAGAGGTTCTACTAAATACATAGATATGTAATATAAAGTATGGAAACAAGTATAATATTATCTATTGCTTCTTTCAGTCTAGGACATTTCTAGCACTTCAGACATAGTAATGCTTAAAATGTATTACAAAAGCAGGAAAAAAAGTGACCAGAAATTTTCAAAGGGCAATCTATGATCCAAGAAAATGAAATGGAAATACGTATTCTTTAGTCAAACCTACAGTTCCAAAATAAGAAATCCCTCTTCTATAGAAAGTATCCATGTTCTCAAAGTTCACAGTTCCAAGCAATTGAGTGATAAAAACTGAGGTCATCTCACTGATCTGCACACCTGTAAGAAATGATGAACACAGCAGAGTGAACCATATCTAGCTAAGTCACCATGCACAGCAATATAAGTGTGACCAGCTTGCCCAGTGTGAATAGCATCATGATATGGATCGGGTATGTTCATATAGAGCACTTTACAATGGCATAATCCCGGCAGGGTGCGGTGGCTCACGCCTGTAATCCCAGCACTTCGGGAGGCTGAGGCGGGTGGATCACGAGGTCAAGAGATCAAGACCATCCTGGCCAACATGGTGAAACTCTGTCTCTACTAAAAATACAAAAAAATTAGCTGGGTGTGGTGGCACGTGCCTGTAGTCCCAGCTACTCGGGAGGCTGAGGCAGGAGAATTGCTTGAACCCGGGAGATGGAGGTTGCAGTGAGCCAAGGTCGCGCCACTGCACTCCAGCCAGGCACCTGGTGACAGAGTAAGACTCTGTCTCAAAAACAAACAAACAAACAAACAAACAAAATCCATGGCATAATCCCAATCCCTTTTTAAACAACAAGAAATAATTAGTAAACAGGAAATAATTAGTAGTTAATTAGTAGTAAATTAACTACTAAGTAGTTAATTTTCCATTCCAAATTAAATAATTTTATCTCTTTCCCCCTTCTTTCATTCTTATTTTTGAGACTGAGTCTCACTTTCTTGCCCAGGCTGGAGTGCAATGGTGTGATCTCAGCTTACTGCAACCTCTGCCTCCCAGGTTCAAGCAATTCTTCTCCCGCCTCAGCCTCCCAAGTAGCTGAGATTACAGGCACTCGCCATCATATCCGGCTAATTTTTTGTATTTTTGTAGAGATGGGGTTTCACCATGTTGGCCAGGCCGATCTTGAACTCTTGATCTCAGGTGATCCACCTGCCTCGGCCTCCCAAAGTGCTGGATTACAGCCATGAGCCACTGTGCTCAGCCCCTTCTTTCATTCTTTTAACAAATACTTAATGAACACTCACTATGCATGATCTTTTAAAATTTTTAGTAATAATTTTTGCACTTGCCACGATTCCCGGTTTCATTAAATTAGAAATAATTAATCTGAATTCTGTACCTAGTGCTAACTCAACAAGCTTCTTCCAATGAATTGCCAGATATCCCCAGGTCATCTAAAAAATGCAATCATTACCTGTCCCAAATTCTGTAACAATTGCGGTGACATGAAATGTCATGAATAATCCGGTACGGTAGAGTTGGAAGACTCTTGTATTTACAATTTGAGAAACGCAACCATTTTCCAACTGAAAAATAAAGAGAAGGCATAATTTAAAAGTTAGTGTTCCAAGAGGTTTTTTTTTTTTTAAGTGTCTTTTAAAAATACAGTTTTCACACAAATATATTAACATCCCTGCTCCGTGCCATGGCTCTACCTCATAAACTTGTTGAAATGGCCAAAGAATTAAAGGAGAAGGAGGAGGCGAATATTTACATCAGCATTTTACATAAGGTAAGGAGGTAAGCTGTATTTTACAGATTTCAAGGAAATTCTCCTGGAAACATTGCATATGGAAAGAGATTAAAGGATGGAAATGAAGCTGAGTGGTATTTTGAAAGGAAAGGAAATTCAGGACCCCCAAATCACTAAACTGAAAAGAAAGGGCAATGGGAACTGCTGGGCAAATCTGTCTCCCATTTTATTCCTAAACAAGGTAGCTATGGAGATAGAAACTGCATACCTCCCTCACAATTCGTCCGCAAGAATTTCCTTGTGGGCCTCAGTAACTTTTCCTTAAAAAAGTTCTTTGGAAATTCACCCTGGTAATATAAATTCATAGCTTATCTTCAGAGGTTTGGGACAAAGGACAGAACTCAAAGTCATGCTTCTGCTTACCTCAGACAAATGCTTCCTCTGCCCTATAGTTTACGTAAAAATGCAGATTTACTGAGCCAGACTAAGGCATAAGTGATTATTCCTCTATCCTCCTTTCACACGTAAATTGTCTATTCAGCAAAAGGCTGATCAAAGACTTACTCCTTTTTTTCCCTTAGAGTCTTACTGTATTGTCCAGGCTAGGGCGCAATAGCACAATCTTGGCTCACTGCAACCTCCGCCTCCCAGGTTCAAGCGATTCTCCTGCCTCAGCCTTCTGAGTAGCTGGAATTACAGGCGCCTGCAACCATGCCCGGCTAATTTTTGTAGTTTCAGTAGAGACAGGGTTTCAGCATGTTGGCCAGGCTGATCTCAAACTCCTGACCTCATGTAATCCATCTGCCTCTGCCTCCCAAAGTGCTGGGATTACAGGCGTGAATCGCTGGGTCTGGCCTCAAAGACTTCATTATGCAACTGTTTGTCTCTTATCTACCTATGACCTGGAAGCCCCCCAATTTTTAGATCGTCCTGCCTTTCTGGACCCAACCAATGTACATCTTACACATGTTTGTTGATGGCTCACATCTCCCTGAAATGTATAAAAGCAAACTGTACCCCAACCACATTGGGCACGTGTCAGTAGGATGTTTTGAGGCTGTGTCATGGGTACATCCTTAATCTTGGCAAAAATACACTTTCTGGATTGATTGAATCTGCCTCAGATACTTTTGGTTCACAGTATTTTAAGAGGAATAAATTATAATCATCTAGAAAGGCGCTAAAACAGATGGAACAAAAGTGATCAGCAAATGTGTAACAACAAAACAAACACTTTTTCAGGTAAACTGCTTATTTGAAATAAGAAAAAAGCCTATAGATAATCTATCATCAGTAGCATCAATAATAGAGAAATATGGATATAGTTATATTTTACAACAAAGTGTTTATTAATTTCAAGTTTAAAATGTTATAAGGATATGTAAGTTTATTTGATACTCAGAACTATCATATGAGCTAGGTACTGTTATTATCTTATTATATAGATGAATAAACTAAAACAGTTACGTCATGTAACTTGTCCAACATCACACAGCTAAAAGATGGTAGAGCTAAGTAGCTGCTCTGATTCCAGAGTATGTGCTTCTCAATTTTAAATTACCAACTATTACATCAACAACAAAAGCAATTTTACTGTCTAATTATAATACAGTCAAATTAAAATGAAGTAATAGAAAGTGACCAGAAGAACCTTAATTATTTTAAAAATAAGAGAAAAATCTATTTTTCAGGAATACTTGAATCAAAGAGAAAATAAACCAACAAAGTAAACCAATAAGAATCCAGATATTAGAATAATGAAAAAAATGCTTTGCATCAAAATCAATGGTGTTCAGCTGTAGCTAAGAAAAATGTGGCTGGGCGCGGTGGCTCAAGCCTGTAATCCCAGCACTTTGGGAGGCCGAGGCGGGTGGATCACAAGGTCAAGAGATGGAGACCATCCTGGGCAACATGGTGAAACCCCATCTCTACTAAAACACCAGAAAATTAGCTGGGTGTGGTGGCATGCGTCTGTGGTCCCAGCTACTTGTGAGGCTGAGGCAGGAGAATTGCTTGAACCCAGGAGGTGGAGGTTGCAGTGAGCCGAGATTGTGCCATTGCACTCCAGCCTAGCGCCTGGCAACAGAGTGAGACTCTGTCACAAAAAAAAAAAAAAAGAAAAATGTAAATAATTTATTTTATGTTTATTATTTTTATTTCTTTTACTAAAAGAGATTTTAAAATGTAAAATAAATTATTTTATTAAATAAGCACAGAATGTGCTTGTTATGAAAAGAAATAAAAAATGTAAAATAAATTACTTAGGAACAAAAAATAAATGTAAGACAGAAAATCGTAAAATTTTTTACATTTTTTATTTCTATTAGTAATAAGCACTGAATATAGTAATAAGCACTGAATATAGTATGATATATATAATATTACTAAATACAAATAAATTACTGAATATAGTAATGACCCTCCCTCCTTGGCCTTCCAAAATGCTCCCATTAGCAGTGTGAGCCACTGCTCCTAGCTTTCACCAGATTGTTTATTGATTTTTTTTCACACGAAGGTAAAAAACAAACCATTAGCTGAGAGTACATCCATCATTGAGTAAACTGGTTGACTGAACTCTGTCAGAACCACCCAATGGAAGAATATACCGCTGACATGGGAGAATTCCACTCCACTTTTCTTTACCTGCATTTCCTATACAAAGGTAGGATTCTGCTTGTCTTTGTCAAGTTATCGACATTTACCTAGAAAATGTTCACTAAACTTGATGAGTAACTTTAGGACAATTGGAAGTAAAATATGAACTATGTGGCGTACACAGCTTCACTTTAGGGAGTCAAAAGACAATCTCAAAAGAGATAGGAAGAGTTGCTCACTGAAGGTTAGGATGCTACAGGTAGAGAGAGCAAATGATGACTTCAGATATAAACCGCAAGTCCAAATTAACATAGTGGGTGCTCTGATTGTAGATGATTGCAAATAAGCTGTTTCCATTAAAAAAAAAATCCAGGTGACATGGAGAGTAATATCACAGATTCATTTAAAGGATGATTAATGATTCTCCAAAGGACAATCAGGGAGGCTACCTTGCCAGTATATAAAACAATATAGCCAAGGATACCTTTCAGATTCTAAAAATCCCATGAATCTATAGGTGAATAACAATTTACATGGCCTATGGAATAAAAGACTACGTTAAGCACTGTATTTTCTTTTCTTTCTTCACTTTATTTAGTTGCGACCTCCCTTATCAATAAAATGAAAACAGTATTATTAAACCCCTCTTATAAATGAAATCAAAGAAACAATAAGAATGAAAAATGAGTGAGAACTTTTTTTTATATAGTAAAAATCATGGCCTGTACCTGTGCAGCAAATTGCTCACATATTTCATTGTCATTTTTCTCACAATTGCTTGAAGAATAATACTCTCTGCACACCCGGATTTGTGTTTTCCCTTGTACAGGCTGGCCAAAGGTGTACCTAATGGGGGAAGGTGTAGTTATGATTACAGATAAGCAATATCATAGCAATATTTTATGATCTTCTTCAGAAATTATATAGAAAATCTCTAAACCATGAGTAACCCAGTCTGATCAAATTGAATGAGGAATTCTCACCTATTGGTGAGAATTCAGGTTCTCTACAGAATTCAGGTTAAACTCCTGACAGATTAACCTGAATTCTGTTTAACCTGAATTCTGTAGGGAATTCAGGTTATACAGAATTCAGGTTAATCTCTTAGGAGGATTTGGCTGCTTTTTAAGAAATCAAATTCAGGGAAAGACAGAATCTAAAAGAATCTAAAATCTCATTGAATATTTAAGTATTACATTGAGTTTTAAAAAATATTTTGTAATCTTACAGAAACATCATAACATTGTAGCACTTTCCTTTTCATTGGAAAAATATGTGTATATGAAACTTGCATTATTCAGGATCTTGAAATATTTCCAGATTATTTTCAACACCAGTTTTTATTTACCACTCAGTACATATAAAGGCTATGGGGCTTGGCATGAACTCATTATGCTTTGACCAAAAATATAATACCTTACGGGGTGGGGCTGAGTGGCTTGTTTTCTCCTAAAATACAACCACTACAACACAAGATTTGTAAAGGTTCAACCAAAGGCGAATCCAGCCAACTGGAGTTTTTTGTTGTTGTTAATAGATAGCTAATGTAAAACTAGCATATAATAAAACTAAATACTATTTTCACAGATTATAAGACGTTTTTCTAATTGCCGGACACTGATATATATCATTGATTTTTCCCAGTGACCCTGATTTGGAAAATGAGGTCAAGTGACTTACTTCTCCACATTGTAATTGATGAAATTAGAATTCGAACTCAGATCTGCCTCACTCCATAGCCTGTGTTTTCTTCCCACTCATCTCTTTCCCTTTCTATAAAAATTCGTAACACTTTTGAGATTCTGAGTCAATTCACATCACTAAAATCATGTGTCAGGTTTCATGGTTATGTAAAGGCGAGACTTAGATCTGGCCACACATACCATACCTGAACATTTCTTCTTATTTCTACTTCGTGTCTTTTATTTATAAAATGAAACTCTTATTGTAGTATTATCTATGAGCTAACATATGTCCATAAGACATGTAGGTTAAATTTTTAAATAGGGGAGAATAAACATTCTCCCTTTGTTTGTGATTTGAAAAGCTTTCCATGAATGCTAATGCAGTGTATTGAAATCTTTTTGCCTGTAGGTAAATTTTCTTCCCTTTTAAAAGCCTAAGTCATCTCTGAGTTTGTTTGCTAAAATAATCTCATTTTTCTTGTTTTCTCCAGCCATTCTAAGCTAAATTCCAGAAAGTACTAAAGAAACAGACACAGTATCATATAATTTGAAACAGTATACAATTGATGTGAATTTTCTAGGCACAATGCTCTCACAGTCTGCCCAGAAATAACTTTGTAGCAAGCACAGCTTCAGTCTAGCTGCCTGGCTTCCCCGCAGGACATTATTATTGCTCATACTGAGTTACTCCTTAATGTAAATCTACCCAGAATACAATATTAAAGAAATTTCCAGAAATCAGGATCATGGATTATGTCCTTAACACCTGGCATAGCGCTAAGGAACTGCCAGTTCTCTGTCAGCATTTGGTTGGCAAGTCTTTTTCAAAGGCCATAGCTGAGAAACATTTCACTCCCCCAATCAATGTGTTGTCATTTTTTTTTCTCCCCATACTATTGTGCAGATACATAAACGAGATGTTAATGCCGTTGAAAGCTCTGGCTTTGTGTATGGTTTTTCCAGTGAGGCTCGTTTAGGACTCTAGATTTCTTCCATCTTATACTTATCACCTCCTCATTTTTAACATAAATGATCTACGGTCTCTCATTTAGTATGTACATTACATTCTGGCATTTTTGAACTACTCTTCATTAAAACTCAGAAAAAGTTTATAATCATTTCCTAAAGTCAAAAGATTTTACATGCTATTGATAATAAAAAAAAATGTTGAAAACTGGTTTCTAAGATTCACTGGGGCGTCAAAGGCATCTTTAAGAACTATCCTTGCATATTCATTAGCCTGCCTTTAACCTCTGTATCTTTAATAGACCGCTGAAAATACTCAAAGGTGAGTAATTTTCATGTCATAGGGTATTTAACAAATACGGCGAATTATTTAAATTGTGAACTGTTTTTATGCAGTACGTGAGAGTTACTGATGAGGAGAGTGGCTTTGAAGCTGAACAGCCTGGGTCTAAATCCCAGTTCTGCCATCAACAAGGTCCGTTACTGTTTTAGTTATTCTGATTCTCTGTGTCTTACTATCTTTCTTTATAAAATAGAGATGGTCCTATCTCCTAGCACTTTTGTAATGATGTACACAGAGCTTAACAAACTAGTTGACATTCCAAAGTGTTAGCTGCTGGTTTTCCTTTTCTTTTCTTTTCTTTTTTCTCACGAGATGGAGTTTCACTCAGTCGCCCAGGCTGGAGTGCAATGGCGCGATCTCGGCTCACCGCAACCTCCGCCTCCTGGGTTCAAGCAATTCTCCTGCCTCAGCCTCTCAAGTAGCTGGGACTACAGACATGCACCACCATGCTCAGCTAATTTTTTGTATTTTTAGAAGAGACGGGGTTTCACCATATTGGCCAGACTGGTCTCAAACTCCTGACCTTGGGTGATCCACCTGCATCAGCCTCCCAAAATGCTGGGATACAGGCGTGAGCCACCGCACCTGGTCGACTGTTTTAAAATTATTATCAGAAATTTGAGAAAAGGCACTAAAAGAATAATTTTTCAAAAACAAAATACAAATTTCTGAAATTTCGTAGAATTTTTTTTTTTTTTTTTTTTTTTTTTTTTTTTTTTTTTTGAGACGGAGTTTCGCTCTTGTTACCCAGGCTGGAGTGCAATGGCGCGGTCTCGGCTCACCGCAACCTCCGCCTCCTGGGTTCAGGCAATTCTCCTGCCTCAGCCTCCTAAGTAGCTGGGATTACAGGCACACGCCACCACGCCCAGCTAGTTTTTTGTATTTTTAAGTAGAGACGGGGTTTCACCATGTTGACCAGGATGGTCTCGATCTCTCGACCTCGTGATCCACCCGCCTCGGCCTCCCAAAGTGCTGGGATTACAGGCTTGAGCCACCGCGCCCGGCCCAGAATTTTTTTTTACATTAAGATAATTCAGATAATTCAGATTAAATTAATGAGATGCCTTATCTTCGGTTTGCCATATCAACAGCTCATATTCTTTTTTTAATGAAAATATGCCAAGATGGTGAAGAGTTGATGAGGCACGTTCATACCAGCTGCTAGAATTCTATATTGGCTCATCCTGTTTGGTGAGAAGTATGATAATCAGAAGACTAAAAGAATGTTACCTACTTTGTCTTGGTAATTCCTTTGCTGGAAATCTTTCTCAAGTAAACAATTTTTAATTCAAAAGCTACTTATTACATTTTATACACAAAGACATATACTGCAAAATTATTAATTACTGGGGAAACAAAATGAAACAGCTGACATATAGTAAAATAATTAAATTTGGTATAGTCACATAAAAATATGTTTGTGCAGCAGAAAATTGGAATTCATGAGATGGGCAAAATATGAAGACATGTTTTCTTAATTATGAATAGAAAAGTATGATTGAAGTCATGGAAAATATTAATTAAAATTGGAGGAACCTTACCATGCTAATGGCATTACAATGTTAATGGCAGTTGGACAGGTTAGTAATAGGTAATGTCTTGTGTTTTTCTCCATATTTTTCAAATATTCTACAATGAAGATTCATTGCTTCTCTAATAACATTAATATAAGCATATAAATAATTAAAGTTTCATGATTATTCTCACTTCTCATTCTCTCTGAGCTTTGTGTTTTCTTGTGAAGGTAAATCTCCTGAATAAATACTTACTTAGCACATACATCCACTTGGAATTCATCATCTGAAATAGTTACTGTGTGTGGTGCACTGACTTTAACTTCAAACTTGGGCAGCACTGGAAACAAAGAGAAATACACTTTAGCCTGCACAATCACAGGCAAGCAAACTTTATGCAGTCATATAGCTTACCATGATTCATGTACCTTCCATCTCTACGAGCTATGTATCATTTGCCCCAAATTGTGTGGCACCCGTCTACATGGCGGTGACTCACTAATGATTAATTTTTCCTCTTTTTTTTTTTCCTTTTCCCTATCGTCAGAATTTCACATTTGTTGTTGCTGTTGTTGTTTGTTTGACAGTGGGTCTCACTCTGTTGCCCAGGCTGAAGTGAATGGCGCGATCTTGGCTCACTGCAACCTCTGCCTCCAGGGTTCCAGCCATTCTCCTGCCTCAGCCTCCTGAGTACCTGGGATTACAGGCATGCACCGCCACGCCCGGCTAATTTTTGTACTTTTAATAGAGATGGGATTTCACCATGTTGGCCAGGCTGGTCTCGAATTCCTGACCTCGGGTGATCTGCCCGCCTCGGTCTCCCAAATTGCTGGGATTACAGGCGTGAGCCACTGTGCCTGGGTTCACATTTTGTTTCTGTTGCAGTCTGTTAGATATCTCCTAGAAGATTGTGGGGATTCTAGAAAAGTGTATATTTCCTAGGGGGAAAAAGAAGTCAGGAATTAGAATAAGGATACTGGGGAAGGAGTGAGGAGCAAGGAAGTACTGATGAGGAAGCCGACCAGGTCAAGGAAGGGAGATGAAGAAAACCAGATCAAGCTTCACCTCCTCCTGCCTACGTCTAACATAAATGTTTTGTTCCATCCTTTGAACTCTTCATCTACATAGGACACCTACGAATAGCAACTAGTTACCGTATCTCTTAACAGCAAATCGGTGTGTCACTGTCTTTCCTGAGTTTCTTTTCACAACAATCCAGTAATCTCCAAACATTGGTTCTGAAATCAGTTGGAATGAGAGCTGGGTAATATTTCGGAAAGAAGTCACATTTTGCCACTGAAAAATCAGATTGTTTTGAGGATCCTAGAAAATAATGAATAAAAGAAAAACAATTAGAGTTTGTATGAGAGTATTATCCTTTGCTGCTATATTTTGGATAGTTTCTGTAGTTGTTGGAAGTAAAGAAAATGCAACCATTTTATTGTACTGATTATCTCAAGGTGTAGAAATAACATAACTTCCTCAATGCATTCAACTCCATTCTTAAAGTATATCTCACTTAAAACCAAAATGGCTAAAAAATTATATGTAATTTTTTGCTTTTGACTTTTCTAAAGCAGAATTCCATAGTTAAAGAATTAAAAACTTACCGTGCTTGCTCCAGAATGGTGCTGTCCAAAGCGGTGGACTCACACCAACAGGGTGCAAAGAGACTCTTATGTTAACAAATGCTTATAAAAATGGTCACGGGTTTTTGTTTCGTCTCTACATAAGTTGGTCATGAATTGCACACTTTGCATGCAGGAGCTGCTAAATGGAACTTCTTATCACAAGAAAGGATCAATGATGCCAATATCAATACATCTATTAACTTATTAATAAGTAATCATTTAATATTTAATATTAAGAAACAGTTATTCAGCCATGATTTAAAAAATCTTGATTTAAAAGATCTCTGTAAAAAGACAAAGACATACTTCACTACTCACTACAATTTTTTTTTTCTTTTCTCTACCAGGAAGTCTAGAAAACTTGAGGCCAGGCACAGGGGCTCACGTCTATAGTCCCAGCAGTTTGGGAGGCTGAGGTGGGGGGATTGCTTGAGCCCAGAGTTCATAGCCAACCTGGGCAACAAAGTGAGAACATGTCTCTACAAAAAATAAAAATAAAAAAATTAGTAAGGCATGGTGGCTATTTTATTTGTTCCTGTGTAGCTCTGGTCCCAGCTACACAAGAGGCTGAGGCAGGAGGAACGCTTGAGGTCGGGAGGTTGAGACTGCAGTGAGCCACATTCACACGGTTGCACTCCAGCCTCCATGACAAAGCACGACCCGGTCTCAAAAATAAAAATAAAGTATTTAAAATGTCTTAAGGCTAAATTAATATCTCAGACTTCCTTTCAGTTAGAGTCATACAAGTGTTGGTCAATTAAATGTAAGGGGACGTCACTGGTTAAAAATTCTCTCTAAAAGAATCAGCTTCAGCTGGCAGTGAAAATAACATATTGAGGGTGGCAGAGAGTTAAGGAAATTAAGCCTGGATCCTTGGTAGTATTGTGCTGTGGCTTTTCTAACCCAAAGTGCCTACACTCAGACTCAGTGGTTTGTGAAAACAATGAATCTTTACTGGTTTAAGTCAACTTTAGCTAAGCTTTCTGTTTCTTTCAATGGAATATAATGTTAGCCGAATCAGGATGTGATGAAAATACTATTTATGGATTACTGTAATGCAGAAAATAGGAAAATGACTGAACTGATAACTATCCTACTACAAGGATGAACTTAGAGTAAGATACACCCGTATAACAAAGTCAAAGCTGTCTAAATTACACAAAGACTACTTGATGCACATATTAACATATATAATCATTAGTGCCGAGCCTGAATCCTAATGTACCCATCTTCAGACATAGCTAGCAATAATTGTGCATGTTGTATGGACAGATGAAAATACATATGTTGGAGATGGTTGATAGAATTCATTTACTGATAAGCATACAACTTCAAATGCGTTTAAAGATCCCACTGTTCTAGAGACTAGACAGGTAGGAGGAGCCTCCCTCAATTATTTTCTGAAAACAGAGTCAATTTTATAGTAATATTACCTTCTAGACTATTTCAAAATTTTCAGATGTTTGCATTTTCTATTTCCTTAAAACAAGAAGTGGCTAAATTAAGATTGAGAAGGGACAGCAGTCAAAATTAAGCAATTGCAGGCATGGACATCGCTTAGAAAGAGCCCAAGGTTTTATTCTCCATAAAAACCAGGATATTGCACTGGCCACAGGGCTTACACTAAAAGCAGCAGTAGTAGATTTAGAACTTCATCTGATGCCTTACATTGTGTCCGCACATAAAGTCTTCACCTCCCCTTATTTCAGTCATCTTAGTTTCGAATTATGAATCATAAAAACCAAAACACATCATCTATATCTAAACACTTTAAAAGAATGAATGGAAAAAGCAGGTCTCTTACCTGAACTGTGATTAAAGAATACTGAAAGAGGAAAAAAAAATACAGATTGATACTGTATTAGCATATTATTTTTTTTGCCAAATATTGCATCACAAAGATCTAAATATGTCTTAGCTTAAGTATCAAAAACTAGCCCTTACTTCCCCAGGGGACAATGTTTCTACAGCTAAAGATTCCAAGAAAATTACAAATGTGAAAGAAATCCAAAACATCTTCTGGGAAGTAGAAAGCAGGTTCCATGCAACCTATGTTTTCCTTGTATGATGAAAAGATCTAAAAAAGTATAAATCAACTCACTATAAATGAAAGTTTTACATTGAAATGTGAAGTTAGCATTGAAGCTATACCCATAAAGCACCCTATGTTGGAACCTCATTTCCATACTTATGGAAAGCTTCCTGAAGAAGCTTTGTATAGCAATGGATTTGTCTCATTTGTGTAAATTTTCTTGTACAACTAGATATTATTGAACTCACCACATCTTCAACAGGCTTGAACTTGGTATCCAAGGTCACAATGCGAAACTGTACTAAAAGAGAGAGAGAGAGAGAGAGAGAGAGAGAGAGAGAGAGAGAGAGAGAGGAGATTTTGTTGTTGTTGCTCTTTTCCCTGTAGGTATGATTGCTTGTAGATAGAGAAGGTAATTGCCTTGCAATCATGGAATACTACACTCCCTTCTGCCCTGGCTCTGACTTGACCCTTTCAGATTGGGGTTCCACTGGGAAAGATCTCTTATTGACATTTGTAATTCCAGAAAACCATCTTGGCTACTTTTGTCTTCAAATAGAAGTAATCATAAATCTGATAACCTAGGTAAAGCCCTTCTAGTTTCTTTTTTATTGTTGTTGTAAGTAGAAGGTAGCAGAAAGAACACCAAACTGAGATTCAGAAGGTTTTGTTTTGGTCTTGGCTCTGTCAATAAGTCATTGGCTTTCGCGAAGTAAACTCTGTTCTTTAGGACTTAGTTTTCTCATAAAACTAAAGAGTTGGAAGAAAGCATCTATACATTTAACTCCGATTATTATTATGTATTATATCATTTATTGAAAACAAATAGAACTAAAATCAGAATTCTTATACTTAGATTTCTGCTAAATTATATTCTCTCTTTGGACTCACTAAAGTGCTACGATGAATATTATGTAGAAAAAAGTAGCCAAGATAGTTTTCTGGAATTCTGCTAAAATTAATGTTTGCTAGCATCAATGTATTTTCTCAGGAAAATTATGTTTCTCTACTGCCACATGTATTTCACATTTGTCCTTCTATGACTAATTCCGCCACCAATGCTGAAGATATCTCTATGGGCTATCAGGGTAAAAGTTCCCAGTAGCTGCTAGCATCAGCCCTGGTCACAGCAGAGCATCCTGACCAGAGGAATTACAAATGTCAATAAGAGATGTTTCCCGGTGGAACCCCAATCTGAAAGGGTGAAGTCAGAATGCATTTCTGAAGCCAATGATATTAAGGAAACACAGATGTTGACTTACCATTCTCTCCTGGTTTATAGATGGATTTGTCGGTCTGTATAAAGGTTGCCTTCTCCTCTGAAATGACTGCTACAGATCTCCTCTCAGAGATTTGATGAGTATCTCCCTTAGCCAGCAAGGTCATAAAAGCCAACTGTTCAGATGACTTCTGAGAGACCTTTTCATGTGGAAGAGCAGAGAATGGGAAAGTTATTTTTGAATGTTAAGATGGTGAACAATGCCTTAATTTGGTTTCTCAGAATAAAAGAGACTTGTAAACCTATGTTTTCCTAACGGGAGGCAGTGATCCCCTGTTATAATTTCTTTATTTAGCAGGAAGACACTTTATAAGAAGTTTGTTTTTTATATCTTCTTGCCTTTTGTTTATGGTTTTTGTTGCCCTGAGTCCCAGCCCTTCTCTGCTTTATACACTTTCTCTTTCCTCAAACTGTGGAACAATTATACTATCTAAAAATTTTTTTACTATTACCTCATTATCTCTTTTTATAATAGAAGAATGGCAATATTTCACAAGTTTTGTTTCATGTGTAAATTTTCTTTATTTCTTGCCTTCCAGCTATTCTCCAATTTTCTTCCCTACTTTCTACAATTCATCCCAAACCAAGATTCATTAGCTCTGTAAAAATAATTTTTTAAAACTAATTTCATCTTTCGATCTGAAGTCCTGAAACATCATATTCAATGTCTGACCTTGAAATCTGCACAAGCATAGAAGTTATCTTCTTCCACAAACTGGTCAAAAATAGTGGTATTGGATCCATCATATTCTAAGACGACACTCAAGGATATAGATTCATTAAGTTTTAAGAGGTGGAGACAAGCTTTTCCTGTAGAATCACTCTGAATCACAGAAGAGACCCATAGGATGTATTGCCTATGCAAAGAAAGTAACGGACACTGTAAACACATGTAGGAGAAATGGCGAACATCCACAGAAAGCATCTTTACCTTCTTGAAATATTCCTGAAATATACACATTTTTTGTAGATGATATTACAATAAATAGGCACAGAGAAGTATCTTAACAAAAAGATGCCAATTCTCTTTATACTTGCTTCAGATTTATAGAGCAAACAAAACAGCACTCAGACTCAGAAGTTGAAATGATAAAAGCAGAATTAAATTTTAACATGAAACATATTTAATGAGGTCATTTTGCCAGTACTTTACTATAAATAGTGCAGTGTTTCCTTACGGTTCTGAAGCCACGGCAGCAGTAAAATGAAGCAAAATGGTGCTCAAGAGAATAGTAGCCACCATTTTATCCAGATGCCTGAATAATAAAGACTTTCAAGAGAAAATTTCTCACTGTCTCTTTCTCACTCATTAGAAATTAGCTACCTCAGCCCTCCACTTCCCTTACTTCCTCCTGCTCTGTCTCTCTGTCTCTACTGTCGTTTTTATAGTCACATGCAATAGAAGATCAATTACACTTTGGAGCAAGTACCATGGGATTCATCAATCTCATTTAGATCACCTCTCCTGTTACTTCTATGAAAAGTGTCACTTTATATGCAACTTCCTGCTTACGTTCACTGGACCCTGCTCTGCTTTAGAATCGGCAGCACAGGAAAAAACAGAACAAAGAAAATAGTTGTGTGACACTTAGAGGTTCATTAGTTTATTTTAGCGTCACACTGACAGGTATCAAAAGCATTGCTACCTAGGAATTAGCACTTGGAAGAAAAATACCTCTCCAAAGAGCTGGTAACGTACCAATTCCCAAAAAAGAAACTTTCCAGGCTTCTGAGAGAAGTAGCATTACTGGTTTTACCAAAATATTAATACAAACAGATATTCAATATAAGCTTATTTTATAGATAACTGAAACTGTTAAGTTACTCTTTTATAATTTCATAATATAAAATTCAACATTAAATATGTTGATCTGTGTTTAACATTTAATGTGATTTTCTTAGTGACGTTTTCTTTACAATGTTCAATGTCCTTTTCTACCGTCAGTATAATGAGAAAAATGAAAGAAAAGGTGATACACACGCAGACACACACACATACATATACAGACACACAGACACACATATCATTCCTTGGCAAAAGAACATAAACTTTTTAACCATTATTTTGATTGCGAAACGTGTTTTACAAAGCACATGAACCATACCAAGGAAACTAGGAAACTCTTGATAACATCCCTTGTGTGTTATTCTCCCATTTTTATTGTCTTTTCCTTTTTTCTTTTTTTTTTTTAAACATTCCTTTCACTTTAAGTATTGATGGAGTTAATGCATATGGCTTAAAGATTACATTGGATAAGGAAAGACAGAAACTGGGTTTAATCTTTTGGAAACAGGCCTGAAACAGCAAACACAACGGAAAGAACAACATAACCGATTATAACCTAATAACTGAGCAGCTGTAATGGCCCTAAAATACGGGCAGCCATGAGGTCTAGGGAAGCGGAGCTCCTTGTTGACCGTATTTCATGTTCTAGCACAGAACCGTAGCCATAAAAATCCTGACCATCTTGCTCTCTCAGTAGAGTTGAGACATTGCTCTCTTACCCATCCCCACTTAGGATTTTGTTTTTGTGTGTTTTTTCTCTAACCTGCATAGGAGCCCAACTCTCTGAAAATCTCTGTTACAGAAGTCAATCTTTACTTGCTGGCCGGCCCCGCCAATTTTAAGGTTTAATTTCTTTCCATTGGAATATCAAACGATCAGTCTTTATTTTTGACAAATCCTTCCCTCTGATAGCACATTAGAGTATTATTAGAGCCAGTCTTAACACTCCTCTCTCCTTGCTTAATTAAATTGAGTCACTAGCTTCCAAAACAGCTAAAACTTACCAGCTTTCACTCGCCAGCATTCAGGACAAATAGAACCACAAGGCAAATTGTTCATAAATCAAAGCAACCGATTCTTCATTACCAAGGCCGATAAATCTGAAGTAATAAAATGTTTCTAAACTTTTTATTTTTCCAAATGTAAAATTTTTCTGCTAAATAAATGACTTTATTTTTATTTTTTTATTTTTATTTTTTTGAGACGGAGTTTCGCTCTTGTTACCCCGGCTGGAGTGCAATGGCACGATCTCAGCTCACCGCAACCTCCGCCTCCTGGGTTCAGGCAATTCTCCTGCCTCAGCCTCCTGAGTAGCTGGGATTACAGGCACGCGCCACCATGCCCAGCTAATTCTTAGTATTTTTAGTAGAGACGGGGTTTCACCATGTTGACCAGGATGGTCTCGATTCTCTTGATCTCGTGATCCACCCACCTCGGCCTCCCAAAGTGCTGGGATTACAGGCTTGAGCCACCGCGCCCGGCAATAAATGACTTTATTGATCTTAAATTTAATAAAGGCTGTTTACTGCTAATAAAAATACAGGAAAGAATTTTTAAAAATGTACACTCTTAAAATGATTATCTTGGGAACTACCATGTTTTCATGACAGCTTTCTATTCTAATCCAGAATACTCGTAAATAATTTTATTTGATTAACATGGTCTTCAGGTTAAATGGACCCTTACCTCAGAAAGTTCAACATGATTCCAAGAGTACCTGTTGAGTGCATCTTATATAGCTTCTTACAGATAATAAGAATATAGCTTCTTATATGGCAAGAATGCTAGATTCTAGGGATAATGAGATAAATAAGATGCTTCTCTAAAAAAATTGACCTCTTATTAGAGAAGGGAAGAAAGGAAGAACAAAAAGCAAGCAGGAAGGAAAGAAAGAAGAAAGAAAGAGAGGAAAGAGGAGGAGCAGGACGGGAGAAGGAGGAATCAAGGGAGAGGGAGAAGGAAGGAAATACAGAAGTGGAGCACTGGCTGAGTATTTAATATGTAGCAGTCGGTGTGCCATGTGCTGGTATTTACAGTATCTCATTTAGTCCTCAAAACCCACAATTTAGAATTTATTTGCCCTCACTTTTTAGACAGGAAAACTACGTTATCAGAAAAAGTCATTTATTTCCAAGGGTCCCCCAGCTGTAAGTGGTTGGAAAAAATTTCTTTTAACAAACATGGATTGAAGAAGATCAAAGGACATCTTCATATATAAGAATATAAAAGGACATGATAATGTACTATGTCTTTATAAAGTAGGTTTCCGCTGAGCAAAGAAGTATGAAGAACAGACATTACATCACCTTCACTTGACAGATTCAACACTATTTAGGTTATTGGCACTCACTTCTGTAGTAACACCTCTGTTTACTCATTTATTTAGTTCGTTTTTATTTAATGCGCACTGTCTGCCAGCATGACCGTAGATGGCGGGGATGAAAAGGTGAAGGTAATTGTTGGAGTTATTCTAACAGGAAAGACAAAGATTAATTAATTGCACACTTAATTGTTTCATTAGAATCATGGTAAGTGTTACAGAGGAGACAACTATAAAATGTCATGGGAATGCCTGTTGAGAAAGACTAAGTATTAGACCTTGTCCTGGTGATAAACAGAAGAATAAGAATAGTTTCACCATCCACTCAGTGGGATATGTAACTGTAAATTGCAAGGACAAGTGATACTAAGAATATTCTACATTTGAACCTATGAGCAATGCTTTATAGATTCTCATTAAAATTATAAATGAGAAAGTTGAAAAGAAATTCATAAGGAGATAACGCTAGAATTGGAAATATTAACATGGTTAGAAGTTTTCCAGGTAGAGTAGAAACTGAAGAAATGGTTACTGAAGTAATAGCTCTCTAAAGCACATTGTAGAATTATAATCAACTATTGTGTGTTTTGAAAATAATAGTAGGTTCAGTTTTGCTGAAGAAAATAGTGTGGTATGAAATAACATTCATTCAATGAGCCTATTGGAAGAGTTATGGTTACCCTGTGAAAAGTCTTTTACTTGTGCTTAGGAGTTTGAATGTTAAATGAAGAACAGTGGATATTATTATTCTTCCACTCCATAGAGAACAGAAAAAAGTGGGAGTAGAATAATGGTAGGAAAACCACGTAAGAATTTGCATATGGGCATGGTGGCTCATGCCTGTAATACCAGCACTTCGGGAGGCTGAGGTGGGCAGATTGTTTGAGCTCAGGAGGTTGAGATCAGCGTGGGCAACATAGCAAAAACCCAGTACTCCAAAAAAAAAAAAAAAAAAATACAAAACTCAGCCAGGTACAGTGCATTTGCCTATAGTCTCAGCTACTCAAAAGGCTGAGGTGGGAGGATCACTTGAGCCCAGGGTGTCAAGGCTGCAGTAAGCCATGATAATATCACTGCATTCCAGCCTGGACAACACAGTGAGACCCTGTCTCAAAAAAAAAAAAAAAAAATATATATATATATATATATGAATGAATTAATGAATAAATAAATAAGTAAATAAAGTAAAAACATTAAAAAATAGAATTTGCTGCCAGGCACAGTGGCTCACACCTGTAATCCTGGCACGTTGGGAAGCTGAGGTGGCATAACTGCCCGATGGGTTCACACTATCTGCTGCCTGGACAGTTGATTTTTCAGGATGGGGATTGCAATGGAGAAAGAATAATTCATGCAAAGCTGGCTGTGCAGGAGACTGGAGTTTTATTATTACTCAAGTGAATCTGCCAGAGCATCTGGAAATCGAGTTTTCAAACATAATTTGGTTGGTAGGGGTTTGGGAAGTGGAGGGTGCTGATTGGTCAGGTTGGGGATGGAATTATAGGTGGTTGGAATCAAAGGGGGTTGAAGTGAGGTTTTCTTTCTGTCTTCTGTTCTTGGGTGGGATGGCAGATCGGGTTTAGATTATCAGTCAGTGTGGTGTCAACTAATCCACTGAGTGAAGGGTCTGCAAAATAGCTCAAGCACTGATCTTAGGCTGCACAACAAAGATGTTATCCCCAGGAGCCATTTCGGAGGAGGGGGCGGTTCAGACTCTTGGAGCCAGAGGCTGCACGACCCTAAACTGTAACTTCTAATCTTGTAGCTAATGTGTTAGTCCTGCAAAGGCAGACTAGTTCCCAGCCAGAAGAGGGTCTTCTTGGGAAAGGGATGTTACTTTGTTTCAGAGTCAAACCATGAACTGGATTCCTTCCCAAAGTTAGTTCAGCCTTCACCCAGGAATGAACCAGGACAGCTTAAAGGTTAGAAGCGAGATGGAGTCAGTTCTGATTCATTTCACTGTCACAGTTTTCTCAGTTACAATTTTGCAAAGGCTGTTTCAGCCCCTCCCTTTGGGTTTCATAACACCTTATTCCTAAGGTCTAGACTACGAAGATGGAAAAAGGCTGTCGATTACTCTGGCTTCTTCCTGCTGTCAGGGGACGTACTGCGGGTAGCACTTGACCCTAAGGTGAGAGGAGTGGAACCGTGTTGTAGCTGTCTGGGTCCTCACCCAGCCCAGGCTGTGGGGTTCCAAGGCTTTTATGACAAAGGTGGTAGTATATTTATTTATTGTTTTAGTGTAGCATTTAAACAGACAGTGTACTACAAGGTAAATAATGAGGTATAGGGTAAGGAGTGCAATTTCCAGTTTTAAAAGTAAAGATTTGAAAGCATTGGTTTGGGGACTTACAGTCCACAGAAAATTTATGATTTAGTCTAAATTGAAGAAAAATAAAAAATAAACATTCAAAAACAGCTAGCAACAGGTGTACTATAGTTTTTGGAACATGATTTTTCTCTCTCCAGTCCTTATTTGTATTAAAAACAAATTATGATAGGACTGATTTGTTTGCAAAATAAACTTTCGTTTTATTATAGTTGGCCTGATTATTCACATAAGGCACAGCAAGAATCATCTTTTTCACATAGGTTTTTATACATTGGCTTTGATGGAACTCTGTTCCACAGGAATATTTTCAAAGCCAAGCCCAGCCATGGGTTTGTACTCTCAAATAGCTATGAGTTGGGAAAACTCCTCTCCTCTTAACATCCCCTGATAACTTGGGGCTCCTGGTCCTGTCAGCAAGTGACATTTTTTTACTTATCACAGGCCAGAAACACCGTGCTACAGGGAGCGTGTGGATAAAGTATGAGGCAAGTTTCACCAGTGGCTTTTATCGGCTTTACAAGTCAGATTTGATTCCTTAAAGGAAAGCATGCTACTCCAGGTAAAGCCTGGGTCAAATAACCAGTTTTTCCAATTGTGCCCTGTTACAAAAGTAAACAGATTCTGATGGTACTTACACAAATAACTATATTGCCATAAATTAAGGATACTCACAAATTCTGCAGAAATCACGTAGAGATAAACAAATACGCTCCAAATTGTGTTCATAGGAGTATATGTTACTCAATTGCTGCAAGCTATAAATAGCTTAAAAGAGGTTTCCTTCACTCTGAAAAACAAAGCAGAGGATCAACGGCATTTTAAGCAAAGTTAAAAAGGTTACTTTAGACTTTTATTAATTTAGTTCATGCAGTTAACTTCTGTTTGATATTTATGAACACTTCAGCTCTCCGTGAGACTTCCAGAAGTGTATTCCTTTATTCTAATGTCATAATCTGCAAAGTTATCAGACACTTGCAATCAAGAGCCCCTGTCCATGATGCACAGCTGATTATAAAACCATCTTTAAAAGGGAACCACATGAAGACAGCAATTGTCTGTGGATGACAAAAACGTTTTCATCAAAACTAAAGACACAATTGACAAGGAAATTTGTTACCTTTTTGGCACACAATAATTCACACCAACAATTATAATTATTATTGAACACATATACTGAGGCATATCAGAATTATCGGAATTTTATACAATTTTACAACACATGCTAATAACAAATTTATGTAAATATAACCTAAAGAAAGTTAAACACCATTTTATATTTAACAACTTTTTCTGGATGATTTTAATACATTAAATAAGCCAAATGTGTCTTTTGGACTTTAGGGGAATTAATTTTTTTTTCTTTATTTTAAGTTTGAGCTTGATTTTCAAAGGTTTCTTAAGTATCAAAGGTTTAAAATACTGTATATTACAAAATAGAATCTTAAGTTACCATAAGTCATTCATTTAGCCAAAATGATAACTTACAAATTTTCAAAAGGAAAAACCATTATTCTTATAGGAGACTCAGCTTTCCAAACAAGACCCAATGAAGATAGGATGAGGCCAACTATGTTTCCTTTCTCTTGGGAGGTTTCAGTGGGAGGATTGTTTAAATCCAGGAGTTCAAGACCAGCTTTGGCAACACAGCAAGACCTTGTCTCTACTAAATTTACACAAAAACATTAGCTGAGCATGGTGGTACAGCACCTGTCCTCCCAGCTACTCAGGAGACCATAGCAGGAGAATCCCTTTAGCCTGGGAGGTCAAGGCTGCAGTAAGCTATAGTCATGCCACTATACTCCAGCCTGGGAAATAAGAGTGAGATTCTGACTTAAAAGCAAACATTTGCTCAAAGATTATCCTGGCTTACAGAAGTAAGGCCTTTACAATGGTAACATCTCTTCGAAAAGACATATTTTCATTCCAATTATTAGAACTTCAGGTTGTTTTCGGGGTTGACGGTAGGGGGTTGAACAAGAGGGAGAGGGTGGGCTGAAACTGATGGTAAATGGTCTAAAGTTAAGACAGAAAAGACAAAACAAATGAAATGATGATGAAAGTTTGGTATATATTAAGTATGAAGTACTGCAGTACAACAAAGAGGTGATACCGAATTGAGAGTCGAAATCAATCTTACACTCTGGAAAAAACAGATGTAGCTATAGATTTGGAAATGATTGTGCCCTATAGATGACGTTTAATATTGTGCTCTATAGATAACATTATAGATAACGTTTAATATTAACGACATGGATAAAATGATACAGAGAAACCATTTACAGTGGAAAGAAAGGATTTGGAAATGATTGTGCTCTATAGATAACATTATAGATAACTTTTAATATTAAGAACATGGATAAAATGATACAGAGAAATCATTTACAGTGGAAAGAAAAGTAGCCAGTTATAGGAAAGACTGGTGAAGATCTGACTACTCTGCCACTTGAGCTGAATGAGATCCACAGGCATGGGGACTGTTGGTTAATTTCCCTGGTGCCACTGTGTTGAATGTAAAACAATGCCTTGAAAAGTTGCTTTGACATCACATGCTTTACAAATTTTTAAACAACAGAAAACCATTTCCTTGATTTTCCCAGCTGCACAATTAATCATAGTATAGTTTAAGGGTCAAACATAGAGAATGTATTTCAGTTCTTGAGAACATCTGGAACTTCTGGTTCACCTTTATGAAGTGTTTTCACCGACACTACATCTAAAAGTATTGCCCAAGACCAGTGACATGTAGGTAGTTAATTATGCTGGAATATAAATAAAACTGTTCCATTCTTGATGTTGCAATCAATTGAAAGGAAAATCACCTTTTCCTTGTAAAGGAATAAGCTGCTTGACAAGTTAAATGGCTCTTGTTGATGTCACATGTTGATCTCTACCATCAAAGATTGATTGTCAGAGTTGCCAAGAAATTTCTGGGTACAACACCCACCCGTGGATGGGGGATCCAAAAAGAATGGGAAAGAGGCAAGTGGATAGTGAGGAGCCAGGTGAGCGTGTGTGATTTGACTTGTTCTGCAGAGTCATATCTTTTCAACTCTGCAAAGTTCAACAGCGTCAAAGTTATAATTTTATCCAAGGTCATTTAGGACCAGTTTTTATCTTTTCATTTGCCTAAGACTCTTCTAATCCTGAATAATAGCACACTACCCAAGCAAACAGACTGACAGACGTGTAAATAAACAGACAAATGTCAAACAAAGTCTTACTAAATGCAACCACCAACATCGTAGTTCATACATCTTTAATTCTTTTTTTATGTTAAAGAAATGCAGGCTTTATCAGATATATACTGAGGTTGCATAAGATTGGATTCAGGGGAAAACAGTTTCATTGTTAATAAATGCTTAAGAACCACTGATAATATAAATACGAGAATTCTGGACTTGAAAAATGAAGACTTTGTTTCACAACCATAATCCACCAGTGACTAGCTCAGTGACCTTGAGTCAATTGCTTAAAAGTTTTGGGCTTCAGTTTGAATCTACAACACAAGAGAGAACTGTGTTAGCATCTTAAAAAAAAAACCCAGAAAAAACATTAAAATAACTTATATGAGTGATATGGTTTGAATTTGTGTCACTGCCCAAATCTCACATCGAATTATAATCCCCAGTGTTTGGAAGAGGGTCGTGGTGGGAGGTTGTTGTGTCATGGGGGTGGAGTTCTCCCCTGCTGTTCTCATGATAGTGAGTTCTCATGAGACCTGGTTGTTTAAAAGTGTATAGCACCTCCTCCTTCGTGCTCTTCCCCCTTCGGGCATGTAAGACACACCTGCCTCCCCTTCCCCTTCCACCATCATTGCAAGTTTCTCTCAGACCTCTCCAGCCTGTAGAACCATGAGTCAATTAATCCTTTTTTTCTTTATAAATTACCCAGTCTCGGTTATGTCTTTATAGCCGTGTGAGAATGGCTTAATACAATGAAGGTTAAGAATCTCAGGCGATACCTGAATATTTGAAAAGAAGCTTGTTGGTGCAAAAAATGTTTAGTAGGTGACAAATGTGGAAAAATTATCTTTTTCTCAGATTCATCTCAACTTATTCATCTCATCTCATCTCAGCTACGTAACACTCCCTTGCTTTCTTTACTTTAACTAGTGACTCTACTTACCATGTTGCTCAGAAGAATATCAAGGTCATATGGGCCCATATACAGAATTCATGAATACCCAAAGGTATTATTGTAAGACGTATTCTATGCCTACTCATGAAGACCTTGAGGTTGACTTTCACTAGATGTTGAACACACATGATGAGGTTCTCACATGCTGAACTTGCCTGATCTCATTAGACGTCTTTAATTCTACAACTCTTTTCTTTACTACAGAATATAGTAAAAGCTGAAAGTGGTATATGGATGAGATGGTGAAGAATGCCTAAGAATGATTTAAAAACATAGCATTTGTAATTATGAAATTCACCACTGAACCCACTGTCCTGAAAATTTTGCTACCTTACTTGGAGAAGCGTGGCCTGAGCAAAACAGCTGTGATAATATTAGAGATGTAATGTAAGTCTCAATGCAGAGACGTATTCATTGACTCAAGATATACTTATCTGTTTATACTTAAGGTGTTGTTACTGAATGAAAATTAAGAAAATGATACATGGTTTCTTTTCCTCAAGCGTATATGCTTAGTGAGATAAACACACACACACAAAACTACTCCAGATCATGTAAGACAATGGACAAACATACAATTTAGGAAATCTACCTCAAGGAGGGTAGGATCAAACATGATTCCACAAAAGAGGTGCCACTTGAAAATCTTCCCACCTCAGCCTCTCGAATAGCTTCATCCCCAGGAATGCATCATCATGCTCAGCTAAGTTTTGTATTTTTATGTTTTCTGTAGAGACAGGCTTCTGCCGTATTGCCCAAGCTGGCTTCAAACTCCTAGGCTCCAGCAATACTCCCACTTTGGCCTTCCAAAGTGCTGGGATTACACGTGTGAGCCACCATTCCTGGAATAAATTTATTTTTATCTAAAAATCAGAGGCCTTAATCTGATGTTGCATTTCATAACCAGGACTTTAATTCAAACAAGTAGATAAGTCAGCAGTAAAGAAAACACAGAAGTTGGGTTGTGAAACTGTGGGGCCACAGAAAAATTTGAATTGAGATCCTGGATGTTAGTTAGGCTTGAAAATATGATGTTTTCCTTTCCTCCTTATAATAAAAGAAGATAAAATTTAGCTAACCTGGCATTCTAAGTTCCTCTGAACTGATGGAACTCTTCCTCTTTCAATAATTAATTCCTACAATGATAAAACCAATTAAGGTAGCACTTCTTTGAAGAAAAAGAGAGGAACTGGGAATTTTTATCTTTATTTTCTTTGTATCTTTTTTCCTTTTCTTGCTGTAAAGAAACAGTAAAATAAAGGAAAATATCCTTAGCTAAGTAGGTCTGATCTAGTGTGCTGTGATTGTCAGTGATCTTAAACTTATTTGAGTAATGCTTCTGGCCTGGACACCTAGCTTACTGTGATCACGGTGGTGATATTTAAAATATTGTTTATATATGACTCTCATTACATACTCCACAGAATTTTACACATCAGTCATTCTGCCACTTTCAAATATCATGGTGATACAGTGATGACACATTTAATGGAAATAAGTTATATTGCTATAACCTGAAGCATATTTACAAAAGTCCTTTTTCACATCCTTTTCACTCTAAGGTAGTCCAGATTTCCTTCTGACTCTGACGTTGTGCCTCCAACAGTAAATATCAAGCCTCTTAAGTTGAATTGCTATTATGGCACTCATGGAACAAGATATGACATAATTCAGTAATTTGGCTCAATTGCTACTCTATAATCAATCTATTCATTGTTGACCATGAATTTTTAAGGATAGCTCCCAGGTAGATTACCAGATTGCTAACTGGGCATGACATGTGAGAGTTCATCACTTCCTTCTTTTCTTTGGAGCCTTGTCAACGTCTGTAACCAAAGTGTTGCTGGAAAAGGCAGTGAATTTGGAAGTGATATAAAATACAGAATAATTTTTGTGAAATAATTACTGGATACTTACTATGTGCCAAGCATAGAAAAAGGGAATTCAACAATTAAATAACAAAACATATATGACTCCCACTCTCAGAGGTCTTTCAACTAGATGGGAGAGACATTTTAAAAACGGTTTCTCTGCAATGTGGCAGGTGCCCCAGGAGGAGCAGTGTTAGGTGTGAGAGGCGTCTGTGAGAGTCGTGCCCGCCCTGAACCTGCAGAAGAAGAGGCTGCCTTCTAGATGTAACTTCATTGTTTTAAGTGAAATAACTCAGAAACAGAAAGTCAAACACCGTATGTTCTCATTGATAAGTGGGAGCTGAATAGTATGTACTGATAGAAAAACACAGTGAGGTAATAGACATTGGAGACTTGGAAAGGGTGGAGGTTTAGAAGGGAAGGAAGGATGGAAAATCACTTAATGGGTACCTTGTGCACTATTTGGATGATGATTACACTAAGAGCCTAGACTTTACCGCTATGTGATATATCCATGCATAAACAGTGTACTCGTACCCTCTAAATCTATTAAAAAGGAAGAAGAAAAAAAAAGTGTGATATCTCGTGAAAAATAGGTGTACATTTATAATGGAAAGATATATCTGTTGTTAGAAAAAAGTGGTTGGTCCTTGCTATGGTTTGAATGTGTTCCCCAAGAAGCATGTGTTGGAAACGGAAACTCCTGATGCTACAGGGAGATGGGGCTTAAAGAAAGGTGTTTAGATCATGAGCTTCAACTTCATCAATGGATTAATGGCACTTATAAAAGCACTTGATGCTGCTCATTTGATCTCTTGCTGTCTCTCTCATTCACTCTTTGCTCTTTTTCATGACACGACACAGCAAGAAGACCCTTGCCAGATGCCGGCCCTTGGATCTTTTACTTCCCAGCCTCCGGAACTGCAAGTCAGTAAAGTCCTGTTCATTAGAAATTTACTCAGTCTCAGGCTTTCTGTTGCAGCAGCACAAAATACACTAAGATAGTCCTGATGAAGGTAAAATGTATGCCACAGCTTGTAAGACAGAATCTGTTTGTCAGTTACAAGGATTTAGCGTAGCCCAAGTGGCTAGAATACCAAAGACAGGGTAGGATGCCGTGAGACTTGAGGCAACAAGAAAATTGAGGTGCCGAATTGAATCTAGCTCAATTGGTTGGGATAGTTCAAATTGCTTCTAGTATTTTATCTTCGGTGCTTGTACTGTAGAAAATACATTTTGCCTTAGAGAAGAAATGCTCAATTTCTATTGGAATACACTCATTTAGCAGATATTTATTGTACTATTTTTTTATCTGAGGACAGAAACGGTCTGGCTGTTCTCAAGCATCTTATTTCAGGAAAGAGCACAGCGCCTGAAACACAGTAAGCATACAATACCTATTTGCTATTTATTTGTTGATTTGCTTTACTCATTAAAATGCGGGCAAAAATTGTGTCTTCCCAACACCTTAAAAAATGTCTGGTAGCAAATATATGTTCAACTAATTTTTATTACATGATTAAATGTGGGGGCTCATCTTATTCTTTCCCTACCTCAGCCTTAGAATCAGCCATTTCTCCAAAAGTTCTGGTTTCTTTAAGAGGAAGACAGTATTTGAAAGTCAAGGTCTGAGGTCTCCGTGTGCTCATTATTACTGGAGTATCTTATTTCTAGCTCCTTTCAATGGAGGGAAAGCTATCAAAGGTAAATTATAGATAGAGAGATAGATTAGATACATCTGTAACTATGAGTTCATAATGGTACCTCCAATTCTAATCTAATACTTCAGAGTTATTCCATGTTTTTAAGTACATTTTCCACCTGAGATAAACCTGGCTCTTATCATTTACAATGCCTTTATTTATTTATTTGCTCAATTAAAAGGAATTATTTGCTCAATGTGATGAATCTCCAGACCACCCCTGGATATCTCCTCCACCTGCTAGTTCCTCACCCGTCTTGAATGCACTTCTGCCTGCCTCTCCTTATCTGCCGCAGAATCCCTGCATGCCTCCAAGAAGCCTTCATATAGGGCTCCCCCACCACAGGTAGATCCTGACACCTCCATACCAGGAAGGAAGAAGGAAAAAAATAATTGGAAGAGAAGATAGAGAGGGAAATTTAGAAAGAAATGGACAGTGGGAAGGTAATATGTTTTATTATTTATTTTAGTCAGGAGTTTTATGAATTACTTTTGCAAAGTCAATTTTTTTTTCTTTGCTCTCTCTTTTTTCTTTGTAAAAGATATCCATGGCTAAGCTTATTTGGGTTATTCTAAGCTTATTTGGGTTAGAGTGCTGGTTATGCATAAAGAAACATCAAATGTTGAACCCTTGCAGGACGAAGGTGAAGAAGCGTGGCTGGATTACGGAAGCCAATGACGGTGCAGGAGCAGAAAACAGAACTGAGGCTTGACCTATGAGGGCCTGTAAGACTGGGTACTGCCTACCTCGGCATCCTCAGCTGCCTGCAGGAGAGTGATGCAATTAACGCTTCATTCAGGTAACTTCGTTTCAGTTCAGCCTCTTACCTCTCAGCCTCCACGGTAGGAGTGGAGGACCCTTATTCATCCCCACCCGCCTACTATTTGGGTGAGAACATTTTCCGTCAGATCCGAGGAAGTCTTCTCACATTCCCTCACGCAATCCATGGGAACTCTTGTCCTTTCTCTTTCAGAAACCCATGCTTCTGTTGGCAACCCATCCATCTTCATCCCCCCAAACTATCAAGAACTGTGAAGAATCTGAGATGTTTATCCTACTTCCCAGCTAACAAGTTAGCCCGTGTGTTTCATGAATGAGGCAGAGAAAAAGAAACCTAATTATTCATGCATAGCTAGAAGAGTCAGTTGCAATTTTGCTTTGCTTCCCCTCGTCCATCCAATGTCTGAATATTCATTTTATATTTCATTATCTTGTGTATGAACATTTCAAAGTATCCTTTTGAATTTTCCAGATACACAATAATATTATCATCAAATAATGACAGTTCCTTATACATATATTCCACTTTCAATAGGGAGAAAATTTTCTGGATTTTAATTATAAAAGAGGAAATTCAAATTCCAGCTCTGGGCATAAATTGTTCCTTTCCACTGACTGATATTTACTGGGTGTGCTCTATGTATCAGAGTCCAGGAATCCTCATCCCAAGAAGCAGAGAAAAGGAAGAAGCTGGGGTTTTGTTCATGCCTCAGGAAAAAAAAATGCATTATTCATTTGTAAATCGACTTACTGATGTTTACTGATCAGAAAAGGAAAAAAGTTGGATAGTATTTAGTTTGTAAATATTTGTTGCTCATTTTTGAGGTATAATATATTAAGCGAATTTAGTGTTGAACTGCTTGCTACATTTAATAAAAATGTCGATGATGAGAACAGACATGCAAAAGCAATTCACCATGGCCTAAACTGATAAATACAATTTTATTATACCAGATTAAATAAATATAATACAGTTTAAATTATGTTGTTAAAGAATAAGAGATGTAAAATATGACTACTATATTCATATAATAATACAAACATCTGTGTACAGTTTTACCATTTGAATACATTGATTGGGTAACACTGCTAGATATCAAGTATTAGAATATATTGTGTTTAAAGTGTAGGCTCTGAAATCTGACAGGGTTCAAATCTGGGCTATTTACTGACAAACTGATTGACACTGGCCATGTTGAAATCTCTTGGGAACCGAAGTTGTTCATCTATAAAATGAGAAAAATAATAATGCCTGCTTTATAGGGTTCTCATAAGGATTAAAGGAGTTACTGAAGACAGAGTGTTTAGAACAGTGCTTGGCAAAGAGTAAACATTCAATAAATGTGAGGACACGTAAGATGAGATGAGACATTGAATTTAAGCAAAGTAAAAGTCTTTGGCCTGACCTCACTTCTGCTTTTGTAGAATATGGCCATAGTACAGTGTGCAGTCTCTATGATTCTAAGTTTATACAGCCTATTTCTATGGTTAGATTATTTGAAGTTCCAGGTCAGAGACAGGATCGGTTGTTAGAAAAGCAAATGGTCATTTGCTTGTTGGCGGGGCAATGATTTGCATTGTTCCAGGAAGGAGGAAGGAACATAAATGTTTTGCTATGAACTGGCCTCTGCCTAATTGATCTGGCATTGTGTAATTGACTAGAACCATATTTGCTTAATTTAGTCCAACACAAACATGGGGAAATGCTTCCTCACCTACTCCCTCCTCCAGGACTCAAACAAAACAAAACAAAACAAAACATTCAAGTGCTATTGAGCTCTTATAAAGGCCAGGCACTTCTTTTGTGAACTAAAGATTGTTTAAATATGAGAGGATTTATTGGGGATTAGAATATACTTTAGAGTTCATCTAACACTAATGTCTTTGTTAAAAGCCTTCTAAAGATCTGAACTGCGAGTTTTCTTTGATTGACCAGTTATATCTCAAAGTATTATAAGATAGTAAAGAGAGGAGCTTCAAAGAAAGAAAGAATAAAAAAGAAATGGAGCCTCTTTTTTTCTGGTAAAATCTTTATTATTCAAGATAGCCCTGACCAAGAATGATACACTCTTATTTTTAATCATGTCCCAGTTGTGAAGAAATAACACAATTACACAAATTAATGCCTTGTAGAGCTAAACTGTTGATGGCCCAGCTAAGCAAGTTACTCCATTTCCATTTCCTGTGACTCTTTTTACTTTTTCAAAGTTTTATCCTATGACATCAATAAAATTGAGAATATCACATATTATTCCCCTCCACCACTACTCAAATCTTCAAATATATTTGAATCCACTTTCCACAACTCCTTTCTTATTGTGGTAAGAACATTTAACATGAGATTTACCCTCTTAATACATTTTCAAGTGCACAACATGCTACTGTTAATCCAGCACAATATTTTACAGCAGACCTCTAGCTCTTATAATCTTGTACAACTGAAACTCTGTGCCCTTTGAACAGCAATTCCATTTCCCTTCCTCCCAATCAACCCACATTCTACTCTCTCTTTCTGAGAGTTTCACTATTTTGGGTACCTCATATAAGTGGAATCATGCATATTCATACTTAGAGTCTTCCTCTTCCATTTAAGGCCAATTGTTCCATTTGCTTTGTAGATCCCATTCTTTCTATGTCTTTGAAGTCTTGTGTTATAAATAATTGGTCCAGGGCTGAAACAAGCTAATGTTTAATCAGTTGGTTTTCAGATTACTAGATCAGTGAGAATATCCCATCTTGATAATGCCTTTGAAACATATAATTGAACATTAAAAAGTTAGCCCAATATAGAATTTGTGATTTGTCTTAAATATTGACTGAGTAAATTTCAATATTTAAGACAAATCACATTCACTTCCCTCTGTGTTACAATACCTAGGACTGTCAACTTCAGTCTACTTAGTGAATACTATCAACATTAAAACCGAGGCTGGTGGGGCTGACCAGTTGGAGTTGACCTTGCTTGGGGCCGTAGAAGTGATAAAGGTCATGATTCTAAGTAAGCAAAGGGGGTCCTTTTGGTGTTATGGAGAACTGGTGCTCTTTCTTTGTAAGGATTTCATTTACACAGCTTTTGAGTAGCACAGATTTTCTACTTATAACTTTCTTTCATTTTTCAAACCCTAATAAACAATTTTAAAAGTCTGAACTCAAGAAACTCTGTAACAAAACTAAATGGATTAAAAAAAAATTGCCCACTTGAGGCTGGGCACAGTGGCTCATGCCTGTTATCCCAGCACTTGGGGAGGCTGCAGCAGGTGGACCATTTGGGGCCAGGAGTTCAAGACCAGCCTGGTCACTATAGTGAAACCCTGTCTTTATTTAAAAAAAGATTAACTGGGTTTGGTGGCACATACCTGTAATCACAGCTACTAAGGAGGCTGAGGAATAAGAATCACTTGAACCTGGGAAGCAGAGGTTGCAGTGAGCTGAGATTGCATCACTGCACTTCAGCCTGGGTATCAGAGAGAGACCCTGTCTCCAAAATAATAACAATAATAAATAAGATAAAATAAAATAAAATAAATTGGCCCCACTTCAGACCTCGCAGACTTCTTCCAATCCTCAATACTGACGGCTTTCTTACCACAAGATTTTTAACTATGCTGTGATCTATGACTAAGATGTTTTTATTCCTCATTCCCTAGAGAATCCCTAAGGGACATAAGGTGTAAATCAATATTTTGTAACACTGAATCTGAATGGCAGGATAATCCTTTCCCACTGAAATATCTTTTACTTCATGTGGCATCTTTCTTTTTCCCTTTTCTCCTCCATGTTGTATTGCTGATTCAATATTTGTCTTCCCTACTCAAATGTGAACTCCGTGAGGGCAGAGAACAAAAAATTGTGTGTTCTTTTCTAGTATTTTCAGTGCCTAGTACTATATAACAGGGGTTACTAACCCCTGGGCCATGGATCCATAATGGTCCATGGTTTGTTAGGAACTGGGCTGAACAGCAGGAGGTGAGTGGCTGGCAAGCCAGGGAAGCTTCATCTGTAGTTACAGCTGCTCCCCGTCACCTGCATCACTTCCTGAGTTCCACTTCCTGTCAGATCAGCAGTGGCATTAGATTCTCATAAGGGTGCAAACCTTATTGTGAACTGCACATGTGAGGAATCCAGATTGCGCGCTCCATATGAGAATCTAAAGCCTGATGATCTGTCACTGACTCCTATCGACCCCAGAAGGGACAGTCCAGTTGTAAGAAAAGAAGTTCAGGACTCCCACTGATTCTACGTTACGGTGAGTTGTATAATTATTTCATTATATATTGCAATGTGATAGCACTAGAAATAAAGTACATAATAAATTATATATGCTTGAAATCACTGAGCCACCATGCCTGGCCCCAAAACCTATTTTCATCAAAGGAGCCAAAGTAATATAAAAAGTTAAATCTACTTGATCATGGTGGATAAGCTTTTTGATGTGCTGTTGTAATCGGCTTGCCAGTATTTTATTGAAGATTTTTGCATCTATGTTCATCATGGATATTGGCCTGAAGTTTTCTTTTCTTGTTGAGTCTCTGCCGGGTTTTGGTATCAGGATGATGTTTGTCTCATAAAATGATTTGGGAAGGATTCTCTCTTTTTGGATTGTCTGGAATAGTTTCAGAAGGAATGGTACCAGCTCCTCTTTATATGTCTGGTAGAATTCGGCTGTGAACCCATCTGGACCTGGGCTTTTTTTGGGTGGTAGGCTCTTAATTGCTGCCTCAACTTCAGACATTGTTATGGGTCTGTTCAGGATTTCGACTTCTTCCTGGTTTAGGATTGGGTAGATGCAAGTGTCCAGGAATTTATCCACTTCTTCCAGGTTTACTAGTTTATGTGCATAGAGTTGTTTCTAATAATCTCTGATGATGGTTTGAATTTCTGTGGAATCTGTGGTGATATCCCCTTTATCGTTTTTTATTGCATCAGTTTGGTTATTCTCTCTTTTCTTTTTTATTAATCTGGCTAGTGGTCCGATCTTTGACAAACCTGACAAAAACAAGCAATGGGGGGCCGGGCACGGTGGCCCAAACCTGTAATCCCAGCACTTTGGGAGGCCAAGGCAGGTGGATCACGAGGTCAAGAGATCGAGACCATTCTGGTCAACATGGTGAAACCCCGTCTCTACTAAAAATACAAAAAATTAGCTGGGCATGGTGGTGTGTGCCTGTAATCCCAACTACTCAGGAGGCTGAGGCAGGAGAATTGCCTGAACCCAGGAGGTGGAGGTTGCAGTGAGCCGAGATCGCGTCATTGCACTCCAGCCTGGGTAACAAGAGCGAAACTCCATCTCAAAAAAAAAAAAAAAAAAAAACCAAACAAAACAAAACAAACAAACAAACAAAAAAAACAAGCAATGGGGAAAGGATTCCCTGTTTAATAAATGGTGTTGGGAAAACTGGCTAGCCATGTGCAGAAAGCAGAAACTGGACCCCTTCCTGATACCTTACACTAAAATTAACTCCAGATGGATTAAAGACTTAAACATAAGACCTAACACCATAAAAACCCTAGAAGAAAATCTAGGCAAAACCATTCAGGATATAGTAGTAGGCAAGGACTTCATGACCAAAACACCAAAAGCATTGGCAACAAAAGCCAAAATAGACAAATGGGACCTAATCAAACTCCACAGCTTCTGTATGGCAAAAGAAACAGTCATTAGAGTGAATTGGCAACCAACAGAATGGGAAAAAATTTTTACAGTCTTCCCATCTGACAAGGGGCTGATATCCAGAATTTGCAAAGAACTAAAACAGATCTACAAGAAAAAAACAAACAAGCCCATTCAAAAGTGGGCAAAGGACATGAACAGACACTTTACAAAAGAAGACATACAGGAGGCCAACAAACATATGAAATAATGCTCATCACTGGTCATTAGAGAAATGCAAATCAAAACCACATTGAGATACCATCTCACGCCAGTTAGAATGGCGATCATTAAAAAATCTGGAGACTACAGATGCTGGAGAGGATGTGGAGAGATAGGAACACTTCTACACTGTTGGTGGGAGTGTAAATTAGTTCAACCATTGTGGAAGACAGTGTGGTGATTCCTTAAGGACCTAGAAATAGAAATTTCATTTGACCCAGCAATCCCATTACTGGGTATATATCCAAAGGATTATAAATCATTCTACTATAAGGACACATGCGCACGAATGTTCATTGCAGCACTGTTTACAATAGCAAAGACCTGGAACCAACCCAAATGCCCATCGATAATAGACTGGATAGGGAAAATGTGGTACATATGCATCATGGAATATTATGCAGCCATAAAAAATGATGAGTTTGTGTCCTTTGTAGGGACATGGATGAACCTGGAAACCATCATTCTCAGCAAACTGACACAAGATCAGAAAATCAAACACCACATGTTCTCACTCATAGGTGGGTGTTGAACAATGAGAACACATGGACACAGGGAGGGGAGCACTACACACTGGGGTCTGTTGGGGGGAAATTGGGGAGGGATACAGGGGTGGAGAGTTGGGGAGAGATAGCATGGGGAGAAATGCCAGATATAGGTGAAGGGGAGGAAGGCAGCAAATCACACCGCCATGTGTGTACCTATGCAACAATCTTGCATGTTCTTCACATGTACCCCAAAACCTAAAATGTAATAAAAAAAAGTTAAATCGATTTATTCATTAAATTACTATCTCTTCAGTTCTAACATAACAACTCATTTACTGAAACATATCTATTAGCTACCATATATGTTAGCAGTCCCCAACTTTTTTGGAATCAGGGATTATTTTCATGGAAGACAATTTTTCCACTGACCTGTGTGGGGGTCTGTGGGAAACTGGTTTTTGGGAACTAAAAAATGGAAGCAGAGAAACCACTAAAGTAGGCTGTGGAAGAGATACACATACAAGGCTGTGGTAACTTGGTACTGACGTGGTGCCTCGGGAGATAGAATTAACAACATTCGGAATATGTTATGAAAGTGAAGTAACCTGGACTTGCTATGAAAGTTAAAGAAAAGGGAGGAGTCAATAATTAGTCCTTTGTTTTTGCTAATGGTATGAAATTAATACTTAATGTGAATTTCTGAGATGGAGTATTAATGAGCAGATAAGAGTTCTACTCTACATACAATACATATAAAATATAAACCTTTTTTCAGACATCATGTAGCAAGTTCAAGTAGGCAATTGGAAAAATTAGTCTAGAGTGCAGGGGAAAGATGGGACCCAAAGATATGATTTTTTGGGGGGGCCTCATTGGCAGGTACAATTGACCCTGGAAAACCATAGCTCCTGCACAGCTGAAAATCCACATACACCTTGACTTCCACTAATCTTAACTACTCTTTTTGACTGGAAGCTTCTTGTTGACTGGAAGCCTTGCCAAAACCAGAAATAGTCAATTAACACATATTTTGTATGATATATACTGTATTTTTTCACTAAGGTAAACCAGAGTGGAAGTGGTCATCATAAAGGTTTTGCCCTTGTTTTCTTCACATTGAGTAGGCTGAGGAAGAGGAGGAAAAGGAGAGGGATGGTCTTGCTGCCTCAGGAGTGGCAGAGATGGAAGAGAATCCAGTATAAGTGGACTCAGGAAGTTCAAACCCATGTTGTTCAGGGTCAACTGTAGTTCATATCCATATTAAATATTGACCAAGCTTAGCCAGTTAGATTCTCATAGATTATGAAATCAGTACCTACAGTGCTATTTATCTTAAAGCTACATGGTGTTTATATATTATTACTTTTAGAATCAGCAGATTCTCTTCAAGTTTCTCTTAAAGATTTTTGATGTGTGACCATAGGGGATTTAAACAAAAATTTTCCCCTGAGCTTTACGTACTTTCACAAGGCATTTAGATTCAAAACATAAATCCCGTTTTTTTCTCTTATGAAAAAAGCATATTTTTTCAATATTTGCCCTTATGAAACAAATAAGTAGCTTTTGTTAGAGCTTGTGAGGGCCCAAGAACCCTAACGTCTATCAATCATAGAAGATTATACACTATGCTTTGGTCATAAGAACTTGTACTGCCTATATTCTTTTTTTTTTTTAATCATTGTAATTTTGCATACTTAAAGGATACAATTTGGCTGTGCACAGTGGTCTCACACCTGTAATCCTAGCATGTTGGAAGGCCAAGATGGGCAGATCACTTGAGCCCAAAAGTTCAAGACCCGCTGGGCAATGTTGTGAAACCCCATCTCTACTAAAAATATAAAACTTAGTTGGGTGTGGTGATGCATGCCTGTAATCCCAGCTACTCTGGAGGCTGAGGCAAGAGAATTGCTTCAACCTAGGAGGTGAAGGTTGCAGTGAACCATGGTAGTACCATTGCACTTCAGCCTGGGTGACAGAGTGAGACTTTGTCTTCAAAAAAAAAGGTGAGGAGGGGGGTACAATTCGGTGCTTCAACACACAAACACACACACATACACACACACATGCACACACATATATATCTATATATAGTATAATGATCAGATTGGGGTAGTGTTACCAGTACCTCATTCATTTATCTTTCTTTTTATGGTGAAGACATTCAAAAGCCTCTCATCTAACTAATTTGTAATTTACTAAATCTTACTGTAAACTATTGTCACCCTACCGTGCAATAGAACACCAGAACTCATTCCTTCTTCATTCTTTTCAGATTAAATTAAATTAAAAAACACTTGTAGAGTGCTAAGGACTAATCCAAATGCTCAAGGCACAAAAATGTTTATGACATGATCACAGCCCATATTAGCTTAAAAGTTAGAGCCACTGTTCTCCCTGTTATTGGAGTCATCTAATTTTCTTGCATGATTGCTGCAATTCACATTCTGTAATCGGAGTATAGATCTCGAAATAAAGTGTTGGCTTAATCATTGCTGTTCTAATCAAATTAAATTACACATTAATGAAACTTACAATAGTTTTCCTTGCATATTTAATTCTATCTCTTCCCAGCCCAAGTCAAAAAACAAACAAACAAACAAAAAACCATGAACCCTTGGAAGAATTACATGTAGAAGTTACAAATCCTAGTCTAAATATTTAAATACATAACATGAAGAATTTAGACCGAAAGTTTATTCTGCTAGGTCTGTTTTTTGACGTACTAATAAAACTGGCCATCTCTGCTGTAGTTTTGTTATATGTTCTAGAAGTAATCTCAAGAAGAAAGTAGCCCTATTAGATTATGTTTAGGATGGATAGTTCAATATATATTTTGCCAAAATATTATATTCAGTTTACACAAATAAACACACACAAGCCATCATAATAAGTTCATTTAGAAACTGTTTTAGGATACTTTTTTATTCTGGAAGATCCATAATGAATTATATTTTATATGAAGGTAGGATTATCTTTTGCTTCAATATTTTGATAGTGAAGAACACTGGTGCATTAATAAAGTACTTGTATATTAAACAAATTAAAGATGTTTTGTGAACTAGCTGTTCCTTGAAGACTCACGTGCCTTGGTATTTGATACTGTCATTCTTAGAGATAATTATCTCCAGGTTGTCCTTCTGCTGGAGCTAATTATCTCTAAATCCATTCTTAGAAGAGTGAAACCAGAACTTCAAACCTAATCAAAATTGATTGGTTGAAGGATTGAGTGTTCCAAAAGTTATGCGATGAAGGGCCTTCATATTTTTGACATCCATTTTTATTAGATCCTTCTTTTCTGGAGATTAGGTATGTGAGAAGCTTAGAGAAATAATCTTAGGAGAGCCAAGCAGAATTTCTGTATCTAAATCTATTTTACTTACATAGAATATGTTGTTCTTTAAATACAAAAATTTGTGAATCTGTAGAAGATCAACCAATATGAGTAAAGAAAAAGTCTGATCCTGCTTGAAATAAATTATCTAAGCCATCTGTATTTAGAGATGAAATGTATTGGTCAGATCTCTCCTGCTAACGTGAGCAGTAAAGGAATTTATTAAAAGGTTACTAGGATCTTTTTATTCCGTTTGCTTTTTTGTTTATTTGTTGTGTTTGTTTTGTTTTGTTTTGTTTTGGTTTGGTTTGGTTTGGTTTTGCTTGCAGTAAAGCTCATGGACCATTCAGATTCTTTACCATTCGTCTGGTCTTAATTTCATAAACTGAGGAATCTGATGCATTGATGGAAAGGGGTGGGACGGTAACATTCTCCTTCTGTTAAACGTAAAGACTGCATTGTGGAATGTGGAGGGGCTCCATGAGATCCATTTAGTTCCATTCATCCTCCTGTCCCCAAATGTCATTTACATTTATTAGTAAATGTATTGTTTCTTGAGAATTTGGCTTTTATCCCAGAGGCCTAGATGTGGGAATCTCCAAATTGCCGGATAACAGTCTCAGCTTCCAATTCAGTGGAACTATTCTTAAGCATATAAATGAAAATATACTTCTTTCCTGGATCCTAAAAAATCTGACTGAAAAAGGCTCCTATTCCTGAGGATGGAAAACAGGTATTTTGCAAAAGCCACTACCAAGCCATACCATGGTTCCCAGACTCACATATTCTATCTCTAGAAGAGACAGAACCAAGTCCTTTAATATAACTCATTCCTCAACTTCCTAGCAATCAGTTCCTTAATAACTCTTGTTCTAAATTCCTGATCATCTTGTTACACATTTGTTAAGGCTTATAAAATCGGGTACATCTTTACCTCAGGCTGTTTGTGGAGTTGTCATATACTTCGGTAATTTCCCAACGTATATGTTTCACTTCCAATAGAAAAGTTAGAAGACTCCATTCCCAGATTACCTTGAATCCAGGGGGCAGGTAGATGCCAGGCTCAACCAATGAGAAGCACTGTTCTGAGACCGGGAATCAGAAAGAAGTGAAATGAGCATGCCATGGAAGAGTTTATTTTCAGGGAGGCGTGAGTATGATAGCAACTTCTAGTTCATTGAGGATAAGATAGGCAGAAACTTTTCACATCTACTCCAGTGTGTTTATTCCACACATCCAGGAGCCACAGTGGGAATTCGAATCATTGCTGGACGTGCCAATTACACCTACACATTTGGAAACTGGATACATACCCAGAAGATGGATCTGGTCTCTGTTAGACCTACAATGAAGACAATTTGGCCCCAAATTCAAGTTGTTCCTGATAGTCATAATCTTTGCCTCTCACCTCAAATGTTATTAGTGAGGTACTATTCAATATTTCATAGAATATTTAGAAATTTCTCTTTCCAGGAGCTCATGGGCTTGGTAATCAGTTTGGGTATCTTTGAGAAAGATAGGAGGGAGGACTTAGGGATGGGTGTCTGCCTAACTGAAGTGGAAATTACACAAATTATACAATGGAAATTATACAGATATTAAGGTGTGAAAATTCAGCAGGTCATATCGCACACTGGTGAAAAGATAAATCAAATAATCTCCTGTTCTCCACTGACAAAGTACTCATTGACAGCAAGCATTTGGGGACCATGCATTTCCACTGCTATAGAATGGTACCAGGCTCATCACTTCTAAAAGTTCTGGGAAAAAAGAAAAGAAAAGAAAAAGAAGCTAGGAACTCTAAATTAGCCGTTATCATCCAAAGTTCTGTAACAGAATTATCCCGAATTCTCCAGTACATCCACTGAATGTAATAAACCACCGGTACATTTATTGATGCGTATATAGTACCATTCTCTCCTGTGTATCCTGAATGGTACTATTTATGCGTCAAATAGTCTCTTGAAACATTCTCTGTGGAGTTAAACAATTAAGCAATTTTCTCATATAACTCAGCTGACAAGGGTTGCTCTAAATTTTGGTTGGAGACATACATTGAAAAGTGAGTACTTTCCATTTTTATGTTAAAACTCCCGTTTATAGCCGAGCAGTTCCGTAATCAAAACTCCTCATTATTATATATGCTGAGATAGGTGCTGATCGGCCTGTGAGGAATTTTTTTTAAATTGCCGACTGTGGTAAAAGGCTGGGAAAGATGTCTTCCAAGATGTTCCCTAAAGCAAAGTTCTACAATAATTAAAGTCATTACGTACTGAACCCTTAAAGTGTTCCAGACACTTCTAAGTGCTTTACATGTGAACATCCTTTGAAGCTCACTGTCAGTCCTAAGTGGTAATTACTATTGCTATTGTATCTGTTTTGCAAATGAGGAAACTGAGGGAACAGAGGGATTAGTTAAATCGTTCAAGGTCAGGTAGCTAATAAGGGGCAGATTCAGGATAAGAACTCATCAGCCTGGCTTCAGGGACCACACTTCTTAACCACTAAGAATATCGCTTTCTTAGGTTGTATATGTCATGTGGTCTGCCCTAATATATATTTCTATTCTAATTCTGAAATTTTCGATACCTCTGTGATTCTTATATATTACTTTACCGCTGAAGCTTGTTTTCCTTAGTTGAGTTAGATGCCAATAGTTAAATTAGTCTCCGAGTTCATTACCAGTTATGGCTTTTTTAGAATTTAATGAACATAAGATGCTATTATTGAAAAGTCAAAAAGTTAACAGATGCTGAGGAGATTGCAGAGAAAAGGGAATACTTATACAATATTGGCAGGAATGTAAATTAGTTCAACCATTGTGGAAAACAGTATGGCATTTCCTCTAAGAGCTAAAAACAGAGCTACCATTCAACCCGGCAGTTCTGTTACTGGGTATATACTCAAAGAAATGTAAATCGTTCTACCATGAAGACACATGCACGTGAATGTTCATTGCTGCACAATTTACTACAGCAAAGCCATGAAATTAACCTAAATTTTCATCAATGACAGATGGGATAAAGAAAACGTGGTACATATACACCGTGGGATACTATACAGCCCTAAAAAAGAATGAGATCCTGTCTTTTGGAGGAACGTGGATAAAACTGGAGGTCACTATCCTTAGCAAACTAACACAGGAACAGAAAACCAAATACTACATGTTCTCAGCTGTAAGTGGGAGCGAAATCATAAGAACTCATGAACACAAAGGGAAAAACAGACACTGGAGCCTCTTTAAGGGTAGAGGGCAGGAGAAGGGAGAAGAGCAGAAAAAAACAACTATTGAGTACCGGGCTTAGAATCTGCGTCATGAAATAATCTGTACAACAAACCCCTGTGACATGAGTTTACTTATACAACAAACTTGCATATGTACCCCCAAACCTAAAATAAAAGTAAAACAACAGAAAGGAAAAAAAAATAGTCTGTGCACATGGTTGAACTCAGGTTGTAAGTAGAAAGGGGTTCTTTGGGGTATAAAAAGAAAACTGCAATTTTTTTTTTTTTTTTTTTTTTTGAGACGGAGTTTCGCTCTTGTTACCCAGGCTGGAGTGCAATGGCGCGATCTCGGCTCACCGAAACCTCCGCCTCCTGGGTTCAGGCAATTCTCCTGCCTCAGCCTCCTGAGTAGCTGGGATTACAGGCACGCGCCACCATGCCCAGCTAATTTTTTCTATTTTTAGTAGAGACGGGGTTTCACCATGTTGACCGGGATGGTCTCGATCTCTCGACCTCGTGATCCGCCCGCCTCGGCTTCCCAAAGTGCTGGGATTACAGGCTTGAGCCACTGCGCCCGGCCAAAACTGCAATTTAAACTTTTTTTCTCACAAACTATTTGTATTGAAACAGATTACAGATTATGAGTGGGCAAGAACTACGTAATGTATCGTTGGACCTAACTGTGGCCATACCTTGCAACCCACTGAGAGCCCAATATGCACCTTCTTGATAGTATATATTTAATAATAACCTGATGATAATAAATAGATGGATAATAAATCAGTTCATGAAAACTTGGTCCAAAATAACTTAATATTAATATGAGAAAGAACATAAAAATAATCCTGCATTCTGTGATTTCTGAGTTTTTCCAAGTTCTCACAGCCACAGCTCTGTCTTGTGAGAGTAAGAATGAGGGCTATTTATTTTGTGACGTTACAAGTCTGCTTACATCAGTGCCCACCACGAAAGCTGTTGCTGTGTTATCAAGAATTTAAAGGTAAGAAATCACATCTATGTAGGTAAATTTTTAGATTCTATTTAGAAGATTATTTTCTTGTAGGGGTTTGAGTATTATTATATTTTGTAAATATTGGGAATACTTATCTGGATAATCCTTGGAGAATTAAACAAAGCAATGTTGAAGATATTCTGTTTATATATTGTACTAAAATTCAGTTTATACTTGGTTTGAAGAGAAAGAGCAAAATTTAGCCTGAAGACATGTATATTTAATTTGAATTGTCCAAACAGGCTAGGAGTTTGTAGGTTTTGATTATCTTTGAATACTGAGTAAATTTTGTAAAATAGTATAGTTTTTGCCATCCAAATTCTGAGAAAATATATCGGTACTGCCAAATGCAGGCATGCTGAATGAGTCATGAAACTAATTTGGTTTTTGTATTGGTCAGAATCCATTTAGGAGCTAGAAGTTATACTAGCAATTGAACAGGAAAATTTATATAAAGAATTATCAGCATGGTTGAACTTGGGAATTAATGTAAATGATTGAACATTTTTGGTTCATTATTTACAGAGAAACATGAATATGTATATAAGATACTAATTAGTATCTGTTGATTAAGGGCATTTTAATACTTTATTAGGATGGCAGATTCAATATCACATGGACATTGCCTTATTTAACATACTGATCAGTAAAGCTTTAGTTAAATCTGTCATCTGTTAGCATATATATATTTCTCTATATGTGAAAATGCATGCATGGAAACGTTAAATTTTTTACTGTACATTTTCACATAAATAGTTCACATTAGTAAAATTAGATTTGTCCTTTTTTTCTGTTAAATGACCAAGTTTTCTATGTTTGAATAACAGATAGTCATTTTTTTCCCTAGCAATCTGTTCTGCTAACTTTGTTCTTGCTGTATTTTAACAAACAACTTGTCCTTCGAAGTATTAAAAGTTCCTGCTAATCTTTGCCCCTTGTGGTGGGGTATCTATAAAACACGGCACTGTGTTTATATCTTGTTTCTTTTAACCATACTCAATTTTGCCTTTCTGAAATTTAGGTCCCAAGTTAGAAATAATAGAATGGTTGTGAATTCTTTTTATGTATAATCAAATTTTCAGGTTTCTTGGAAAAGCTCCCAAAAACATATTTGTTCCTTTGTTTTAGTCAAACAAATGAGGAAACAGTAATAAAACTAATCTACTTTGTATTCAAAATTTGACCGTTTTACAACCACTGTGAAACTACTTTGGTTTAACAAGCATAAGTCAAAATTTAAAAAACTGGTCAATCCAGAAGACAGTACTGTCTTCTTAGATTACCTTTGTTGAAAGATGCAATGTAAATATGTTTCAGTGACTGTATATTTTCAAATTAAATGAAGCATATTCATATTTAAGCAGAGACTGGTATCATTGTTTTCAAAAATATTTTGCCTTTAACGGCCTAGATTTGTAAACTCTTGTCAGTTATTTATAAACTCTTGTGAATTAGGGGCACTCTTTTTTTTTTTTTTGAGATGGAGTTTTGCTCTTGTCACCCAGGCTGGAGTATAATGGCGCAATCTCAACTCACTGCAACCTCCGCCTCCCAGATTCAAGTGATTCTCCTGCCTCAGCCTCCCCAGTGGCTGGGATTACAGGCACCTGCCATCATGCCTGGCTATTTTTTTTTTTTTTTGTATTTTTAGTAGAGATGGGGTTTCTCCATGTTGGCCAGGCTAGTCTCGAACTCCTGACCTCGGATGTTCTGCCTGCCTCAGCCTCCCAAAGTGCTGGGATTACAGGAGTGAGCCACTGCACCCAGCCAGGGCACTCTTCTTCTACCTTATGAGATATATTAATAAACTTGCCGTTATATTAAAGTCCTGTATTATTTCTCTTGTCTTCACATATCAGTATCCACCACTGCAATATACTGAATCCAGGTGCACTCCTTTCTATACTAAAGAAAAAAACCTCTTTCAATGATGAAACCTGTGTGAAAATATTATCTAGGCTTTACACAGGCTTATTGTAGATTTCCTTGAGTAATCCCGATTGAGTTTTGTTTTATAATGGTTTGCATTTAAAAACAAAAACTTGAAATTATCAAGCAGGCTATACAATTACAGATTCAAATTCAATCTTGGAACATGAGACTCTCCTGGAATTTATATCAGTTCGCGTAACTTGAGTTGGTTGTCCTCGTATGAGCCTCTCAGGTAAAAAAAGAAACAAAGATCAACATTTATACAAATAATAGGTGTGTTGTAGTATGCTTGCTCATTGTTTATTTTGAGGACTACCTTTCACTGAGAATGTTATTAAATACCTTGGTAAGGCTTTACTTTCTACTCAAAAACTTCATTGTTCCCATATGCAATCTTTAGTAAAAGTACAGATAACAAATGATTTCAAAACCAAAAATTGGCAATGCTCTCAGAGACTTTAGAACTTCCATGGCCTAAAATATTGCCATAAGCCTTGATGACATACATAGGTTCTTTCTTAGGATTAATACCAGGCCATCCCATGAATTTAGGATACTTCCCTATGGTAAATGGATATGACTAGATATCATCAGTTTTACCATTAAACTGGTACAAAAATAATTTCCAAAATAACTACTCATGACCCTGAACAAGGAAATGTAGTCTTCTTAAAGAAACCCCATTAAAAAAATCTACCCTTACCCTTTTAAGGAAACAACCTTACCAGGTACGGTAACAACCAGCATAGCAGTAAAATTCCAAGAAGTTGATCCCTGGATTTATGTTTCTTAAACAGACAGACATTATTTTCTTTTGACCACTGAATATCATCTTCTTTTAGTAGCTGAATGTTCGTTGAATTGGGAGACTTTCAATTGAGGATTCTTAACTGTCTTCTAAAATCAGAAAGCTCTAGGGGGTAGAAAACTGTCGCCCAGCATGGACAAACAAAATCAACTTTGTGATTCTCTGTCATCCCATCCCTTTGTTTGCTCTTCTGTGATCTTGCCTACTACTGTACTGTAGCATATCATATTGACAAGAGACTGATTTCCCAACATGCTTCCTCCCACTGACACCTAAGGTCTTCGGTTGCTCAAAGAGAAACAAAATTCTCTTTTGCGTTTTCTTCAGATCATTTCTACCACTTTGTATTAACTGATTGTTGCTCTGTCATCCTCCATTCAATCCTGCTGCCATGCATTTAATAGCCTTCTCTTTAAAACATGCATTCTCAACAGGAGTGGCATCACCCCCACGGGAGCAAAAATCTGTTCTCATGAATTGAAAATGTCTTATCCTCTTTATGTATAATCATGCTTCAACACATGGTACATGAACAGGTATGCATCTATGTGGTATTAAAATTTCTTGGGTGTGGCAATTGGAAACAAAACACTTTTCAGAAAATAATATTGAACAAAGGTTGACAAACATCGCATAAATATTTCAGAAGGCCGATTCTCTTTTAGAGGTCTTGTCTGGTACTTAAATTACCTTTACATTATTAACTCCAACCTTTAATCGTAGAAAAATTGGATCTTAACCCTACTCAACAAAATGCTTCCATTGAGGCCATTATATCCTTATCAGCTGGGTGCAGCTCATCAGACACGGGTACTGATTTCAAGACTATCATTCCTAGTCTGTCTTTGGTTCTTTCAGAAACACTCCAGCCTGCTCTGCAGAAATTATTTCTCTCTACTTAGAAAATCTGACTAACTTAAGGTACTAATGATTGACTCACCTCTGTTAAAATGAAGGCTACTTATATCACCAGTGGGGCTGTTCTAGGGTATTAGTTCTTATGTGAACATGACTTCTGCTCTGAAGACTCAAAAAACCATTTAAAATCCATTGGCCAAGTTTAGAATACTCTTTGATTTCCTTTCAAGGAATTCCCAGGGGAGTGCTACGTTACAGCAAAATACTTCTTTCTGTACTTCGTAAATATAAACAGTCAAGTAAGTAGCCATGACAAAGCTAGAAGAAAAAGCCATCCAGCTCTCTGAAACAGACCCAGCAACACATTGGGATGCTTTAATGGTCTGGGTGTAGTTCTGGGTCCCTGGCTTTGTGGTCTATTCCAAGGACTGAAGCAACTCTGCTGGTATTTGTCTGTATTGCAGTTGGCTGTTTACATCCTATCTGAAATTTTAGTTGCTCTTTGCACAGCCATTGTCATGTTACATGATTCAACAACTTGTAACAAAAGCAGCAGGAAGGATTAACTCTAGTCCAGCTTCAAGCAACATATGCTGGAAAAATCTGATTCACAGAATTTCAGCTGTGAATGAATTGATGTGTATTTTATTGATTGAAATTTCCCTTCTTCATCTCTTAATTTTTGTGAGTGAAATCATAGAATTGTTGAATCCTAATGATGGAAAATACCTTAAAGGCTATCTAGTACCAACACCCCAACTGATAACAGAAACTTCTCTGCAGATACTTTGTGAAGTCCAATATAAAAAAATAATTTTAAAAGTTATATGTAATTTGAGTAAAAAATTAGCATGAGTTCTGCTTGTCTACACCTCTTTGCACCTACCCGCTTTGTAATGTGACTTCACACCTCCTCTCATCAGGATGAGAAGTCTATTTCTCCCACCCCTTGAATCTGAGCTGGCCTTTTGACTTGATTTGTCTAATAGAACGTCGGGGGTGACAGTGTTTAGTTGCAAGTCAAGTCGCCTCTACTTCTTTGAACTCTGCTCAGCCACCATGTGAATAGCCTGGGATAAGCGGATGGAGAATTAGAAACACATGGACATGAACTAACTGTCCCAGAAGTAACTGAGGTCATCCTAGACCAGCCAGCCCTCAGCTGGCCAGTCAGCTGCTCACAGAAGCATGAGTGAGCCCAGAACAAATCAGGTGAGCAAAGACCAGATCAGTAGAAACTTCCAGCTAACCTGTCATTTCCAGAGCAACACTAAAGCGTTTTGATTTAAGCCACTAAACTTTGGAGCAATTTGCCATGTAGAAAATCTTAAGTGACATAGGGAGCAAACTACAGTTGTAATTATAGGTGTTTATTCTATTAGAGCCCTATTTTAGCATTATATAATTCCAATAATTACATTTGAAATGGTTTTGAGTAATTCATTTGCTCTGATTTTATTGGATAAAAAAATTTGGGTTTTTTGTTTTTTCTGGATTTTGTTTTTAGAAAGTATTCCTTTAGGTTGTGTTTGTCTATGTTTAGCTGCTAACTGCAGTGAATCCTAATTTAGAATTTAGGACGGAATATTGAGAAACCAGAAGCAGCTCAATTATCTGCTAAGCAAGTGCTAGGTAGTGTGAAAATTTTCAAATAAATGTAAAAAAAATGGCCTTAAAGACCCGCATTTTTCTCAGTATCGTAATGAAATTGAGACAAAAAAATTGAAAATATATGTAACACAGACCAGGCTTGGTGGCTCATGCCTGTAATCCCAGCCCTTTGGGAGGCTGAGTCAGGTGAATCACCTGAGTTCAGGAGTTCGAGACCAGCCTGGCAAACATGGCGAAATCCCATCTCTACCAAAAATGCAAAGTTACCCATGCATGGTGAAGCATGGCTGTAGTCCCAGTTACTCGGGAGACTGAGGCCAGAAAAACGCTTGAACCCAGCAGGTGGAGATTGTAATGAGCCAAGGTGGTACCACTGCACTCCATCCTGGGTGACACAGAGAGGCTCCTTCTCAAAAAAAAAAAAAAAAAAAATTGAATCTGTATCTGTATATAGATATAGGTATAGATATACATGTAATACAACATGCAGAACAGAGATTGCAGTTGCAATAAGATTTCAAAGAAAATAGTATTTACTGCAGTGCATCCTCAGAGAAGACAAATGTAATTTGAATCTTAAAAATATTCTTAAACAGGTACAGAAAAAAATAAGGGTTTTAATTAGAAAAACAACGTGAGCAAAGGCATTCTCACTCCATATAATGTCTCCTGAAGAATGGCTCTATTAACTGGCTACAATTCCTACAGAGTTTAATTGACATGGAAAATTTATAAGTTTTTTAATACTATCCTTTATTCAATAGCCACTGAGTGCCGACCATGTGGAAGACATTTTTCTACGTCCTTGGGATACAACAGTGAAGAAGCAGGCAAAAATAATTGTTACTGAGGTGCTTGTATTTTATGCAGGAATCCACTCCTTCATTTTCATTTAGGAAAAATCACTTAACCTATAAATTAACCAACAATTTAAGTCATCCTGTACTCTTCACTTTAACACCAAAAAAAAATCCAAATAGAAATAAAGTCATAATAATTGGACATGACTGTTAGCATTTTGAGCCTGAAAATCACTACTGATGAATAAAAACAACTGAACACAAACCTGAGAGCAAAACAAGCGATCTGGGGATCAATTTCAGTCAAAACTGGAATTACGTTTAGTGATTATGCCTGTTCGACTATTTTTGCCTGGAAATGTTTGTGTAGCAGTTACTTGCTTCTCAAAGTAGAATACTGGAAATTTTTTATGAAGTGCAAGGGACAAATCAGAAATACACTCTAGTTTTGCAGTGTCTCCATGTTTATTTTGAAAGGGCCCTGGTGGGTTGTGTGGAGGCAGAGCACACAGTGGGCTTCCAAGACCTGGGAAATCAGACTTGCTTTCCAGCCCCAGGAGTGGGTTACCTTATACATGTTGAAAAATTCTTCTGTGCACATGCTTTAGTATTTGAAAAATATTACTTTTGGAAATACCACCTTGCTGAGCCCAGGTGATAAAGAAAATTGATTCTATAATAACTAATTTGTTCATAAGAAATATTTTTGAGCATCTACTTATGCAGCAGAACCATTTGTTGGTTAATAATGCTAAGAAGGTCCTTGCCCTCCTGGAGCTCACATTCCCAGGGAGAGGGCCTAATAGTAATAGTACTAGGAGCAATAATAACAAAATAATAAGAAAATAAACAAACACATTATTCTATTTTATTTATCATGAAAGAAGTAAGATGTTACAAAGGGGAGAAGTTGACAAATTTGTTCTGATTGATAAGAAACTGTTTTTTATTTGTTCTGTTTTGCTCAGTTGGAATGAAACAAGAGCATCATCAAAGGCAAAACCGAAAACAAAACAAAACGAACAAATAAGCCTCTAAGGTAGGAGAATGAAGCTCATCACAAACAGCTGTGGAAGTAAACTTGAATTGCTGCCAAGGAGTGGAGCAAGGTCTGTCTCCAGCAGACTCAGGTAAGTTAGTGCTTCATTACTCCATAGGTGTTTAAAATTCAAAATTATTTTTAGAATTTTTTAAAAGGTGGACTTCTCAAATTTTCCCTTTTCCAAGCTGCTTGGTATGGACGGCAAGAGTTACTTTTAAAAGTCTGTTTCAGCGTTATGAAGGGTAGAATCGATTGGTGGCTGAAAAACGTTAAGCGGATTGGAAAGACTGGTTAAACAACCAGTCTGAAATGTTTTCCTAAGTAATCTATTTTCTAAGTAATTGGCATAAAATAAATTTTACTTTGATTTTTGATCTCTTCAAAAGTTATCATGAACGAATATTATAAATCCTCATGTATGAGATGCAGGAATGGAGCCATTGTTTCAGCCACTATCATATGCACTTGAATTTATACAATTCAATTTGGTAATGAACTATTAGGGTAAGCAGATGTGCATTTTTCAGAATTTTATTATGGTAAGTCTTCTTATCAGGTAAATCCACGATTTTCATTTATTTTATTTCCATGGATACTCTGGCATATTTTAAAGAAAGGTGGACATTCAAGAGATCTGTTAACAACAAATGTTTCTGTTTTTTAACTTTAACTTCAGAGTTAAAAGGTATAACTTATTTCTATCAGAATAACTAAAGATTTAATTATACATTTCCTCCAGCTTGTTTGTGTGAGCCGTAGATAGAATGAGACATGAAAGAAAAAGGTGTAATAAGAAAATCAAAATGGGAAAAACCATGGAATGGTAGGAAGAGTTAAGGTCATTCCCCAGACTCCTTTAATTTTGGGTCTCTCATGTCAGAGTTAAAAGAATGGACTTTAATCAATGTTTTGGCACAACTCAATTGCGTGGTGGTTTAAAAAGTGATAGGCTATGATAGATGCACAGGGATTTAGCAATTTTTACTAAAACTTTCCAGGAGATGAGCCTTGACAGGAAGGGATCGATGAAGGGCACACGTCCAAGTCAGGATTAGAATCTAATTCCCTTCATCAGGTCTGGGCTTCTTTCCATTGTAGGGGAGCCAGAGATCACCTCCAAAGTCCCTCTTTAGCTCATAGCGGGCTTGTCTGTTGGATCTAGAAATGAAAGTGGTACTGGGCAGACGAACAAAATAAAAGTATATACATTTTATTCATTTTGCATGTATGTGAGGCACTCACGAGAGTGTGAAATCCAAAGTGGCTTAAGTAAGATGCTTTTGTGCTCTTTTGACCAAGAATGATGAATTTGAAAAAAAAAAAAAAATGACAGGACAAAGAAAAGCTGGCTAGGGGCAATACATTTTCTTGGGGAGTCACTAGGAGATATGTTGGTTGTGGGAACTGTAAAGTAGGTGAAGTGTGTTTCTTTATTAAATACGTTTATTCAGGTTCATTGCAATGTCCAATTCCAAGTCTCTGACAATAAGGGCTATTTTCTTGCCCTTGTATGATGAGGGTAACCCTTCCAGAGGAATCTTTATGGCTTGCTGTGTGCGGGAAGAGACAGGTCAGCTGTCTCTTTCTGAATCTACAATTTCTCCACTGTTTTAAACACAAAATAATCAATATATCAGTCTGGCATATTGTGGGACATCCTTCACTCCTTCACCCTAGAATATCACTGTTTCTTTAAAATGATCCCTATTTTCTCTAGGTCTCTGTTTCCTCATTTTATACAATGAATATGATAAACATGAACTTCTGTAAGATTCATAACAGTTGTACAGTTCTCGGAATTTGTTCATTTTGTGCCACTAGATGAACATTAGCTGATACCAATAGTATATGCAGTTAAAAGAGATCAGTAATGGGAAGCAAATAAATTGAGATGGGCTTCACAGTCATGGCTTACACTTCATTTCTCACGGGTGTTAGTTCTTTTTGGCAGATCCATTTGTTTTCTGTGCTACAGTACTCAGAAAACACAGATGTCTGTGAAATGTAAACACAGCTGTTTTCTTTAGTATCGCCTGTAATTTTTAATCTGTGGAGCAAAAGAAAAGTCTGCCTTAGTGTTTAGGGTTTTCTCATAGCTATTCACATTAGTCATTGTTTCCTAGCACTCTCAGTGGAATGATAAATTATTAAGCAGGGAAGGTACACAGTCACAAATATCATGGTGTGAACTTGTAAGATAGAGCTAATGTAAACCTCTGAAACATTCAAGTTTATCTTCGCTGGAAAAGAATCCTTTAACAAGAACCTTCACAATTACATCGCCAAAAGAAAGAAAGTTTGGAAACTGGGAATTCGGTCTTCTTATTGTACTACTAACAGGTCACATTAAAAAAAAATCTCTTAACTTCACTGAGCCATGGTTTTAAAAAATATTTAGATGATAACCACCTAATATTTAGGAGAGGCATGGAGATGGAATATGAGAATGTGGTAATGCTTCAAAAGTGTGTGCTCAGTAAATATGATAAATATCTAAAGGCATGATGGATATTCAGGGTCTATAGAATTTGGAAGCAGTCAGAAAAGGTGGCTCGGTTCATAGCCATGTAGTCAGAGGTTCCTTTCATTCTCATTCCAAACAGAGGTCAATGGGTGTCTGCCGCAGCATAGCATTACTTTCAAACAAGCATGAGTCCCTTGGCTCACTGCAGGTGGTAGGTGGCAATATAATTCAAACAATGGGACAGGCTGTAATAGGACTACCTCGCAAAGATGGCATGAATTCAAGACTCTCCCATTTGTCCCAAGTGGATGAGGTGGTGGCAGCGTGCGGGGCTCCATCACGGCTTTTCTTTAGTCTTGCGTTCAATGTCTTCATGTAGCATCTTGGGGCTGCTTACCTGATTTCTTCCTACTGCCCGACCTTCTAGTCAAACCGAGAACTTCTTTCAACCGGGCTATTGCAGGAGTTCCCTACCTTTTTATCACTTCCGCCCTTTTAATTCTTTCTTCAATTGTCGGGGTAATTTTTTAAATGCTAATCTAGCCAAGTCAACAGTTCCTTTTCCAAAAGGCCCTCAGTGGTTTTCCAGGCCTTCCTTGATGAGACATCTGCGCAGCTCTCCCACATCGTCCCCTGTAGCCCCCACAACAGTCCTGTAAAAACATTACTATTCTCTCCTTTCTTTTCCTTCCTGAAAATCAGGGCTCAGAGAGTCCAAATAAAAGCAGAGTCTAACTGGTGCTCTTTCTACTGTATCATGACACCTTCCAGGTTGACCTGACCACTACTGTCTTCATTGAAGCACCATCTTTCTCCTCAGAATAAAATGAGAGGTTCAACTGAGTTTACATCATCCACTTTCATATTTATGATCACATTTCAGTGTTTTCAAATTTTATTTTTTACTGTGAACCACAATAAAAGAAACATTTTGCATTATGACCCCATTAAGAAACACACACAAACTATATTTAATAAATGATAAACCATGTATGAAAAGATAAAAATAAATTAATAGCAAATCGACTTGCATTTATTTGTAAATAAAATATCGAAAATAACCCCCAGAAAGCAATATAAAAATCAAGAGAGATGGTTTTAAATAGAATGTGTATGTTTGGCTTTTCATAAATTCATTCTAGTCCAGAACATTTATCTTTAAATCATCTTAGGCTGGGCATTGTGGCTTATGCCTCTTTCACTCCCTGCACTTTGGGAGGCTGAGGCAGGCGGATCACAAGGTCAAGAGATTGAGACTGTCCTGGCCAACATGGTGAAACCCTGTCTCTACTAAAAATACAAAAAATTAACTGGGGGTGTGGTGGTGCATGCCTGTAGTCCCGGCCACTTCGGAGGCTGAGTAAGGAGAATCGCTTGAACCCAGGAGGTGAAGGTTGCAGTGAGCTGAAATCGTGCCACTGCACTCCAGCCTGGTGACAGAGTGAGACTTTGTCTCAAAAAAAAAAAAAAAAAAAAGTCTTTATTTTAAAATCTTACACTTTATAAAGTATTTGGAATGTGGCTCATATAATGTCAAAATCTGCTAATTCAGCCAACATTTCTTTCAGTGTTTAATACTTTACATACTTCATAAATTATTAGTATACTTTAGATAGACATTTTATGTTTTAACCTCTTGTTTTTTGACTGACAGAAAACACATTTTAAGTGTAAATTCTGCCAATTTGACTAAATCATTTATAGACTCATTAAATACAACTCTCTATATTATCTTTTTTGAAAAATTAAAAGTTCTTTACAGAAATATGGTTGAAAACCTTCAGACTTTTGCTTGTAAGGAAAGAAAATACCTTGCTCCTTTCTGCAAAATTAACCACAAATTCTGCTAAAATATGAAATTTACTTGTGTTGCATCAACCCTCATACTAAGTTGATGGTTATTTTGACTGTCTTACATAAGAAAAAAGAATGTGACATTGAAGAGAAAACAGCAAGTAGCTCTTTTGTGGCTTATGCATGTTTTTGTCACATCCTCTCAAAAACCTCTCTCTTTTTCACACCAGTGGTTCAAATATACTGCAATATTTGTCTCAGTGTGGGTGTCTGGGTTCTGCACTCTGATATTTACTATCTTTTCTTTCTTTTAATGTCAGCGGTGACCCATTACATTGGTCTTATTGCCCACTAAAGTATATTTTCCCACAGTTTGAAAAACACTACTTAAGACATTCTGTGTGCCAATGGCCTCCAGCTAGACATTATTTTTAATTTAATGTGCCCCTTCCAAATAAATCAGTCTATTTCCTGTCCCTTAAAACTCCATTGCAGATAAAAATGTATTTTCTTATAAAGAGCTGATGTCTTTTCATATATAGAAATTTCCAAACAACGTTGAAATCATCCACTTTCTTACCCTATTCTGAACTTCTGGAGAGTTGTTAAACCAAATTAAAACTACAAAACTCAATCTTCAGTGCTACTACCTTGCAGTGTAAACCTGATATAAGTTGAATATTAAAATGAGCTCATCTAATACTCACTCATCAGAATTTAAAAAAGAGTCATTTATCCACTTCCATTTCTTCTCTTGTAACGAAAACTTTAATCCAATCCAAAATGGAACTGCTTTGTCATGTATCAGCTTCTGTATGAGTCTCTACAAATGGAATAGAAGAATATGATGTCTGCTTATCTATTCCTAGTTTGATCCCCTTAAACCTAGTTCAAGCATCACCCCATCTCTGAAGTCTTTCCTAACTCATCAGCATTATTTCTGATGATATTTCTCTCTATATTTTTGTGATATTTCTCTCTATATTTTTATTTCTATTACTGTATTCATCACCTTATATTCAATTATTTGCTTACATATTCATTTAGTCATTCAAATTGGGAAGTCAGAGTCTTCACTTCCATTGCATAAAACCTCTGGGCTGGCCGGGCGCGGTGGCTCAAGCCTGTAATCCCAGCACTTTGGGAGGCCGAGGCGGGTGGATCACGAGGTCAAGAGATCGAGACCATCCTGGTCAACATGGTGAAACCCAGTCTCTACTAAAATACAAAAAAAATTAGCTGGGCATGGAGGCATGTGCCTGTAATCCCAGCTACTAGGAGGCTGAGGCAGAAGAATTGCCTGAACCCAGGAGGCGGAGGTTGCGGTGAGCCGAGATCGTGCCATTGCACTCCAGCCTGGGTAACCAAGAGCGAAACTCCCTCTCAAAAAAAAAAAAAAAAAAAAAAAAAAAAAAAAACACAAAAAACAAAAAACAAACCTCTGGGCTAAGGCACGGACCTATTAGTGTGGTTTAAAGAAAGTGCTAAGTTTCATTAAGGTATTTTGTTTAATGATTTACCAATTGTTCCTTATCTTGAATAAGCAGCAAACGGGATTCTTTTGTGGAACAGTCAATTCGACTGTTATTCCAAGGGTTGACAGTGTGAGAAAGTAACAAACATTTCTCTCCGACTTTCTCCCAAGATATTGGGCAGTTTAAGAGACTCGGTCTCTCTAAAGTAAAAAACAGAAATATGAAGTAAATGTTTTATTTCTAACCTGTCTCTGACAAACCACAACCAATCACACACACGTCATTATAAATGCTTAAAGTCCCAGCCTGGCCAACACAGTAAAACCCCATCTCTACTAAAAATACAAAAATGAGCTGGTTGTGGTGGCTGGTGCCTATAATCCCAGCTACTTGGGAGGCTGAGGCAAGAGAATCACTTGAACCTGGGAGGTGAAGATTGCAGTGAACCAAGATCACGCCACTGCACTCCAGCCTGGGTGACAGATTGAGACTGCATCCCTCCCCACCAAAAAAATGCTCAAAGTCTTTGATTATCACTGTGAGAACTATGAATTTGTTATAAAGTTGAGGTTTTTGAGATCTACTGTTCATTCTGGTACCAAGAATTGGGAATTAGTGACCAGTTATCTTGAGCATAAATGGAATCACAAAATATTAAAATAGGAAAATACCATCAGAATAATTTATACTGCCACATCTTACATTTTAAGGCAGTGAGAAACGGAATAACCTGTTCAACTCCATCCAGTCAGACGGACTGTTCTAAAATCATCACCAGTACCTATTCCACTACATGGGCAACAGTATAAAACTAACGTAAAAAGTGCGGACTTTAAATGATGTACAAAATGCACAGCAAATAATAATAATTTTCACTAAATTCATGAGAGATAAGACCATTTCTAATTGCTGAATGATGTGTTTACCTATCTCATGTGATCTATTGGATAGAATTTTCCAGAAGGACTTTCAGGGTTTCTTAAAACTTCTGTGAGAATGTGCACACAGATCACATTATGCTATAGTCACTCAACAACAGTCACCTTTGTTTTTATTAATACACACTGGAACAAGATGAATCGTAAAGAATTCACTCTATGTTTTCAGTTCTATCAGTTAACTTCATACCAAACTTCATAGTTCACTAAAATAATCAAATATTTCACGTATTTTCCTGTCAAAAATAGAGTATCCCAGCAGAACTTCTCATGAGGCAGCATGCCCTGCCGATTAACACCTTAGGCTCAGAAGTCAGACCACTTACATATAATTCCCAACCTCATCACCTTACATATAATTCCCAACCTCATCACCTTGCTTATGTGACCCTCAGCAAGTTGTTGAGTGTTTTTATGCCTCAGTTGTCTAACACAGAAAAGCAGAATGACAAGAATAACTTAACATATAGACTGTTGTGAGTTGTACCTAAGGGAACACATGATATCTATCAAATATTAATTGCTATTCTTAGGAAATTCAAACCACACAATTACCTGTTGTTTTACTCATGTTCTGTTGAATGTCCACACTGCATTTTTCTATTGATGATTTCTGTATTAATGATGTCACTAGTACATAAGGAAAAATCATTAAGAGGGTTAAATGCTGAAATGTGTGGTATGGTGGATATATTACATTTGTCACTTCGGGAAACAAAATAATCTCAACCAGCTTGAATATGGATAAAAGATAAAGTTAATAGCAATGTGGTTAAAAAAAAAAAAAAAGATCTCACCTACAGGAAGGATACAGAAACAAATAAGAAAAAACAAAACACGTGGACTCACACAGGCACTAGATTGACTAGATAAGTCAATCTAAGGGCATTACTTCAGCTCTTAAATTGCCTACAGTTTCACCCAAACTGTATCATCTTCAAAATGAGTCTAATTGTTCCTGTTCCAAGAGAGGGACTGTCTGCTGCAATCTGGAATGTTAGTAGGCACATAATGAACCATAAATAACTGTAAACTTTTCTTTTCTTTGTTATCATCTTTGGTCACACTTGTGATCTTTCTAAATTGTTCTTGGAGCACATGTATAATGCCCCATGATGACGCTCAGGGCAATTAGGAAGACAAGTATGAAAGGCCAATATCCAAAGTGGATACGCCCTGACTGTTCGAAGCCTTCTTCCATGACTTTTTATTCATTGATCTTTCACTAAGTTTGAGGTGGCCAAATTATGTTGAGATGCTGTAATATACATGATGGAAGTAGAGGAGGTATCATGAAACAAATGATGGTGCCTCACTTACCTGAAACACTCAACCCAGTAACAACCAAGGCAAGAATAATAATTCCAGCACAGCTAAGTTTCAGGGCAAATTGGTGCCAAGATGAACCCTGACAGACATCTGAGAAGTTAAAAACAAAAAACAACTCAGTTAACTCAGTTGAGTACATCTGGTACAAAAATGTCCCTGAGATAACATAGGGACAATTAGATTCAGGTTGGGGCCTGGGGGCAGGAAACAACCTCTATCAGCCATTCTAAAAGGACACTCCTGCAAGATAGGTTCTCAGATCCAACAGAGTTTACTCATTGATAAAACAGGAACACTTATGCATCTGTGTATACAAAGGATTGGTGTAGGAATCAAATGAGAAAGATGTTTTGAAAATTGTCAAGTGCTATACAAAATTGAAGTACATGTCTTAATGTAGGAAGTAAGTCAAAGCATTTTGTCCAAGAAAGAAGACCTTCATTTAGTCGAGATACTTTTTGAGGCTCTATTTTGTGCCAGGCACCGTGTTAGGTGCTGGTGATACACAGAAATTCTGATCTTGAACATGGAATCCTCTGCTTTTCTGTTATCTAGAACAATCATCTCCAAGGTGGGTCAAATGTATGGCGTTCAAGGAAGAAGGCTTTGTGACTGTATATCATTTTCAATATTACAACTAACATAACATAACATGCCCTTATGTCTACAACGTTGCATAAATGAAGTGTCAGATCTCTCTGCTTTTCTGTGTAGTCATATCAATTACTATATAATGAATCTGTTTCTTTGCTCCAGGATGGCTATGAAAGCCATTTCTACTTTTTCTGGTACCTTACCCTTGACGATTAAGTTGTGCAGTCCAGTTTGCCGACCTGATAATACAATCTCTCATGTTAGGATGCTGACACTTATAGAAGTGGATTAGCTCTCTCTAAAACGGCCCTGAGGAGACTGAGTTAGACATGATCAGAGATTATGGGAGGAAACATAATACACTGGACTCAGGGTTGTGACATATGAATTATCATCTGGTACTATTTAGGACATGCTGTATCAGTGGAGCTGGGAGGGAAGAGTAAATACCTAGTAGAGACTCCAAGGTCCCAGGCATACATCTGAATGTGGGTAAACCAAGCTTGGTAATATTGGCCTATAACTTTTTTTTTTTTTTTTTTTTTTTTGAGACGGAGTTTCGCTCTTGTTACCCAGGCTGGAGTGCAATGGCGTGATCTTGGCTCACCGCAACTTCCGCCTCCCGGGTTCAGGCAATTCTCCTGCCTCAGCCTCCTGAGTAGCTGGGATTACAGGCACGCGCCACCATGCCCAGCTAATGTTTTGTGTTTTTAGTAGAGACGGGGTTTCACCATATTGACCAGGATGGTCTCGATCGCTTGACCTCGTGATTCACCCGCCTTGGCCTCCCAAAGTGCTGGAATTACAGGTGTGAGCCACCATGCCCGGCTGGCTTAGAACTGCTAATGAGAGCTAGTGTGATACAACAATGGCTAAATGCAGTCAGTGAGCCCAAGACAGCACCGGGATGTCTTTTCTTCCAGTTTTACATACGTACATGATTTCACCTTTCTGTCTTCTCTTCCTCACCCTTTTCTTTCTTGAAACTCTTTGTTTGCCAAGTGAAGAAAGCTCTGTATGGTCACTATTTTAATTGCTAAATTAATTCTATTACTAAAATCAATTTAGTAATTTTCACTACTGAAGTCTAACATTAAGAATTTTCCAATCTAGTAAATCTGAGTGTCAACATACTATTTTGGAAAACATGTTCAACCTTCATAATCCACAGATTTCCTCATCTGTAAAATGTGGAATATCTAGTCATGATATTTTAGAGAGGTTTATATGAAACAATTCTTCTAAATGCTGGGCACCGTGTCTGGCACACGGTAACTGTTCACTGAATAGCAGTTCTTTTCTTCTAAAAAAATTTTTTTTAAACTATAGTTAAAAGGCAACTTGGTGACTTTTAAAAATCGTTATTCATTGATGCTAAAATCTAAGGAATTGAGTGGCGTGTTCTTTGTCTGGGAGGAATGCAGTCCTGTACCGTGTTTCTGTGGCACCGCATGAGATTAGAATTAATGAAGCTACAATAAATCACTACAGAGGTCAGGTGGATGTTAGCTATCTAGAAATACCTACCCAGGGCTATTCTTCATTTGGGCTTTAAAAAGTGTGTTAAGTCATCTCAGTTCACTGTTCTAAACCTTCTAATGGCTTTGCATCAGGCAAATCTGAGTGTGAAGAATGGCTCGTACATCCCTATTCAAGCCGGCCCCACTGCTTCACTGCTCCCATCCCCTGTGGCCTCCATACACACACTCTGCAGGCATAAGCCTCCTACAATGTCACAGGCATGTTTTCATTTTGAAGGCTCCTCTCTCAGGAGCTTAGGGCTTTGTCCCTTACTTCTGTCAGGTTTTGGACTCACGTCATTTTCTCAGAAAGGCCTTCCGTGATTATTCTGTTTGATATGCTACCCTCCCCGAAAGCTGAATCCTATTTTCAAATTCTTCTCAATAACACTGAACACCTCATCTTTTATACCAATTTAGTTATTTGTTTATTGTGTTGATCGTTTGCCTCCATTGCGCTATAAGCTCTATGAAGGAAAATAATTTTTTTCTATTTTGTTCACTGCTGTATTCACAGCATGCCTGGCACAGGTAGGTGCTTCTTTTTGATCAAATGAATAAACTCTAGAGGCGTTTTTGCAAACACCTTATCCACTCCTCTAACAGACCAAACCTGTGGCCATCTGGCCAAAAGCAAGATAGGTGGTTATCACCCTCACATCTCTTTCTGGTTTTGCTGACGGCCTTAGATACACTCACCATGCTGCAGAGCGACCACAGCCTGAACAGTTTAAGAGTCCCATCGTGGTTTTACGATTTCTTAATATCAGACCAGTGCTCTATATAGTCACATTTTTTTTTGCTCTGGCTTTTTCTTACTCTTTTTTAAAGTTTACATTCAGAATGGCATTTTATAGGATAATTATTACGATCCAAGTAGAAAAATTTTCTGCATCCATCGGTTTGAGATCATGGCAACATTTGGGAAAAGTCTCATTATTTTTCTCTATATTCACTTTCTCACAAGGCCTGTTCCCCACCTTTTGCTAGATCTGAACAGAGGAAAAGAAAGACTTACACCGTTTTCTTTAAAAATGTTTGCTTGAACAAATCCTCCTTATAGTTATTAGAATACTCTAATTTCCTCTAAGCTTACATGAAGATTATAGTGAAACTTAATTGACAGCTCTTAAGACTTTATTCTCTAAAACTTTGAGAATTCAGTAGTTTAAAACTTAAAGAGTACAAGTCACATGCTTGGCATGATATGGAATGAATATCAGAATGGTAAACAATTGCAATATTACCAAAGACAGTAAATTCAGTTAGATGTCAGAAAAGAATAATGTGTCATCATAATTTCATGCGTATTTTCTGCCTCAGTTTCTAGTCTCTTCTCATCCATCCCCAGGCCATGCTATCCATCATGTATCACCGCATACTGGTGTTCCCGCTTCTTTCACTCAGAATCCTAACTCTTCAGAGACCTAGGAAAGTGCCAGTTTCCACAAATTGGAAGTAGGTTCATTACTGATACGCTCGAGTATCTTGTGGCTTATCTCCTTCTAAGCTGTGATACTTTTTAAACTAGAAACTATCAGGTAGTAATACTATTCAAATCTTTCACCTTGAATATGATTTTTTTTCCCAGAGAGTTTTCCTCTCTTGAGAGAGTATGTTACTCATTAAGCCTACATTATTATTTATTTATTTTTTTTGAGACAGAGCCTTGATGTATCACCCAGGCTGGACTGTAGTGCACAACCACAGCTCACTGCAGCCTTGATCTCTTGAGCTCAAGTCATCCTCCCATCTCAGCCTCCCGAGTAGCTAGGACCACAGGCATGTGCCACCACACTGGGCTATTTTTTTTTTTCTAATTGTTTGTAGACACCAGGTTTTGCCACAGTGCCCAGATTGGTCTTGAACTCCTGGACTCAAGGGAGCCACACGCCTCAGCCTACCAAAGTGCTGGGATTACAGACATGAGCCACTACAACTGGCCTACACTTTGTATTCTGAAAGGAATATTATAGATGAAAATGCACTGGGACTTAATCACAGTATTGACATTTTGTAGAGGAATTTAGAATAATGTACATCACTATCACAGCAAGTTTGCAATGTGTCTTAAATATTCCTTATTTCATACATGTAAAATGTTTTTCCTTTCCTCCCTTCCTTCCTTCCTTCCTCTCCTTTCTTTATTTCTCTCTTTCTTTCTTTTCTTTCTTTCTTCTTTCTTTTCTTTTCTCTTTCTTTCTTTCTTTCTTTCTTTCTTTCTTTCTTTCTTTCTTTCTTTCTTTCTTTCTCTGTCTCTCTCCCTCCCTTCCTCCTTCCCTCTTTTTCTTTCTTTCTTCTCTCTCTCTTTCTTTCTTTCTTTCTTCTTTTTCTTTCTTTTTAATACTAATCCTTATGGAGCAGGGTAACCCATAGGCAGTGTGCCCGGGGTAGCCTAAACTATTGTTTCTTCCAAGTCTTTTAACCAAGTTTCTTCCAAGTCTTTTAACCAAGACTCAGTAAGAGAAGTGATGTTTGCCTTTCACGCTAACTTGATGGAAAAAAAAAAAAAGAAATGTATGAGGCTTACAATTATTTTTCAAAGTTGTCATTATCTACAGGCAAGTCATGCAACACCTATTAATATAAAACTGCTGATCATCTTTCAAGCAGTGATTTAAAGCCATGAATGTAAGAGAAAAATCTAATTCTGGAAGACATACAAATGCCAAAAGGCACAGTAAAGCCACTTACCCCGAGGAAGAGATGAAGGTGAAGCACTTTCTGGGCCTGAGTTCCTGGGTAAGTTTAAATCAGCATACATCACCTGGTCCATTGCAGACAGAGGAAGGGGGCATTAGACTTGCGTGTAAGAACAAACTCTCAATTCCGTGAAGCAAAATCAGAAAAAGGAAGTGCTCTACCTGTAGTACTTCGTTGTCTCTCTTCTGTCCCCACCTACCTACACTTCTAGTTGGGGGGTTTCTCTATAAATTACTGAGACAATCCACCTACTGCATGTTCATTATACCTAGCTATTAACATCTACTTTCCTTAATTAATTGACCTGTTGTTTGACAAAATTCTGGGAGGCTTATTTGTTCTTGTTTTTCTAGCCATCGCTTCTGTGTTCCTCTCTCAGGGCCAGAACCAGAGTGAAGCAAATGAGGCAATCACCTAGAGTTCCAAGTAAGGGGCCCATAAAACTCAGTAATTAGCATAAATAATATTTGATGTAATTTTATAAAAGTAAAAATTAATGCAAAAAAATGTCCACAATGCTATTCAAAAGTTCTAAAATCTTCCTGAAATACCTATGCTCCAAAAAAGTTGTGATATATAAAAAATGGGAACATAAATTTTGAGAAAGCCCCCTGAATGAAACAACAGAAAAAGCAGTGTGCTAAAGATTAACAGCCTACCCTTTGCTTACTTTAAAGGCGCTCTTGGATATGATAGCATTTACACATAAGTAAAAGTATTTGGAAACTGCCAGAGTTACAGGAAGTGGAGTATATGGAATTTTTATCTCTTTCAAAGATTTTCAGGTGTAGAAACTTAGAGCAAGATCTTAGGTGCCTCCAAGTCTAACATTCTCACAATACAGGTTAAAAAAAACAGGAGGGATCTAAGATGGCTGAATAGGAACAGTGCTGGAGTGCAGTTCCCAGTGAGAGCAGTGCAGAGGGTGAGTGCTCACCACACTTTGAAACAAGTTTTCACTGCCCACAGACCAGGAGATTCCTGGGCTGAAAAAGCGCCATGAGTTTTCTGCACAGCAGTTTCAGTGGGTGCCATGTCAGCACTCAGAAACTCACACAAGTCTGGGCTGCCTTTTTGGCTGGCTCCCAGAATGCCTGGGTGACAGAGCCAACCATTCAACTGAAAGGGAGGGGGCTAAGACAGGGAGCCAGGGGATCTGGCTCAGCAGGTACCACCCCCACAAAACAAGCAATCTGAAATGCTCTGGTTTTGCAGCAAGTGCAGCGGAACCCAGGACCGTCCAGCTCAGTGTGGGGAAGGGTGTCCCCCACTACTGAGGCAGTCCTCTGCGACTGAGGCAGTTCACAAAGCAGCAGGACAGAGCCTGTGGCAGCTCAGCAACACCTCTGCTGGCAGACTGTGACTAGACTACTCCATGCGGGGCAGGGCATCTATAAAAAAAGGCAGCAGCACAAGAGGGGCTTATAAATAAAGCTAACTTTCCTAGGACAGAGCATCTGGGAAATGAGGTGGTTATGAGGTCAGCTGCAGCAGACTTAAAGGTACCTGCCCAGCAGGTTTGCATGGAACAGCGGAGCTTCCAGCATTGCACTTGAGATCCCATAAGGGACAGACTGCCTCCTCAAGCAGCTCCCCAACCCCCGAATACCCAAAGAGACATCTCATGAAGGGGAGATCAGGCCAACATTTAGCGGGTACCCTTCTGGGACGATGATAGCAGAGGAAGAAACTTGTGGCAACCCTTGCTGTTCTGCAGTGCCTGTGGGCAACCCCCAGGTGGAGGGGATCTGGAATGGACTTCCAGCAGTCCTGCAGCAGAGAAGCGAAACTGTTAGAAGGAAAACTAAGAAACAGAAAGAAAAAGCTTCAACATCAACAAAAAGGACATCCACTCAGAGATCCCATCCAAAAGTCATCAACTACAAAGACCACAGGTAGATAAAACCACTAAGATGGGAAGAAACCAGCGCAAAAAGGAGGAAAACACCAAAAAACAGAACACCTCCCCTCCTCCAAGGGATCACAGCTCCTCACCAGTTAGGGATCAAAGATGGATGGAGAATGAATCGGATGAATTGACAGACACAGGCTTCAGAAGGTGGGTAGTAACAAACTTCTCAGAGCTAAAAGAACATGTTCTAACCCAATGCAAAGAAACTAAGAACCTAGAAAAAAAGTTAGATGAGATGCTAACTAGAATAAACAGCTTAGAGAAGAATATAAACGACTTGATTGAGCTGAAAAATGCAGCACAAGAACTTCATGACGTGTATACAAGTTTCAATAACTGAATTGACCAAGCAGAAGAAAGGATATCAGAGACTGAAGATCAACTCAATGAAATAAAATGAGAAAGCAAGAATACAGAAAAAAGAGTGAAAAGAAATGAACAAAGCCTCCAAGAAATATGGGATTATGTGAAAAGACCTAATCTATGTTTCATAGGTGTACCTGAATGTGACAGAGAGAATGAATTCAAGCTGGAAAACACTCTTCGGGATATAATCCAGGAGAACTTGCCCAACCTAACAAGGCAGGCTACCATTCAAGTGCAGGAAATACAGAGAACACCACAAAGATATTCCTCAAGAAGAGCAACCACCAAGGCACATAATCATCAGATTCACCAGGGTTGAAATGAAGGAAAGAAATGCTAAGGGCAGCAAGAGAGAAAGGTCAGGTTACCCACAAAGGGAAGCCCATCAGACTCACAGCGGACCTCTCGGCAGAAACTCTACAAGCCAGAGAGAGTGGGGGGCCAATAATCAACATCCTTAAAGAAAAGAACTTTCAACCTAGAATCTCATATCCAGCCAAACTAAGCTTCATAAGCGAAGGAGAAAAAAAATCCTTTATGGACAAGCAATTGCTGAGAGATTTCGTCACCACCAGCCCTGACTTACAAGAGCTCCTGAAAGAAGCACTAAACAAGGAAAGGGGGCCAGGCGTGGTGGCTCACACCTATAATCCCAGCACTTTGGGAGGCTGAGGCAGGTGGATCACAAGGTCAAGGGATCAAGACCATCCTGGTCAACATGGTGAAAACCCCGTCTCTACTAAAAATACAAAAATTAGCTGGGCATGGTGATGCATGCCTGTAGTCCCAGCTACTTGAGAGGCTGAGGCAGGAGAATTGCTTGAACCCAGGAGGCAGAGGTTGCAGTGAGCTGAGATTGTGCCATTGCACTCCAGCCTGGGTAACAAGGGTGAAACTCCATCTCAAAACAAAACAAAACAAAAACAAGGAAAGGAACAGCCAGTACCAGCCACTCCAAAAATGTACCAAATGGTAAAGACCATCGACACAATAAAGAAAATGTGTCAACTAATGGGCAAAACAACCAGCTAGCATCAAAATGGCAGGTTCAAAATCAAACATAACAATATTAACCTTAAATGTAAATGGACTAAATGCCCCAATCAAAAGACACAGACTGGCAAATTGGATAAAAAGTCAAAAACCATCAGTGTGCTATATTCAGGAAACCCATCTCATGTGCAAGGACATACATAACCTAAAAATAAAGGGATGGAGGAAGATTTATCAAGCAAATAGAGAGAAAAAAAAAAAAAAAAAAGCAGGAGTTGCAATCCTAGTCTCTGATAAAATGGACTTTAAACCCACAAAGATAAAAAGAGACAAAGAAGGACATTACATAATGGTAAAAGGCTCAGTGCATCAAGAGCTGATGATCCTAAATATATATGCACCCAATACAGGAGCACCCAGGTTCATAAAGAAAGTTCTTAATGACCTACAAAGAGACTTAGACTCCCACACAATAATAGTGGGAGATTTTAACACTCCCCTGTCAATATTAGACACATCAACGAGACAGAATCCAGGACTTGAACTCAGATCTGGACCAAGTGGCCCTAATAGATATCTACAGAAATCTCCACTCCAAACCCACACAATATACATTCTTCTCAGCACTGTGTGGCACCTACTCTAAAACTGACCATATAATTGGAAGTAAATGACTCCTCAGCAAATGCAAAAGAATGGAAATTATAACACAGTCTCTCAGACCACAGTGCAATCAAATTAGAACTCAGAATTAAGAAACTAACTCAGAACTGTACAACCTCATGGAAACGGAACAACTGGCTCCTGAATGTCAACTGGATACTTAATGAAATGAAGGCAGAAATAAAGATGTTCTTCGAAACCAACAAGAATGAAGACATAACATACCAGGATCTCTGGGACATATTTAAAGCAGTGTCTAGAGGAAAATTTATAGCAATAAATGCCCACATAAGAAGCAAGGAAAGATCTAAAATCGACACCCTATCATCAAAATTGAAAGAGTTGGAGGAGCAAGATCAAAAAAACTCAAAAGCTAGCAGAAGATGAAGAAACTAAGATCACAGCAGAACTGAAGGAGACAGAGACAAAAAAATTCTTCAAAATATCAATAAATCCAGGAGGTGGTTTTTTAAAAAAAAATCAGCAAAATAGACTACCAGCCAGATTAATAAAAAGGAAAAGGAAGAAGAATCAAAAAGATGCAATAAAAAATGATAAAGGGGATATCACCACTGACTCGACAGAAATACAAATTACAATCAGGGACTACTACAAACAACTCTAAGCATATAAACCAGTAAACCTGGAAGAAGTGGATAAATTCCAACATCCGGCGGGTAACCTTCTGTGACAATGATAGCAGAGGAAGAAACCTGCGGCAACCCTTGCTGTTCTGCAGCTCCCGCAGGCAATCCCCAGGTGAGCAGGGTCTGGAGTGGACATCCAGTGGTCCTGCGGCAAGGAGCCAGACTGTTAGAAGGAAAGCTAAGAAGCAGAAAGAAATAGCTTCAACATCAAGAAAAAGGACTTGCACCCTGCCAAGCCTAAACCAGAAAGAAGTTGAAACCTTGAACAGATCAATAAAAAGGGCTGAAGTGGAGGCAGCAATTTATAGCCTACCAACCAAAAAAAGTCCGGGTCCAGACAGGTTCACAGCTGAATTCTACCAGACATACAAAACAGAGCTGGTACCATTCCTTCTGAAACTATTCCAAACAATCCAAAAAGAGGTAATCCTTCCCAAATCATTTTATGAGACCAACATCATCCTGATACCAAAACTCGGCAGAGATCAACAAAAGGAGAAAACTTCAGGCCAATATCCATGATGAACATAGATGCGAAAATCTTCAACAAAATGCTGGCAAACTGATTGCAACAGCACATCAAAAAGCTTATCCATCACAATTAAGTTGGCTTCATTCCAGGGATTCAAGGCTGGTTAAATATATGCAAGTCTATAAATGTAATCCACCACATAAACAGAACCAAAGACAAAACCCACATGATTATCTCAATAGATGCAGAGAAGGCCTTTGACAAAATTCAACAGCCCTTTATGCTAAAAACTCTCAATAAACTAGATATTGAAGGAACATATCTCAAAATAATAAAAGCTATTTATGACAAACCCACAGCCAATATCATACTGAATGGGCAAAAACTGGAAGCATTCCCTTTGAAATCCAGCACTAGACAAGGATGCCCTCTCTCACCACTCCTATTCAAAACAGTATTGGAAGTTCCAGCCAGAGCAATTAGGCAAGAAAAAAAAAAAGTATATTCAATTAGGAAAGGAGGAAGTCAAATTGTTTCTATTTGCAGATGACATGATTGTATATTTAGAAGACCCCATCGTCTCAGCCCAGAATCTCCTTAAACTGATAAGCAACTTCAGCAAAGTCTCAGGATACAAAATCAATGTGCAGAAATCACAAGCATTTCTATACACCAATAACAGACTAACGGAGAGCCAAATCATGAGTGAACTCCCATTCACAATGGCTACAAAGAGAATAAAATACCTAGGAATACAACTAATGATGTAAAGGACCTCTTCAAGGAGAACTACAAACCACTGCTCAAAGAAATAAAAGAAGACATAAACAAATGGAGAAACATTCCATGCTCATGGTTAGGAAGAATCAATGTGAAAATGGCCATACTGCCCAGAGTAATCTATAGATTCAACACTATCCCCATCAAGCTACCAATGACATTCTTCACAGAACTCGAAAAAAAAACCACCTTAAACTTCATGTGGAACCAAAAGAGAGCCCACATAGCCAAGCCAATACTAAGCAAAAAGAACAAAGCCGGAGGCATCACACTACCTGATTTCAAACTATAATATGAAGCTGCAGTAATCAAAACAGCATGGTACTGGTACCAAAACAGAGATATAGACCAATGGAACAGAACAAAGGCCTTGGAAACAATGCCACACATCTACAACCATCTGATCTTTGACAAACCTGACAAAAACAAGCAACTGGGAAAGGATTCCCTGTTTAATAAATAGTGTTGGGAAAACTGGCTAGCAGTGTGCAGAAAGCAGAAACTGGACCCCTTCCTGACATCTTACATTAAAATTAACTCCAGGTGGATTAAAGACGTAAACATAAGACCTAACACCATAAAAACCCAAGAAGAAAACCTAGGCAAAACCATTCCGGACATAAGCATAGGCAAGGACCTCATGACTCAAACACCAAAAGCATTGGCAACAAAAGCCGAAACAGACAAATGGGATCTAAGTAAACTCCAGAGCTGCTGTACAGCAAACGAAACAATCATTATAGTGAACCAGCAACCAACAGAATGGGAAAAAAGTTTTGGGAAAAAAGTTTTGCAATTTACCCATCTGACAAAGGGCCAATATCCAGAATCTACAAATAACTAAAACAGATTTACAAGAAAAAAAAAACCCATCCAAAAGTGGGAGAAGGATATGAACACACACTTTTCAAAAGAAGACATATATGAGGCCAACAAAACATATGAAAAAATGCTCATCATCACTGATTATTAGAGAAATGCAAATCAAAACCACATTGAGATACCACCTCATGCCAGTTAGAATGGCGATCATTAAAAAATCTGGAGACAACAGATGCTGGAGAGGATGTGGAGAAATAGGAACACTTTTACACTGTTAGTGGAAGTGTAAACTAGTTCAACCATTGTTGAATACAGTGTGGCACTTCCTCAAGGACCTAGAAGTAGAAACACCATTTGACCCAGCAATCCCGTTACTGGGTATATACCCAAAGGATTATAAATCATTCTATTATAAAGACACATGCACACGCATGTTCATAGCAGCACTGTTTACAATAGCAAAGACCTGGAACCAACCCATATGCCCATCAGTGATAGATTGGACAAGGAAAATGTGGCACATATATACCATGGAACACTATGCAGCAATAAGAAATGATGAATTTGTGTCCTTTGTAGGGACATGGATGAATCTGGAAACCATAATTCTCAGCAAACTGACACAAGAACAGAAAATCAAACACCCTATGTTCTCACTCATAGGTGGATATTGAACAATGAGGACACAGGGACACAGGGAGGGGAGCATCACACACTGGGGTCTGTTGTGGGGGGGCCAAGGGAGGGACAGCAGGGGGCGGGTGGGAAGGTCGGGGAGGGATAACATGGGGAGAAAAGCCAGATGAGGGTGCCAGGGGGATGGAAACAAGCAAACCACATTGCCATGTGTGTGCCTGTGCAACAATCCTGCATGATCTGCACACGTACCCCAGAACCTAAAGTACAATTAAAAAAAAAACAAAACAGAAAAATCTGAGGTTTCCTCAAAGTCATTTTCTATTATTGGAGCAGTTATACCAAGTGCCCAAATTACTTGACAAACAAACAGCTTTCTGGGTTTGAACTCAGAAGACGGGAAGTGTTTATTGAAGAAAATGTTCATTGCGTGTCAGTCATGAGGGCACACACTTATTTCTTAAAGATCGCTGATGAAGTGAGATGTGTGTGTCAGTTTCACGATTTGTGCTCTAGTGTTTCAATTAAAATGCTCTTCAACTGTCTGTTTGATAACTGACAGTCATTTTATTGGTGCTAGGGTATCTGGTTCTGCCGTATACCTCATCTGAATTTTTAGATGCACAGAGTCTGTCACAGACATGAAAGGGTGTCCTGGGTCATGTGCGTGGGATAATAGACATAGTTATAGGACTCTTCTCAACCTTTGGAATATAAAGCTGAAGTGCATAGAAAGACCTCAGACTACAGTATATATAAGAATAAATTGAAAACTTGTTAATAATGCTGATTCTTGTCACATAAACCCCTTTTTCTTCCCAAAGTACAGTTAGCTTGGATGGAGAATATGCTAAAATTATTTCAGGTGGTTCATGGACCATATTTAAAGAAACATGCATCAAGTAAATGAAAAGTATGGCATATTTTAGAAAGGTCAAAAGAGTAAATAGAAGTCTGATGGTGTAATAGGGGATTAAGATCGTGGTTTAGTGATTTAGTGCATTCAAGTGTAACTTCAAGTTCTGAAGCATGACTGTGACTACTAGGAATCTACAATGGCATATCAAAAATAACTGATTTGAGGTGAGGTGTTGTTTTCAAACAGATACTTGCAAAAGCCTATATGGTGCAAAAGTATAAACTAGCTGGAAACTATCAACCAAAAAAGTCTTCACTTGTCCATACATAGCATGAAACCTATCAATGGATCATTTTGCTTTTTACAGAGTATGTAGAGCAAAAACCAGTCACCTGCACAATTTTCTTCTGTCACAACAGATCTTTGTTATACAATTATTAATGTGTGTGTATTGTATATATGTATATCATACATATAGAGATAAAATATATTAATATAGAATATAATATATTTTATATACATATTTTATGTATAATATATCCTCATATATAATATATACTATATAGAATATATGATATATAAGAATATATAATATATAAGATATATATAAGAATATATAATATATATATAATATATAATATATATATAATATATAACATTATATATAAGATATGTGAAATATGTAATTCTTTTAATAATATATAAGAACATATACATGCCTATAAACATATATGTTCTATCTCTCTATATGTAGATATATACACATATATAAAACCCTCATGAAAATTCACACCTATAATTTTTTCTATGCTAATAAATCCATTTGATGATCTAATTATGCAAATTATACTTTACAGCAAAGCATATCAGAATTTACGAATATCTTATCACTAGAAAATATAGAGGATTGACAAAACACACACACACACACACACAATGTAACATGAAAGCTAAAAAAATTCAAAGAATGAATGATTATATGTAATCCTAAGATTTATAATGTACTAATAGTAGAAGTAATATTGAGCAGTTCAAGCAACATTAAGGACAAGAGTTTGACTAGATTACTTACTTTTGATACTGAACTTTTCCAGGTTGGCAGTGGGCACTGGGGTGGGCAGGAAAATACAGTGAAATGAAATCAATGGATCTGTTGAAAGCAAAGAGCCACAACAGAGGCCAGAAGGTGGCCAGAAAAAGAAGTGACTAAGTGGATAATTTTGTCCAAGAAGGTAAAAATTCAAAAGTCAGCAAGTGTTAATCACGAGATGAGGGAATCTACTTCGGGCTTAAAAAGTTAAAAAAGGAAGGGATGGCCTTAGCGAGAGAGCAGAACAGGAAACTACAGGACCTCCTTCCCCGCAGGGCCGTGGCTGTGGCAACTCTAGAGACCAAAGAAGCCGAAGCACCAGCCCGCTGTAAAACCAAGAAAGGATGCACCACCCCGCAAAATAGAAAAAATCTGTGACATTTAGCATGCTCATCCATGGCCCTCATCTATGCATCACACTGCGAAGCAACTGGGGGGAAACACCCCGTAGAGGGGATCCTCTCTCCTGATGGGAACAGCAAAGTGGACCGTGCGGCTCATGCTGGGCTTGTCTGAGGGCTGCCTGAAGAGCTGGTTTCTGTCCCGCCTGACTCGGGGCTGATGGAACTGGTGGCAGAGTGTGGAAGGCACTGAAAGCAAAGGCAAGCAGTAGGTTCGAGATGCCGTTTTATAGGACAACACCAAGAGTAAGACACGAGCAAGTGTTTCTGTCAGGCCTCCTTGCCCAAGCCTGGCCGTCATAGCCTTGGTGACCCGCACGTACACCTCTGGATGGTCCCCAGGAGCCAGGAAGTCTGAAGCAACCACAAGCAACCAGGTGGCCACAGAAAGAAGTGACACAACCTGTTCCTGCATCAACTCATTGCTCTCCCCCTGCAACCTGCAACCGTTGTTCCTGCTCCGTCTTGCGAAAATCTCCCGCTGGACGTTGGGTTTCTCAAGACTCCCACCCGGCAACGATGTCGTTTTCCGCATCCTGCCCTCTGCTTGCAACCGCTACCCGCGACCCTTATCATCATGCCTGTTTGTAATAAATGACCCCTACTTTTGAGACCACGCATCCGGTCACGCCCTGCCCCTACCCAAGATAGACTACCACCTTTGACTGATCATTTGCCCCAACCTATATAACCAGTCCCCTTTCCTACCCACTTTGCCTAACTCCTTTCTCGGACTTGGCCCGCTTACACCCACGTGCGAAATAAAACGGCCTCATTGCCCACACAACACCTGCCTGCTGGTCTCTTTACACGAGCTACCTGCCTAACAGTTTCAGAGGTCCCCAAACCTCAAACTGGGTTGAGTGGTAAAGCTAGGAGAAGTGGGTTGTTTTTCAAAGGCCCAAAACTCAGAGAAAAGAATATCACAAGGCATACAAAGAAGCAGAGAAACATGGCCCAATCAAAGGACCAAAATAAAACGTATCCTAAAAGTAAAGCAACAGAGGTCTGTGAGCTCCTTGACAAAGAACTTTTTAAATTGTCATAAAGATATTCAATGACCTATGAAAGGGCACAGATAGACAACTAAAGGCAATAAGAAAAATGATGCATCAACAGGATGAGGTTATTAAAAATATATAAAACAGCCGGGTGCGGTGGCTCACGCCTGTAATCCCAGCACTTTGGGAGGCTGAGGAGGGCAGATCACGAGGTCAAGAGATCAAGACCATCCTGGCCAACATGGTGAAACCTCGTCTCTGCTAAAAATATAAAAATTAGCTAAGCATGGTGGCGCATGCCAGCTACTCGGGAGGCTGAGGCAGGAGAATTGCTTGAACCCAGGAGGCAGAGGTTGCAGTGAGCCGAGATCGCGCCACTGCACTCCAGCCCAGCGCCCGGTGACGGAGCAAGACTCTGTTTAAAAAAAGAAAGAAAAATTATATATATATCAGTGTAACAAAGAATTAAGCAGAAATTATTAAGTGAAAAATACAGTAACTGAACTGAAAATTTTATTAGAGGGGTTAAATAGCAGACTTGATCAAAAAGAAGGGTCCAAAGGTAAATTCATGGGCAAATAGAGTAACCTGTACTCTTAATTTTGGTGCATAGATTTTAAATGGTAAAACTGTGCAACAAATACGTACAATTGCATGTTAACTGGTATATAATATATAAATATGTAATGGTGACATCAATAAAGTTTTGGGGGGCAAAGCTGCGAAGTAGTACAATGCTTGTGATTGAAGTTGTTAACAGTTTAAATCAGACGACTACAACTTTAAGATGCTTTACATAATTGCCACGGTGACCACAAAAAATGTCTATAGAATACAGGAAAGATGAAAATGAAAAAAAGAATCAAAGTATATTAATACAAAAAATCAGTATAATACAAAGGAGATCAGAGAAAATGCGGGCTAAAAAAAGTCACAAGACATGCAAAAATATTTGACAGAGCTTTCTTCAGCAGTACATAAACTAAAGTTGGAACAAGATGGAAGAGTCATGTGGCCCTTGAACAAGGATAATGTGTAAATCTGTGAAGTATTTTATTTTATTTTTTTAAAAAAGCGATTAAGAAAATTACAAAATGAGTCTTAATATCAAGATATATATAGGTTAAAAGTGAAAAAATGGAAAGCCACATTCCAGGCAAATAATAACGAAAATAGAGCAAAAGTGGCTTTAATATCAAACAAATAGACTTGAAATTAAAAACTTACAGGAGACAGGCCAGACATGGCGGCTCATGCCTATAATCCTAGCATTTTGGGAGGCCAAGGCAGGAGGATTGCCTGAGCTCAGGAGTTTGAGACCAGCCTGGGAAACATGGTGAAACCCCATAGCTACTAAAATTAAAAAAAAAATACAGGTGTGTGCCTGTAGTCCCAGCTACTCAGGAGGCTGAGGAAGGAGAATTGCTTGAACCTAGAGGTGGAGGTTACAGTGAGCCAAGATCACACCACTGCACTCCAGTCTGGGAGACAGAGCAAGACTCCATCTCAAAAAGAAAAACAAAAACAAAAATCACCTTTAAGGAGACAAAGAAGGACATCGTATAATGAAAAACGTTCAATTCACCATAAATATATTGCAATGATGAATATTTAAACACTAAACCTAAGAGTTCCTAAATATATAAATCAAGCTTTGAAAGAATTGAAGGAAGAAAAACACAGAACCACAATGTAGTAGAAGACTTTAACAAGTTACATTTAATAGTTGACAGAAGAACCAGACAGAAGATTAGTAAGGACATAGAAGACAGAACACTATAAACCAATTGGACCCAACAGATATATATGAAACATTGCAACCAACAGCACCAGGGTATACATTCTTTTCAAGTGCACATGGAACATTCTCCAGGATACATCACATGTTCGGTCACAAATCACATCTTAACAAATTCAAAAAATTCATATCATAAAAAGGATCTTTTCCAGTCACCATATCGTGAGCTGGAAGTTAACACAAGAGAAACTGAAAAATCCTCAAATATTTAGAAATTAAACAACACTTAAATAACCAGTAGGGTCACAAAATCAGTCATAATGGAAATTAGGAAACACATTGTGACAAATGAGAGTGATAACACACATATCAAAACCTGTGGGATGCAGCAAAAGCAATGCTAAGGACATTTTATAGTTGTAAATGCACAAGCTAAAAAAGAAGAAAGATTTCAATCAGTGACCTAACTTTACAGCTTAAGAAACCAAAAAACGAACAAACTAAACACAGATTTAGCAGAAGGGAAATAATAAAGATTAGAGCAGAGATAAACAAAGTAAAAACTAAAAATAATGGACAAAAAACCAACAAAATTGGTAAACCCTTGGCTAGATTAAAGAAAAAGAGAAGATGAAAATAAAATCAAATGATAAAAGAGATATTACAATTGATATCACAGAAATAAAAAGGATCATGGGAATACTATGAGCCTCTGCTGCATGCCAACAAATTGGGTAACCTAAAAGAAATGTACAAATTCCTAGAAACACGCAACCTAGCAAGACTGAATCATGAAGGTATAAAATATCCAAAAAGATCAATAAATGGTATGGAAATTGAATTAGTAATCAAAAATCTCCCTAAAAAGAAATCCCAGATGGCTTCACTGGAGATTCTGCTCAGCATTAACAAAAGTATTAACACCAATTTTCCTGGAACTCCTTCATAGAGTTAAAGAGGAGGGTATACTTCTAAGATCCTTATATCAGGGTAATGAAAACTATAGACCAATATCTCTGATGGATGTGAATGCAGAAATCCTCCACAAAATACCAGAAAACCAAATCCAATAGCACATTAAAAAGCCATACGTGATAACCAAATGGGATTTACTCCAGGAAGGCAAGAATACTTTAACATACGAAAATCAACATACGGCTGTGATGGCTCACGCCTGTAATCCCAACACTTTGTGAGGCCGAGGTGGGTAGATTACTTGAGCTCAAGAGTTCAAGACCAGCCTGAGCAACATGGCAAAACCCCACCTCTACAAAAAACTAGCCAGGTGTAGGGGCACATGCTTGTAGTCCCAGTTACTCGGGAGCCTGGGGTGGGAGGATTGCTTGAGCTCAGGAGGTTGAGGCTGTAGTGAGTCAAGATCACACCATTCCACTCCAGCCTGGGTGACAGAGGGAGACCCTGTCTCAAAAATAAATAAATATAAATGAAAAAGAAATCAATGTAATACACCAGATTAACAGTATAAAGGACAAAAATTACGATTGTCTCAATCAATGGAGAAACCTCATTTGACAAGATTCAACACTGTTTCAAGTTCAAGCACTTAACAAAATGGGAAGAGAAGGCCACTCCATGAACACAATTAAGACCATTTATAAAGAGCCCACAGATAACATCATACACAATGATAAAAGACTAAAAGCTTTTTCTCTAATATCAGAAAGAAGGCAAAGATGCCCACTCTCACTACTTCTATTCAACATAGTGCTGAAAATTCCAGCCAGAACAATTAAGCAAGAAAAATAAATAAAAGGCATCCATATTGGAAAAGAAGAAGTAAAATAATCTGTTTACAGAGGACAAAATCATATACATAGAAAACTCTAATGAGTCCATACACAGTAAAATCTGTTAGAACTAAGAAATGAATTAAGCAGAGTTGCAAGGTACAAAACCAACACACAGAAATCAGTTACATTTCTATCCATGAACAATGAGCAATCCAAAAAGGAAATTAAGAAAACAATTCTATTTACAATTTCATTCAAAACAATGAAAAGCTTAGGAATAACCTAACCAAGGAGATAAACAGCTTGTACACTGAAAACCATAAAATATTGCTGAATGAAATTAATGTGGACACTAGTAAATGAAAGATACTCTGTGTTTATGGATTAAATAACTTAATAATGTTAAATTGTTCATAATATCCAAAGTGACCTATAAAGTCAATGCAATGCTTTTCAAAATCCTTACAGGATCTTTTGAAAAAACTGGAAAATGTATCCTGAAATTCATTTGGAATATCAAAGGACTCTGAATCATCAAAACAATTTTGAAAAAGAACAAAGTTGAAGGACTCACATTTCCTGATTTCAAAACATATCACAAATCTATGATAATCAAAGCAGTGTGGTACTGGCATAAGACAGACAAATAGACCAATTGAATAGAATACATGGCCCATAAATTAAACTTTTATGCTTGTGGTCAATTGATTTTGACAAGGATACCAAGACTACTCAGTGGGGAAAAGCAGTCTCTTCAACAAGTGGTGTTGAAAAAACTGAATATCTACATGCAACAGAATGAAGCTGGGCTTTTATTTTACACCATATACAAATATTAACTCAAAATATATTAATGAACTAAACATAAAACCTAAATTTATTAAATTACTATAAAAAACATATAGGGAAAGCTTCATGACACTGAACTTGACAATGATTTGTTGGATATGACACTAAAAGCACAGGCAATAAAACCAAAAATAGATAAGTGAGACTACATAAATCTTAAAAACTTTTGTGCAACAAAAGACACAATCAACAGAGTGAAAAGAGTCCAGGTGCAGTGGCTCACACCTGTAATCCCAGCACTTTAAGAGGTGTAGGCAGACAGACAATGAGGTCAGGAGTTTGAGACCAGCCTGGCCAACATGGTGAAACCCCATCTCTACTAAATATACAAAAAATTAGCTGGGTATGTTGGCATGTGCCTGTAATTTCAGCTACGTGGTAGGCTGAGGCAGGAGAATCACTTGAACCCAGGAGGCAGAGATTGCAGTACTCTGAGATCCCACCATTATACTCCAACCTGGGAGACAGGGTGAGACACTGTCTCAGAAAAAAAAAAAAAAAAAAAAAAAAGCAGAGTGAAAAGGCAATCTGTGGAATAGAAGAAAAGATTTTCATATCTAAAATTTGATGAGATTAATATCCAGAATATACAAAGAACTATAACTCAACAGCAAAAGTCAAAAAACCTGATTAAAAAATGGGCAAAGAATTTGAATAGACATTTCTTCAAAGGTAATATATAAATGGCCAACAAGCATATAAACAGTTGCTCAACTTCACTAATCATCAGGAAAATTCAAATCAAAACCACAATGAGAAAAAACTTCCAGTTTCCGGTTCTGCATATAAAGAGCTTGGAAGTTCCCACTTCAGATTAAATACAAGAGAAAGTTGAACAGGTTGATAAATCAACCACTCTTCATATACTGGAAGAGCATGTTTGTAAGAGCAGTGAACATACAGCAAATGGCTGCATCCAGGTATGAAGAGGCAGACAGGAAAATACAGTGATTCAGGAAGAGAAACTGTCATGGGAGCCAGCGCTGAGAGAGGAAAACCTGGACTGTAATTGATGAGATGCTGGAGGCCCAGTGCAGACAACTTAGAGAGTTACAAACTCCAGCAGGACCCAGTCAGTCATAGGAGGAGCCTACAATTTTGTGAGATTTACCTCCAGGAGCTTGACCGGGTTCTCAGAGTAAGTATCAGAGAAAAACCCTCTCATGTTTTCAGCAGGGAAAGAAAAAAGGAATTATTTGAAATATGCCAGAGCACTACGGTATGTTTTGTTTGTTTGTTTGTTTTTTTCTTGTCATACACTGTGTTCTTCTTAAAAAGGTTCTGCCCCCAGAAGAAAATAGTAAGTCAAAACCTAAACTGCTGGGGTATAATTAAGAGCGTAACTGGCCTAGAAGAAGCATTATTCAACTCTCGTCAGCTCTAGCCTTCCACATGGGAGAAGAGAAATATCCAACTTTAGCAGTTGTTAGCCATCCTCTCTCACCTAAGTGGGATGGAAAAGAAAAATAGAAACCTTTATGAAGCTCACAGTCCAGAGGCCTTGCTAAAAACCTGAGATCTAACCATATTTCCCCTCTCCCCACACGTCACCACCATGTTACTAAAGATCAAATTTTAGCAGTTCCTGTTTTGGTATATTGTCAGGATATCAAGGAAAAAAAATTTTAAGCAAAAAATAAAGAGCAAGCATCAGAACCAGACATAGAAAAGATGTTAGAATTAAAACCAAGATGATAGCACTTCAAACCCATTAGGATTCCTACTATTAAACAAAGTGAAATAAAACACAAAATAATAGTTGGTAAGGATGTGGAGAAATTGGAAACCTTATGCATTGTTTGTGAGATTATAAAATGGTGCCCCCACTATAAAAGACGGTATGGTGATTCCTCAAAAACCTAAAAATAGAATTACCGAATGACCCAGTAATCCCCCTTCTGGGTGTATATCCAAAAAAAAAAGAAAAAAAAAAAAAAAAAAAAAAAGAAAGCGGTGTCTCTGCTATGGTTTGAATGTGTCCCCTCCAAATTCATGTTGAAACTATCTGCATTGTGATGGTATTAAGAGGTGAGGTCTCTGGGGAAGTGTCTGAGTCATAAGGGCTCCAGCCTCATAAATGGATTAGTGTCTTTTATAAGGGATGGAGGGAACTAGCTTTAGACCCTTTTTGCTTTTCTGCCTTTTGCCATGTGAAGACACAGTATTCATGCTTTTTGCATTTTTCGCCCCTTCCGCCATGTGAGGATGCAGCAAGAAGGTCCTCGCCAGACAGCAAACGCCAGCACCTTGATTGTGGACTTTCCAGCCTGTTCTAGATCAGAACTGTAAGATACAATTTTCCATTCTTTATAAATTACTGAGTCTTGGTATTTTGCTATGTCAGCAAAATTGGACTAAATCAGTCTCAAGGAGAGATTCGTGCACTCATTTTCACAGCAGTGCTAGTCACAGGAGCCATAAAGTAGAAGCATCTCAAGTGTCTGTTAGCAGGTGAGGGGTTAAGATGTGGTATATTCATACAATAGAATATATTCAGCCTTAAAAAGGAAGGAAATCACATGTTGCAACATGGATGAACCGTGAGAACATGATGCCAAGTGAAGTAAGCCAGTTTTAAAAAACAGATAATGGGCCAGGTGCAGTGACTTATGCCTGTAATCCCAGCACTTGGGGAGGCCGAGGCGGGCAGATCACCTGAGATCAGGAGTTCGAGATCAGCCTGACAAACATGGTGAAACTCCGTCTCTACTAAAAATACAAAAATTAGCTGGGACCAGTGGTGGGCACTTGTAATCCCAGATACTTGGGAAACTGAGGCAGGAGAATCTCTTGAACCCACGAGGTGGAGGTTGCGGTGAGCTGAGATTGCGCCATTGCACTCCAGCATAGGAGGCAGAGCGAGACTTTGTCTCAAAAAAAAAAAAAAAAAAAAAAAAGAAAAGAAAAGATAGATAGTGTATTATTCTACTTACATGAAGTACTTAGAGAAGTAAAATTCATAGAGAAAAACAGTAAAATAGTGATTTCCAGGCACTGAGAGGAGCAAGGGATGAGGGATTATTGTTTTAAGGGTACACTGATTCAGTTTTGTAAGAGGAAAAAAGTTCTGGAGATCTGCTTTATAACAATGCCAATAACTTAACATTAGTGAACTCTACACTTAAAAATGGTTATCTTGGTTCATTTTATGTTATGTGTTTTTTTAACCACAGTAAGAAAATACAAAAAAAGGTTGTATAATTGGGGGAGCTCTACTGTTCAGTGGTGACAAATACAAGAAGAGAAGCATATTCTCTGAGAAGACTGAGAATATAATAAGGACAGTGTTTTCAGTGAAATGTCTTCTCTCTCCACCCACAGACCTGGAAGATGGTCAGTCATACCAGAAGAGTGCAGTGCAACAGGAGCGTGCAGTGAGATGGGAGCATGAGTGAAGCCTCTAAGGATTGAAGATGGTGTGGCACTGTCTCTCTATTTATTCTCCACCTCATCTGTTATTCACCATCTGTGTGCACCGTAACTAGCTCATTCAGATTCAGAATTATAAACAAAATATCTCTTGCTAGATTTAAACAGTTAAAAAGTACTTATTTCCTCTTAAGAACATTTTAAGCTATTAACAAGATTAGGTGTGGTTTCTGAGTTAAGACAGGTATGTCCTAACCATAGCAGGAACTCACCATTTGGCTGTGGCTTTTCTGTTTGCTGGGACTTCTCACTCACATCCACCAGTTACGCTTCATTTGTTTTAAGTTTCAGTTCTTCACCATTCTATAAAAAAAGATTCACTGCATGCCTTCTTTCTTCTGTGTTCCTATAGATTTTACACATAAATACATTTATATTTGCAATGTGCTAATATAAATGTATGTCTGTTTTTTCTAGGAAAGGAAGATTCTCCCTTGAACTGTGACTATTTTTGTAATGCCAGAGAACAATGACATGAAATATACTGAAGGAAGAACGGACATGTGGTGTATTTATTGTGCTTGTCCTACGCTTCCTATTTGCACTGGAGTGTAGCTCTGGAACACCTCCTATGTTTGTTTTCTAGGGCTTCCATAACGAAATGCCACAGACTGGGTGGCTTAAATGAAAAATATTTTTTTCAGGCCAGGCGCGATGGCTCATGCTTGTAATCCCAGCACTTTGGGAGGCTGAGCCGGGTGGAAGGAGTTCAAGACCAGACTGGCCAACATGGTGAAACCCCGTATCTACTAAAAAATACAAAAATTAGCTGGGCATTGGTGGCTGACGCCTGAAATCCCAGCTGCTTGGGAGGCTGAGGTAGGAGAATTGCTTGAACCAGGACCCAGGAGGCAGAGGTTGCAGTGAGCTGAGATCGTGCCACTGCACTGCAGCCTGGGCTACAGAGCGAGAGAGACTCCACCTCAATAAATAAATAAATAAATAAAAATAATTTTTTCAGAGTTCTGGAGTCTAGAAATCTGAGATCAGGGTGTTGGTAGAGTTGATTTTTTTTAAAGACTTCTCTCCTTGGCTTGTAGATGGTCATCTTCTCTCTTTGTCTTCACCTGGTCTGACCTCTGTATGTATCTGTGTCTTAATCTCTTCTTATATAAATGCCCATCATATAGGATTACTGCTCACCTTTAGCTTAATTACTTCTTTAAAGACTCCATCTCCAATACAGACACATTCTGAGGGTTAAGATGTCAACATATGAATTCTGGGGAAGAGAATAGGAGCACAATTCAGCTTATAACACCTCTTAACAAATGTTCCACATTTAGTCTAGGCGAATGGTTATATTTGTCTGCAAAAAAATAATTCTGTGTTTGTGTGTGTGTGTGTGTGTGTGTGTGTGTGAGAGAGAGAGAGAGAGAGAGAGAGAGAGAGAGAGAGAGACATTTGGCATTATAACTGAATTTACCATTACTAGTATAAGAAAACTATACAGCAAAATATATGATTTTTAAACACCAACTGAACCTACTGATCAATACAAGACTTGAAATATAAACTCTTTCCAATAATAAATGTATTTCTATAACCTGTTCCATAATAGATTACACTAGTATTCAGAGTATTTTCAACATTATCGTGAAGCAAGATATTGCTTACAAGCTTTTGATGTTCAAGGTTCAGGAATTTTCACTGCAAACAAAATGAGGTCAGCTGCACAGGAAATATTTACAACAAAAGTCTCCAAAGAAAGATATTTTTATAAGCTATCATCAATCAGCATATCAACTATTAGTGGAGATATTAGCATGAGCCTGAAGCCCATTCACTAAGACGGGGATATGTATTGTTAAAGCTCACTTGTATAATCTAAGAATTGTTTTTATTTTTGGAATAGCACAGTTCTCCCATCATTTTTGTGTTATCAAATACAAATACAAAGTTTAGGAATGGGGGATAAAGCAGCTTCTGGGAGTTAAATTCTCAAACTATAAAGTAATATGATCCCCTTATTATGAGATTCACGTGAGACTCCAATTCAGTAATTCAGTTACTATTCAGAAAGCATCTATGTTACGCTCCACATTATCTGTTGGGAGGATTATATCAAAATGTTAAATATAAAATACAAATGCATAATAGAAACCTAACAACAACAAATGTAAAATACAAGCTGTGTCTTCAGAAAAACAGGAAATGGTAAATTTCAGCTGATTTTGTGTAGATGGTTGTGGTGTTCCTGATGGTGGTGAAGATAAGAGAGTTTCTACAAAGCAAAAATCATCCTAAAACAAGTGGTCAAGGAGCTTGAATTTTGAACATGATGCAAAGAAAAAAAATACATGAAGTAATTCTCATCTAGCAATCAATATTTATAATAAAAGCATAGAAAACATGCCTGCAAATAATCATGTCTATGTATATGTCCCCTGTAAGCTATTCGTGTGAATTCTGCATTGTGTGTAGAACCAGCTATCCCAGCCAGCAGTTTGTTCAAAGATAGTTTGGGGAGGGATTGGTAGAATAAGATGAATGAACCACAAGTTTTCCATTTCACACCAGGTGTAATATGAAATCACCAAGGATTTTAAGAGGTAGACTCTATATAAAAACTTTAAGAACAATACAAATAGAATTTGGGTAAAATATTTAAAAAGAACAATATAAGGTAATATGATACCATTTTTTAAACAACCAATGAGAAGAAAAATCCATCATCTGTCTCTAAACACCCATGCAATACTCTTTAATATCAACTACTTTTCAGAAAATACTTTTATGATGGCATTCATATAGTCTTCACCTCCAGATTCCTGAGTAAATTATTTAACACTTAATGTGTCACTTATGTGAAAAGTACTCTAAGTGTTAATAATAATTCTATTCTAATTTGGAAACTTGAGCAAACCAGGTCCATACTGGCTACATTTCATCCTCTCCTAACCATACTCCATATGTTATTTCTATTCGTTGATTCATTTTTGATTGATATATTGATTTTGTATTGCTGTTTAATAAGTTACTGCCAAACTGGGCACTTTAACCCAACATTTGTTATGTCACAGTCTCTGTAGGTCAGGAATCTGGGTGTAACTTAGCTGGGTGCTGTAACTTAAGGTTTCTCACAAATCTTCAAGTAAGGTGCTGGAGAAGGCTGAAGTCTTCTCACTTGGAAACTGGTAGGCCTATGGTAGCCGAAGAGATCGATTTCTTCTCACAAAAGGGCTATTCATCACATGGCAGCTTGCCTCTTTCAGAATTAGGGCTTCTAGAATGTTATCAGTTGAGTTGTGTACCTCCAAAATATGTATAAATTGTGTGCCTCCAAAATATATACTGGTACCCCCCAGTACCTCAAAATACGATCTTACTCTGTAATAGCACTGTTGTAGTTAGAATTAGTTAAGATGAGATGATAGTGGAGTGAGATGAACCCTTAATTCAACATGACTCTCCTATAAGAGGACAGCAACTTGGACACTAACACAGAGGGAAGAATGCCATGTGATGGTGAAGGCAGAGATTGGAATTAGGCAGGTACCAACCAAGAAGTGCTAAGGATGGTTGGTGACACCAGAAGCAAGAGAAAGACATCAATCAAAGTTTCTTCTAGAGACTGCAAGAAGGCATGATTTATGCCCACACTTTTATTTCCAACTTCTAGCCTCCAAAACTGTGAGAGAACAGGTTTTTTTGTTTTAGGCCACTCAGTTTAAGGTAATTTTTTATGGAAGCCATGGAAACTGAGAGAGAGAGAGAGGAAGAAAGAGGTGGGGAGAGACAGAAAGAGAGAGTGAGATTCTTTTAATCTAGTTGCAGAAATGATTACCAGGAGACTGGGACCATTCCAGACTATCTTAGAGGGCGCATATCTGTATCATCCATTAAATTGTTGAGGTTAGGTATCAAGTTTATTCAACTATACATTCAGCATATCCTAAAACCACGGATGGTGCATGTGCTATATACTCAATGATGTTTTGATGTTTGCTAACTAATCACAATTGAATTTGCAAAATTGAATATTTAACTACTTTTACAATCAATATATTCTTCCCTTTATCAGCAAGGACACACTAAATTATGCTGCAACTCTGGTTCCCTAGAGCTAAGAGTCATGCTAAATTTAGACATTTTTTTCACACTCTAGGTGTCATGAAAATATGTTATTGATACAAAGTGTCAAAACTTTTTCACAGATCTTAATACCACTTCAGATATTCTCAGGTAATGAAAAGGAGATGTTTTCTTAGTTGAGATGTTCATCTCATGAACGAGTAAGCAAGAGAAGCATTTTAGTGGCTAAATCTGGCAATGACTAATGACCCTCGAGTTCCAAAATTTTTTCCCCACGCTTTACATCTATTGATAGTTAACTAGGCCAGGGCCTGGCATGGTTGGTCAGGCCTATAATCCCAGCCCTTTGGGAGGTTAAGGTGGGCAGATAACTTGAGGCCAGGAATTCGAAACCAGTCTGGCCAATATAGTGAAAACTTGTCTCTATTAAAAATTCAAAAATGAGCCCGGTGTGGGGTGCATGCCTGTAATCCTGGCTACCCAGGAGGCTGAAGCAGGAGAATCACTTGAACCTGGGAGGTGGAGGTTGCGGTGAGCCAAGATAGTGTCACTGCACTCCAGCCTGGGTGACAGAGGGAGACTCCATCTAAAAAAAAAAAAAAAAAAAGAAAGAAAGAAAAAAGAAAAAGAAAAAGAACCAGTGGCTCACGCTTGTAATCCCAGCACTTTAAGAGGCCAAGGCAGGAAGATTGCTTTAGCCCAAGAGTTCAAAACCAGTCTGGGCAACATAGTGAGACCCCATTTCTATAAAGAAATTTAAAAAATTAGCCATATGCTGTGGCATGTACCTATAGCACTTAATCTGGAGTGGGAGAATTGCTTGAGCCTGGGAGGTTGAGGCTTCAGTGAACTGAGATCACACCACTGCATTCAAGCCTGGGTGACAGAGTGAGACCCTTCCTATTTTTTTTTTTTTAAAGAAAGTTAACTGAAGGCTCTGCTTTGTATCGACCTCACTGCAGGACCCAGGGCACACAGAAGATACCATTGGAAATGTTGTCTGATATGGTAGGGGGAGGAGAATGTGCAAATCACATTTTAGTTCTTAAAACTTCCAAAAATAACACATACAGACATTTAATTGACTGAACTAGTCATGGGGTCATACCTAAATTTAAGAAGGTAGAGAAGTATAATTCTATCATGCTCTTGAAAAGAGGAAAACCAAAGTGTATTTTTTTTTTTTTTTTTGAGACGGAGTTTCGCTCTTTTTACCCAGGCTGGAGTGCAATGGCGCGATCTCGGCTCACCGCAACCTCCGCCTCCTGGGTTCAGGCAATTCTCCTGCCTCAGCCTCCTGAGTAGCTGGGATTATAGGCACGCACCACCATGCCCAGTTAATTTTTTGTATTTTTAGTAGAGACGGGGTTTCACCATGTTGACCAGGTTGGTCTCGATCTCTCGACCTCGTGATCCACCCGCCTCGGCCTCCCAAAGTGCTGGGATTACAGGATTGAGCCACCGCGCCCGGCCCAAAGTGTATTTTTGAACAATACTAATTCTACTAACACTCTCACAAAGCATTCCAGAATCCAGAGGAACATGCTACATTACTATTTCAGAATGTGTGCTCAATGAATAACATTTCTAACCATATAAATAATACAATCTATGTGGTATTTAAGAAACAAATAAGGTGAAGTGGATTTCTTTTCACATTGTTTGTCTTTGGGTCTAAAGGTCTGATCATTTTTAAGATTCTTAACATCTTGTCAACTACTTTCCAGAAATTTTGTGTCAATTTTATCTCATGCCAGTTATGAATAACAGTGCCAATTGTTTTTTCCATTTTTAAATTGTGATTAAAAACACAACTATACTCTGGTTTCTCTTCAGATTGTATAAATCTTTCGCCTTTTACTAAAGAAAAACACAACATGAGGTTATCTTGTTAATATATTTTTAAGTTCAATACATTATTGTTGACTGTAGGTACAAGGTATAGTGGCTCTCTAGAGCTTCTTCATCTTACTTGACTGCAGCTTTATGCACATTGACTAGTCACTCATTTTCCTCCTCTACATTCCCTGGCAACCACCCTTACATGCTTTAATTCTATGAATTTGACTTTTAGACACCTCGTGTAGGTGAAATGATGCAGCATTTGTCTTTCGCTGTCTGGCTTATTTCATTTAACATAGTATCCTACAGGCTCATCCATGTAGTTCCATATTTCAGAATTTCCTGTTTGAAATAGTTGTCACAATTTATATCTACTCATATTATGTATCTCTTAACTTTTAAATAATTATTTTAATGGTGTTATCTTTTAACTTCTTGGGTGTTTTTTTTTTTTGAGACAGGATCTTGCTATGTTGCCCAGACTATTCCCTAACTCCTGGACTCAAGTGATCCTCCTGCCTCAGGCTCCCAAGTAGCTGGGACTACAGGTGTGTGCAGCTATGCCTCACTGTTTTGCTTTTACCTTTATGCCAGAACTAAAAGGATTTGCCCATCATCATTACAGTAATGCAGTATTCTGTATTTGTCTATATATCTGCCTTTACCATGAGTTTCTTGCTTTCCTATGATACTGTGTTACCCTTGTTTCAACGTGAATAACCCACTTTAGCATTTCTCATAAGGCAGGTATAGTAGTGATGATCTTTCTGTCACCTGCGAACAGTTTTGCTGGGTACAGTGTTCTTTACTGGCACTTTTCTTTCAGCACTTTTGATTTACTATCCACACTTTTTTTTGCCCTCAATGTTTGTGCTGCAAAATGTACTAATAGTCTTGTGAAGTTCCCCTTACATTGACAAATCACATTTTTCTTGCTTCTTTCAAAGTTCTCTTTTTGTCTTTGATTTTTGACAATTTTATTATAATGTGTCTTGGTATGAAATTTGCAAAGCAGTCTTCTTTGGTTTGGTGTTTATTTGTTTTCAGGCTTCTTGGATCTGGATGTCCACTTCCTTGTCCAGATTTGAGAAGTTTCCAGTCATCATTTCTGTGAATAAGTTTTCTGGTCTTTTCTTTCTCTCTTCTTCTAGGCCTCTGCTAATGTTTATATTATCCTGTCTTACATGATCCATAATTCCCTTAAGCTCTCTTCGCTCCTTTCACCCTTTTCTTTTTAAACCTCTGACTGAATTATTTCCAGTGACCATTCTTAAACTGCACTGGTCATTTCTTTTCCTGGATCTAGTCTGCTCTTGAGCTCCTCTACTAAATTTTTCTATTCAGTTATTGTGTTCTTCCGTGATTTCTGTTTGGTAGTTTTAAAAATATTTTCCAAATCTTTCCTGAAATTCTTACTTTACTAATGCATTGTTCTCTTGACCTTGGTGAGCATCTTTGACTTTTAGTTTGAATTTTCTGTCAGGTGAATCATACAACTCTGTTTCATTAGGGTTGGTCTCTAAAAATGTGTCTGCTTTTCTTTTTTGAAACATCTTTCCCTACATTTTTTTCTTGATTCTCTGTACTGATGTCTGCACTTTAGAAAAAATAGGCACCTCTTCTAGTCTTCACAGACTGATTTTGTATAGGAGAAGACCCCACAAATTAGTCCAGCCACATATTTTGGGGTCTTTACCAACTCTTCCCTCCCCAGGAAGACCACTGTGGTTTTTGCCAGCTCACTCTTTGCTGAGCTGGGGTTGAGGAAGAGCTATGGTGTCTACCAGGCCAAGCTGCCACCTTCATTTTCTCCCAGGTTACTAATATATGTGGGACTCAGTAGAATTCTAGGACTGATGAGTCAGATGTTCATACTTGGGCAGCCCTGGAGAAGCTGAGGTACTGGATACATTGATTAAGCTTTCCATTCCCAAAGGGAAGCCGAAGGAAACTTTTCACCTGTTTGCTGTGTGCTGAGCAGAGGAAAGTATACATGGCATCCATCAGCCTAAGCCACCATCTTTGTTCTTCTGAAGGTGGCTAGACTGTACTGGAAACTTCAGAGTTCCAAGTATGGCAAGACAGAAGCCAGTCCTCTGGGGAACCCCTCAGAAAAGGTGGAGTATTGGATGCACAAATCAACGCCTTCTCTCCCCTGGGTGAGGCTGAGGGCTAGAGAGTTTCTTCCTAATTATGTGGCACTGAGAAGAGTTTTTGGTCAGAGGCTCTTCTATATTTCCCTACTTGCTTTGGTAAATGTAGTTTTGCTATCTCTCTTGATGTAGTAACCTTTCAATTTGTTTCTGATTTCTCAAAAAGGAAAATTTCCCATGAATTGTTGCTTAATTGCTGTGTTTGTTGGAAGAAGGAGGGTCCAGGGCTTCTTACTCCACCATGTGGCTGTTGTACTCCTCCATCACACTGCTATTCCTGCCTATCTGTATCACTCCCCAATATTATATTTTTATTTATCCAATATTTGCTAATTAACCAGATGAAAATGGCATTTGCTTATTTTTACATTTTATCCTATACAATTATGTAGTCATTTTTTTTTGTTTCAGGTCAAATGTTTACGTACTTTTGGTTTAAGTGTACTAAGCCGGTTCAGAGCAAAAGAGTGATCACAGTTTTTGAGTTAGACCTACGCAGGTGTGCTTGAATTTGTTGCGGGCTTATAAGATGATACTCCAAAGATTGGCACTCTGACATGCTGAGTACTTTGAAATGGAAAACATTGGAGGGGCCTCAGAAGCAAAGTTTCTCTTTGACCTTCTTCTATCCACCTGCCTCTGACTCGCCTTTATCCCCTAGGCATGCCATAGAAACCAGAATTCCTCTTTCCAAAGGCCAGTTATAGAAACTGGAAATATTACTCTAAGTTTGCTCTATTCTTCCATGTAATGTGGCCATAAAGAAATTCTCTGACCTACTTCTCTGATAGTAGATCATAAGAGCCTCATTCTGGAATGGGTCTTGCCCTCTACTCAGGAGGAAGGACTGCTGCACACAGAGGCCAAGATTGGGACAAACAGGCCCTGCTGGGTAGCACACCCCAAGTCTGTACCTTTCCATTACACTCTGGTCCAATCACAGTCCTACATGGCTTTCCGTTCTCCATACAATCTAATCATAAAAATGGACAGTTTTCCTTGAGTCTTTGGGTTCTTATTTCTGAAATCTCCCATGTCATATGAAACTTTAAGTAAATGTATTAGGCTTTTCTCTTGTTAACCTGTCTTTTGTTATAAGAGTGTAGCTATAACCCATATGATAGATGACAAAATGTATCACATCTTTCTGCGCCTACAAATTGTACCTGTCACTTAGTAGCTGCATCACACTGAGTCCTCTAGCTGTCAGTTTCCATGGACTCTAGAATCAGATGGCATGGATTCAGGTATGAGCTTTTGTGCTTATGTATTCTGTTACCTTGGACAACATATTTAAACTCTTTAAACTTTTTCTTAATCAGAATACTCTGGAGATAGTAGTGCTCTGGGGAAACTGACTGAGACAATATATGTATCAGGCTTAACAGAGCTTCTGATTGCACCACCGCGCTCCAGCCTGGGCAACAGAACAAGACCTTGTCTCTCCTGCCACCCCACCTCCCCCAGAAAGAAAGAAAGAGCTCGGGCTCGTGGTCGGGTAATCCCTGGAACGCTCGATATGTGTTGACTACACTGTCTATCGTGGACAGTGACTGTAAATTGAAAATAAATAATTATATGTACAAAGTATATGTGGCATGCTTCAGTCATTCAAAAGGTGTTATTTAAGTAACTTGTTAAGTAGTGTGGAATATCATTATTCCAAATGTCCTTTGACCTAGAAGGGTTTTTATTTTCGGTTTTGCGCAGGAAGCACTAAAGTTCATCACAGGGCATAACGTCTGGTCTGAACTGTGGACAGCTTGATTTCTGCCTGTGTGACATAGAAGAATGTAGTATAATAGATATGTTATTCTGGCCACTAAAACTCCTACCTTCTCCTGTAACCTGCTACCTGGAGACAGCATCTACTGAACACTTCCATGAACCTCTAATTTCTTCCACCTGCTTTAGAAGTGAATTTTCCTTTATTCAACTCCTAGCTACACCAGAGGCAGCAACAGGAGGGTCGTACCCAGAACAGCTAACCATCTCTTCTCCCCTCACTCACCCTCCTAAAAGATCTTTCCAACCCAAAGAAGTTCTTTCTCATGGTTCAGTCACCTTCAACACCACTTAATTGCTCATTAGGAAGAAAATTTCCTTGTATTTTAAAACAAACTGAATAGAATTTTTTTTTTTGGAGATAGAGTTGTCTTGCTCTGTTGCCCAGGCTGGAGTGCGGTGGCACAGTCTTGGCTCACTGCAACCTCTGCCTCCCAGGTCGAAGCAATTCCCGTGCGTCAGTCTCCCAGGCAGCTGGGATTACAGGTGCCTGCTTCCACGCCTGGCTAATTTCTGTATTTTAGTAGAGACGGGGTTTCACCATGTTGTCCAGGTTGGTCTTGAACTCCTGACCTCAGGTATCTGCTGGCCTCAGCCTCCCACAGTGCTGGGATTACAGGGGTGAGGCACCTGCTAGGCCTGAGTAGAGATTCTTAAATCTGTCCCAGGCCAGTGGTCTCAGACCCTTTTCAGGCCTGATTGTTGCAGAGTCACAAGCTCCAGGGCACTGGGGAGGGTGATGGGACCCCAAAACATGAACAGCCTGCTCCTGGGCCGGGTTCCCCCTTTGTGCTGTGCCGTACCCTCTTCCTCACCCGCTGCAAACATCTGCTGAGCCTCTGACTCCCTCCTGTGCTGAGAGCTGACTCTCCTAGGGACTGTAGGAATTTTCCATTTTACCACTCTCGCAGTGAGTATTTCTGTCTGTATGCCAGGACTGGAAGTTTCTGGAAGGTCCTTTAACCGTCCAATGGGTTCTTCTTGCCCACTGCCCAGATGGAGCTGATTTATCAAGACAGGAAACTTGCAGTAAAGAGTTTTACACATGTAAACCTGGCTAAACGGGAGACCATAGTTTTATTACTACTCACATCAGCCTCCTCCTAAATTTGGAGGCTGGAGTTTTTCAAAGAGAGTTTTGAGAGGAGGGGGTGGTTAGGGAACGGGTGTGGCTCACTGGTGGGAGATGCAATCCTGGGGTGTGGAAAATGGTCCTGGTGAGCACCTAGTTAGCTTCCGTGCGGGGCCCCGGGACCACTTGGCAGGGACGGGTGGAGCCATCAGTCATCAGAAATGCAAAAACCTGAGAAGACATTTCAAAAGGCCAGTAACAGTGATGTCACCTACCAGAGTGACCGGGAAGTGGCAAATCCTGTGACCTCCAGAGTAATGGATGGCCATCCTTTATGTCTACACCTGGATGGAAGTCAGCTTCCTCTCTTCTCCCAGGCTGGTGGCCTTTTGTTAGCTTTACAAATGCAGGGTAGTTTTGGGGAAGGGCTACTGTCTTTAAACTGTAAACTAAATTTCTCCCAAAGTTAGCTTCTAGTTACCCAGAAATGACCAAGGGCAGTTGGAGGTTAGAGGAAGGATGGAGTCAGTTAGGTCAGATGTCTTTCTGTGTCATCATTTTCTTAAAACTATCATTACAAAATTATAACTGAGACCGTGGAAGAGATATGACCTAACCAACTCCGTCTTGCTTCTAACCTCCAAGCTGGCCTTATTCATTCCTGGGTGTAGGCTGAACTAACTCGAGAGAAACTTAGTTTACAGTTTATAGTTTAAAACAAAGATGATAACAGCCCTTTCCCAAAACAAACCTCCTTCATTCCTGGGGACTAGACTGTCTTTGGAGAACTAACAAGCCAGCCACAAGATTAGAAATGATGGCTTAGGAGTCATGCAGCTGGAGGCTACGAAAGTCGGGTCCTCTCCAAGCGGCTCCTGGCAGACACTCACTGTTGCAAAACCTAAGACCAGTGCTTGAGATATTTGGCAGACCCTGCACTTGAAGGATCAGCTGAAACCGCCCAGCTAAATAAAACGGTTCATCTGATATTGTGTCCCCACCCAGGAATTGACTCAGTGCAAGAAGGCAGCTTTGACTCCCTGTGATTTTATCTCTGACTCAAATGATCAGCACTCCTGACTTACTGGGAAGCGGCATCACTGTCTTGTGTAAATACCTGAGATTTGCTGTCTCATGGCCACTAAACACTAGGGCACAGATACACCAGAGTGAGGTTAAAAGAAGTTTAACAGGCAAAAGAAAGAGTAGAGCTCTCTCTGCTGCAGAGAGAGGGGGTCCTGAAGAAATGGGTTGCCGCTCCAGCAGTGAAATGTGGAAGGTTTTATAGATGAGCTTGAGGAGGTAGCGTCTGATTCCTGTAGAGCAGGAAAGATTGGTCAGACCAGCTGCGTCGTTTACACAGTGGGGGAAAAACTGGTTAGGGCCAGGTGTGCCATTTGCATAGTGTGTGGAGTAGCTGGTCCCCTCCTCCCTAATCTTGTATTATATAGATGGTTCTCTGCCTGGCCTGTGCCATGTTACCAGTTCCTTTACTGTAACCTTTGGTGTGCTATTAAGAACACTGATCTGATGATCGTTTGGGATTTGCTGAGGCATTTGCGAATCTTCCTTATAAACCTGCCGCTCTCAAGCACCCAGCTTGCGTGTCATCAGAGAGGTTTATTCCTTCGAGAGCATCAAATCCTCAATTAATGATTCTGGCTTTCATCCCTCTAGGATTTGCTATGGGAGCGCCTTTTGTTCTTTAATTTGAAATTCAGGAATTTTTCTTCTTCATGGGCAGAGTTGCTCCCCTCACAAACTGTTCTTTTTTTGGGGGGCGGGGGGACAGAGTCTTTCTCTGTCACCAGGCTGGAGTGCAGTGGCGGCAATCTCGGCTCACTGCAACCTCTGCCTCCTGGGTTCAAGCAATTCTTCTGCCTCAGCCTCCCGAGTAGCTGGGACCACAGGTGCATGCCGCCACGCCTGGCTAATTTTTTTTGTATTTTTAGTAAAGACAGGGTTTCACCATGTTGGCCAGGATGGTCTCGATCTCTTGACCTTGTGATCCGCCCGCCTCAGCCTCCCAAAGTGCTGGCATTACAGGTGTGAGCCACCGTGCCTGGCCCACAAAACTGTTCTTTAAGTCATAAATGTAGCCAGTCATAAATACATAAACGTTAACCTTCGGGTTGGAACTTTGTCTCTTGCGGTTTAAGGTGATGGCTACTGTAGCCCATCTGAATTTTCTTCACTCTTATACTCGTAATTCTGGAGTTCTTCAGATTGTGGTGTATTTTATTGTGCTCCTATGTAAGATGAAGAATTAACTATTAAAATTACATTTTCAACATACAAAAAAGGAAAAGAAAAGAAGACGGAGCCTCCACTGGAGCGAGCCCTCTTCTATGGGCATAGCTGTCGGCATTCATCCGTGCAAGCTTCCAGCTTGCTTAGCTATGTCTGCAGTTCAATTTCTCAGGCTGCTCCTTGTTAGAAAAAAAAGTGATTTTGCGGGGCTGTTTTTTGTTAAAATGGAAAATTCTGGTCGGGCGCGGTGGCTCAAGCCTGTAATCCCAGCACTTTGGGAGGCCGAGGCGGGTGGATCACGAGGTCAAGAGATCGAGACCAATGTGGTCAACATGGTGAAACCCCCGTCTCTACTAAAAATACAAAAAACTAGCTGGGCATGGTGGCACGTGCCTGTAATCCCAGCTACTCAGGAGGCTGAGGCAGGAGAATTGCCTGAACCCAGGAGGCGGAGGTTGCAGTGAGCCGAGATCGTGCCATTGCACTCCAGCCTGGGTAACGAGAGCAAAACTCCGTCTCAAAAAAAAAAAAAAAGGAAAATTCTGCCCATGACTCTGTTGTCCTTACCATCTGCCTAAATAATTTATTTCTATCACCTGTATCACTGGCTTCCTCCCACCCACCAAATTGTCCTTAAAAACTGCTTCCTGAATGCTCTGAGGGACTGATTTGAGTTTTGACTAAAACTCTGGACTCCCACACAGCGGGGTCTGCATGAATTGCTTTTCCTCTATGGCAGTTCACCTGTCTTGGTAGCTTGGCTCTGTCTAGGCATTAGGCAAGGTGAATCTGCTGGGTAGTTAGGTTCTCACTGTTACAATTTTTGCAAAGGTGATTTCAGTCATGCCACCAGCAGTACAGGCCTCACCTGGGAGATCGTTAGAAACGCAGAATCCCGGACCCAGGGAATTTGAATTCGCAGTTTAAAAAGATCTCCAGGTAATTCATAGGTGCATTAAAGTTTTAGAACTACTGCTGTAAGTGACATAAATTCTTGATAAATAATTTTCTGATTTTCATTCTGAGGTTCCCTGGGCTGCCCAAATGCATGTGTGGATAAGGGTTGAGGAAAGGGATGAACATTGGTGTTTCTCTTCACGTGAATTTGATGTTTGTTTGCACATTTCAATGTATTTATATATTTTAAAAAATGGAGCAGTTGTTCCTAGAGCAAGACTTTTGTATTCACCTAGAAAATCCATTTCAACTATCTGAGTTAATTTACCCACAGTTCCCAGAAGAGCGCGCTGCAATGCACCCCCCCCCTTTTTTTTTTTTGTCCGTTCACCTGTGTACTGAAGTCAGAAAGTAATTGGTAAAATGTTTAAATCCACATTATTTCATTGGATGTACCAACACTTGTATTTGCTAGGTAGGTATTCTTTACTTTGTGGATAAGTAAAGAGGAAGACTGAACTGTTTCCCAACTCCCAAATTCCGGCTTCCTTCACAATCTGTGGTCCTACTGTGGGCTGTTATAATACCAGAAATACCAGGACATATGGAGAAGAACTGAAGCAAAATGCTGTCTACTAAACACTTTTGCCTAAGGCTGGGCTTAATTCTTAAAAAGGCAGTTCTGCTCTTAGCTGAGTGGTCTGGCTAAATCCAAGTAGATTACACCAGTATTTACTGTGTTCCTTTGCTAAGCGCCTTTTAGCTGCTTTTAACACAACGTTATCAACATTGCTAGGACTTTGAAAACTTAAATAAAATATTCTGTTAATGTGTTTGCAAGAATTTTAAGGGTGAGTTAATGTCAAGGTAACTCTGAACAAGGTTTTATACATGTGTAGGATGAACAAGACTGCCTTGATATTCCCCTCAACTTGACTAAACTTTAAGACAGATTTCTTCCTGACTACAGATCTTTTCTTAGATTATTTACTTTAGAAATCTTCCCATTATAAATTCTTTCTTCTTATTTCATATTTAAATCTTTCTCTAGCCTTTTATCAGTTTTACAGCCCAGAAATACCTTTCTCAAAATTACTGGGAGCCATTTCTTTGAAAAGTAATAATCAAGAAAAATAGTTCCCTCATCTCCCCATCTCTGTGGGAGGGTAGGACTCTCACTTCCGTATGTGCCAGTTAGCAAATACAAATGGCCTCATCATGTTGACCCATGTTCCCCACTAACATTCTCCAGGACTTTTTCACTAGCATATGCCAGGCTTTACAAACTGTCCTGCCTTTTGTTCAACAGAGTTGAATACAGTCTCCCTTCCCTATTGAAACAGGCTTGACCCTATTGCAACAATTTTGAGTAAAGTTGTCCTTGACTGTTTAACTTCGTTCAATGCAAATCTTCTTTGAGAATAACCCACAGAGATGCAAATACAATAAGGTTGTTGTATTAGCTACGTGCATACTGCAGGCATTCTTTATGTCTCATTATTAGAAAATACTGTGTAATTGAGAAATATGGATATTTTCCTCTACCCTTGAAACCACTGAAAAGTAATACTGTAAACAAAGTGACCCCTGTTCAGTGTCTTTCCCTTATATCTTCCTAAAACACATTATTCTACTGTTCTTCCCACTTCAAGGGCCACAGTTTCTCATTTGCTGACTTTTCTTGTGTTTTCCTCTAAATGTGAAAATAAGATTTTATTCTCGGCTCTGTGAAGCCTGGCCATGAAGTAACAAACTTACTTTTGATTTTACAGGCTCATAGGTGGGACTTGCCTAGTCTCAGATGAGACTTTGGACTGTGGGCTTTTCAGTTAATGCTGAAGTGCGTTAAGACTTTGGGGGCCTGTTGGGAAGGCATGATTGGTTTTGAAATGTGAGGACATGAGATTTCGGAGGGGCCAGGGATAGAATGGTATGGCTTAACTCTGTGTCCCCAATCAAATCTCATCTTGAATTGTAGCTCCCACCATTCCCATGTGTCATGGAAAGGACCCGATGGGAGGTAAATGAATCATGGGGGCAGGTCTTTCCTGTGCTGTTCTCATCATAGTGAATAAGTCTCAGGAGATCTGATGGTTTTATAAAGCAGAGTTTCCCTGTACAGGTTCTGTTTTGTTTACTGCCATGTAAGATGTGCCTTTGCTTTCTGTCAGGATTGTGAGGCCTCTCCAGCCATGTGAAATGTGAGCCTATTAAATATCTTTTTCTTTATAAATTACCCAGCCTTGAGCACGTCTTTATCATAAGCATTTGGACTGATAGAGTATGGTACTAGGATAAGACATAGGCCAATGGAACAGAATAGAGAACTCCAAAATTAATCCATGTGTCTACAGTCAACTGATTTTTGACAAACATATCAAAAACACTCATTGTGGACAGGACAGTCCCTTCAATATATGTTTCTGGGAACACTGGGTATCCATATGCAGAAGGTACTACTTCTGAAATGTGATCAAGGCTGTTCCGTGATCATGTAAGAAAATTCTAACCTTACTATATCCAGTGGTGCAGGATATATATGTATTTTTTTTATTTGTATGTGGCAACAAGTTATAAGTTATATTGAAGGATGATTATAGGTTTCTATGTCACAGCTAAAAGCAATCATAACACTGACAAAAAGTCATCTGCTTTTTAAAAATAAATACATGTTATTTTAGAATAGTTTTAAGGTTGTGGAAAAATCGAGGGCAAGTGCAGAATTCTCATTTATCACTTCTTCCTCCCACACAATTTCCCTTATGATTAACGTCTCCCATTAGTGTTGTACCACTTGTCTGGATGAACACGTATTGATACCTTATGAGTAAGTCCATCGTTCAGGGTTCCCGCTTTCTGTTGTATATTCTGTGGGTCTGACAAATGTATGAGATGTATCTGAAGCAGCCTTGTTGTCTGGGGTAAATACCAAGATCCCTGGTCTCATGGCCAAGGAAGTTGAGGTCTTGGACACAGACACACACAGAGTGAGTTTGGAGCAGGAGTTTAATAGGCAAAAGGAAAAACAGGTCTCTATGACAAAGAGGGGTCCCGAGCCTACTGCCAAGTTGTAACAGTGTCGGGGTTTTTATAAATGGGCCAGTGAGGAGGGGCCTCGTCAGCAGGGGATGTCTTATCCTCCTAGGGCCCCAGGGTTTAGTTGGGACCAGGTGTTCTACATGCACAGAGCAGAGTCTTTTATCACACATAGACTCTTAGTCCGTGTTTTCTGGTCCTGCTATCTGGGAGGGAGAGTTTCTGTGTCTGTTCCCCCGTACCTTGCAGCTGTAGGCATCTTGGTGCTTATTATGGCCTGCTGTTTTACTGGGGTCCACCGTGTAGGTGTGAAGCTTGGCGATGGACCCAGGAGACTCCCAGCACCCGCCCCAGTCCTTCAGAGTCTGAGCTCTCATTTGTGTTTTCCTGTCTGCTCTTTCAGGCTGCTTGTTGTTAGAAGTGATTTCTTTGAGTGGCATGAGGTTAGAAAGGGAGCTATTTCTGAGCTGCTTTTTGTTAAGTTTTCCAACCGAAGTGATGTCTTCCTGCTCCTGGAACATATCCACCATGACACATAGAATAGCTTCGCCACCTAAAACGCTCCTGTGCCCCAGGGTGGGAACCGGCTCCGGGTCGAGGCCTCCCCTGGGTTCCCCCAATCCCCGGGCTCTGCCTCCAAATGAGGGACACGGGACAAGGGCGTCCATCCTCTGCGTCCTTACCACCGACAAGGGATCCAGCAGACCCGGACCGGCGCTCCCAGCTGGAGGTCGGTCACGTCCCTGCCGGAGGTGGGACAGGGAGCCCAGGAATCACCTTCCGGTCGGTTTGGGCTTCCTGCTCGGGTCCCAGGCGCCGGCGGCTGCCGGGGAAATGGAAGGCGGGGGATCCAGCCGCAGGGAGACCTCGGGGCGCCGGGAGGTGGGGCCCTGTGCGCGCAGCCACGCCTCCCGCCCCGGCCCCGCTCCTCCCCGCCCCCTCCCCGCCCCCTCCCCGCCCCCGGGGCTGCGGAGCGGACTTGAGGCCAGCAGACGCGGGGACCGGAAGGGGTTCCGTAGATGGGGGCCCGGGTCGGCGCGGGAACCGGAAGGCGTTCCGTAGGTAGGGGCCCGGGTGAGCGCCGGAGCGCCCAGAAGCCCCCGGGGCGCCCGCTTAGCAGTGGCCGCGAGCCCCGCCGCCGCAGCGCTCCTCGGTTTCGCTTCCCAGCCGCTTCTGCAGCGCTCTGCCTTGGGGTGAAGGAGAAGCCGGCACCAAGAGCGCCAAAAAAGCGGGAAAAAGCGCGTCGCCTCGATTTACCCAGTGTGACCGCGCCAGGGCCTTCTCAGTTGGGTGAGCATGCGCGCCGACCAGGCCATGGAAGGAAAATCTGTCCGAAGCCTCCGCACCTGTCACGGGCCTCTGACCTGCCTGCGTCATCAGAGTTTGCAGAACTTTGGGGGACCTGAGAAGGGGTGTCCCCTGGACAGGACACGGGTGTCTGTGGCTTACGGGCTTTTGGAAGGACAGGGAGAGGGAAACGGGGGATCCCAGTGGCCTGCTTCAGGGCCACCCAGTCGCCCTCTCCGCACACAGCTCTCCGATCCAGCTTGTTCGTCCAGCCTGGGGTGGACACGTGCACGTGCTGCGATCTCAAGCGGGCTTGGCATTTTATTTGGAAGGTAGGCATCTATTTGCAGCTGGCCTGAGCCCCTTGTTTTCTTCCCACCTTTCTTGGGAAACTTGTTTTTAAGGGAGGTGTGCCACTGTTTTTGTAACAGGGTGCTCTTAGCTCAGCATTCGTGGTGCTATTGTAACCATCCAGTGGGTTCACCTTGCCTGCTGCCTAGATAGAGACGGTTTATCAAGACAAGGGAATTGCAATGGAAAAGAGTAATTCATGCAGAGGCGGCTGTGCAGAAGACGGGAGTTTTATTACTACTCAAATCTGTCTCCAAATCCGTCTCTGGGAGCATTCAGGGATCAGACTTTTAAAATATGATTTAGCAGAAGGAACATGGGAAGTGGGGAGTGCTGATTGGTTAGGTTGGAGATAGAATCATAGGAGGTCAAAATGAGGTGTTTTTTTTTTCTTTTTTTTTTTTTTTTTGGCTGTCTTCTGTTCTTGGGTGCGATGGCAGAATTGGTTGGGCCAGATTACAGGTCTGGGTAGTGTCAGGTGATCCATGGAGCACAGGGTCTGCAAAATATCTCAAGTACTGACCTTAGGTTTTACAATAGTGATGTTATCCCCAGAAACAATCTGGGGAGGTTCAGACTCTTGGAGCCAGAGACTGCATGACCCCTAAACTGTAATTTCTAATCTTGTAGCTAATTTGCTAGTCCTGCAAAGGCAGAGTGGTCCCCAGGCACGAAGCAGGTTTCTTCAGGGAAAGAGCTATTAACAATTTTGTTTCAGAGTCAAATCATAAACTGAATTCCTTCCCAAAGTTAGTTCAGCCTATGCCCAGGAATGAATGAACAGGGCAGCTTAAAGTTTAGAAGCAAGATGGAGTCAGGTAGGTCTGATTTCTTTCACTTTCATAATTTCCTCAGTTGTAATTTTTCGAAGGTGGTTTCACTTTATCTGTTTAAATGTCCATCTCTCGACTAGACATCAGAAGGGGGCACCTGCCCTGGCTGGGTCATTCGAGAAAATCTGTCTAGAGTTCTGCAGATATCTCAGATGGTATTTTTTAAAATTGCACTTGAATCTACAATTATAACAAAATATAATGTTTGATTTACAAATAACTGCCAACTTTAACTCCCATTTGAGTTAGAAATCAGTATAATCAGCACTTAAGTTTATCGTACCTTGTTAAAGAAAAATCTTGAGGTACAATAAAACTTTAAAAAGTTCATTTGAGTAAGAAGAATTCATAAATTGGGAAATATCAAACCAAACGTTGCTTAATGTTCTGGACTTTTATGGGGTAAATTTGAAAACAAATCATTTGATTGGTTGCAGTTACATATTTGCCTTATTTGATTTACTCCGTCGGAAAGTCCCTAGTTATTAAAGTGCATTGGCTACTTCTGATTGGTTGAGTTTAAGTTATGTTTTCTTTCAAATAGAGAATTACAGAAATAAGTTTCAGTTATGTTTTCAAATCAGTCAAGGTTAAGGTCAATTCTGAGGCTTCACTGGGTTTGTCTGCTCAGGGATTCTTCAGGCCTGGTGTCCATTTTAATTTACTTTAGTAACCTTTACACATAAACAAGAAATTCTAAAGGTTTTTCTCTGGCTTACAGGGAAAAATATTATCCAGTCAGAAGACGAATGCATCGATTGGCAATGTGACAGTTACTAAGTTTACACAAACGTTTATATTGCAGTCTTTCATAGGACAAAGCTACAGGTTCTGATATTTAGGTGTCTTAGAAGAGCCTTCTTTCTATAGATGACATTACTAGAATTTTATATAATAGAACACAAGACAGAGCTTTACATTTTTAAATAATATCTGCACTTCATCAGGAGAGTAATACTGATACTTTTGTGAATTTTATCAATTTACTGTTTTATAAGAGCCAGATTTTAGGATTTCAGCTGTTGGGGAAGAGAAATTTTCTATTTCATTTTTCTGAGACACTTTCTACTAGGATTTATTAATAAAAAGGAATTTCAAGTGTAAGTATCAAGTATGGACTTGAGAAGTTTAAAACTTACATTATAAAAAAGAAAAGGGCATGCCTGCCTTTCTTTCTTTCTTTTTCTTTCCTCCGGACCTGCAGGACAACAACAGGAGCTTGAAGGGAGGGAGTGGGGATGGATGGGAACAGGAGATGCAAAGAATGGAGACAAGACAGGAGTCTGATCAAGTCTGGTTTATTGTAGCTAAGTTCACAGCTTAGGTAAGGGCAGGCAGAGAGGCCGGCAAGGGTAGCTTGCAGTGGGGAAGTTCCGGCCTAAGTAAGTTTCAGTAGACTGAAACTTATCAGCGGGGAAATTCCGGCCTACTTAAGTTTCAGTAAACAAGCTTATCAGCCGGGTTAATCCCCACCTACCTACCTAAGTTTCAGTAAACTGAAACTTACCAGCGGGGGAAACAGTAAACTGAACTTATGCAAACCACAACATGGCTGAGCAGATCACAAAATGGCGGCTATTGCTGCCCACATCTTTCTTGTTTTGTTTCTTTATTTTCCATCCTGGAAGCAGTGCTCCACTAAATCTCCTAAAATTACACTGTTAATTACTAATACCCCCCTTGCACAGCTGCTTTCATGGGTCCCCAGTGCCTATATCGGTGGCCATTTACTGTCACTAACCTACCTTTGTAATATAATTGTTACCAATTTTTATACTTTTCTTCATGTACTCTATACCAGTGATTCTCAACACAGGCTTCCTTTAAGTGTCATTTGGGAGAGGGATTTCTCAGAAAATATGGATGTTCAAATTCCACCCCCAGAGGTCCTGATTTAGTCTGTTGTACGTTATAATTGTTTTTAAAAGCACACTAGTAATTCACATGTGTAGGCAAGGTAGAAAATTATTGTTCTGTCTCATTCCTTATAGCTGAAATAACTTCAATTTTATGTCTCACAATCTGACCCTTCCTTTAAGATTCCGTGAAACTGCCATCACCCCCTCATTTTTCTCCCGAGGAAAGGCACTCTCTGCCCTCCACTTAGACCACAGGTAGTGCAGTTGGCAAGTTAATTGTAGACCAAGTTGATGATGTCATACTAGAACCATTGACTTTCCTATAGCTTTTTTTAATTTTATGTATTCTATTTTTAGTCCCATTTCTGACCTGCCCTCTCTGTCAGAGTTTGCAGAACTTTGAAGGGAGTTCTCCCAGACAGGCCATGCTGTCTGTGGCTTAAGGGATTTAGACCACAGATAATACATTGTGTGTAAATTATAGTGTGAGTTGATGCCACACTGTCCTCATTGACCTTTCTATAGCCTCTCTTAGTTATGTATTCTCTTTTTAGTCCTACTTCCCAAACCCCTATAGGCAGGCACCCATTCTGATGTATTTAATTTGTGCTATTTTATTTTTTTAATACAGGTATTGTTTTCTGCACAAATATATTTATTCAGTAAATATTTGTATTTAGCATAGTGAACAGTTATATATCATGAGTGTATACTTAATTCTCACAAAGTGAGCACCATCCATACAACCACTACTCTTCTTATGAAATAGAATTTTACCAGCAGTGTCAAACCCTCTTGGACCCTTGCCAGTCACCTTTTCCCTTCTTATTTCACAAAAGAATCTTCACAGATGACTTTTGTCTGTTTTAAACTTTATATAAGCGTAAAAGCTCAAGATGTATGCAGTAGTGTCTGAGTTCTTGTGCTAAATACTATGTTTTTGAGTTCATCCATGGCATTGCCTATAGTAGGAATTTCTTCCAGTTTATTGTTGTATATTACTTCATAGTATTAGTATGCAATATATCTCCATTCTACTTGTAATGGGAATTTGAGTTTTCAGGTTTGCTACAAGTAATGCTATTATGACCACTTTGTGCATGTTCTTTTGTGTGTGTATGTGTGTTTCATGGGGAAGTATACTTAAGAGTAGAATTACTAGATCAGGATTTGGTTATGTTTAACTTCAGTAGTTATGTCAGAGAGTATTACACGGTTGTTAGATTTGTTCTCCTACCAGCAGTGTGTTAGAGTCCCAGTAGTAGCACATTCCCCTAAAAATATTTATGTTAGTCTTTTTGTTTTAGCCATTATAGTGGATGTTTAGTGATATCTATAAGGTTTTTTTCCTGTGTCCAGTGTTATCCCTGAATCTGGTAATCTTTGAATTATCTCCTTATATCTGGTGATATTTGAATTATTTGCTTATCCAGAGCATTCTGTGAGTTCAGGGTAAGAGTTAAGCAAGTAATTTCAACGTCACCACATAGCAAACCGTTGATGGCTCGGTTTCAGCTTCCTTCCTAAAGGCATTTTGTAATCTGTTTTGCTAAGCTACAAGATGACAGCTGCAGAGACTTCACAGAAAATGTTAAAAATAGACCTTACATTCAGAGATGGCTTGGAAGAGAAAGAATCTGGTAATGTAATTGATGGCATTTGAAAAAATGGGGACAACTTTTCTTCCACTGCAGCATGAAGGAAGCTGGGTTTTAGGAGCATTAGCACTTCATAGTCAGCCTCTGTAGAAGTGATGTGTTTGCGATTTAGGGATGGTTTGGAGAATAGATGTGTAATTGCTACATCAGTTATTGTACTGTGTATGTTACTTAAATATGTCTGGGGTAAGAGAAACGAACAATGAATTAAGATTATAAGAAGATGAAGGAAAAAATGTTCTTGTTTATATTGTTAGTGCTGTTTTGGTTAGATGTTGCCCTGCAAACATAGGGGCTTTTCATTTATTGATCCACGGCTTTTGACTTATAGATCCTTTGTAATTAAAAAGAGATGTGGAGATTTGAGGGTAAGAGTGAGAAACAGACCCTGCCCACCAGCAAACCCTTCAGCATTTCAATATATGACAAATTTTCTGAGAAAGAACCACCGCGTAATGGTGTATGTTTGTGCTTCAGTACAGCAGAAAGGAGACCTTTACTGAACCTCTTTTGCTTTTGAAAAAACAGTTATTTTATTCTTTTTTTCTCTCTCTCTTTCTCCCCTCCTCCCTCAATTTTATTTATCAAATTTACTTTTATTCCGGAGTTCAGGATACTGCATTTCATAGAAAACAGGGTACTTTTTTTTTTCCCTCCAAACTCTGCCGGACCCGACTCTGCCCAGGGTTCTTAAACATACGTGTTCTAAAGAGTGTATGGACTAACTCAAATGTTTCCAGAACTGAAACTAAGCAAAATATTTGCAGAACTGAAACTAAATATTTGCTACTTGGTGCAATTGTGAAACTTGTTTTTTAAGATGCATTGCTCCCCTCCCTGTGTCCATAAATGGGGGAGGGACGGGGCGGAGGGTGGGGAGGTGGGAGAGATAGCATAGGGAGAAATGCCAGATATAGGGGAAGGGAAGGAAAGCAGCAAATCACACTGCCATGTGTGTACCTATGCAACAAACTTGCATGTTCTTCACATGTACCCCAAAACCTAAAAGGCAATGAAAAAAAATAGTTAAAAAAAAAAAAAGATGCATTGTGTTGTTGTTTGGATCCTGAAACTGAGTTAAAATTTGACCAGTAATATGGTTTATTTCTTTGTTCCTCTGAGGCATAATTCCTAATGTTGTTTTTCCAACTAGAAATCTGAAGGGTATTGTGTTCAGGTGTACTTTAAGAGCGATATGTGTTCTCACTCGTAGGTTGGTGTTGAACAATGAGAACACATGGACACAGGGAGGGGAGCACTACACACTGGGGTCTGTTGGGGGGAAATAGGGGAGGAACAGCAGGGGGTGGGGAGTTGGGGGGAATGGCATAGGGAGAAATGTCAGATATAGGTGAGGGGGAGGAAGGCAGCAAATCACACTGCCACTTGTGTACCTATGCAACTATCTTGCATGTTCTTCACATGTACCCCAAAACCTAAAATGCAATAAAAAAAAAGAGTGATATGAATTTGCGGGAGTCAGGACACACCATAAGAAAGATAGAAGAGAAATAAGTAAGAGAGAGAAATGGAACAAGATGCATGCAGGAATATTGTTGTAAGCCTTTTCCATAGTTCAGCTAAAAACGAGATTCTCTGTCCCACGGCCATGAAAATTCAGGCTTGCAGAGTGTTTAAAGGGTGAGTGAAGCAGGGTTTTATTTGGTGAAAAAGGGAAAAAGAGGGGCAAACAGGTACTCTCGCAAGGCCAGAGGCCCTCTGCTAGAGCTCTTTCCACCTGGCAGTTTGAATCCCAGGTTCCACACAGGAGAACGAGGGGCCAGGCCCAGGCTCATTCCTGCTGCAAACCTTGTGAGCTTCCCAAGGCTCCCCTCAGTGGGCAGGCTGGTTGGAGTTTCTCTAGGGACTCCTTCCCACCTGGCTGTCGCAGTATTAGTTGGAGGAGCTAGAGGTGTAAAAAAGAAGAAGAGTACTAGGGACATTTAGATTAGTAAGAAAGGCAAATGGGAGATTTGGGGTAAATTTTAAGGGGAGAGCTACATATTCACTTAGTAAGAATGAACACTAATTATGGAAGTCTTAGTATTCTGAACCTTTAAGACAATTTTGCATTAGTGTGGAACCAGAAAGAATAAAGGTTGAGATTTTTATATGAGCAAAAATCCAAACAATATTCACTGCTTAAGATCATCCAATCTTACCCATCTTTTTCCCTGTCTAGAATCTAAGCTGAAGCTCCTTGTTATTCTTGGAGATGTGTGTTAAATGAAAGAAAGTTGGCAGGGACTTTTAAATACTACAATTTATATTCAGTAAAATTCACTCTTTTGGTGTGAATTTCTACGAGTGAATTTCTAAAATCACTCTTGGTGTACATTTCTATGAGTTTTGATAAACATGTATTCATGTAATACCATCAAAGTCAGGATACCGAGGCATACCCACCCACTCCAGATTCCCTCATGCTCCTCTGCAGGATATCTCTTCCTCCACCCCCAGCCCTTGGCAACCTCTGATCTGTTTTTTGTTCTTGCACTTTGGCTTTTCCAGAATGTCATATCACCGGAATCCTGCAGTAGGTAAGGGTAGAATCTGACTTTATTCACTTAGCAATAATACATTCGCAAGTCATCTGTATTATAGTTTGTGTCATTTGTCAAAGAAAAGCAAGTCTGAGCTTAGATAGGGAGAAACTATTCAGAAGGACTGTTGCAATAGAAGTAACACTGATTTCGAAAATATGTTAATGGTGTGGGAGAGAGCAGGGGAAAAAGTCTAGGGATTTCAACAGGAAATGGTGTTTTGTAGTCAGGGTAAGGCAGAATGTTTTTTCCAAGTCTGTGCTTTGAGGCTTGTTAGGCAAACTTGCAGGCAAATCCATCTGGGGTCTGTCAGGAGGAGAAAAACTTGTCAAAAGTTTGGCGTGCTAACACACAGTAAGAAATGGGCAATTGTGAATGTGTGATTAAGTTTTTTCTTTTATTAGGGCTGAAGAATAGTTTACCTCTTCACCAGCTGAAGCATATTTGAGTCGTTGCTAGTTTTTCTGATCATGAATGAAGCTGATGTAAATACTCCTTGCAGGTTTTTGGGTAAACACAAGTTTTTACTCTCCTTGTTTAAATACCTAGGGATAGGATGGCCAGGGCATGTGGTGCATTTACATTTATCATAACGGACTACTTAACTGTTTCCAGAGTGCCTATAACAGTTTGTGTTTCCAGTGATGAGGCATGAAAATTCCAGTTGCATCCTGTCCATTCTGGCACTGCTGTAAAGAAATAACCTGAGACTGAGTAATCTGTAAAGAAAAGAGGTTTCATTGGCTGGGCAGGAAACATGATTCTGGCATCTGCTCAGCTTCTAGAGAGGCCTCAGTAAACTTACAATTCATGGCAGAAGGCAAAGGGGGGAGTCCATACTTCACTTGGCCAGAGTGGGAAGAAGAGAGGGAGCGGAGGAGGGTACCACAGTTTTCAACAACCAAATCGCAAGAGGACTCACTCTTACTGCACCGAGAGGGAAATCCGCCCCCATGACGCCATCACCTCCCACCAGGCCCCACCTCCAACACTGGAGATTACAATTCAACATAAGGTTTGCGAGGGACAGAGATCCAAACCATATCACATCCCTTCCCACCACCAGTTGGTTTGTTTCTTTTTTGTTTTGTTTTGTTTCCCACTCTAATAAGCATGTAGTAGTCACTCATTACGGTTTTAATTTGTATTTCTTAAACGGCTGGTTATTTCAAGCGTGTTTTTATGCACTTAATTGCCAATCATATATCTTTAATCAAGTGCATCTGCGAATAGTTGGCCCCATTTTTAATTTAGTTTTCCTATTGTTGAGTTTTGAGTTCTTACTATATTCTAGATACAAGTCGCTTTTCAGAAAGATGTTTTTCTGCCTTTGCTTGTCTTTTTATTCCCCTTTCAGGCTTTTTTTCATAGAGAGTTTTAATTATGTTTAAATTCAATTTATCAATTTTTAAAATATTGATAATGCTTTTGGTATTGTATCTAAGAAAGTTTTGCCTAATTCAGGTTTGCAAATATTTTATTTTCCTCTTTCCTTTGAATAGTTTTAGGGTTGGAGGTGTCATATATATGAGTCTGAGATTTATTTTGAGTTAATTTTCTTATAAGGTATTAGGTGTGAGTTGAGGTTCACTGTTTTGCACTAGGATACTCGATTGTTCCAGCATTACATGTTCAGAAAATACTACCCCTTACCTACCTGATTACTTTCCACTTCTGTCAAATGTCAAGTGACCATACATGTTTGGATTTGTTTCTGAAATCTTTTTTCTGTTCCATTGATTTATGTGTCTGTTCTTTTGTCAATATCATACTGTCTTTGTTTCTATTACTTTGTAAATTATTAACACAGGTTCTTTGATTTCCAAATTTAGCCATTTTTTTCTTCAAAATTGTTTGGCTATTCTAATTCTTTGCTTTTCCATATAATTTTAAGATTACTTTGCTTGTTGCTACAAAAAAAATTCATACTGCAATGTCTATCAAGATTGTGCTGAATCTCTAAATCTTTTTGGGTATAATTGACATACAGAATATTGGATATTACAGTCTATATCTTATATCTCTCTGTTGATTCAAGTCTGCTTTGATTTCTTTTGTCCCATTGGTTTGTAGCTTTCATCATACTGATCCTAAACATATTTTGATATATTTATCATAGTCTTTTGTGTTATTATATATAGCATTATTTTTATACTTAAATTTCCACTTCATAATTACAAATATATGGAAATATATTTTTATATATTAACATAGCTAATCCTGTAACTTTGCCAAATTCATTTATTCTGGTAGCAGTTTGGTAGATTCCTTAGAATTTTACATGCAGACAACTATGTTGTCTGTGAATAGCAACACTTGTTTCTTTCCAAACTGTATGACATTTCTTTCTTTTTTCTTATCTTTTTGCCCCTAATAGGACATCTAGCAGAATGTTAAATTGGATTGGTGAGAGAGAGCAGACCTCTTTGCCTTACTCCTTGTCACTGGAATTCTTTCTTTTATCAAGTTTGGTGCTAGCTGTAGTTTTTCTGTAGATGCCCTTTAGCAGGTTGAAGAAGGTTTTTCAGTTTCTAATTTGTTGAGACTACTGTCGTGGGTGAATATTAAGTTTTTCACATGCTCTTGCTGCATTTATTCAGATGCTCATATGCTGTCCCTTTCTCATTCTATTAATATGGTGAATTACATTGATTCATTTTCTGCTTTCCTTGTTGCTTCTAAGCAGCTGTTTTACTACGGGACTAAATCTGGATTGTGTATGTTTCTTTTTCATCCCAATTTCTACTCTTTTTTCCAATAACTGGAAGATTCCTTGAGGATGGGGAGAATTTGATTTTTGTCTCTAGCCCTCTTTGGGCCATTATTCTCATTTTTGAACCAAGACCTTTTGTGAAAGGAGTTGGCCATAGGAGAGTTGAAGTACAGCTAAGCTTGTGTTGATCGTATGACACATTTTCTCCCTACGATCTTCCCGAGATTGAGATTCTGATGTTTGTATTTTACAGGTAAAACTCTGCAAAGAAAATGCCTGGCACTTCTATCTCCGGTAACTCCTCTCAAGGTTTATTGCTACTTGTTCATCGCCGCAGTTCTGACCACAAGTGTGGTTGCGCTTCTCATTGTTTTGTCAGGTAAGTTACTTGTTCTTCAAACTGTATGATGTTATTTACATGTTTATGTTGTCAATACGTATTTATTAAGCTCCATTATTTGCCTGTCACTGTGAAATGCTTGAATTACATCAGCAAACAAAACACACACAAAGGAATCCCTGCTCCTCAGGGACTTATATTCCAGCAGAAAAACACAAGTAATAATAAATAAGGGTGGAGGCGTAACAGGTTGCAATAGGTTGACAAAGCTAAGCCTCCTTGGAAGATGATATTTCAGCAACCTTTTGAAAGAGATACAAGAACCATGTGGCTACCTGGGGAAGCTATTCCAGACAGAACATGTGGACCAAAAGCCTACAGGAGGACTCTTCCTGGCTTGTTTGAGGGACAGCAGGGGGACTTCTGTAGATAAAGCAGAGTGAGGATGGAGAAGAAGAGCGATACCATGGGGCATTAGGAATGGAGGAACCTTGAGGATCAGTTAAAGACTTTGGCTTTCACCTTCAGTGCAATAGGGAGCCTTGGATGAGGGAAACTGTATGAGAGGAATGTTGTGATGTGACTTCCATTGTAGAATAATCACTTGATTGCTGTATTGGGACTAGGCAGGGGAGGGTGGTCAGATTCTGGATATTTTGAAAGCTGGGCCAACAGTGTTTTATATCAAATTGGATAAAAAGTCTTAGAAAGAGAAAAGCAAAAGATAAGTCTGTCTTCCTTTTGAGCCTTGGCAAGAGCGCACACGCCATTTTGATATGAGAAAGCCATGGGGATAGGAACTTCACTTGTGGAGCTATTTCCTGACAAGTTCCTATCAGAATTGCCATGTTTATTAAAAATAAAGTAATAAATCTACTTGAAATGTTTTCAGACAAATCATCTGGCCTTAAGAACTGGTGTCTTCTACTTACGCAGATTGAGAATGCACGAAAGCACAGAGAACTATATACATAAAAAAAGAAAAAGAAAAAGAACCTCATCTCTTGTACATAGAGGCAGTAGGTCCTCAAGAGGCTTTGTCAAGAGGAAGGAAGGCTAATATGAGGAAGATATGGAAAAATCATCTACATGGCCTTGTGAAAGTACAGTACTATGGAAGTCGATGCTGTAGAAATTGATTTCCTGGAAACTGTAATGTCAGTGTAAACTTCAGGAAGTCAGGGGTGCAGGTACCCAGCTGAAAACCACTGGGCTGATGACTGTTGTGCTTAGGGTAAGGCACTATGTGATGAGTTAGGAAAACAACAATCAGTTACGTACACTTCAAAATTGACCTCAGGAAGGTAAGCAGAAAAATAGATGAAAGGGATGAGAAAATGTATTTATCATGTTTCATTGTGATTGTCTCAGTTTTAGCCAGGAAAGAAAAGCCTGTGATAGAGTCACCTAAGTACGCCGCTTGCCCAAAAAGCTGGATTGGATTTGGGAGTAAATGTTTTTATTTTTCTGAAGACACAAGAAATTGGACATTCAGTCAAGTCTTCTGTGTCTCATTAGAAGCCAGCCTCGCTCAGTTTGCAACTGTGGAAGAACTGGTAAGAGATATTTTTGAATCATGTTTTCTGTCAAATAACTTAGGCCCCTGGGGCAGGTCAGCTACATAGGGTTAAAGCTGCAATACGAGGAAGGATCCCATTCCAGGGGCATGAGACGTGTTTTCATGTCCAACATTTGTGGAGGATGTGTTCTCTGCCTGGAACCCTGTGAGATATATTTTCTCATGTAATTCTCATGGTGAACCTGCAAAATGAGTTGTATTCTCATTCTATTAAGAATTAAGATAATTGTATAATTTGTCATCTAGATTAAGACATACAGGGTATTGAAACTGAGCATTAATATATTGGTGGAATGACAAGCTTAAACTGGGAATTTCCCAATCGAACTGGGATGTATGCTCACTTTAAATAAAGTGATTTAGGATCAGGGACATTAAATGACTTAAACTGAGAATTGGGAATTAGTCTCACTCCAGAGGGTAAGCTGCTTAATTACACCACGCTGCCAGTCAAAAAGAGAAGGGATAGGGAAGAGAGACTCCAGAGTGATATGGAAGAAAGGGACACATGGTATTACTTTCTGTTTTATTATAGAATTTCCTGAAAAGATACAAAGGCCCTTCTGACCATTGGATTGGCCTTAGAAGAGAATCATCCGACGACATTTGGAGGTGGACAGACAACACAGAACATAATAACACGTATGTTTTGAGACTTACGTTTCTGCTCTGTTTATGTGTGGTTATGTGTGTGAGTTGTGTTTATGAGATGAGAAATGTATCATGGAAAGCTTATTACAATATGAGGTAAGAAATCTAAACCCTTTTTATACTCTTCTATTTATTAACTGTGTCTTTGGGAAAGCTTTACTTAACTGTGATTTCAGTAACATGACAATGACATTTGACACAATTTTACACTTTAATTCACTGGTTTAAAACTGCTGAAATCCCTACTTATAACTGATTTACAGTAAGTGTTCTACAATCGTAGGACACCGCCCAGGAGCTGATATCCACAAGGCTGCTAAGCCCACTCTGCCAGCTGTTGCGTCCATTCACAATAGGAAAGCATCCAGGGAACTCAAGGGTCTCTCTCACTCCTAAAGTTTTGTCACCAGAAGGAAACTAGTAACAGTTATTTGGACTGTGAACATTTCACTGGGGGTATTTTGAATATAATCATCACATTGCAGCAGATAAAATATAGGAACCCAGTCATAACCATTAATCAAAGCTAAGCCTTTTTAGGAATCTACTGTTTTTTTTTGTTTTGTTTTTACTTTCACACATTTATGAAACAGTTCAGGAGACTGGAAATCATCTTCACTGAAGACCACCAATGGCAGCAGTTCATTTGGGTGCAGCAGCAAGCATCAGTTAACTACCTATCAACATAGCTGGGCTTGGTATGGATGAATGATAAGCTTGTGGTTTTCAAGCAAGGGCCTTGAGAACATAAAAGACACTAAATACGGTAATGGTTTATATTACTATGAAGTAATATTAATGACAGACTTTTGCTTTCCTCTTATTCACAGTAAAATACAGAGGGGGTGCAGAAGATGAGAGGGGAGGAACAAACGCAGGTGTCTGACTTCCAAATATTTAATATTTTTGTGTCTGGTTTTAGGTTTCCTATCAGAGGAGTTGGAGAATGTGCCTACCTGAATGACAATGGAGTCGGTAGTGCCAGCATCTACACAGATAGAAAATGGATTTGTAGCAAGCCAAACAGTTATGTCTACAGTTGCCAAATTAGAAACTCTTTACAGAATTTCCCTATGGATGCATCATAACTTGTTGTATGTAGCTGCCGTGTATAACAGCTGGAGACACCTGGATATGCAGGCAGGAGACTGCTGTAGGGGGGGTCCCTCCTCAAGAACCTCTATGAGGGCAGTGCAGAGACCCCACCGGGGCGCTACCTGGTGGAGCGGTGAAAAGAGAGCCACCATCCTGTGGCACAGTTTAGTACTTTGTTGATATAAAGAAACTTATTTTTGTCATTTTGGTGCATAAGTACATCAAAGTATGACTACAGCTATCCTAAAAGCATGTACTGTTAGGTGACATTGGGACATCTGGACACTCTGCTGTTGTAGGCGTTTGTCCTTGCAGGCATTACTACACTTCCTTAGCTGTAAACAGCTTATGACCATGGGTCATTTTCTTTGTCCAATCCACTGTTGATAGGCATCTGCATTGATTCCATGTCTTGGCTATTGTGAATAGTACAGCAATAGACTTACATGGTTCAGCTTTTACGGTAACAAAGTTGTGAATTGGGCGGACCCTTAGGTCATATAACCTGAGCATGGCCAGGTGAACCAAGTGTGCAACCACAGGGGAAACGCAGTTGTTCAGTCTGAGGTACAGAGGCTGAATTAAGAAGTGGGCCCATGGTGGCAGGATCCAGGATCCAGCTGGATGGAACTTGGGTCTCACTCCATGGCAGGATCCAGTCAGAGCATGCTTCCCAGCATCACCTCATTACGAGATCCAGTCAGATGGTATCTCGTTACCCTATGCTTATAAAACCTGACCCAACTCCCAGCTTGAGGAAGGACTGCTTTGGGAGCTTTGCCCAGTATTCTTTTTACTTTCTGCAAGTGATGAACTCTTGCTAAATCCTCCCTGACTGTGGTCATGGGGTTGACACTTGACAGCTGACTAACCCACCTGTTGTGTGGGTAACATTTGGAACATATTTATTTTCTTTGACTCTCGGCATTGGTGTCTGTGCCCCAGATAACACAGCTTCCTTTCCAGTCTTCACAGACAGGTCTCATACAGGAGAACACCTTTACCAACCAGTCCAGACAGAGGTTGTGTGTGCCACTTACACTTCCATGGTAGTTGAAGTCAAAATGTTTGTTCTTAACGGTCGTCAGGCATCTAGAGTATGCCAGATCCTTTCAGTGCGGGGAGGGGAGGATGGGGAGGGATAACACCTGGAGAAACGCCTGATGCAGGAGATGAGGCGGGGGGAGCAGGAGGATGGAGACAGCAAACCATCATGGCATGTGTGTACTTACACAACAATCATGCAGGATGCAGGATGTGCATATGTATCCTAGAGCCCAAAGTACAATAATAAAAAAAGATAGATGGAAGAAAAAAACCAAGAAATATCTTACCGTCTAGAGATGAGAGGTGTTCAAAATGGCTAGTTAGGATGTCACTGATAGGACTGTATTTCTTTTGGAGGCTCTAGGGAAGAAGCTGTTTCCTTGCTTTCTTTCAGCTTCTAGAGGCCACCTCCATTCCTTAGCTTGTGGTCCCTTGCTACGTCTTTAAAGCCAGCAGCATGGCATCTTCAAATCTCTGACAGTGACATTCCCGTCTTCCCTGAATAAAGACCCATGTGATTAGATTAGGCCCACATGGATTATCCAAGACAATCCCTCTGTCTTCAGACCCCTAACCATATCTGTAAAATGCCTTTTGCCATGTAAAATCACATCTTTACCTGAAGGTTTTGGGAATTGGGCTATTAATGCCTTTAGGAGGTCATTCTTCTGCTTTCCACAGACATTTAAACAACTATCAGACAAAAGTCATATTTGAATTGGGCTTGTGTTGCCCCAAAGCTTGTGTTGTTTTACACCATAATACATTGCCTTTTATATCCCTCACTTATTCAATATCATTACCATCCATCATGCTGTCACAAACAGCACCCTTGGCTCACTGCAACCTCCACCTCCCGGGTTCAAGCAATTCTCCCTGCCTCAGCCTCCCAAGTAGCTGGGATTACAGGCACCCACCACCATACCTGACTAATTTTTGTATTTTTAAATAGAGATGGGGTTTTGCCATGTTGGCCAGGGTGGTCTTGAACTCCTGACCTCAGGTGATCCACCCACCTTGGCCTCCCAAAGTGTTGGGATTACAGGCATAAGCCACCACACCTGGCCGATATCTTGTTTCTTACCTTCAAATGTCTTCAGGTTGAGCTATCTTGTCTTCTGTACTCAAGGGTTAGTACCTAAGGCACTTCACCCAAAGAACTCGATTCACATCTGATTAAGATGATGAAATCTTAGACTTATCCTTAATAAGACGAGACTTTTGAGGAGGTGGCTAAGTGCATTTTGTATATCGGAGAGAGATGAAATTTGTGGCCAAATGGCAGCTCCTGACAATTTGTGTTTCCAAAGGTGGCCACAATCATATCGCCAACTACATGCTCTTTTGTAATGTGATCTTGCTACTCCTCCCTCAAGAGGGGAAGTGTGTCTCACTTTTCTTGAATCCTAGCTGACCTTAAGATGCACTTGACCAGTCAAATGTCATGGAAGTAATACATGACTTCTGTGGCCAGTTCAAAGAAACCTTGCAGCTTCTTCCTACAGTTTTTCAAGCTCTTGTTCGTGGGAACTCTGAAATGCCATGTAAAGAGAGAGAGAGAGAGAGAGAGAAGAGAGAGAGAACGAACAAGCAGTCTGAGAATCCAGTGGGGTCTCCACATGACTCCAACCCCAGCTGCCATCTGGCTGCAATTTTATGAGAGCATCTTGGCAAGACTCTGAGAAATACCATCCAGCTAAGCCGTGTCAACCCACGAAACTGTGAAACACACAAAACTGTTGTTTTAAGCAATTAGATTTTGGGGTGGTTTGTTATATATACAGTGATAGATAAATGAAACTAATTTATTGTAATATGTGTCTCAATTTTAAGGATATTAAAATGTAAACATAGTACAATTTAGAATTGATGAAATCTAAAAAAAAGAAACACAAATTATATGAATAGGTAATCTGTAGAAAAATAAACCCCAATGGCTAGTGTGAAGAGATGCTTTACTCCTCTAGTAATCAGAGAAGGGAAAGTTTAAACAAGCAAGAAATAAGAATTTCTACTCAAAAAAAGTACAAACGGGCTTAGCATAGTGGCTCATACCTGTAATCCCAGCACTTTGGGAGGCTGAGGCGGGTGGATCACTTGAGGTCAGGAGTGACCATCCTGACCAACATGTGAAACACTGTCTCTACTAAAAATGCAAAAATTAGCCAGATGTGGTGGTGGGCACCTATAGTCGCAGCTGCTTGGGAGGCTGAGGTAAATGCCCATCCGTGGAAGACTGGATAAAGAAAATGTGGTACATATACACCATGGAACTATGCAGCCATAAAAAAGTACACTATCATGTCCTCTGCAGGAACATAGATGGAGCTAGAAGCTATTACTCTTAGCAAAATAATGCAGGAACAGAAAACCAAATGCCGCACGTTCTCAGTCATAAGTGGGAGCTAAATGATGAGAACATAAGGCTACAAAGAGGAGAACACCACCCAGTGGGGCCTATCTGAGGGCGGGAGGAGGGAGAGCGGAAGACACAGGCCTACTGGAGGGTGGAGGGGGGTGGAGGAAGAAGATCAGACAAAGTAACTGTTGAGTACTAGGCTTAGAACCTGGGTAATGAAATAATCTGCACAACAATCCCTGTGGCATGAGTTTACCTATATAACAAACCTGCACATGTATCCTTCAAACCTAAAATAAAAGATTAAAAAACAAAATAAAAATAAACAGTAAAATTTGAGAAGCCTTCATTATTTAAAATCTGAATTCTGAAAATTAAACAGACAAATAGTTTGGGAATAATGATTTGGATGGTGTGAAGAACAGTGTAAAAAGAAAACAGTATGAGGAAGCTCAACTTGGACAATTTTAAAAGTTTTAAAAATTTGAATTTAGGCAAATTGTGAACAAAATTCTTTCTTGTATCTTAGAGGTGTAAGGGCTTTCAATTATTTTGTGGAAAGTAAATCAGTAATTAGGAGTATTAAAATATGTGGTTAACATTGTTTTTTGATGAAACAGTTGATGTAATTAGCTATATAGAGAAATTTTTTCTAATTGACTCAGTTACTTTCAATAAAATGTGGCATCTTCACAAAGTAAATAATTAAATATTCCTCATTTTACTATATAGAGATTTTTACACAGGCTCTTCCTTTTATGAAGAAAATTCAAGTTGAAATATTAGAAAAGAAAAAAATAAATATTTTAAAACCTTCCGTTATTGCTGTGAACGTCATACATATAGCAGTATTAGAAGAAAATTATTCAACAAGAATTGAGGGGGAGCAATCCACACATTGGGGTCCAGTCTCCATATCGAAATGTCTCTAGACTAGTAGTGGGAAAAACCAATATTCAAAACTGGCAGTAATATTTCATGCTTAATTAAAATAATTAATTATTAGAGTACTGATTAATAACGTATATTATTTCAACCTTCTCAAAATGGTTTCAATTTTCAAAATCGAAAGATGAAAAATCAAAAATGGACATTTTATTTTTCCAGCTTAGCAGGAGAGAAAACACAAAAAGAGAAAATATTAGGCCTGAAGCAAATCCTAGTGGTTATTAAGTTTGGCTCAGGGGTGTGGTGAAAATTGGTAAAATGTTCGCCTTAGTTTAGCTTAATTACAAAAATGTTCATGGGTTCTCTTTTCAGTGGTTTAACCTCTACATTATTTGACTTAGAATTGAAAATAACCTTGGTTCCTTAGTCCCCATTTTATTCTTGAAGGGAATCCAACTTCATGCATAAAGCACTCATGGCCCAGCACAGAAAAAAAAAAAAAAAAAAAAATCAGCACCTTTCTTCCTTCCCATTTCCCATAATCACTCTGTTCTTCTGGGCAATATTAACATAATCAATGTACATTTTATTAGGGGTGGAGATGAATAGAAGTAAGCTTAGATTTTTAAAAGATTTTTATTTTACTGTTAGAAGAAACAAACTAAAGTGAAAAAATAGTGTCCTTTAGCAGAGTGACTGATACAGAGTAGAAAACAAAATGTATCTGTGGAGTGTTGAATTTTAAAATGCCAAAGAGTCACAAGAAGAGTGTTTTCCTGTGTCGTCCTTACTGTGAAGAGGTGATAGAAATGATTTCCCCATTGGTGAACTGTCACTGAGGGAAGGGTAAGGATGTGTTAGGAAAGCAAGGAGAGATGAACCTGAGGATACTCACTGTCTCCTGACTCCACAGGCAGAGTGTGGGTTCCAGATCTGACTATGCCTCCTTTAGCCATGACCTGAAATGAAAAACAGTAAAGAACTTTTCTTGAGCTGGACACGGATCTCGGCATCCTATCCCCACATGACTCACTTTCTTTTTTTTTTTTTTTTTAATGTCAAAGTAGATTTTTATTACAGAATAATTTTTTCTATTAATTAAATGCTTTAAATAAAGCAACATAATACCATAAGCTGATAATGACCTGGCAGCATGTAAATACATAAGGCCGGAGAGGCATGTTTATTCTTGATAAATATAATAAAGGGCAATTTAAACTTTGGCATTGGTTTACATGAGTCAATTCAAGGTCAGTGGCTGGAGAACTGTATTAAGAGAAACCAGAGGTCAAAATACTCTTCAGGAAGGAGCCCTCTAACAATGTACATTTGAAGATCAGGGGGCTAAAAATCCACTCTGATTTCAAACACCATTAAGCCAAGGATGTACAACATCCATCAACATCTGTTTCAAAAACAGCATGTTTCTAAGATGATACACCTCTTTACAAAGTAAACATTACAGTGTTAATAACTACAGAGACACCATTGGGATGAGCTCCAGATCCGCCGCTGACTTCCATGGAGCCCCCGTGGGCCATGGCTTAAGGCATCCATCTTAGTCCTGGGGCTTTAAGAACATGTTCTTTGCTTTAATCGGTTGTTATGTCTCCATTTTCACCTTCTTCATAATTGGCATGGTCTGTCTTTCTGGCAAACTTTTTCCCAACTGTCCCCACCAAGGTCTCATATCTTCTAGCCATCGCTTCATCTGACACATCGAGCTCCACTGCTGCATCTTCCACTTCTGCATTGAGCTTAGCATTCATACGAAGCATCAATTTCTCAACCTCAGGATGAAATCCTCGGAGTGACGTTCTTCCATGGAGAAAACCTTCTCGTAATAAGAAACTCTGCTCTTCTGTTAGGAAACTCTCTTTCTCTTTAAGCTCTGGCAGACCCACGTACCGGCGCTCTTCACCAACGATTTTCTTTTCTTCCCCTGCCAGTGGTCTCCTGGTTTCTGAGTCCAGTCCCCTTTGCATAAACCTCCTGCGTAGCCGATTCTTGGACACCTTTGTCTTGCGCTCGGCTGCCACGTGGCTCCGCCCAGCGCCGCACTCGCCGCGAGCCCCACCGCACGCGCCCACTGCCCGGGCCTGTTGGGAGGATGGGCCGGGCGGGTGGTTGGGGGAGAACCGGGCCCAGCCCCACGTGGCTCACAGGCAGTGCTCTGTAAAGAGTTGTTATAATTTAGCTGCACGTGAGCATTTTAGTCTTTGGCATTTTACTGTTTGGGAGGTAGATTCATACAAAGTATATTCCGTAAAAAAAAAAAAAAAAAAAAAAAAAAAGGCTTTCAGCTGTCAAGTCTCTGCTGGAGAGAATCAACCTCATGGAAACTCACGAAATGGAGGGCGCGCAGAGAACGCAGCATGGCTGTGTGCACGTACTTTCTTCGGACATTCCTGAGCCTACTGATGACTTTTGCCCACTGACGAGCTGCAGTTGTATTCCAAGGCTTCATTCTTACCAGGTAATGGAAACTGATCTCCGACAGCTCTCCCACGGCCTGTCCCTTCAGCACATAGTGTGCCCTGATGGTCTGTGTGTGGCCGCAGGGCACAGTGCCAGCCACAGGCTCCAGGTCCACGTAACTCCCACTGAGGGAGAAAACGTGACTTACAGCGTGCTGCGCAGGCTCGTGGACTTCTGCTACCCACGAATAGGGCAAACAGAAGCTGGAAACCTGAGCAGACACGAAAACAAAGTGGGAAGATTGCCTTGGGATTCTTCGCCTTAGCTTCTCACCGAAATGAATAGTCAAAACTGTGTCTTCCACCCTAAAATACACTACGGCTCTCCCTCATACGGGTTGACAGTGAAATAAATGAATTTTCAGCCTCCCAACATTCAAATAAAAGGAAATCATCCACAAATTTCTCTCTTTTGCCCTGATTCTGCTAACTCATTACTACTTTGACATTTTCCTTCTGCCCCTCAGAACTGGAAGAAAAATGACGTCCCAGTGAGAATGATAAATAACTCCAACAAGTGGAAATGGGATTTTTCAGGTATTAGAATTACCTCATAAACTGGCTTAATTAAAACTGGGTTTTATATTAATATAACATTCTATTACCTTAAGGGCTTCAAAATTGTTTATAGTACTCCTTAGTAAATTAGCATTTATGCCTCTTATCATTACTGTGACTTCCAACCTTTAAGACCTACGTGGTTTCTGAAACTTTGAGCCTCGCATATACTGTTTACCACATGATTCTACCCATTTCCCTTGCGGTAACTGCTCCTTCGCTTTTCTCCAGAGTGCACTCATTTTTTCCTAAATTTATGAGGCATATGTTATGGGCTCCTCTATTCGCTCTCATAATAAAGTTCTTATTAAAAAAAAAAAAAAACCTTTTGCATGTAAGCACATCATACTAATAATTCACAGATCTGTTAACTCTATGAAAATAGGAACATTTAAAGTGTAGGGACACTATTTATTCACCTTTTAAATCCTAGGGAACGCAAGCATCTATCACATAGAAAACATTAAACGTCATCGCATATTTTTATTTATTTATTTATTTTTATTGCATTTTAGGTTTTGGGGTACATGTGAAGAACATGCAAGATTGTTGCATAGCTACACACATGGCAGTGTGGTTTTCTGCCTTCCATCCCCTCGCCTGTATCTGTCATTTCTCCCCATGCTATCTCTTCCCACCTCCCCACCCCCCCGTCCCTCCCCTTTTTCCCCCCAACGGACCCCAGTGTGTAGTGCTTCCCTCCCTGTGTCCATGTGTTCTCATTGTTCAACACCCGCCTATGAGTGAGAACATGCGGTATTTGATTTTCTGCTCTTGTGTCAGTTTGCTGAGAATGATGGTTTCCAGGTTCATCCATGTCCCTACAAAGGACGTGAACTCATCGTTTTTGATGGCTGCGTAATATTCCATGGTGTATATGTACCACATTTTCCCTATCCAGTCTATCATCGTTGGGCATTTGGGTTGGTTCCAGGTCTTTGCTATTGTAAACAGTGCTGCAATGAACATTCGTGTGCATGTGTCCTTGTAGTAGAATGATTTATAATCCTTTGGATATATACCGAGTAAAACATCATTACATATTTTTAAACTGAATTAACAAGTAAACACTAAGAAACAGAAATAATTTATGTTATTTATCTACATGAAATCCATAAATTGTGGTCTTTTATCATTTCTTTGTCTGAGATAACCAGCATGAAAACTTTTTAGCTATAGAAATGTTTCGATCATCATCATTAGACGATGTGTATTGTATGTGTGTGTGTGTGTGTGTGTGTGTGATCACTTTACAAAATTTCTAAGTACACGTGGAAAAAATAACATAAAACAAATTACATGAATTACTGAAGCAGCTGATATTGTTCAAGACCCAAATCAAGTAAGATTTTTTTCATAATATATGAAATGTTACAGATAATGATAGTGAAATGATCAGGCAATTCTGTAGTGCCTTTTCTTTTTGAGATAGAGTCTTGCTCTGTTGCCAGGCACCAGGCTGGAGTGCAGTGGCGTGATCTCGGCTCACTGCAACCTCCACCTCCCGGGTTCAAGCAATTCTCCTGCCTCAGCCTCCCAAGTAGCTGGGACTATGGGCATGCGCCACCATGCCTGGCTAATTTTTATATTCTTTTAGTAGAGACGGGGTTTCACCATGTTGGCCAGGATGGTCTTGATCTCTCGACCTTGTGATCCGCCTGCCTCAGCCTCCCCTGTAGTGTCTTTTCTAATGCCTTTATTATTTTTCATGAAATTCTATTATCGGCAAATTTATAACCTCAAAGCTAGATATGTTCTTATTTCTTACTCTTAACTGCAATCTGTGTCTTTCTTCACTTCTGAATATGTCACTGTTCATAATATTTCCTTTTGACCTCAGAGGTTTGTCTTTCCATACTTACTGTGACAAAAAGAGTACTAGCCAAGATATTAGTAGTCTCGATTGAAAACCGTACAAGACCCTGTTCATTGGTGGTTGTGTTAAAGTGATAGTTGGCTTTATTCGCAGAGATGAAGATGAGTTTATTGGGGATGGGCGCACCTTTCCCATCCACCAGAAGCACCTAAAGAAGAAAAGTACTTGATAGTTGATGTGGATAACACCCAGAGAGGACTGAAGTCATATGGACAAATGCTTTTGCTGCTGTAACTAAAACAACAACCTCCTCCCCACCCAGAAACCCCCAGCAAACCTGCATATTTACTACAGAATGTTTCCGCCTATTTGGATCCTCATTCCTACATAGCTTATCTATGACACTTTGGAGCATTTCCGTTAGAGTCAGGGAGGCTTTTAATAACTACAACATGCCGCTTAATATGCACCTGGCATTAGAAAAACGACATGAATTTAAACCGGCTGCTTTCCCTTTTCACATAGATGGAGGCTGGAATGCTTGGCTGCGTACTGAACTCTACTCTGGCAGCTAAAAAAGTCACGTAACTTCTCTGTGCTTCAGTTTTCCACCTTCACTAAAAGGGGGATAATAGTATTGCCTCCTTCATATGGCAGTAGTGAAGATTAAATAATTATTTTAAAATACATTAGAGGAGGAGTAGGGTGACTATAGTTTTCAATCATCTGTTGTGATTTAAAAATAGCCAGAAGAGAATCATTTGAATTTTTAACAGAAAAAGGACAAATATTTAAGGAGATGAATATCTCAATTATACTGATTGGTTCTTGACAAATTATTTGAATGTATTAAATAATCACATGTACTCCCCCAAACTGATAACTGTGATGTATCAATTTAAAAAAATTTTAAAATAATAAAAATACATTAGAAGATATTTGGTATATGATAATTATTCCATAAACATTAGTTAATAACATTATTATTATCTCCTACAACAAATCACCTAAAAAACCCACATGAGAAAGCTTTTTGCCCTGCCCTGCCCTGCCCTTCTCTCCCCTCCCCTCCCCTCCCCTCCCCTTCCCTTCCCTGTCCTGTCCTGCCCTCCCCTCCCCTCCCTTCCCCTCCCCTCCCCTTCTCTTCCCTTCCCTTCTTCCCTGTTTTCCTTCTCTGCCTTTTCCCGTTCCCTTTCCTTTTCTTCTTTTCTTTTCTTCCGTAACAGGACTTTCTCTGTTGCCCAGGCTGTAGTGCAGTGGTACCATCATAGCTCACAGCAGCATCAAAGTTCTGAGCTCAAGGGATCCTCCAGCCTCAGCTTCCCAAATAGCTGGTACTACAATGCATGCCAGCAGCCTGCTGCTATTTTTTTTTTTTTTTGTAGAGGCAAAGTCTCACTATGTTGCCAGGGCTGAGCTAGAACTCTGGCCTCAGGCGATCCTCCCCACCCCACCCTCAACCCTGGCCTCCCAAAGTGCTGGGATTATAAGCATGAGCCACTACGTCTGGTCGAATGTCTTATTTACTAATTATAAAACTGGTCAAATTATGTATATGAATAAAATTAATATTTTATTTGTTTTGTTATTGTTAAAATATATACCTTAAACATATAAACAATACAATAATAATAACCATGAAAGGCACACTATTTTAATACCTATGCCTAAAATTAAAGACTTATTTACTTATATCTAAAGAGAGTAACAGATGGAAAAAGGACACAGCCAGCCATAAATGTTATAAACTCTGAAACCTCTGATGCTGGCTGAGTCATGACAGAAATATCATTTATTCTAAACTAGATGAAAGAAGAAATTTGATATAATAACTAAGTCACATTACATTAAGTATCTTTATTAGCTACATATTAAAACAGATCTCCGATTCTCATAGTAGTTTAGTGTGTGTCTGTACATTTCATCAGTGATATTTAGAAAGGAAAGTATTTCTCCTTGGTTTCATGGTTTTGGTCATATGAATTAACTGGTAATACCAACCAAATGTGGGCTACAACACTGTGCCCTGGGCTTAGGTGCATCTGGACAGTTTGCTTATCTGCGAATTAAAATCTATCCCACCTGTCCAGAAAAGGGGACTCCTCGTCTAAAGTGTGAATCCACTTTCACGAATGTGAGTTTGGATGCAACGTTTGTGATTTCACTTATCCCATTTGCAGCGACTACCACATCTAAAAAATATAGTCAGTACTTTTAGAAGTTACTTTAGTTCTAAAATTTCTTTCCTACAAATGACCCTTATTTTGTTACGGGAAGTCAATGAATGTTTATTGTTTTCTTTCCCACGTTCATTCCGTACTCACACCTGTTCCCTCTTCTCTGATCCTGGCTTCCACTCTGAGCTTCATTTCAAAGCCCGTATTTTTTTTTTTATTGCATTTTAGGTTTTGGGGTACATGTGAAGAATATGCAAGATTGTTGCATAGGTACACACATGGCAGTGTGGTTTGCTGCCTTCCTTCCCCTCACCTGTATCTGTCATTTCTCCCCATGCTATCTCTTCCCACCTCCCCACCCCCCTGTCCCTCCCCCATTTCCCCCCAATGGACCCCAGTGTGTAGTGCTCCCCTCCCTGTGTCCATGTGTTCTCATTGTTCAACACCCGCCTATGAGTGAGAATATACGGTGTTTGATTTTATGCTCTTGCGTCAGTTTGCTGAGAATGATGGTTTCCAGGTTCATCCATGTCCCTACAAAGGACGTGAACTCATCGTTTTTGATGGCTGCGTAATATTCCATGGTGTATATGTACCACATTTTCCCTATCCAGTCTATCATCATTGGGCATTTGGGTTGGTTCCAGGTCTTTGCTATTGTAAACAGTGCTGCAATGAACATTCGTGTGCACGTGTCCTTGTAGTAGAATGATTTATAATCCTTTGGATTATAAATCCCAGTAATGGGATTGCTGGGTCAAATGGGATTTCTATTTTTAGGTCCTTGAGGAATCGACACACTGTCTTCCACAATGGTTGAATTAATTTACATTCCAAAGCCCGTATTTTTAATCTGGAGCATGCTTGCTTGTACTTGTTGGGTGATGCAGCCATTGCTGTTGAGCTGAGAAAAATACCAAAACCAATAAATATCATACCGATTAAGACCAATAGTCACTAAATCTACTATTCTCTCTATAATGACAAGAAAACTTTTGTGTGTGTGGTAAGCATGTTAATTGACCTTCAATAACTCAATACTCAGATCTGCTTTGTAACCTCCACAGTTAGTCGTCCAAAGGAGAATCTTGTTGACTCAGAACAGAAATTCCTTTTTTGGTTGTGGATATTTTGGGATGAGCTTGTCCTGATACCCTCTTTCTAGGTCATAAAATGGAGTCATGGAGTCTCTCACTGTTTGTAGAAAGTGACAGCATTGAGAGAGAATACCACGTACTAACCTGCTGACTGAATTCCTCACAGATCTCCTTGACAGCACAGTAAGAAACAGGAAAATGTTTTCTACACAGGCTCACAGTTGCAAGTCCTGGGACAGGCTTCCCATAGGTGTATCTGGCATATGAGAAATAAATCAGGAATTGAGAACAGCCATTTGCATTTTCCACTACCAGTCAGTTCCCTACACATCTATCATCTGGGCACCCATCAAGTAGAAACCTGTCTGGAAAATGTCTCTCTCAAGAAATGTTATCCATTAAAACCTTTGAAACTTGACTGCACTGTACCACCACATTTTCTTTGGAATTAATTTTTTTCCCATTTGTCTAGGTGCAGTGACTCATGCCTACAACCCAATGCTTTGAGAAGCCAAGAAGAAGGATCGCTTGAGGCCAAAAGTTCCTGACTAGCATGGGTAACACAGCAGGACCCAGTCTCTACAACACTTTTTAAAAAATTAGCCGGTATGGTGACATGCACCTACAGTCCTAGCTACTTAGGAGGTTTAGGCAGGAAATTCACATGAGCCCAGGAGTGTGAGGCTACAGTGAGCCAAGATGACTCCACTGCGCTCCAGCGTGACGCAAATTCTAACTCTGACTTAATGTCTAACTTTGGACTCAACTACAAAGTTAAAGATTAGCTTCACCGGGCATGGTGGCTCGAGCCTGTAATCCCAGCACTTTGGGAGGCTGAGGTGGGTGGATCACAAGGTCAAGAGATCGAGACCATCCTGGTCAACATGGTGAAACCCCGTCTCTACTACTCTGTCACTCAAAAAAATGTTTTCTTCCTAAGAACACACATATCAAAAAATAAGCAGCAGGGTGTTATTACCAATTCAAAGAGCATATTTAAAAAAACCTCATTCTAAATGGAATATGAATTTTATCCTCCAGACATGCCTCAACAACTGTCAGAATTTAACCTTGAGAAAAATGAGGCAACCGCAGAGAGTCATGACCCTTTTAGGGAATCCGTGCTCAATTCTGAACTCTATTCAGGGGCCTTCGGGTGGGGCTTGTTTGCACATAGAGGCCACATAAAAGCCTGGTCAACTTGGCTGGTCTCAGGGATGAGGCTGAGGGCAGAGAGTTGGGCACAGCCGTGAGATTTATCCCTCACAATGGGGAAAGACAGACTTCTTCATTTATGTCACACGCTGCTGCTTCTCCTGCTTTCTGCCAATGACTCAGACTCTGCAGAACCGTCAGTCTCACTCGCTCTTTCTTCCAGAGTGCATTTCAGTCTCTTCCTATGTCTTTGCTTTGCCTTCCTTTGTAAATGCAACCTTTCCACTCATTAGGATACTTTCCAAACACAGGAAATTATTACACTTAATGCCTTGTTTATCTTTCATTTGTCCCCTACTCTTGAAATGTGTTCTTTTTACATTTGCCTAAGAATCATGGTTTTATCTTTTTAAAATTATGTTTTTATCTAAAATTTGTCAAAACAGAAAGTTACCGTGATTGGCCAGGTGCAGCGGCTGTAATCCCAGCACTTTGGGAGACCAAGATCGGTGGATCGCTTGAAGTCAAGAGTTCAAGACCAGCCTGGCCAACATGGTGAAATCCCATCTCTACTAAAACTACGGAGCTAGCCAAGGGCAGTAGTGCACACCTGTATTCCCAGTTATTCGGGGCACTGAGGCAGGAGAATCACTTGAAGCTGGAAGGTGGAAGTTGCAGTCAGCCGAGATTGCGACCATTGCACTCCAGCCTGGGCAACAAGAGTGAATGTCCGTCTCAAAAAAAAAAAAAAAAAAAAAAAAAAAAAGGATAAAAGAAAGTTACCACAGTTCATAATACTTATCTATGAGCCCAGTATGAATTATAAAATATTTTATAGGAAAGTGCTCTTTAACTTATACACTTTGATAAAGGCATTCCCTTTTATTTTTAATATTTTGGTTTTTTTATGCCTGCTACAAAAAGGCAATTTAATTTTGCATTAAGCTGCTCAGTAATCTGGAAAGAGTATTTTGGGACAAGTGTTATTCAAGTGTACTGATGATGAAAGTCTTTTGTTAATACATTAACAGACTTTGAGTAATCAGAGATCATTTACTGGACATGCCAAGTTTCATCCTGTCTAATTAAGTATACATTAAGTCTTGGCACAGATTTTCTTAGGCAAAACTTTGCTCAACAACAACTTGAATCCACATAGAACCCTCACCTTTAGTATCTTGAATATTCTTTGTTAATGCATTAATTCACATGCCTAAATTTTACAAGACGCCTGAGAATAAATGAAATGCATAAAGATATTTCTCACATTGTTGCTGTTTAAGTGACTTTTTATGTTTTAAAAATTCTTGGCCGAGCATGGTGGCTGAGGCCTGTAATGCCAGCACTTCGGGAGGCCAAGGCAGGCGGATCACGAGGTCAAGAGATCGAGACCTTTCTGGCCAACTTGGTGAAACCCCGTCTCTATTGAAAATACAAAAAATTACCTAAGTGTGATGGTGCATGCCTGTAGTCCCAGGACTCTGGAGGCTGAGGCAGGAGAATTGCTTGAAACCCGAAAACGGAAGTTGCAGTGAGCCAGGATCCTGCCACAGTACTCTAGCCTGGCGATGGAGCAGACTCAGTCTCAAAAAAAAAAAAAAAAAAAAGATTCTTAAGAAAGGTCTTCAGCAATGCTTCTACTTTGCATTAAATAATAATCAAACATCCCTTTGGGGGTATGTCAGACAGATTAATAAATCAACCCTTCACCCAGACATTCACGCATAGATTCGCTTTTTTATTACGAATCATCCTTTAGTTTTCCTTGTTGCCACAGAAATAAACAAGAAAGTGGTTCCTGGAGAACTTTAAGAACACAGAGATTTGTCTTTTGTGAGATAAGCTCTAAGCGTAACAGAGGGCTAGAAATGGAAAACTGAACCTCACATCTCAGATTTTCTTATTTATATATATTTTAAAATAGACATGAGTTCTCATTCTGTTGCCCTGGTTGGTCTCCAGCTCCTGGGCTTGAGCAATCCTCTTCCCTCGGCCTCTTGAGTAGCTGGGACTGTTACTGTGAGCCACTGCACTGGGCCAGGTTTTCATGTTTTTTGGCTTGTTTTAAATGACAGAAGACATTTTCATTGTGCAATTAAACTCTGTGGAAATACGTAAAACATGTGTTCTTCCTCCACTCAACCATTTGGATCTGCTTAAAAGACAATAAAAAATTTGCTAAGTAAACTTGGCCAACGAATGAAAAGATACTATTTTAATTGGAGGTTGTAATAGTTGTTTAGGACTGCCGTAAGAATACTGCAAAGTGGGCGGCTTACCACAACATAAATTCACTCTCTCTTGGTTCTGGAGGGTCGCAGTGCAAAGTCAAGATATTGGTAGGATCCTGATCCCACTGAGTGCTCTGAGAGAGAACCTGCTCCTTACCTTTCTCGTAGCTTCTGCTGCCGTCAGCAGTCCTTGGTGTTCCTGTGTTTGTCTCCGTCATCACACAGAGTTTTCCTTGTGTGTCTGTCTGCATCACCTTTCCTCTGTACACAAATCCTTTCTTCTGATAGGATACCAGTCTTACAGGGTGAAGGACCCACACTACTCCAGTATGACTTTATCTTAACTCACATCTCAATTACATCTGCACGGACGCCATTTCCAAGTAAAGTCACATTCACACGTACCAGGGGTTAGGACTTCAACATACATTTTTGGGGGACACAATTGAAAGTATAACAAAGATCATTTGTATTTACCTTTCTGATAATTGTTAACAGTTTCTTTTGCAAGATAGTAGCCCTGATTTCCCACTCAGAGCTCGCTGAATATGAAATGTACTTTTAAACAAGTTTTGCTCAAAGTCCCAATAAATAACCAAATGTTTTTCCTTCTCATTAGTTTGACTTTGGAAAAATATCAAAATCTTATTCCTTAAGGTGTCTGTGAAACATTTAAACAACTCAAACCAGGTTTGGGTCAAAATGATTTTTCTAGCTCATTTTTCCTACTAGCGTGGGCTGACACCTTAGTGTTATCCATTTCTCCTCTAACTTTCTACCTACAGAAGTCGGCTCACTCAGGCACTGACACGCTCAATCACTCCTTTGTTTTAATGAGTGCCCACAACTTCCCAGCACTGTGTTCGGTGAACAGGCTGCACAGATATGATTAAGATACCGGTCTGGCTTTCAAAGAGATATGAGTATGTGGATGAGAGTAAAAGAAATCATTTTCAAAGTGTAGAATTGTGTAAATGTGGAATAGAAATATGTCTCCTAAATCATTTCATTAAGCCTGAAGAAGACAGCTCAGCTCTGCACAAGTGGGCTGTGAACCTGGGATTCAGGAAAAACTTGCTTGCTTCTTCTTGCCATTGGCTGGAAGATGACTATCCATAAGGCAAATCGGAAATATTCTCTTGCTTAAAATGTTTCAATGACATTGATTGGCAAATGAGAAATACTGTTCTAGTTTTTCACTACCTTGTGAACAATCTTTTAATTTGTCTCATGTATACATTTTTTAATTTTTTCAAAGTATCCTACAATACATGTCCATGAAGCTAATCTTTTTTTTTTGAGACAGAATTTCACTCTTGTTACCCAGGCTGGAGTGCAATGGCGTGATCTCGGCTCACTGCAACCTCTGCCTCTTGGGTTCAGGCGATTCTCCTGCCTCAGCCTCCTGAGTAGCTGGGATTACAGGCGTGTGCCACCATGCCCAGCTGATTTTTTGTATTTTTAGTAGAGACGGGGTTTCACCATGTTGACTAGGATGGTCTCGATCTCTTGACCTTGTGATCCACCCGCCTCGGCCTCCCAAAGTGCTGGGATTACGGGCTTGAGCCACTGCACCCGGCGAAGCTAATCTTTAACTTTGTAGTTGAGTCCAAAGTTAGACATTAAGTCAGAGTTAGAATTTGCGTCAGGTGAATTGAGTAAATATAAAATGAATCTGAATAGGGAAGATTAAATGCAAAAAACTTGACACTTGGGACAATTATAAATTCATTCATATATTCAATCAAATTCCAGACAAGACATAATTGACTATGGGGATAATGAACTTAAAAGATTCTAGAGTTTTAACTTGAACAAATAATGATCTTAGTAATTCTGTTAGTCCACTCTTGCATCGCTATAAAGAAATACCTGAGATTGGGTGATTTATCAAGAAAGGAAGTTTCATTGGCTCACAGTTCTGCAGGCTGTACAGGAAGCATGATGCTGGCCTCTGCTAGGATTCTTGAGAGGAGAAGCCTCAGGAAACTTACAATCATGGCAGAAGGCTAAAAGGGAGCCAGGCTTCTAACACGGCGAGAGCCTGATGAGCAAGGTGTGGGGGAGGTGCTACACACTTTTAGATAACCAGAACTTGCAGAACTCTGTCATGAGGACAACAGCAAGGGGATGGTGCTAAACCATTAACAAAGGATTCACCTCCATGATCTAATCACCTCCCACCAGACCCCACCTCCAATTCTGGGGATTACAATTCAACATGAGGTTTGGTAGGGACACAAATCAGTAATACAAGAAAAAGTGAAAACAGAGAAATGAAAAGACATCAGCCATAGCAGTTATTAAAACATTTTATTAAGCTACAGTAATTCAAATATTTTAATCCTTATGAAAGAATAGACCAGGTACTCAATGGACTAGAATAGACCATTCAGAAACTAGCCTAAGTATACATGATGTTTTTTTATGTGATAAAGGAGGCATGGTTTAATTAATTAATTAATTAATTTATTTATTTTTGAGACAGTCTCACTATGTTGCCATGTGCCAGGCTGCAGTGCAGTGGCGCGATGTTGGCTAACTGCAACTGTGGGGGACATTCCCTTGTAAGACCCCCAAAAGGTGTGGGTCTCACTATACGGTGAGCTTGATCCCAAACACAGTTTCCTGCTGGAGGCAGTAGAGCTATTGGAAAGAAGGAACTGAAAGATGACCGATCAGTTTCTGATATCAACCACGATATCGTTTGGGCTTAAACTATGCGGTGCTGCTAGACTAAGTGACTCCATACCAGCAACCAGTTTCTGCTCTTAACTTTTATGACTCTTTCTTTAAAAGTAGCTTTAACCTTTTCTTTACTTGCATGACTGCCTTGTACCCTAGACAATGGTTTAACGACTTAGCTTGTGACTTTCTGATATTGTTATCTGGACAGAGACCCCTTCTGGAAAAATAGATAAGGTACACCACCTGGTCACTTTTATGAGCTGCTATCATAAACCCCCGGCACAACCAAATGTACTTGTGACTTTCTGATTTTGTAACTTTCTGTTCCCTTTTATTGTTCTTCGCATACTGTCAGGATGAGGTCATTCACTTTGATCTTAAAATACATAATGAGACCCTGGACAAGAATAAGCTCGCTGTTTAGGCACTGCCTTCTCAGCCCTCCAGACCCCTGCTTCCTGTCTCCCTTTATTTCTATAAGCGCATGCTCTCTTCCAGGTTTTGGGACCCTCTTGCAGGTCGAGAGATCCCCGGCAGCTGAGCCATCCCAACTATCCCCAACATGCAACCTCCACCTGTCTGCTTCAAGCAATTCTCCTGACTCAGCCTCTCGAGTAGCTGGGACTACAGGCACACACCACCACACCCAGCTAATTTTTGTATTTTTAGTAGAGACGGGGTTTTACCATGTTGGCCAGGATGGTCTGGATCTCTTGACCTCGTGATCTGCCTGCCTCAGCCTCCCAAAGTGCTGGGATTACAGGCGTGAGCCACCACACCTGGCCCAGAGGCATGGTTTATTAGCAGGAAAAGATTGAATTGGTTAATCAACGTTAACAGGACCATTAGAAAGCTACATGGAAAAAAGTCCATTTAGATACTCACTTACTCACCACCCAATAAACAAGAAAATAATTTGAGATGCAATTAAATCCAAACATTGGAAGCAAGATTTTGCTTCCACACATGCAGGATTTCATCACCACAAAAACTCTTTAATGCTACCCACTTACAGTCACACCCACAAAAGAAATCATACGGATTGTGACCTTTTGAGGTTGGCTTTTCTTCCCCATGCAGCCTAACGCTTTTGAGACGCACTCAAGTCGTTGGTATGTCCGCCATTTGTCCCTCTTCGCTGTCCAGCAGAACTAGTTGTAAGGATGAGCCACAGACGGCCAAACCGTGCATCTATTCACGGACTTACTGTTGTTTCCAGCGTTTGGAAAAGCCATTTTCTTTTTCCTTTTTGTGGGTTAATTGACATTTTTTTGATTTCCACTTTAATTCATCTGTAGTGTTTTTGAGTGTACCTCTTTGTATAGCTTCTTTGCTATTTAATAAATGCTATGGAGAATAGATACATATTCAAGAAAGGGAATATGATATTGATAAAGAACAAAAGAAAAGAGAGTTATAAATGCCATGAATTTATTCAACATACAAATTTTATTTATTTCCAACCATCTTCCCTTCTTTCTCTTACTGCCCTCTCTCGGTAAGTCTGTTCTTCATTTCTGAAGTTCATCTGATGAGGTCCGTAAGTTCCTGTTTTCAAGCATTTCCTTGTTGAGATTCTAAATAGTAAGAGAAGAAGGAGAAATATTAGGGAAATTCTGTGACCTATTTAAGAATAATTCTTTATATTTCAGTTATAAATATTTGAACTTAGTAACTTTTAGTGACAGGGATGTTCGCCATTTTTTCATATTTAAAAATAGAGAAGCGAAGGTTTCGTGGCAAATTCTGTGTCAGAGATGAACACTGTCAATCAGCCTACAGGAAGGTCTCATAGATCACACCTTTCATGCTGTGCTATATGCATAATTACGGTGACCAATTTCTTGGCTTTAACTAGTGTACACTTAGAAATATCCTAGAAAGGCTATTGGTGATGAATTTATCACCACCAGATATAGAATGGAAACTACATATTAGATAATTTAGTTTTTATATGTGGCAAATTCTTGGATTAATCTTCCAACAAGTCACCCAAGATACCAGTAACTCTATTTAACTTGCATTTTTTTTCTGAGAAATTCTATAGTACACTTGATATAGTTCAATTTATATATGGTACATCAGGGGATTTTAGGATTTGGAAAGAAAGCATTCATCACAAGCAGCAGCCGTATGCAGAGAATTGAGATGCTTATTTATTTTGAAGTTGGGATTAGACTTTACTGTTTAACTGAAATGCTTACTTAGTTTCTTTCAATTGGAGTTAGACTGAATCATTTATACTTTACCAGCACTACAAGGGGCATTGTATTCTTCAAAGGTGAATTCATCTGAAACACAGAAATTATTGGACAGAAAGAGTGAAGACATTCAGGCATAAGCACCTAAGATGTGAATTGTAAATAAACTGTGTAAGCTAAGAAAGAAAGTAGAAAGCCTCACTGTAGAGCCAATAAAAATGACTTCTCTATTAAGCTGCTTGGGATTGGTGGGAGGAAACGAAAGAAAATCTGGCTTGGGAACAGAATTGAGAGGCCGGGCACACAGGTGGTGTGTCTGAGTGTGGTGACAGGACTCTGTAGATGCTGCCTTTTCACAGGTGCGGTTTTCTCATTGGAATTGCACCTTTCTCTCTGAACCTTTCCTTAATCGAAGAAGAAAAGTTTCAGCACTACCATCGTGCTACAATGCTGGTAATTTTCTAGCTCAAAGCCATGAGCAAATGAAAGTATTTCCTGATATATTACAAAGTTCTCCAAATGTTGTGAGCCGAATCGAAGCACAAGTCAAAAACAGATTAAATTTTAGGTCTCATGTCACACATCAGCACTGAGATGTTTGTTCAGTTATTGTACTCTTCTTATCTCTTTGGAATAATTCAGCCCAGGACAAACAACTTTATAGGGAAATTTAGATAGAATGGACCCTCTCATTGCCTTATGGTCAATGTATAAGAATGACTCTAAGACTTGTTTGCAGCGGACATGAGAGGTTAATACACAAGAACATGATTATCCAGTGCCCACAAACTCACTTATTTCCCCAGTGAAAGACTGTGAAGTTTTGCATTAGTTAAGGTAATCCTTTACTAGATTAGTAGTTTGTTTGTTTGTTTTTTTCATTTCAAAGCTCAGCATGTCTGAATCTCACTCACCTGTCTCATAATAATCATAGGCTTTTACCACAGCTGGTTTTAAATTCTTTACTTGGATATCTTGTTCCACCAAGAAGAAAAAATGCTGCTTTTGACTGGTTAGCTGGAGAGACAGGAAAACAATTGGAATCAAAGATTAACTTAGTATCTAATTACTGTCCTCTCTTCATAAGATATTATCGAACCCTGTAGTTATGCTATATATCTGTACCAAAACCTATGAAAAGAAAGCAGAATTTTGCGACCTGCATAGCATACTCAATGATAGAGTAAAAAAGGACAAAAGACACAATTTAGCAGACAGCCAAATGTAATAAATCAAGCCTGTTGACCAGGTGTCCCCAAACTACGGCCCGCAGGCCGCATACGGCCCCCTGAGGCCATTTATCTGGCCCCCCGCCGCACTTCAGGAAGGGGCACATCTTTCACTGGTGGTCAGTGAGAGGAGCACAGTATGTGGCGGCCCTCCAACGGTCTGAGGGACAGTGAACTGGCCCCCTGTGTAAAAAGTTTGGGGACGCCTGCTGTTGACAGTCCAAGCTTCATTTCTTGTTATAGCCACATTGTCCTCTCTCAGCTGTGTATGTGAACAGCACTATTTGGAATCTGTTACGGTTTGTTAGAACCTCCAGTTGTTATTCCAGATCTAGCAGAGTCACAGAAAGTCTTACCTTTTCAAAGTAGATCAGGACATGATTGGTGCTCACTTCAGTCCTCTGAATCTGGGGCTGCATCTGGAGCTGTTGATCAAGAGGATAAGCCAGAAATATGGAATGATAAAACTTTATCCTGGCAGCAGTTTTCAGGTATTTATGATCTAAACAGCTTCTCGGAGCATCCAAATGGATAATTTTGATTTCTTCAAGAATAATAATGATAATAACAATAGTAATACTTATTGAACTTTTATTCTCTATATATGCTATAATTATATATGCAGATACATATGTGATATATATATGCATGTATACACACATATCCTTTTCTCTTTGTATATATATCTGGAAAATAATTCAATACCATTCCACATAACTAGGTGTCCTGGGCCTGTTGGAACATTATTTATCGTGTTTCTGACTTATGCCCTATACTTGACACCATGTAACCAAGACACCCTATTAAAATGACAGAGATGCATACTAGAGAAGCAATCTTGAGGGAAAACACCTCTTGAAAAGTCCATCAATAAAGTCAAATTGACAACGATAAAGGCCAGCATTTACTATTTGCAAGGGATCCAGGGATTACCTGTTTAACTGATTGTTTTACAGGAATGAAGCCTGATACCATCTTCACATCAACAATGACCATGTTGGAGCTGGGTCGGTCCCCAGTATAACTATAAAATCAAAGCATAGGAATGAGGGATTCAAACAAAATTTTTTGGGATCCATTCAAGACAAACTCTCTCTTTACCTTTTATTTCTAACACTAAGTTACTACATCTGCTGTATCTGTTTCTGTTACGGTTGTTTGGAAAAACCATCATTTTAAGCTCACACTGGTCAGATATTGTAATATCCTATTCTTAAGGCGAAGGCTTTTCCAGAAAATTTTCTTGTTAATAAACACTGCAAGAATTCCATATTCATTACGTGTGGCTTTGGATAGTGGAGTTTCTCCACATAAGAAAATCAATTTCTCCATATTCTATTAGGTTGGTGCAAAAGGTCTGGTCATGATCTAGGAGTTACCTAATGTTGATGTGAATCTGGAACTTTCTGCGAGCATCCACTCCATCACAATTCGTGGGGAGAGTATTAACCTGCAGAGCGAAGGGTTCTTTCTCTTCTTTCTTGGGTAGGATGTTATATCTCAGGGATGTCTAAAACAAATGAAAAAATCCTTCATTTTTTGCACTTAAATTGTCTCATAATCTGTTCCAGATGATTCATACCTTCCCTTAGCACACATTTCTTTTGCTTGTTCTGAAATTCAAACATAACCCTTGAGACTTTCCCTCCCATTCGCAGCATATCCAAAATCCCAGAGTCTCACCTGAAGGTACACACACCCTGACCCTGACACGGTTGTGGTGTACTCCCCTGGAACCTTTGGCAGCTGGACCTTCTGCAGCAGCAGGCAGTTGGCATCATCCACGTGGAAGTCCTTAGAGAAGGTGTCTGAAGATTTGACAGTAACTAAAGCTGCTTTCTCACTGTTGGTGAAAGTTGCTGTTCCGTATTTGGAGAGGGCTTGAAGGGCCACCACTGTGTCCTGAAAAAATAATGGGTACAGAAATCACAGGAGAGGAAAGTAACAAACTCACACTGGATATAAACCACAACAACACTATTATTTTTCAGAATTATTTAGTCATAAACACAGTTGACTAACTCCATTTCAATTCAGTTCAATCTGGTTAGTAATGATAAACTATTCTAGCTACTTTGAAGGTAAATTTATACAAAGTTTCATCATTCAGCGAGTTTACAATATACATGTAGACTCAGATATTTGACACAAGCCCAATAAGACTCAGATATTTGACACAAGCCCAGGCTAGTTCAATAATTTATAAACTTATGTAACAATATTTGTTATAAAAGTTCAGAAAAGAGAGAAGAAAATATGGGTTAGGACAGTAAGAGAGACTGAAGGTGAGAAATAGGATTATCTCTGAATAATGAGCAGGGTTTATGTAGAGAGAAGAGAGGCATCAGGGTGGGGAATGCTCCATGGGAAGTCACGTAAACTGCAGGGAGCCAGTTCTGGAACAAGCAAAGGGATCTGCCTCATCAGGCTGGCGCACTCGTGTTTACTGGGGAGAGAAAATATTTTGGATAAAATACTAGATAATTTTAGACTTTGGGTGAAAAAGAAGATTTATTTTCTAAGGGAGGTAATCCCATGAAGACATTGCTTTGTCAAGACAAACCTACCTGTGTGGTTGGGGGTCGCTAGAGAGTCAGAGAGGAGAGAATATAAAGGGGACAGAGCAGTTATCCACTTATGAGAGTAAGACTGAAACCTGTCTGTCAATGGAGGGGTGGAGAAGGTGTGAATTAGAAATACGAACTATTCCATTATTCAACTCCTAGGAGATGGTTGTGCCTTCATATTTGTTAATATATTCATGTTTCCTTCTAGAGTCTCGCCACAGACCTGAGTGGAGGAGAAGCCCCCATGGGGGTTTTGCTGCTTGGTAATCCACTTCACAATACGTGATGCCACAGACAGGTCCTCTAAAGATGGGGCAGGCTGGACAGTAACATAGGCAAGGAGCACATAAGATGCCATCTCCACTTCCACAGAGGGAGCCCGGAATTGAGAATGGAGTGTCTCAGCTTCTCGAAGTTTCCCGGGATGTTGCCAGTGGATTGAATCCTCTTTGACATGGAAAAGGGTAGAATTTTAACTTAAAGAATGGTTTCAAAATCTAATCCATGAGTGAAGAGTATAATTACAGCTTACCTAATAAATTGACCTTTCATTTTAACAAAGTGAAAGCATTAAACAAAATGAAAGCATTAGTCACCATCAAATAAATCTTTGTCAAGAAAGTAAAGTTCCAGAGAATAACATTGAGCCTGTGTGTCTGTTACATGTATGTGATAGTAGAAGCTGGGACTGTATAGAGTCTATACTGTGTGGCTTACTAAAATGATCCATGCTATCTAAAGAATTCCAGTCTTAGATCAATGATAATTAGTCTCACTGTCACTAAATTAAGGTAGCACGATAGGCATGAACTCAGTAGAGGTATCCTTCCTTCTTCTGGTCACTGGGGATTGTTGGAAGTAAACTTTGCAGTAGCAGCTCTTACCTTCTTTCACAGCCTCTCTGTTTAATGATTCAAGCAGCTCTCTTCGCTTGACCTGGTTTCCTGCTAGGGCAAAGGCATAGGCCAATAATGCTTTGGTATAGACGAGACTTCCCTGGGCCTCTGAGGTGGATCTCCAGGCTGTTTCAAGGCAGAATAGGGCCTTACTGACGCTTGGGCTCTATGAAGAAGATGAAAGGCTATTGAAAAATAGCAGAACCAGGTGAATGAGCTTCCCCAGGCTAACTGTAGATTAAAAACCCTAATGTGCCTGTGTAACCTCACAGTTCTGACCAGAGAGGAGTTTCCTCTGCTGCTTCCAAAAGGATCTGGTCCATTACATTCCAGTGAAATATGCCAAAATTGAATTCCATAAAAATCACAATTATTTCCCTCAGAGATCCATCATATCATCATTTTGTTCTTTACATGTGTGAAGGTGGTACAGGGGATGTGTGTGATGTACCGTGGCAGGCAGTTTCATCTCCAGCAGAGCAATGGTGATGTAGGCAGAGAGTGTCACCTCGTCGTCCACCCCACCCTGTAGGGATCAGAGGCAGACAGACTCAAACACTTCAACAGTCATGAGGCAGCATCTGCTAAAATTTCCTTTCCCTTTGACATCTTCACTAGATGGTTTCGTGTCTTGTGCTAGAATGTTGATTTTCTCCTCTTCCTCCTCTACCCTAAAATTCTCACTTTTTTTTTTTTTTTTTGAAACAGAGTCTCACTCTGTTGCCAGGTGCCAGGCTGGAGTGCAGTGGCACAATCTTGGCTCACTGCAACCTCCACTTCCTGGGTTCAAGCAATTCTCCTGCCTCAGCCTCCCGAGTAGCTGAGACTATAGGCGCACGCCACCATGCCCAGCTAATTTTTGTATTTTCAGTAGAGACAGGTTTCACCATGTTGGCCAGGATGCTTTCAATCTCTTGACCTCGTGATCTGCCCGCCTCGGCCTCCCAAAGTGCTGGGATTACAGACTTAAGCCACCGCGCCCGGCCCTCACTTTTTATAATGTGTTCGGCTTTGGAGGTTTTTTGACCACTATTTTCATTTAATATAAAACGACTAAGGTACTGCTAGATTTCAGGAGATTTAGAGTCCACCATTCTTCCTGAAATCTATGTCACTAAGACTGGAGGACTCAATGCAGACATCATTTCCTTCCACATATCACCATCTTCAGGGACCAGAACAGAAACAGAGACGGCATCACCATAATGGCGTTGTTCAGCAGTGATCCTGAGCGCTGGAAACAGCCGTTTTCCTTTTGCCTCTCTGAGAGCCACTCGAAGGCGTCCCTGAGGTGTGAGTCATCCACAAAGACGTACGATCGGGCTTGGGCAAAGGACTTGAGCACAAATGCGGTGAGCCTGTCAGCAAAGCAGAGACGCAGACGTGAGGACCACCTCACTTCCACAGCTGACTTTGTGTACTGCCCCCAGACACTGCTCCTCACAATGAAGCAGAGACCATCACTGGGAGGAATTGATGGAGAAATAGTACAGAAGAGCTGAATATACTCTAGTCCAACCAACATCTCAATATCTTTATGACCTCTCAACCTTATTGGTTTCTCTGAGTTGATGCTTTTTAAATTTTTTTGTTATGAAACATTGGTTGGAGCTCCAAGCCTCCCCACCATCAAAACTGCATTTCCAGAATGACTTGTTCTGATTTTCCTGCTTCACAGTCTCCTCTGTCCTCTCCCTTCTCTCCGTCTTTAATGCAGAGTGTGGAAGCTTCTTCCTCTGTCATTTTCTAGAATGACATTTTCTGCCTTATATTTCCATTTAGAAGATCCTTATTTCACCACTTTCAGCTGTGTTATCCCAGCAGGTAAGCTTTCCGAGATGCCATGGTGAGATTACCCAACAGGAATGATACATACAGCACATGTGTTATTTAAAGACTAACAATTTTCCACAAAAACTCCAGATATTAGAGAGTAGCTATTCTAGAATCCTGGAATGTCATGGATCTAGAGAGAGCATAGGGAAAGAATAATCTTACCAAGTGTTTCCCTTGCTGCTACCATCACGTTCCCCAAAGGTGCTGTAGGAACCATCTATGTGCTTATAATTCAATTGCCTTTGGTACCCTGAAGAGGAAGCATTCACAGATTTATTAAAATGGCACAGACATTGGAGGATTGTTAAGCTTTTTTTCTCAGTGCTGTTAGGAATAACACGATAACTAATATTTAATTAAAATTTCTCCTAACCCCCAATCACAGGCTTGATAATACTATTGAATTTTCTACTTGTATATTGGGACACTTTATTGAAATTCACGACAATGACTATCAAATCTTTTTTTTTTTTTTTTGAGATGGAGTTTCGCTCTTGTTACCCAGGCTGGAGTGCAATGGCACGATCTTGGCTCACCGCAACCTCCGCCTCCTGGGTTCAGGCAATTCTCCTGCCTCAGCCTCCTGAGTAGCTGGGATTACAGGCACGCGCCACCACGCCCAGCTAATTTTTTTGTATTTTTAGTAGAGACGGGGTTTCACCATGTTGACCAGGATGGTCTTGATCTCTTGACCTCGTGATCCACCCGCCTCGGCTTCCCAAAGTGCTGGGATTACAGGCTTGAGCCACCGCGCCCGGCCGACTATCAAATCTTAATGAAAGAGATGTTGACTTTAGTTCACCATGAAATGTTTAAGAGATTAACTAAGGCTCTTCCTTTGGAGGTAATCTCTCACCGCTGATGAGGTAGTTGACGGCTTTGGTCTTGATCTCCTCTGTCAGCTGTCGTGTTGCATTCAGATAGTTCAGAACGTAAATGTTGGGAACAAAAAGGACCATATTCTGCTCTCCACAACCATAGGGCATCTGGAGAAGGTTCTGAAGGTTTTGTACCACAGAGCCTAGTATATCACCTGTGGAATAAAAGTGGTAAAGAAATCAGAGATGGTTGGTATTGGGCTAGGAAAACAGATTGCTAGCTGACTGAGAGGCCAAATGACCTATATAGGGAAGGACAGGAAGACTCTAAAAAGTAAAAAAGCAAGAAATATGGAGGAAAATAAAAGGTGAGAAAATAAGGTAGATGGTTCAAGGATGGAGAAAGCAGGGAAGAGACTGAATGGTAGGTGGTCTGTCTTTTCTCATGTGCCACATGCCTGGTAAAACTCAACCACAACCATTTTCAAATTGACTAGGAAGCATCACCACCTAGTAAATTGCTTGAAGATGAGGGCCTGAAGAGGTGACCCTTTCCTGTTACAGTATTTCAAGGCATAATATGTAGAACAGTATCTGTTCAACCCCCTTTCCAACTGTAACATAGTATAACCCCTAGCTTAGTACTTTCTCTCAATTCAGTGCCTACTGTCAGAGACCTCATTGATCATGGTTGGTGGGGCCCATGCACTAGAATTATAGAGCTAGACAGCTGCTTCCCTTGGGCTGAAAGACTCACCCAAAACTGAATATGTTGCCCTGGGAGATCCGTCGACCACATTTGAAGGAACATTCAGTGACACCTTTTCAGATACTCCAGTATCTAACGAAAGAAGACAAACACATGTAAAGGAGGGGAAAAGGAGAGAAATGTTCTATTTTTGTCATGAATCCTTTTTCTCTCCATCATCTAGATCCAACCTTTTATTTTCCTTGGTCATTATGTAACTTCTTCTTCTTTTTTTTTTTTTAGAGATGACGTCTCACTCCGTTGCCCAGGCTGGAGTGCAGTGGCACGATCTTGGCTCACTGCAACCTCCACCTTCCAGGTTCAGGCAATTCTCCTGCCTCAGCCTACTGAGTAGCTGGGATTACAGGCGTGTGCCACCATGAACAGCTAATTTTTGTATTTTTAGTGGAAACGAGTTTTCACCATGTTGGTCAGGCTGGTCTTGAACTCCTGACCTTGTGATCCACCCGCCTTGGCCTCCCAAAGTGCTGGGATTACAGGCATGAGCCACCATGCCTGGCCTTTTTTTTTTTTTTTTTTTTGAGACAAAGTCTCGCTCTGGCTGAAGTATAGTGCCATGATCTCGCTGCAACCTCTGCTTCCCGGGTTCAAATGATTCTTGTGCCTCAGTCACCGGAGTATCTGGGATTACAGGTATGTACTATAATGCCTGGCTAATTTTTGCATTTTTTGTAGACAGGGGGTTGGCCCAGCTGGTCTTGAACTTCTGGCCGAAAGCGATTTGCCCACCTCCATCTCCCAACGTGCTGGAATTACAGCTGTGAGCCATCACACCTGGCTCAGTTATCATATAACTTAATTGAAGCAATCCACGTTTCCCTTAAAGCCACGATTCATCTCTCAGTGAAGTTCATATTCATCATATACATTTGTGCTAACTTTCTATGGCTTTCCTTCTAGGCAGATACTTGTGGTATATGTATTTCCTTCTCTTCATGATTTATATTAATTCCTACTACTGTCAGTGCTTTTCGAGAATGATATTCCTTCCATTCATTTGTATTCAGTATATGCTGTGTACCAGGTTCTGTTTTAAGTACAATGATACTGAAACTCTCAAAACAAATTTCCTGGCCTTCTGGAGATTTCATTTTTAGGGGAGGGGTAAGATAAAGAAGCAAGAGTATATTTAGTATGCTAGATGTTGGTAAGTGTTTTAGAGAAATTAAAGCAGGGTAAACATTTCTACGGTGAGCTAGTAAAACAGGGCAGGTCAGGAAGTGCTGGATGTGGGGAGGCGCTCCCTGTGGAAAACCTCCTTGATAAAAATTCCTACATGAGCAGAGACTCTAAGTAAGTCAGGGAGCCCAGAGTTACCAAAACCTGCGAGAAGATACTTCCAGGAAACAGGAACAAAAGGTAAAAGGACTCCAGAGGATGAAGCATGCTGGTTGTATTCCAACAGGAAGAAGGAGGTCAGCGTGGCCGGCACGGGGTCAGCAAAGGCGAGATTAGGAAGGTGTGAAGTCGTGGGGTAGCAAGGGTTTCTAAGCGGCATTAAAAACTGAGTCTTCAACCTTGGGGGACATGGAAGATTTCTGAAAGGGTTAGAGAAGAGAAGGGACATCATCTGACGCATGTTTTAAAGGATCCCTCTTGCTGAAGGAGGATAGGAAGAGATGATCAGTAGACCAGTTAGAAAGCTCTTGAGAGCCTGCAAGTGAAAGGACTAGAGTAGCAGAGATGGAGAGGAGTGGGCAGATTCTGGATACAATGTGAAGGCGGAATCGACTGCATTTGTGCGTGGACTGGGTAGGGAGGATAAGGGGAAGAGCACAGTAAAGAAGAACTCCAAAGGTTTCTCCCCACCGAGAAGAATGGATTTTTCATCATCTGAGATGAAGGAAATTGAGGGAGGAGCTGGTTTGTGAGGACGAGCAGATACTCCATTTTAAACTTGCTAATTTTGACATCCCTATGAGACCTACGAGGCTGTGAGCGGAGGGGAGTGGGCAGGTGGATACACGGGTTTGAGTTCAGGAGAAAGGTGGGAATCATAGTTGTAAATTTTGGACATTAGTACATAGCTGTATTAAAGCCATTGACCAGATGGTTTTATCCAGGGCTCCTCATGCAGAGAAGAGAGATCTGCAGACTGGTCCCTAGCCACAAGATGATTGAAGATGTCACAGAGTTGAATGTTTAATGATCTCTTAAATAAAATTTTTAAAAGTGTTAGCTTTTCCCCTTCTCTTTCAATATAGTGGTAATTTTTATATTGTTATGTTAATAATATTAGTAACATATTAGTTTTCTATACAAGTTAGTAACCTGGAGTTCCTTTTAAAATAACTTAAGTTCCTTTTAAAATAACTTAAAAAAACATGAGTACATTTGAACTGTTAATTGAATAATAAATCATACTAATGTCACACAGATATTTCAATATTTTGAACACGGTTTAGGAAGACATTTGAGAAACAGAGATATATTAGAAAGAACAGTGTCCTGAGGTCAACAGCCTTAGTCCTTATCATTAGGCAAGAGCTTTTAAGCTTCTAAGCAAGTCTTTCATATTCTCTATGCTCATTTCTTTATTCTTAAAATTTGATAATAATACTTTATCGTAAAAAGAACTCTCTGTTTATTCCCCTAAGAAAATTCAGCCTCATTCCAAGTGATTTTCATCAGGACAACGGTTTTCATCCAATGTCCTTAGATTTGGAGGAGGGTAAGAGTTTTTTTCTCTCTCAGGGAAAAGCATGTCCCCAAAAGACATTCCGCAACTATATACTCGGGCAAGTTACTTAACATGAAAAATTTATCTATTTATTACACTTACCTGATGCGCAGAGCAGCGTGTTGAAAGTTTCCTCCTTGGCTATTCCTTCGGGCTTTATGTTGACAACAAAAACAGAAAAGTAAAGTGATACTGAATGCACAGGAGAAAAAGGAAACACTTGAAAGCAAAGGAGAAAATGTTGGTGAAAAATTGGATTGTAGATCTGTCCACGTTCTTGGGAATGAAATGTTCCTGTCGGATGCATATTAGATGATACCATATGCAATAATAAGGCCTCTGAGACTCACAGAGGGTAAACTCACGTACCTCAACTAGTAAGGGCTTGACTACAGTGTCCTTTGGTGCGTGTCTTGGGACGTCGGTCACCTGATTGTCACACATTTCCCGAAAATGCACGGCTTCTGCGGTAGCTGTGAAATTCACCTCTCCTGGGGAATAAAGTTCTTAAGGAGTTAAACGGTAATTCTATATTGAACAGTTTCTTCTTTTTAAGTTTCCTCAATGTATCCAGTGGTTGGCTTCCTCTTGATTAGTATTAAAGGAGGAGAAAAAGCAAGTATTGGGGTCACTGCAGAAAAGAAATCATCTCAGCACATGAAGTGGAATTTGCTAATAGCATTACTACTCACCCAGTGACTTTGGGGTCACAGTCCAGGACACGGTTTTCCGTCCGTTTCTACAGACACAGTGAGGTTCTTCATTCTTCTCTACTGGGACAGCCAGGAAGGCGGAAGAGACCTCCAGCTGCACAATGACCTGTCCCCCACACCCAACCACAAGTTTGTGAAGAGACACGGAACAGGGTGAACACTGGGGAAGACGCTGGGAGGGACAATGTCTATCAGTCCAAAGGCGCTGAGAAGCTGTGCAAACATGGTCAGCTCTACCAGCACCTTGTCGTTTAGGGTTTGAAATAAGAAAACTAAAAAACTGACAGGAATTAGGATAAGTGCTTAGGGTTTAGCCTTGTGCCAACGGAAGAAAGAGATGTTTTCTTTAGTCAGAGTGAAAAACGTGAAGCAATCAGATGGCGATAATGTGTGAATTTAGGAATACACAGATATAGGAGCCTGAATGAATATAACGTTAGCAACTTGGACCTGTCAGGTACCTTTGCTCTTAGTATCAGGTCTGTTCCAAAATTAGGAGATATCATATGCAGTTCTGATTTCCTGGGTTACCTAGGAGACCTGGTAATGGAAGGTGACCATCTTCTATTCTCATTTACTTCCAGAGAAGGGCCCTTACCCGAATGCAAAAGTCCAAGTAGTTAAACACAGTGGCTTTGAGTGTGAAGGCTTCTCCTCGCACCACAGAATATGGGAGGGTGAGCTCTAGGAAGAAAGGCTGGAAGACTTGAAGAGACACAGCAGGAGAGAGGCCGAGCCCTGTGGTTGCAGACAAGCAGAACGCGCTGGCCTTCCACTCCGTGATGGTGTCAGGGACCTGCAGCGCCAGCTCACTTCCACCTGATGAGCTAGTGAAGGAGCAGAGAGGAAGACTGTGAGCAAGCCTTTTTTTTTTTTTTTTTAACATAAACTGTGGCTGATCCTGGAACACGATAACTCAGTAACTAGTTTGGTAAACGCGAAACCTGATCTAAGCCTTGGTGCTCCTAGTGAGGTCTTTACGTGTTTCCCTTCCTCCCTCTTTCCTCCCTCCCTCACTTCCTTCCTTTCTTCTTTCTTACATTCTTGCCTTCCTTTTGTTCTCTCTTTCAATCTCCCTCCCTTCCCCTTCCCTTTCCTTTACTTAAGAGGGATGGTAACATCCTATTTCTACTATTTTAGTTGTCTGTAGACCAAATTAGGAAAAAAATGATCACTGTTTGTTATGAGATAAATGAACTGTACCCCTCAATATTTACCAGAGAAGAGCAGAGCAGAGCTAACAGAGCTAACAGGATCAGGAGTCAAGGACACCATCAGCCGCACACAAGGATTCAAGCCCTCTCCTACACTAAATTCCAGGCAACACGCAACTTACTCAACTACCACCAAATTCCAGATCCAGGTCTCAGGGAAGTACTTCCGGACGATCTCTTCCACTTGCCACCTCTGAGGTTCGTCATCGAACGTTTGGGACATAATTTCTGGTTCTAATCCGGGAAGACAACACACAGGCTCCAGTGTGAACCTCATTTCTATCATCGATTTCTTATAGCTGCCTTATTTCTCAGGTGCAACAAGGTCATATGCTTGGGGAATGTTTATTATTGGAACAAACTAACCTTCCAGCTTGTTATTTTGTTCAGTTTCCTATAGAAAGGCTAACCCTATTTTTTCTTCAAATAGAATCTAGAGCTAAATATATTGTTCTTTATAAATAAAAATAAATGAACTGTACACGTACCTCCTGAATCTAAAATAAAAGTTGATTAAAAAGAGCAAATGTAGCTCTGTCTAAGATGGTTATTCAACTGGTGAAGGGAAGAATAAAGAGTAATTGAATACACCAAATATGGTCACATCTCTTCCATTTGCAGTGAGACTAAAACAAGAGGAATGGATATTAGCTAATCAAGATGATTTCAGGAATGATTTCTTGTTTGTTTCAACATTGAATGAGTAGGAGACATAAACAACAAGCAAGAGGATAAGGTGAAGTATGTGGTTTAGACAATGGGATTCAAGAATGAAAAGACAATTGACTTTAGATGGGCTGGAAATGGCTTCACCAAAGCAGAGCCTAGGGTGATCACCGATGCATGGGGAGCAGAGGAGAATGGGAAGGCAGTCCCAGGAGAGGACCACACGGAAATATACACAAAGGTGGAAGGGAGATTCACGGGGGTAATAAAAATTTATTCTCTAGGATTTTTTTTCTGGTAAGGAAATATCTTTAATGACTCATTTTTTTCCAACTAGAACATTACTCCTTGCCTTCCCAGCCAATGAATCTGCTGTATTAAAATGTGTTTACTTTTTTTTTTTTTTTAACACTTTTTACTGCCATCCTCATTTGATATTAAAAAGTAAATTTAGTAGACATTCAAGCATGCAGAGAAAAATTTCTCTAGGCCTGATGACAGTAGAAAAGAATTTTCAAAGTTAGGCCCTTTTCAGCTTTTCCTCATTTCCAGGTATACTTGAAACACACTAAGAGACTATGCAGTAGTAGAGTATCTGCCAAAAGTTGAATTACTCTCTTTTGCTCAATATTACAAAAATCACTTCAACTTCCATCAGAAGATATGAGAGAGACCATTAATATCCACATGGGCCTTCCCATTTCTCAGCCTGCTTTGCATTTAAAGCAGGAACATGGGCAGAAGTGAGGAACACCATTCCTGGTCCTGGCTGTAAGAGCCACATGCAACCTCCTTCCCCATCGGTATGACCCTGAAAGCCACATTGGTGATGGCAGAGTCACCAGAGGAAAGCAACTGGTTCTCTGATTCACTGTTTGCCAGGGAGTTGTTCTGGAGAGTGTCTGAACTTACAAGTAGATTTCCTATGAGCAAAAATCAGATGTAGGAGTTTGTCTGTTACTGCAATTTAATCTAATTCTGACTAATTCAGGTATTGAATCCACCATAGACAAGGAAGATCTAAAATGCCAAGACTATTAAAGGCAAAAACAAAAAGGTAGTTGATCTTGATGTCAAAGAGAAAATAACAATAATTGCTTAAAATCCTATATTTGAGGAAAAAATATTATTTGAGGTTAACTTACCAAGAAATTGCTTCAATCTCAAGATGCAATACTTAGAAAAATAGCTTTTCATCTTAAACCAACCCAATAAAGCACCATTTTTCTTCCATTCTGTCAGACAGATAAATCGCACTCTTACCTCTTCTTGAGCCGTCTTGACGTGGACACAAATATGACTTATGGATTTTTGAGTTGGTGAAAATATCTAATCCTGTGGACTGAAAAAAAAAATTGTTAAGCATAGTGGCAATCCAATCTTGAGACTAAATAATTGCTTGAATTTGTACTGTACTTTCACTATGATTTTATATATAGTTCATAGGCACATCATGAAAATTACACATAATGAGGAGAGCTATTTATAAATTTGAGAATTACACATAAATGAGGAGAGCTATTTATAAAAAGTCATAGAGGTCAAGTTCATTGAGCTAGTGTGTGAATAGGATTGGGAATTCAAAATTTCCGATTCTTATTGCTAAATATTGTCTGGTATACTCTAATACTCCTTAATTACTTTTTTTGCTTCCATAAAACTGAGTATCTTAGACTTAGATGTTTCCTTCTCTTTTCTCTCCACGAAACAGGTGTCTGCGTCTGTGTATGCATACACAGAGCTCTCCTTATGGCTTTCTTACAAGAGAGCATTTTTGGCTTGTTTCTTGTTATTTTAAATTGAAGGGTTGCATATTGGAGGTCGTTCTTTACAGTCTTAGTAAACTCTGTTTTGTTTATGTTTTATCAGAAGATACGGCTTTTCCTAAATGTCTACATGCCACCCCTTCCTGTGGTCCTTTTCTCTTTTTACTCAGTTTCTTTTAATTGTCTCAGATGCCTGCATCTAAAACCCCCATTCAGATGCCCCCAGTTGTCTGGAGTCCACCTGTTTCCATCTTCCCTCTTCTTCAGTATTAGTCGCAGATAAATATTATTTGCTATTTTATCTCAGAGTATTTGGGAAACTGTGGGACTCCTGAGCATAGTTGTCGGTGGGGGTTGTGATACACAACAGAAAGAAATAAACCAGAAATAAATGTTCAATGATGAAACAGCTAGTTAATAAACTAAGAAGTGTTCTTTCCATCCTTCTACCACCCCATTTACATTTCTGGAAGGTCCAGAAGAGAGAGATTTAAGTTGCTTTCAGCTAAGCTGTAGACCTCTATCAGACGAATGATATCTCTTCCTGAAGGGATGATAAAAGTTCTTAGTGCTGCTTGATAGTGAGACTATTTAATTTCACAACCTGGATAATTCTCCTCAGTTATAGTTAATACTAAAGAATTACATTTTTAAGACATTCTAACATTTCTAATACAAGTTTTGTTAATCTTTTTTTAATAAAAGACAACTTTAAGTTTTCCTGGAATTTTACTGCCCTGTGAGGACTAAAGTTTTGCACCTTATGTATTCAATCCTGAATTCGTTCAACAAGTGTTTTTTGTGCAAATGCTGAAATGATCGTCACCAACACGGTGCTCACCTTCCCAAGGGTGTCAGACACATTATGGAAAATATTTTGTTTTGATTTTCTCACATATTGGAATCCCCGAGTCACTGAGAGGGCAATATGATGCTGGTAAGCAGCTTTGGGATCCATTTGGTTAAGGTTTGCAGCCTAAAAGTAAACCACTTGCTGTTTAAAGTGGTAGAGAAATTCATGTGTGAACATCTGTGTGTCCACAAAGTTCTCTGTCTCTGAGATTTCTTTATTTTTCTGTTGCTTATCGCTTTGATGGATGGAGGAAATTAAAAATCCTAGAGCTGAGAACCCATTGTTTCTCCACCTTAACAGAGGCGTAGAAATCCATTTTTGTTATGTTTTTAGGAAAAGGAATTACCGTGAAGATACTGTAAAGTTCATACCAATCCAGGACCCGCTCTGTTACATAAAGTGTTCTCTCAATGCCTTTTGCACTGGGACAATCTTCACCGTAGTCAACGCCAGGACTTCTAACTCTAAAAGTATGTGAAGAAGTCTTTTCTGGTAGCAAATTATAGACCTGCAACATTGAGAGAACAAAAATCTTTTTCTTCTGAACAAATTTTAAAATGTGATAATCAAACACTGCATGTTCTCACTCATAGGTGGGTGTTAACAATGAGAACACATGGACACAGGGAGGGGAGCACCACACCCTGCGGTCTGTTGGGGGGCTTAGGGGAGGGACAGCAGGGCGTGAGGAGGTTGGGGAGGGATACTATGGGAAGAAATGCCAGATAAAGGTGACAGGGGGATGGAGGCAGCAAACCGCATTGCCGCGCGTGTACCTATGTAACAATCCTGCATGATCTGCCTATGTACCCCAGAATCTAAAGTACAATTTAAAAAATTTAAAAAAAAAATAAAAAATGCCTGCTTAAGTTGAAAAAAAAAAAAAGTGACAATGTCCCAGAGGGGATTTAAAAGATCATGGTATTTATTTAACATCTCATGCTTACATGATGAAAAGCAACACAGAGACTCATGGAGTGATGTCAAAAGTCACGGATCCTAATTCTTTTTGTTGTGCAGAAGAAAGTAATATAGAGAGAGCTGCAATGAATCAGTCAGAATCTCAAAATTCATTTTGGTTGAGTAAAAATAAAACTGTATTTCCCAGAAAAAAATGCCTACTTTTAAAAGAACATAGAAAATGTGGACATCACAGAGACATGTAATCAAAGAATAAAAGTCACTCACAGCCCCCCACCTAAAACAATCCCTATAAATACTTGTTTCATTTCCTTTTTCCATTTCATATCTCCAAGGCTGTACCAAGTTTTCTTTTTAGACTACTATGTTAGGACCAAGTTTAACTTAAGAAAAATTGAGGTGCAGGGACAACGGAGAAATAATTCAATTCCATTTTGCTTTTGCCTGGAGCCTGGTGTAAGGCCACCTGCTCGGGTCTACAGTGTTCAGGCCATTGAACACACGTGCAGACCTTCTAATCTGGCTTCTGTCACCTGTCATCTGTGCTGCTGTAGTAACCTCTTAACTGTTCCTGTGCTTTCATTCTTGCTCACGTACTTTCAGCAGCAAACATGATCTTTTTAATAGATTTGTCTCAGCTGTCCACTCTCCTGCATCAATTTCCTCATTGATTCACTATTGCACTTACTATGAACTCCAAATTCCACACCAAGTAAACAGAGCTTGCCATGGTCTTCCCTGTTTTCCATCCTACCTGCAGCCTCTAGCATCCTCCCCTCTCACTGCTCCGTATTAGGTGATTACCTTTTCCTTTTCATTACACTCCAAATTCACTCTGACTCAAAACCTTTGGCATGCTGCTTCCGTTTATTGGTAAGTCTGCTTTGGACTCTCCACTATTCTCCAATACAAAAATTTTAAAATTGCTCAACTATTTCAAAAATTTCTCACCACCTTTATTCTTGATATCAATACTGTTTATTCTTTTTATAGTATTTATAAAAATCTGGAATTTTTATGTTTATATGTTTTTGTTGCTTGCTTGTTTTTATATCTCACAAGATTATAAAGCTGTATTGGTAAAAGACCAAATCTGGATTGTCCATCATTAGTAATCCTGCTCTCAAAACAATGTCCATCTTATAGTCAAGATGCAATAAGTATTTCTTTTTTTTTTTTTACATGCAATACTTTTATTTTAGACATGCAAGGAAAGCTATTTCAGAATCTACTAATGTAAAGCAAGCAGCTGTATACAGACAGCAAAAGAAGCAACATTTTGTTACAGCTTAGCACAAGGCATCCAACACAAACAGGCATGAGACAATGCATATTTATGTAGCACTAAAACCAGATGAATAACGTATTGTTGGGCAGGAGGAGGAATGGAGGGGAAAAATGAAAATGAAAGACCAATGTGTTTCAATGTAGGGTGCTAAATTTCCCATTTGACAGCACATCCAGGTGCTTCAAATGTAGCACATTACAGTGAGAATGTCAAGAATGGAAAATCTTATCTGTATACCTGCCTAATGCTAAGTGTGGTCAAAATACATGTTCATACATCTTCTTTCGGTGGTAAATCAGTTTGAACTTCTTGTGAAGTTATTTAATAACTTACTTAACTCAGGCTTTACGCTCTCTAGATATAAACAATGAATTGTTTTCCTTTTGTAATGAAATATGCTGCATGTTTTATTAAAAGAATATGCAATAGTTATCAATATTAAAGGTTTTAAAATTCAGAAATACGATGCCACAGTTAACAAAGCATTAAGTATTTAAACAAGGACTTAATATATTAGAATGCCATCACTGGTAAAATATAGGTATTTAGGTATTAAAACTGAATATTAGAATTTTTGAACTATATAAACTCAGCATTAATGCTTTGAAAGAGAAGAGTTATTGTTAAGCAACAGATACTGTAGAACAGACTTTTCAGACGTAGCTCTCTAATAAGTTCTTAAAGGGATTGTTTGATATTATATAGTACAAATGTGATTCAATAAATGTGGCACTACAAAATTTCCTAAGACTGAATGTTTTAACCTTAAGTATATAATAGCACAAATTAATTTGAGTTTCTTGTATTATTTTCACATTTACTTTTATGTGATACATTAGAGCACATTAGCTCATATAGATTGTAAGAAAATCACACAAAATAGTTTCTTTTTTTAACCTCAATATTTGAAGACCAAATTATACTATGTATTACGGTACTGCTCATTTTGACCTAGTACTTCAGCTATATTTTCTTTGGTAAATATTTTAATGCTTGTCATGTTTTCACCTTGTAAGATTAATCATAGGTGGTTCATTAATGATAATATGCATGTGTTTAAAATTTAATATTACTCAAAACACTTCTAGGTCATATTTTATCAAGATGAGATTAAATCAGTTTCAGAGAGGAATGAGCTGTATCAAGATCACATATAGAATGAAAATAAAACAGAAAAGTTTGGAATGTGAACAGGAAAAAAATACAATCATAAAATACTAGTTCTGAAATATTCTGCTATAATTATACAAGATAATAAATCACCATGCTGAGGATATTTTCTTTTATATGTATATCAGCATTCTATTTCCTCTGTGAAATTCTGCATACTCCATGGGTAGTCATTTAGTACACAGGGACATTAAAATATTCATGACGTGGCTCCTGCAGTAGATCGGCCTGCTCAATTGCTTTAAGGACATTTTTCCCGGATGTTTCCTGAACTTCCCCTCCCAAAAGAAACTCATCCAAACTAAAATAAGCCTTCTCAAAATTAAAGATGATATCTAGTTCACAGACACTGCCAAAATACTTGTCAAGTAATTCCACAAAACGATGAATTATTTCGAGGGTAATTAGTTCATTGTCCTGATCCTCAATAGCACAGCAAAAATACAGACTAGCCTATCCTTTGTAAACAAGCTTCAGACCTCGCCACTCAAGGAAGCTGCACATTTTAGGTTTCCGCGCTAAAACGGTCTGAACAAATTCTGCGGTGATCTTTTTCTTGTCTGTGTCTGATAGTGGGACATACCATTTTTGCAGTCGAAGCTTTCCCGGACGATTAAAAAGCAATATAGGGCTGGGCGCGGTGGCTCACGCCTGTAATCCCAGCACTTTGGGAGGCCGAGGCGGGTGGATCACGAGGTCAAGAAATCGAGACCATCTTGGCCAAAAATGGTGAAACCCTGTCTCTACTAAAAATACAAAAAATTAGCTGGGCATGGTGGTGCGTGCCTGTAATCCCAGCTACTCAGGAGGCTGAGGCAGGAGAATTGCCTGAACCCAGGAGGCGGAGGTTGCGGTGAGCCGAGATCGCGCCATTGCACTCCAGCCTGGGTAACAAGAGCGAAACTCGTCTGGGGGTGTGGGGGTGTGGGGGTGGGGGGGAGGAAAAAAAAAAAAAGCAACATAAACTGCGTGGCAGCCGCGGGCCACAGGCGTGGCGGGGTTTGGCCGGCCGGCCTTGCGGAGGAGGAAAAGTCGTGGTGCTGGAGGAGAGGACCTGGCTCGCAATAAATATTTCTTAAGTAAATAAGTGAACCAGGAAGCCACTAAAATATAGGGCTGTTCTGAAAGTGCTTCATTGCAAGAGACGTTTTTAAAGACAAGATTGAATGGAAATTCTCTTCTGTCCACACTTAAAACCAGTGAGTCAGTGCCTGGATTTTCAGAAAAGTCTAAAAAATTTTGCATAATTACTTGAAGTTATATTAGAGGTGGGTTGGGAAGCGGACTTAAAAGAAAAGAAATTAGAATCAAATTCCTCCTTTAAAATGTATTGTTTTTATCATCAGTGCGTTATAGCTGCCTTATTTCTCAAGTGGAATAAGGTCCTATGCTCAGGGAATGTTTATTATTGGAAAATTTAACCTCCCAGCGTGTTATTTTGTTCACGTTTCTGTGGAAAGGCTAACCTTATTTTTAACATATTGTAGTTGTGTTGTCTTCATTCATAATATCAAAGTAATAATACCCATCTAAAATAATTATTATTCACTTACTCATTAAAAAATGTGTTGATAATCTGATGCACATAAGATTCTCTGTGGGGCAAGATAAATAGAGTCAAGATCTATCAGTATGCTGTCTTCAAGAGACCCATCTCATGTGCAAAGACACACATATGCTCAAAATAAAGGGATGGTGGAAAATTTACCAACCGTATAGAAAACAGAAAAAAGCAGAGGTCGCAATCCTAGCTTCTTTTCCTTCTTTTTTTTTTTTTTTTTGAGATGGAGTTTTCACTCTTGTTGCTCAGCCTGGAGTGCAATGGTGTGACCTCAGCTCACTGCAACCTCTGCATTCTGGGATGAAGAGATTCTCCTGCCTCAGCCTCCCATGTAGCTGATATTACAGGCATGTACCACCATGCCCTGCTAATTCTGTATTTTTAGTAGAGATGGGGTTTCTCTATGTTGGTCAGGCTGGTCTTGAACTACTGACCTCAGGTAATTCACCCACCTTGGGCTCCCAAAGTAACTCTGGAAGTGAGCCACCATACCAGGCCCCTAGTTTCTGACAAAACAAACTTCAAACCAAAAAAGATGAAAAAAGACAAAGAAGGGCATTACATAATGGCAAAGGGCTCAATGCAACAAGAAGAACTAACTATCTTAAATATATATGCACCCAGTACAGAAGCACCCAGATTCATAAAGCAAGTTCTTAGAGAATTACAAGGAGACTTAGTCTCCCACACAATAATAGTGGGAGATTTTAACACTCCACTGACAATATTAGGCAGTTCATCAAGACACAAAATCAACAAAGATATTCAGGACCTGAACTAAGCTCTGGATCAAGTGGATAGATATCTCTGGAACTCTCTATCCAAATATATATATATATATATATATATGAAATTTCAGTTCTTTTCAGTTCTTTTGCATTTGTTGAGGAGTGTTTTAATACCAATTATGTGATCAGTTTTAGAGAAAGTGTTATGTGGTGATAAGAAGAATATATATATAAAATATATATTTTACATAAAATATTATATATAATATATAATAATTATAATTACATATAACATATAAACATAACATAATATATAATGTATTATATAATATATTGTATAACATATAATATATATTTAATAATACAATACACAATTATATAATATATAATTATATAATACATAAATATATAATATATAATTATGTCATATAAAAATATTTTTGTATTATATATAATATATAATCATTATGCAATATATATTCTTCTCATTACCACATAGCACTTTCTCTAAAATTGATCACATAATTGGAAGTAAAACACACTTCAGCAAATTCGAAAGAACTGAAATTGTAACAATCAGTCTGTCAGACCACAATGCAATCAAATTAGAACTCAAGATTAAGAAACTCGCTCAAAACCACACAACGTGGAAATTGAATAACCTGCTCCTGAATGACTCTTGGGTAAATAATGAAATTAAGGCAGAAATCAAGAAGTTCTTTGAGACTAATAAGAACAAAGAGACAACATACCAGAATCTCTCGGATGCAGCTGAAGCAGTGTTAAGAGGGAAATTTGTAACATTAAATGCCCATATCAAAAAGCTAGAGAGATCTCAAATCAGCAACGTAACATCACAACTGAAGGAACAAGAGAACCAAGAGCAAACAAACCCCAATGCTAGCAGAAGATAAGAAATAACAAAGTTCAGAGATGAACTGAGGGAGATGGAGACACAAAAACCCTTCAAAAAAAATCAATGAATCCACCACCAACCCCACAGAAATGCAAACAACCAGTAGAGAATACCATAAACACCTCTGCGCACATAAACATAAAAACTGGAAGAAATGGATAAATTCCTGGACACATACACCCTCCCAAGACTGAACCAGGAAGAAGTTGAATCCCTGAATAAACCAATAATGATTTCAGAAACTGAGGCATTAACAAAATCCTACCAACCAAAATTCCAGGACTAGACAAATTTATAGATGATTGTTACCAGAGGTACAAAGAAGAGCTGATACCACTTCTAATGAAACTATTCCAACATACTGAAAAGGTGGGGCTCCTCCCTAATTCATTTTATGAGACCAGCATTATCCTGATACCAAAACCTGGCAAGGATACAACAAAAAAAGAAAACTTCAAGCCAACATCCCTGATGTACATCGAAGCAAAAATCCTCAATAAAATGCTGGCAAACTGAATCCAGCAGCACATCAAAAGCTTATCCACCACAATTATGTTGGCTTCACCCCTGAGATGCAAGGTTGGTTTAACATATGCAAATCAAGAAACGCAATTCATCACATAAACAGAACTAAAGACAGTCACATGATTATCTCAATAGACTCAGAAATAGCCTAAAATAAAATTGAATATCCCTTTGCGTTAAAAATTCTCAATGAACTAGGTATTGAAGGAATACACCTCAAAATAATAAGAGCCATTTATGACAAACCCACAGCCAATATCACACCAAATGGGCAAACGCAGGAAGCATTCCCACTTAAAACCTGCACAAGACAAGGATGCCCTCTCTCACTTCTCCTGCTGAACACAGTATTTGAATTTCTGAGCAGGGCAATCAGGCAGACGAAAGAAATAAAGCATATTCAAATAGGAAGAGAGGAAGTCATATTATCTTTGTTCACAGACTACCCTATCCTCTAGCTAGAAAACCCCATCATCTCTGCCCAAAAGCTTCTCAGGTTGATATGCAACTTCAGCAAAGCCTCAGACACAAATTCAATGTGCAAAATCACTAGCATTCATTCCTATATACCAACAATAGACAAGCAGAGCCAAATCGTGAACGAACTCCCATTCACAATTGCTACAAAGAGAATAAAATACCTAGAAATAGAGCTAACAAGGGAAGTGAAGAACCTCTTCAAGGAGAATTACAAACCACCACAAGAATTCATAGAGGACACAAACAAATGGAAAAACATTTCATGCTCATAAATAAGAAGAATCAATATCGTAAAACTGGCCATGCTGACCAAATAAATTTATAAATTTAATGCTATTCTTATTAAACTACCATTGACAACTTTCACAGAATTAGAAAAAGCTATTTAAAAAATTACATGGAACCAAAAGAGAGCCCAAATAGCCAAGACGATCCTAAGCCTAAAGAATAAAGATTGAGGCATCATGCTACCTGACTTCGAACTCTACTACAAGTCTACAGTGGCAAAAGCAGCGGGTCCTGGTACAAGAACAGACACAAACCAATGCAATAGAGAACTCAGAAATACGACCACACATCTACAGCCATCGGATTGAACTTTAACAAGTGTGAAAAAAGCAATGGGGAGGGGATTCCCTATTTAGTAAATGCTTCTGGGAGTGCTCGCTAGCCATATGCAGAAAATTGAAACAGGAATCCTTTCTTACACCTTATACAAAAATTAACCGAAGATAGATTAAAGACTTCAATGTAAAACCCCAAACTATAAAAATCCTAGAAGAAAATCTAGGCAGCACCATTTAGGACATAGGCATGAGCAAAGATTTTATGGCAAAATCTCCAAAAGCAGCAACAAAAAACTGACAAAATCAGACTTAATTAAACTAAAGAGCTTCTTCACAGCCAAAGAAACTCTCATCAGAGTGAACAGACAACCGACAGAGTGAGAGAAGATATTTGTAATTTATTCATTTGACAAAGACCAAACATCCAGCATCTACAAGGAACTTAAACAAATTTACAAGAAAACAACAACCTCCTTAAAAAGTGGGCAAAGGACATGTGCAGACAATTCTTAAAGAAGATATTCATGCCGCCAACAAACTTATGACAATCTTACTGATCATTAGAGAAATGCAAATCAAAACCACAATGAAACACCATCTCACACCAGCCAGAAAGTCAAGAAACAACAGATCCTGGTGAGGTTGGGGGGAAAAAGGCACACTTTTACAATGTTGGTGGGAGTGCGAATTAGTTCAACCATTGTAGAAGACAGTGTGGCGATTCCTCAAAGATCTAGAAGCAGAAATACCATTTGACTCACAATCTCATTACTGGGTAATATACCCAAAGGAATAGAAATCATTCTATTATAAATGTTCATCGAATCACTATTTACAATAGAGAAGAGATGGAATCAACCTAAATACCCATCAGTGATAGACTGGATAAAGAAAATGAGATACATATACTCCATGGAATACTATGCAGCCACAAAAAATGACATCATGTCCTTTGCAGGGACAAAGATGGACCTGGAAGCCATTATCCTCGGCAAACGAATGCAGGAATGGAATATCAAACACCGAATGTTCTCACTTGTAAGTGGGAGCTGAATGCTGAGAATACATGGACACGTGGCAGGCAACAACACACGCTGGGGCCTGTTGGGACGGGGGCAGGGGGAGGGAGAGCAGAGGAAGAACAGCTAATAGATGCTGGGCTTAATACCTAGGTGATGGATTGATCCGTGCAGCACACCTCCAACCATGTCAAACGTTTACCTATGTAACGAACCTGTACATCTGGCATATGTACCCCAGAACTCAAAAGCTAAAAAAACAAAAGATTCTGTGCCAGGCATGAAGGTTGTTTTGGCAAGCAAGATTGCTCCCTCAATGAGAATATAACAGAGAATACAATGAGATAAAATATGTAAATTACTTCAGGCAATTTATGCTCGTTTTGGAATTACACTATCCCTGTCACGCTGAAGAACTTCCTTTTTACAAACATTTTTGGATCTCCTAACTTCCAAAAATGATCTTATCATGTGAGCATTTCATGACCCCAAGGTTGAAATTGAACTCACAGATTGAGGTGAGAGTTCAGCTTCAGGCTTCATTAGCAGCACACTCTGGTCTACAGCACGGAGGGCACAGAGGGAGAAGGGGGTGGCTGTCACCTTCAGGCGGTTGTCTGAAGCTGGCAGGCTCTGAGCCGAGGAGAATCTCAAATTTACCTGTAAAGAGGACATGATTAAAGCAGACACTTTTATAATCATTATAGTAACCAGCCCTTCTTCTACTCCAGAGTAAGAGTAGGCTTTTCTATACTTCCTTTCTCTTTATTCATCTCAGAGCAGAATTAAGACGTGAACAGCTTAGGAACTATCAATTCAGTGTTTCTGGAAAATATGGAAATTTGATTCCAGTTAACTCAGGTTTTCCATTCCTTGTATAAATGGTGAACTATAAATTGACCTTAATCATATACAAATAGAACTCTGAATAGAACTGAAAACACACATCCAAGAAAGATGTATCCCTTGCTATATCACTGACCTACGTCTGTGCCGTGCTTTTGTGACGACTGGGTGACTGTGTGTAGTTTGCACAGTGATGTGAAAATCACATTCCACCCCTGGGACCAGCCAACAGGCACCTCCTCCAGTTGGCAGTCTCAGTCATGTGAAATTCTAAAGCAGGGTGGGACTGTTCATCATGACTGGGGATTTATTGGTCTATTTAAAAAGTTAAAGATCTAATATACAGCCTAAGAATTAATCAGTTCAAACAATTCAAAAAATGAATTTAAAAAAACAACAGAAAATGAATAAAAAACAACAGAAAATGTACAGAATTTTCCCAAAGATTTGATTCTACTTTGGCCAAAAAAATTAATTGGCAAGTGAATCTATTGATTCCTTCTGTGGATATAGATGTTTCTTGAGAAGAATCTGGGTTATATAGTTGTAGCATCAGGTAACTTCCTTGATTCTTGGACTGAAAACTGATCTGTATTGGAATGAAATATCAGAATGTTTAGCTAAATTAGGTTGCTAAATTTCACTATGACAATCCAGCTTTGTGGTCTGCTGAATTAATATAGCAGTTTGGAATCGCTTATCGTAAGACATATATGAAAAATAAATCAATAATTATTTATCTTCAAGATGCAGTAGTAATCATCTTTCTAATTCAAAACCTTATGAAAACATTGCTTACAGAGAATCTCTTTGAAATATACTTGTTTTTATTTTTAGAAAATTTTAGTTCATTAAAATGTGTTAGTGACTGTCTATGTCAAAAGAACAAGTGATTTGGGATTATAATAAATTAGAAACACTATTAGCAAGAAGTGGACATTTTAGAACATAGAAAATGTTTTACTGATATGAAAACCGAAACAGAACTTTAAGGTATATTTCAAAGGTGTCTGTACCTCATATATTATATTAGTTGTTACCAATGTTATGCTTAATGAATAATTATATCCAGTTGGGTATAATAAACAATTCCAACTATTACATAATATTTAATGTGTGCACTGAATCTGTTGTTTTTAAGTGAGGAAATAAGTATATGAAGTTTGAATAGAAAGCTATTTTCTCTGTCTCAGCAAAGATTTAAAAAAATGTTAAATGTATCATTTTGCAGGGATTCGTGTCTGACTTGGGATCTTTCCTCACATCCTCTGTGCACTGTTTATTTGCTCATCGTCTCACCAAGATGTCTAAGTTGTAAGATGCTCAATTTGTAATTTTAACAGATCTACTGTTTTTTTTTTTTTTTTTAACTTTTGTGGTAGTCAACTTTCTTCTGAATCGTCTTATGAATCTTTGTTCATGTTATTTTTCATAGCTGATCTTCAATTCTGATCAATGATGATTTAAAAGGTATTTAACATGAAGTAACTGAATATAATGTCCATGGGCTTTTGCTTCTCTGGTGAAGTTTTATACTGTTGCACAGGGACTATCACATGTTTTGCAAAATCAGAAGTGTTTTTCAGACTGGAGTCTGGGGAGAGAATTACTTTTCTGCCAATTCTGTTTTACAATACTTTTCTAATTTCCAGTGTGTGAAGAGGATACTGATCCAGAAACTCCACTGCTAGAATGAATGAGGTGTGCTGAAAGCCGGAGCATAACATGGCCATTCCAAGATGAAACAACCAACTAACTACGCACCATTAACAGCAAAGGTGTTAAAGCATGAAGGAGTCTCTTCTCAGTGGCTATGAAACACACAGAAATCTAAACAGAACAGACACTACGTTTCTTGGACACACCGTCCAAGTTTAATAGCACTCTAGTAAAATGGAGTTAAAGGTTTACATCAGGATCCACTGTGTATGTTTCTTATCTCACTGTATATTTAAAACAAAATAATCTAAATATACGTCTTAGGGCAGAAATGTTCACTTGCTATAAATATATTTTGTTTTAATCTCCACAAAGCCCATGTTAAAAAAAAAAAACATCCTTCCAGGTATATTTGAAATAAGGTATCTGAACTAGGCAGCTCTTATCTGATTGTTAATGTTGTGATTATGCTGTTAGAGTAGTGAAAATCAGATAAACAGTACCAAATTCTGTTGGAATAAAGCATACTTATATCTCGGAGAGCTTCCCATGGCAGCTTTGAATTCCTTAAATAAAAAAGATGCCATTTGAACCTATGTTATAATTTTAGGCTATCATTATTTTTTAATTTTATTTTTATTTTTTGGAGATGGAGTCTTTCTTTGTTGCCCAGGCTGGAGGGCAGTGGTGTGATCTTGGCTCACTGCAACCTGCCTCCCAGGTTCAGCTATTCTCCTGTCTCAGCATCCTGAGTAGCTGGGATTACAGGTGCGTGCCAGTATGCCCAGCTAATTTTTTTGTATTTTTCTGTAGAGACAGAGTTTCACCATGTTGGCCAGGCTAGACTCAAACTCCTGACCTCATGATCTGCCCGCCTTGGCCTCCCAAAGTGCTGGGACTACAGGCATGAGCCACCACACCCATCCAAAAATATTAGTAACAAAACATTAAAAAATTAAAACTATTAAAGGTTTATAGATTACTTGATTTTGAAATCCATGTGAATTTTATAACAAAACAAGAGACTTAAAAATTGTGTTTGCGGTTGCCTGTTTCAGATGTCAGCACTAGGCTTCTCAGTATGACATCACTCTGCCATTAGAGGTAGTTGGGAAGAATGTTTTGGGAGCGCTGTATGTCTATTTGTCTTATTTCTTTCTTTTCCACACATCACAATGGGAGAAGAATAAAAGGACTAGTCTTAAACAAAACAACCCACCTTGTTGGCAAAACAGTTTTCAACCTCAAACTCATCAGCGTCTGCGACAATCTCTCCGTTAGGTAAAACGGTGTAAACAAGCAGATGGGCCCTGGGAGCAAGGACCGATTCTACTTGAAAGGAGAAGGAAAACACTCCTTCCACTGGAGGATTTAGAAAGAAGAACAAGTCCAGAATAATACATTAGGAACAGAATTATCAATTTTTTGTTTTAAAAAAAGGCATTTCCAACTATGGACTTTATTTACATTTGGAGCACACTGAAGTAAGAAAAGACTTGCATTTATGCCACTGTGCAGGAAGTAGTGTTCAATGAATATACGCTGAGCTAATGACATTTTCCCTTAAAGATAGAGGTTTAATTGTCCATTTCCTCTATTTCTAAATTTAAAAATATTATTTAGAAAGCGGTCGAGAGAGAAGAAAGAGAACTTCTATAACACTTTTGGTTATAATGTTTGTGTATGTGAGGGCAATACAAATAATGCAACAGTCTTTTCCTTCTTATAATACAGCAGGGATACAGACACAGATCAAACACAAAGCCTTGTGAGCCTTTGATTTTTAGAATAGAATTCTGTGTGTTCATCTTAGTGGTTGTCCTCTGTGTGAACTCCACAGTGCTTATGTAACATTCCCCTTGAGTTTTTTCATAAATGTTCTAAGTTTGATCTTTGTAGCATAAAATTATTCTCTAAAAATTGTACCCTTCCTATATATATGAAGATTTGAAGACAGCTTTCATGAAAATACAGAGAAACAGCAGAGTCAAAATCAATCTGAAACAGTAAGATGAAAGCCAAATGAACGTGGAATTCTGGAGCAGGGTTAGACATAGGCAGGAGTTAATTTTATTAGGCAGCTGCAATAGTTATTACACTAGAGTACTTAAGATTTTCATTGAGTTTCCTAAATCTCAAAGACAAAGTCAAAACAACCACTTACATAGCTGTCATTAAATAAAATGAAGTATATTTTTCCTTAAAGAGAGAGCCACTTCAGCCGGGTGCGGTATCTCAGGCCTGTAATCCCAGCACCTTGGAAGGCTGAGGTGGGTGGATCACCTGAGGTCAGAAGTTTGAGGCCAGCCTAACCAACATGGTGAAACCTTGCCTCTACTAAACATACAAAATTAGCTGGGTGTCAGGTTGCATGCCTGTAATCTCAGCTACGTGGGAGGCTGAGGCAGGAGAATCACTTGAACCCAAGAGGCATACATTGAGGTGAGCTGAGATCACACCATTGCACTCCAGCATGGGCAACAAGAGTGAAATTCTGTCTCACATACACACGCAAAAGAGAGAGAGAGAGACACTTCTCCCCACCTCACCACGTTAGTATTCAGTCCATACAGGATTTAAACTCTACTGCAGAAACTTGAAGACACTGCTTTGTGAGGCAGTTTATTTTTCATATGTTATGAGAGACAACCTTACCTGCTCTAAAAAAATTAATATAATGTTCAATAACATAAAGTCAAGGATTAAGTGGAAATTTAGAGTCAATGTTTCATATTTGAATGAATGTATTTAAACGTTATGCTTTATTTCAAGCAGAAAGAAAACAACCAGTAAGAGATTATATAGGTCTAAGAGATGTTATAGACCTCAGAAGAAGATGTGGTGAGTGGGGTTTCAGAGTGTGGGTTTCACACCCTTATCATGACCTTAGAAGCCTCTTGCTGGCTCAAAAAGACTGGGAGAAAGTCTATGAAAAAAAAAGTTTTCATCTAGACGTAGAGTTACAGGAAATTTATTTAGAGGCTAATGTGGAGCTCAAAAAAATTACAAACATTCATATTTTAAAATCAAACTGAAATTCATGATTAATTAAAAGAGTATTTTAATCAAACTTTACATGACTAAAGGAAAAGTTGTAAATAACTGAGTTAGGTGACTAATTAAAAATCAATTTTTATTTGAAAACACGTACAGGATATTAGGGTGTAAGTTTTGCTTGATGCTGCATTGAACTACTTAAATCGAAAGAGGCAACGGGGAGCTGGAGAAATAGAATGACTGAGAGCAGAGTCTTCTCGGCGTAGGCTTCTACTAAGTTGCGCAAGTTGAGATTCTTTTTAGGTATCAACTTTCACACAAAATAAAGTGTACGGAAAACTCTGGGGTTTTATTTAGCTCTTGTATTAAGAGCATTTAAGGGAAATGGGATTTGTTATAACTTGTCAGTGTTTAGGTGCTTAAACAGAGGCAGCACCTCGTTATCTCTACTCGACTGTGGGCATCTTGAGGGCATACAGCATGCTTTATTAACACTGTTATCCAAAATTCCTATTACAGAGATGCACTAAGACAGGAACGTATACTCCCTTTGGATATAATTCTGATGGATTTTTTTCCCCACAATTTGGCTCTGGTAAATTGTAAACCAAGAGATAACTTATACTTGATTTATGAATTCATTAAAAATATTTATTATCTACCCACTGTGTGCCAAGAGCTAATACAAGAAATGATGTTTCAGAGTTAAAATATAAAACATATGCCAAATCTTAAATTTATATTCTTCACTTTTTCCTGGATATAGTAACTGACCCTGGAGGTACGGGTGTTTTGATCTTTGTAAATGAGCTCTGTTAATAAAAGTTGCTTCAGTCAAATGATAGTTCATAAATATTCAATTTTGTTTTAAATTTTAAAACAAACTAACAAAAAGAAGTCTATTATTTCCTTATGAGATTTAATGCGGGGACAACAGGTAACAAGTAAATAGGCCAGCTGTACTTAACTTTTGTTAAAAAAAATTTTTTACTTATCTTTCTATGAAATGTTAAACATTCTTCCCAGGATAACAGAAATTAATAAGATATTTATGATTCAAGGGAATAAAGAAGAAAAGGGTGCTCTAAGACAGAGAAATTCTATTACGCCAGTTGATCTCAGTGACATTCAGAGAATATTTAACAGCAGCAGAATATGTATTCTAACATTTACCAAGATAGACCATATTTTCTGAGCTATAAAATGTCTCCATAAATTTCAAAGAAGTAAAGTGATACAGTCATAATGGCATTAAATCAGAAATCAGTAACAGAAAGATCCCTAAAATGTCTCCATTTAGAAACTAAATGACACAGTTCTGAATAATTCATAGTCCCAAGAAGAAATCAAAAAGGAAAGTAGAAAACGTTTTAAATTGATTCAAAATTAAAGCATCACTTGTAAATGTTGTGGGACGCAACCAAAGCATTATTAACAGAAAATGTGTAACACTAAACACTAGTATTAGAGAAGAAGAAAGTTCTCAATCAATGACCCCAGCATCCTCATGAAGAAAGTATAAAAAGAAGACTAAATTAAAATCAATCTTTAATTGATAAAGATCAGTGAATACCACTGACACGAAAATAAAAAAGAAAGAAAATCAATTAAACCAAAAACTAGCTGTTTGAAATTACAATTGAGAAGCTTTTAGCCAAACTGATCAAGAAAAGACATAAATTATAAGTATCTTGAATAAAAGAGGTGCTGTCACTATAGAAATTACCGATATTTTAAAACTATAAAAGAATGTTATGGATTATTTTATGTCAATAAATTAAACAGTTTAGAAAAATAGACAAGATTTTAAATGACGTATACAACCAAAAATTTACTAAAGTAGCAGCAAACTTAAATTGCACTTAATTAAAGAAAATAAATTTGTATTTAAAACCTTCTCACAAAGAAGATTCTATGTCCAGATGGCTTCACTGGTAAAGTCAACAAAATATTTAAGAAAAAGAAATACCAAATGTTAATGAATTTAGATATTTAGGGAGAAGCATTTAAAGAAAAGTGTTAAAGGGTTAGTCTGACCCCTTCTTCCTGTTTATAATAAAACTGGAAAGCAAAAACTTAAATTGAATGAGGAATTAGTCATCAAAAATGAACTAGGACTTGATAATTTGGAAATTTCTCAGCTTATCTAGAATCAGTAAAATTAAGACATTCACTGTTAGGAAATTGTGCTCTAGAAAAAAAGCTATGATGTGACTGGACAATTGTTTGCTAAAGATTTGCTTTGCAGAAAAACAAAAATGTCAGAGTAATTTAGTCACAGAATAGGGCTATTTGAAAATATTAAGTGCATCACTCTTAGATACCCTTACTCATCTCTGCAAAAGCCAAAATGGGAGATAGAATGATCCAGCCAAAATGGGAGATAGAAGAAGATTTTTGTTTAACAGAATAATTCTCTGTGACACACAGGAGACCCACCTGGTTCTTGAAAAATTTATACTAACAGAAACACTGTCAGCTTCAGTTAAAAGGGACAGAGAGAGCATAGAATAAAAGAAGAATGTCCTCTCGTATTATGCAAGAAGGAAACAAGGTCTGATAAAACAATTCAGCTGCAAATACATTCTTCATGAAAAAGGGTGAATGATTCCAAGAGTGGATCCTGGATCCCAGAGGATAGAGACATGAACTAAAGAGGATTATTCCCAGGTGTTGAAACCATGTTGTTTTCCCAGCCAGATTTCAGCACTTCTTGGGACTAACGACTCTTTTTGCCCTGTGATGGATTATGTCCAGGGCCTCATTAACATCTAATTTAGATGATTGAGATGATGAGATTTGGATATTTTGAGCTGATGAGACTGTGAGCTTTTAATATTGTGTTAATGGTTTAATGGATTGAGGCTCTAGGGATGATGGGTAGAGCGAATGTACTTTGCATGAGGGACGAATGTGAAATCTCGGGCCAATCAGAAGATAGTGGTAAATAGAATAATGGCCCCTGAAGATATTCAATTTCCAAAACTTGGGCATATGTTACTTTGGATGGCAAAAGGGCCTTTGCAGAAATGATTAAATTAAGGATCTTGAGGTGTGACGGTTAGTCTGGATTATCCAGGTGGGCCCAATGTAATCACAAGGGTCTTTCTAGGAGGAAGACAGAAAGGTGAGAGAGATTTGAAGATGGTATGTAGCTGAATTTGAAGATAAAGAAAGGAACCACAAGCCAAAGAATGCAAGAGGTTTTTAGAAGCTGGAAAAGGCAAAAACAGGCTCCTATCAAGCTCCAGCAGGAATGCAGTCGTGACACCTTGAGTTTAGCCTAGTGAGATTTCTGACCTCCAGAACTAGAAGACAGAAGCGATGTTTTAAGACACTAAAATGAAGAACTAGAAGTACTGTTTTAAGCCTGTAAATCTGTGATGATCAGTCACAGTAGTAATGGGAAATGAATACAGAAGCACAAGAAGTAAACTTCTCCTGTGGTTATTTTCCGTAGTTGTTCGGTTATTTTCTGCCTTTTAAAGACATTTACTTATAAAATGAATATATATTAGTTTAGGAATACAATTTAAAATGTAGGAATGCTATAAAAGAAGAAAAAAATCTTAACTGGGCTAAAGTGAACCCAGTATATCCTCCTATGACATCAGCTTCTTCATCTTTGGATGAAGAGGTTGGGGACTGTTCCTTCTAATGTGAAAATAGCTCCAGATTGCTAACTTGTTCAGAATTTGACAAGGTGATACAGGAAAGAAAAACGAAATATCAAAAATACTTACTGTTTCCTTGTTCAATGGATAACACATGGATTCCTGATTGGGCGATGCTGCCTCTTGCTTTGATCTGAAGACAGAGGGAAATATGTTCTTTATTGTTTTAAAAAATACATTTTAACCTAACTTTAAAACAGTCATGATATATTGATGAACCATAATTTTATTACCCCAACCTATTTTGCTCACTAAACTTCCTTTTCAATATCTTCATTTATGTGCCTTTACCTACTTTAAATAAAAAATATATAATTTTATAATGTTTTACCATTTAAAATTTTTCACTCCTAATAAATGTATTATATGTAATTATGTAAACAAAATTTATGCACTTTTTAAACAAACATTTCAAACATCTACCTTATGCAAATATATAGTGAAGGCAGACATAAAGTATACATAAATATTCTCTATTATTGCCTCTATTTTTAAAAAACTAAATATATTGAGCATTCTCTATATGCCAGAAACTTAAGTAATTTAATATTAATTTGTTTAATTTACACTATAATTCCATGAAGTAGGTATTAATATTATCTACAGGACTAAGTTGAGATGACTGACATTTCTCTTTCCAGATGAGATTAGTAAACTATCCAAGGTCATATATCTAGGAAACAATAAACCTAGAAAATTCAAATTTATTGTTAATTTTTCTATTTTTCATGGAATTAAGAAAATGTTATTGATAATTAATGCACTTATACAGAATTTCCTATATTTAACTTTTTCTTCTTAAAATGACTTAGTTGAGTTTTAGCCTTGGACATTTTAAATTTTGGGGCATTCATAGGAATATTGGCCTCAAACGTATCACTCCAACTTACAGTCTGCCTGCGAATGTACATTTTCTCTGCAATGACACCAGTCATGAGCTTTGTAAAATAATTAGAATTGAATATTTTTCCAGAAACTTGTTTATAAGTTGTGTTTCCTTTTGAATTAGTTCATGGTTCCTAGGCTTTGGTTATTTATCTACTGAGTTCTAAGAAAAATTTTTCTCTTGGACTAAAATTATTTTATCCTAGGCTCTTTCCTCTCCTGCTCAATGAGTTGCCGTTGGGACTATGGAAGGAAAAATTCTGAAAGTTTCAGTGGTGACCAGAGCATAGAGAAGACATTAAAGCACTCATACTTGTTAGGAAGTAACTTCTCTTCAGGCATAAAACAACAAAAAATGTATTATTGATATCTGGTAAATGGCATTACTTAGACAGGAACCCAGCAATTTTGGAGTCTACACAGTCAAAAAGAGTTACAGTGGCTCTTATTCTTACCAAATAGTAGAAGGTGAATTCTTTTTCATCCTTGAGAATCTGTTTATTCAGGAGGTAATGTGCTTGAATCTCCTGGGTTTGTCCACAGGTCAAAGTACCGATAATAGGTTTAAGGTGGATATAACTGTTGCTTGGGGAAACAAAATGCTTTGCAACATAGTGTGTTTGTGTATGAAATTCTTGAACCCACCGGTTATCAAAACGATTGTCATTATCTTTGTATTTGACCTAATGGAAGGAAGAATAAATAAGCTGTTTTATATATAAATATATATATGTACATACATAAAGCAATATAATAAAGCCGTATCAGAAGCTGCTTTCTCAAATACAGTGTAATCTATAAACTGCTTCTCCTTGAGGTCACTTAAGCTTATGCTATACTGGTTTAGCAGATGTTTTTCATTCACAAACAAGGTCAATTACTTTTCTTAGCACCCTGTAGCTGCAACGTGCATAAGGAGAACATTTGAACATTCAACTCAAAACGAAAATAGTAGTATGCCAAAGAAACCAAGCAAGATCTAACTTGTACTGGAATCATAAAAATATTTAATTTTTCAAGGGAATATCAAGATGATATATTCAATGTCTCTTGAGGCTAAATCATATTGTCAACAGAGTTTACACACAAGTAAAAGATTTCTGACAGATATTTCTCTTTTTTATAATTTAGATCTCCACATGGCTTAATTTACATTTTACTCATTATCACTTTTAAAAAAAAATTCCTGAAGTTCACATGCTTCTCAAATATCTTTAATTCTAACCACAGTCATTTCTGTCTTTGATCCCAGATGCCCCTTTCCACTTACTGAAACTGTAATAGAAGGTGACGTGCAGCTGGTGGTGTCAAGGGATATGTTCAGTAAACCATGCTCATCAGTAGTTGCACTGGAATGGTATCCAGCTTCCTCCACACTAACAAATATAGTTTTGTTGGGGATTGGCTGATGCTTTTCATTGACTAGAAGAACCTAGAAATATAAAGTCATAGCTGGTTAAAGTGTCATAAGGCAATAACGTCTTCCACTCCGTCATGTTTACCTCCAGGTCACTCCCTATTATTTACCAGCAGTCTTAGAATTTGAAAACAAAACTTGTTTTCTGAGCTCTATACTTTCGTTTTTCTTTTTAATACTACTTCTTAAAAATTATTTTGAGCCGGGCGCGGTGGCTCAAGCCTGTAATCCCAGCACTTTGGGAGGCTGAGGCGAGTGGAACATGAGGTCAAGAGATCGAGACCATCCTGGTCAACATGGTGAAACCCCATCTCTACTAAAAAAAATACAAAAAATTAGCTGGGCACGGTGGCACGTGCCTGTCATCCCAGCTACTCGGGAGGCTGAGGCAGGAGAATTGCCTGAACCCAGGAGGCGGAGGTTGTGGTGAGCCGAGATCGCGCCATTGCACTCCAGCCTGGGTAACAAGAGTGAAACTCCATCTCAAAAAAAAAAAAAAAAAAAAAAAAAGAAATCACGTTAAAAATTTTTTTGAAAGAAAAATGGCAGTTTATTTTCTATTATTATTCTAAATTCACAAATCATATACATTTCTGGGGCACAATATGATGTTTTGATACATATATATACAATGTGGAATGATTTAATAGACTAATATATATCACCTCATCATTTTTTCAAATGAGACATTTGTAATTTATTTATTATCTTGAAATATACAACATATTATTACTGACTATAATCATCCTGTTATGTGACAGATCTCAAAATCTTGAATCGTTTTCTTGGATATCTCATGGGCACTCAAATTGAGAAAATCCAAAAGTGGGATCATCACACTATCATCTCAGACTTTCTCCATCTCTCTTTCAGTACATGGTTCATCCATCTGTTAGATAATTGATGCAGGAATACTGAGGAGCTGGGTTTTTTTAATGAGTCATTTTCCTCTTTCACTGTTTATTTCCAACTCATTGTCAAGTCCTATCTCTTTTCCACATCTCCCATCAGTACATGTTAACTCTGTGTACCTCTCTCCAAACCTGTTGCTACCATTCTAGTTAAACCACGATCTTTTTCCCATCTGCTTTCCAGTAGCTTTCTATTTAACCTTCTGCATTTCCTTGCTGCTTCATTCTTGTCTGAACCATTCCTTACAGCCTGAACTAACCTGATCGTGTTACTCTGTTTCTTAAAACCATCAGTCACTTCTCAATCCAAAATTCTTACCATATCTTAAAAGGCCTTAATAACTGTCCGTGCTTGCCTGTGATTATTCAGTCAATTCGGTCACGTTTTTAACCTTAGCGGTCATGACACTGGCTGCTTTTTAGTTCTTTGCTCTTGATAAACTGTTTCACACCTAGAGCCTTTGGCTTTCTCCCTTTTATCTGACACTTCTGGCCATGTCATACTTATCCTTCAAGTAATCAGTTCTTCTCATGATCTTCTCTCTACCTGAAATGGCTATACGAATCTATGTCTGTATATTTAGTAATTTCTTGATAATTTAATATGAAATACTAGGATAAATGAAGAAAATATAAAATCCAAGTATAAAATATCAGCTATACAATTCAAAATATAACCTGAAGCATTTGCTTATGAATTGTTAATTGAAAGATTAGTTACTACGAAAGACAGTTTAAAATACCTAGAAATCTTGCATCTCTTATATGAAAGAAAATTGATAGTTTACTAAATGATTGGCTCCAAAATGTGTCAATGTTGATATCTATTTTAAACTTTAAAATGAAAACTGCTTTAAAAAGTACCAGTAATGAAACATTCAATCATTTAGATGAATGTGTTTGAATTCTTCCTGTAAAAATTATGTTACAAAATCATTGTTTATAAAGAGACAGAGTATGCAGCCGAACTACACAAATGTATAACAGAGGTATGCGAGGAAGTTAATGAAACATGCTTTGTTTTTCTGAATTTTGCAATTACATTTGCTTTTAAAATTATAATTTGTGTACTTTTTTCTATTTGATATATTATTTGTTAAAGTAAATTTTGATTTTGTGATTTAAAACTTATTTTCTTAAAAACCTCATGCCCCAAACTGTAATCATGTTAAAAATATTTTTTTTTTACCTGTCCATACCAGGGGAGTCCACGTCTGTAGTTTGAATTTGCTTTAGTAAATTTCAGTGTGCTTAAGTTATTTGTGATTCTACATGATCCATACCCAGTTAATTCCAGCCCTGAAAAAGAAATGAAGTTGAACCATTCTGTGTATTAAAAACTCTCCTCCTACTTCCTCCCCCGCCTCACGTCATCGTAGCAAAATACCATCCACATTCTCTTTTCTTTACTCTTCCCAGAGTTTCCCACACTTACAAGCTATTTGACTAGCAACTTGACATCAGCCTCACCTGCACATGAAACAGGACTGGTACCCATAATCCCCAATTCCCCTGGTTTTCCACCCATGTTAGTGATTTTCTCATCCCCTCTATGATCTTCCTCCATCTTGGTTTCCTCCTCTCTCACATCCCTGCTCTCCCTCCACAACTTTCTGTACATGGTTGGATGCTTCACAATCACACTGGCCTAAAATGTGGTGGAATTTCTAACACAAACTTTGCATCCAGAAAGACTTGTCGTTTCACTGCATCACCCATCCAAAGGATGGTGGACATCTGGTGCTTTTCCCTTCCATGATGTATACTCTGCCTTTGTTCTCATCAGAAACACAGTGCCATCACACTCTTAAAAGATCCCTCACTTGCCCTCCATATTGAATTCTCATCTCAGACTTCACCACGGATGAACTCTCAGTAGTACTCCACACTAAGTATCACTGAAACTCTTCCTTTCAGTGGTTTCTAACAAAGTATCCTTTTTTTTTTTTTTTTTTGGCCCCAGCTCTATGATTCTTATTTAATTATATTGATTTATTTGTTACTTTCTTTTTTTTTTTTTTTTTTTTTTGAGACGGAGTTTTACTCTTATTACCCAGGCTGGAGTGCAATGGCACGATCTTGGCTCACCGCAACCTCCGCCTCCTGGGTTCAGGCAATTCTCCTGCCTCAGCCTCCCGAGTAGCTGGGATGACAGGCACGCGCCACCAGGCCCAGCTAATTTTTTGTATTTTTTTTAGTAGAGACGGGGTTTCACCATGTGGACCAGGATGGTCTCGATCTCTTGACCTCGTGATCCACCTGCCTCGGCCTCCCAAAGTGCTGGGATTACAGGCTTGAGCCACCGCGCCCGGCGATTTATTTGTTACTTTCTGTCTCTGAAATTCAGTTGTTTCTGTCCTTGGATACCTCTTTGTCCTGTCTCTATCCTACATTTAGCAGTGCTGAATGAGCTCACTCTGAGTATTTGCACTTACTCTTAGGAAGACACAGGCACAGTGAGGATGGGTTTAGATTCACACCTCTGGTCTTCATTTAACTCTGGCCCTCTTTTAAAATTATCAGCTAAAATTATTGCATTTTGATATTCCAAATTACGGTTAATTATCCTTAACACGTCTCATCCCAATAGTTCTTTTTCTTCAACTCAGTATCCTGGTTAATGGCATTTCCATTTCCCAGGCCCCGAATTTAGAATCTTTGGGGTCACCTTTGTTGACCTTCTGACGTACCACATTGTAGCACATTTTTCCATCTAGCCTATCCTCTTCAGATCTGCTAGACTTACTTTTTAAGAACATCAATTTATTCAGATTGTTCTTCTCAAATATATTGAAAGATATCCAAGCTTTTCAGAATAAATTTAAACTCTTTAGTGTATGATTTGCTTTCTTCACATCTTAGCACCAGCCTACATTTTCAGATTCTTCTGCGATCAAACACAGTTTTTGATGCTTATCACATTTTCCCCCTCCATCATTAATCTTTCAAAACATTACCTACCTATATACATCGGTTGAAATGCTATTTTATCTATAAGGTTTTCTTTGGACTCTAGAAGGTATGCTAGAATTAATTACCACTTTTCATATTCACTTGGCCCTCAATTTTGCATTTCTTGCAGAAATTTTATTGTGGCTATGTGTGCATGCACACACATCCTTAATTTCTGTGTTTAGATGCATAATTCCTTGAGGGCAGGCACCATGTTATTTTCATAACCTCCAGAAACTATAAAGTGCTTTACATGAAATGAAAGTTTGATAAATGGGTATCACATTAATAAACATTTAAAAATAATACAAACCAGTTCCCTCCTCTTTGACCTTGGCTTCCACTTCTATTTTCATGTCATACCCTTTTTGTTTCAGCTGAAATATTTCAGTTTTTAAGAGTTGCGTGAAACATCCTTCACTGTTTGCCTGAAGAGAAAGGAAGAGAATTCTTGGGTCTTCCAATTTGCTACTTAAAAAGTTAGCTGTCAAATTTATGAGAATTTTTCATTGGTCATAAAATTAAATGTAAGAAATGTTCTGACCATCCTTTCGGTGCTTATCTTTCCCCAGCCCAAGAATGACATAACGCTTCTTCATTCATCATTGATTTACTCATTATCAACCTTTGGCTTCTCCCCTCTCTTCTGAAAACTGACCCCATTTCTGCCATATTAAACTTTCTAGAGTTTCCAAATGTGCCGTGATATTCCATAATTCTACCTTCTTGCATATGCTGTCCCTCAAATGATAAGTTTCTTTCTCCCATTCTTACTTTAGCCAGCAGTTAGGCTCCTCAAAACTTAACTTAGACATAACATTCTGAGAAGGCGTTCATAACCACCATTACCTAAATATTGACTAAGGATTCCCATGTTTCGTTTTTTTGTTGTTTGAGACAGAGGCTGACTCCGTCACTCAGGCTAGAGTGCAGCGGACATGATCACGGTTCATTGCAGCCTCAACCTCCTGGGCTCAAGTGATCCTCCTACCTCAGCCTCGCGAGTAGCTGGGACAACAGGAATGTGCCACCACAGCTGGCTGATTTTTTATTTTTTACAGAGGCAGGGGGGTCTCACTATATTACACAGGTTGGTCTCAAACTCCTGGGCTCAAGCAGTCTTCCCACCTCAGCCTCTGAAAGTGCTGGGATTACAGGTGTAGGCCACTGCACCCCACAAGAATCGTTATGTTCTTAACTGTATATTCTCAGTATCTAGGACATTAACAGGAAGATATACGGTTATTAAATAGATGAATCCTTGCCATAAACAAGCTTTCAACCTAAACGTTGGGGTACATGTTTTAATAAAGATTTGTTTTCATAGGAAATTCTTTATTGCATAATAAAATATAATCATATTTAATTTATTTTTATATAGTTAGATGTCATGACTCACTTGAAGATAAAAGTCAATCCTAGTCTCCCTGATACATAACAGATTTGGGCAGCTAGATTCCTCCCATGGATCTTGCTTATCAGTGTCTGTCTCGGTGTTCATTATTATATTGGTTACTCTGGCCTCTCATTCATTTGCTCTCTGCAGCTTTGATAATGTTCTTTTCCATATCCTTGAGGTAAGAAGTGGGACTCAGCTTTGGAAGTGGGTCTCACACACTGGACCAAATTGAGAACTCACTAAAACAGGGATGCAGGAGAGGCTGCTTTCCATAAGACATGCCCATCAGTGTGCCAGGTCAGTTTACCATTACCATGGCAACACACGGAGGTAATGCCCTTTTCCATGGCAACGGCCTGACAACCCAGAAGTTACCACCTTTTTCCCAGAAATTTCTGCCTAATCTGCCTCTTAATTTCCATGTAACTAAAAGTGGGTATAAATGTGACTGCAGTACTCCCTTTGAGCTGCTACTGTGGGCACACTGCTGATGCAGTGGCCCTGGTGTGCAAGAGGCAGTGCCTCTGCTGCTGCTGTGCACTGCTGCCTCAATAAAAGTTTTTGTCTCTAACACCTCTGGCTTGCCCTTGAATTCTTTCCTGGGTGAAGAAAAGAGCCCTCTTGGGCTAAAACCCCCATTTGGGGGCTTGCCTGCCCTGGGTCACCCTTCCAGCGTCTGTGCATACTGCCACACCCTGGACTTTTACACACTCTGCCTCTGAAATCAGTAATTTTTGCCCCTTAAAAAAAATACACATTCTACTTTCAGCTGTTTCCCTTACTTATTCTTATTTCCCTTCTTCCTTATGTGCATTGGGCCTCCGATCTACTGTCCATCCAGGTCTCCCTCTCTTCAGCCTTAAGCTACGCTGGTTTAACGTTCATTCCTCCAGTGCGGTTCACGTTCCACAGCATTGCCGTTTGATTCTCCTGCTAGCCAAATTCTTACCACCTGCTGTAAGGCCGGGAGTTCGGACACGCCCATCTGCCTCCACGCTTGAAAATTAGAATATGTCAATCATTTAGCTCCGCCTTGGAAATCCCCTCTGCACTCGGCACCTAACCTCCATGGTCATCCCCTCTGCACTCAGCACTTAGCCTGCTCACAGGAAGTTCCACCTCCCTACCAATAGCAGCTCCCGCTGTCCACATCCTGCCTCCCCAAATCTAATCAAACGCCTTCACTCCCTATAAAAGCCCAGTCCCGCGAGGAAACCGCGTGACTTTCCCGGCCCCTCTTCCCAGGACCGTAGACTCTCTCCAGGGAGCTGAATGAATCCGAGTTGGCGTCTGATTTTCTTGTGCTGGCCTCAGTCTCCTCGTTTTTTACTGGGCTCCTGTCTTCAAAGAATAAACTTTACACCTGCCACAGATATTTTTCTGTTATCTGTTTGATAAAAGCCAACTTTGGACCCTTCCATATTCGTCTATGCCCTTATGTCTGGCATTTTGACTGCTGTTGGAAGGAAATCACCAAACTGACCAAATAAATACCACTCTGCACCCCTGAGCCTAGCCCTCAAGGAAGCCCCTAACACTTCCAGGCAATCTTGGGGTTTTCCCCCTACTCCTCCGTTTTGCCTGATGGGTATTTCAACTTCTCTGTTGTATTGTAGGCACTCTTGTAATCCATGAGAAGAGAAAACCTTGATATCAGTGTCCCGAGGAGAGCAATTTCTGCATACCTGTTGACTGAATTCTTCGCAGATATCACATGAATAGTTATTGTTGCAGGTGGCTCGGAATGATGAATATTTTCTGCATACACTAAGTGTCACCAGACCAGGGACAGGCTCTCCGTATGTGTACCTACAAAAATAAGGTGGTCACGCAAAAAGCTGTTTAATACAAATAATACAGGTGTTTCTTCACATGATTTGATGCATTCATACACCCACCTTAAGCAATGGTATTGCCTCCGATATTATTTGCATTTTATAAACACTTATTCTGAGAGACTGTGTCTTAATTGTCTGTAACTCTAAGAAAAAGTACTGAAGTATCTTTCAGAAACAGCTCCAGATGGAAAATTACCAATTTACTTTTTCTCCGATCTTTCTTCCCTCTCAGTAGCAGTTTTACTATAAGATGGTCCTATTTCCCGCTCTCTCTGCTGTCAGACTATCCCGATCCTGATTCCAGCTTTGACGACACCTCCTATATTGTTTTAGGGCAACATATTAAGAATATGTAGAGAGCGTGTTTCTGAGTTCTCCTTGATTTATAAGTACTTTAAGAGGGTAAATGAGAAGGTAGATGGAAAAGCAGTAGCTATAAAACAAAAATGTTACATCATAATGAATCAGTTTAATTCTGCCTAATATGATCGAAGGATAACACAAAGCCATAACTAACTTGTTGTTTCTCAGAGACTGTTTTGTGGACCACCAGCATTGAAATGATCTGGGATACGTGCTGACATGCAGATTTCTGAGACTTTCGTCAGATGTATAACTGGAATCTTTGGACGTGGGGCCATGAAATCTGCATTTTAAGTAAGCGCACACCTGCACCCATAGATTCTGATGAATACTGACGTTTGAAACTATTGCCTTAGCCCAAATGGCGGGACAGATAAGGTTTAGGGCCAGTTCCCAAAGCTTCCCCTTTGTATAGTTTTTTTTCCCCTGAATTCCAGTAAGTGTTGATAAAGTCATAAATCATCTACTAAATTTCAGTTACTTTTGGAATCTTTAAATCTGGATCAAAAGGCTTTCTGTCTGATGAAAAAATTTAAAGCACTGAGTGTAGTGAGAAGGATGAAAACGTGTTGTTCATACTACTCCCAAAAGCAAGAGAGGACGTTGCTGTCTTGTGTGTGGAGGATGCTATGGTGCACTAAAAGGCAGTAAAGGGCACTCGAAGGAAGAAATAACTACAATATGTATTTTTAACTCTATCACATGCATCTAGGACTTGAGCCTAGCTTCCTCCCAATGATTTTCCATCTTTTCTCATAGTTTAAGAAATTAGAAGCAATAAAGAAAAGGGAGATAATAGGACAGACACAGAATGCATGAGCATGTGATCCCTGGTTGGACGGACTCGATTCAGTTTAGCACTGAGTCTAGGATACGTACATGCTTCATAAAGCTAGATTGCTGTTTAAATTGCAGAAGCAATATAGAATAGTGATGAAGAGTTTGGGGTCTGGTTCCAGAACATTGGATTTAAATTCCAGTCTGCCATTTACTACCTGCAGTAATGTAAATTTCTTACTCTTTAAATGTTATCGTTTCCCTGTTGTAAAATGAGGATAGCAATCCTCCGCATCTCACAGGATTACCTTCAGAATACAAGGCACTTAGAACACTGTCTGGCACATTTTAAATGTCCAGTGAATGATTTTATGATTAGCAGGCATGTCATCTGCAACCGGCCCTGCTCCCTACTGTGAGCTTAGGCCAGCTACGAAATACTTCCAAGTTGAGTAACTGTTACGGACAATACCTCCCCTCAAATAGAGTATGGGAATAGAAATGAGATGAAAAAAAGCGCAACTCACAAGGCACAGGAGGTTACCACGAATTCTTCATCTAGAAGACCAATAACCTTGGGCATTTTTACTTGGACCTCAAATTTAGGCAAAACTGTTTTCATAAAAGAGAAAAACAGCGGTAAGAGTGGGCAGGAGATCTTGCGAGTGTTGGTAATAGATGCAACGACAGAACCTTTACCATGTGATCACATGAAGTGACTTCAGCTACAATAGGGAGCCCAGGGACGATACTGAGACGGAGATGACACCCATTACCATGAGCAATCTGTACTACGTTCACGTGGTTAAGTTGATAATACGTTACCCTCTTTCTCTGAATTTGTGCAAGATTTCCCAAAGAGAGGAAAAGCAGCACCATTAGTTCCCGACGATCATCACAGCTAGACGTGGCAAAGAGGGACCAACGGGCTTCAATATATTCTGATTATTTCCCTCCCTGTGCCCAGCTCTTCTTCCCAAATGCTGGCCCTGCTGACTAACGGAGGTCGCAGGCCCGCCGTGTGACACTGGGCTGTGAGCCCACTGAAGTGCTAGCTATGCAGCGCGCAGAGGCAGCCGCCTGGCAAGACTCATCCGTCAGCGCCTCCGCGGGGCTGGTGCACTTGGGCGGCCGAGAGCACCTGTCCTCCCAGACCTTTGCAAGCTCACATTTATATACCCGCAATCACGCTTCAGAACTGGCTAGGAATTTCCTCTCATCTGTCAAATCCTCCTGATGGCCTCTGACTTTTCTAGCTTCTCTCACGGTTTTGTAAGGTGTTATTCCTAGAATATGTTCCTATTCTGGGATTCTGGTGAGTTTTGAGGACCATGTTTTGTGGTAGGACTTCTCAGCCATGGCATGAAACGTTTAATTTACGTTACAAAATCCACATAACTGATGACTAATAAAATGGCTTCAATGTCTGACTTAGTAATCGACTATGGTCGAGTATTAACTAAATCAACTGTATTAAAGTTTAGCTCATTATTATACTTACTTGAACGGTAGTTTAGTTGATCACAAAATTCTATGATTTAGGAATCACAGTTGATAGAGTAGCATAGGTGTAGGTTATAGACAACCATAAAATAATCCCAGGAAATACTTTCAGTTATAAAATACAAAAAACAGGTCAGGCACGATGACTCACGCCTGTAATCCCAGCACTTTGGGAGGCTGAAGCAGGCAGATCACAAGGTCCATAGATGGAGACGATCCTGGCTAACACGGTGAAACCCCATCTCTACTAAAAACACAAAAAATTAGCCAGGCATAGTGGCACAAACCTGCAATCCCAAGCTACTCGGGAGGCTGAAGCAGGAGAATCACTTGAACCCCAGAGGCAGAGGTTGCAGTGGGCTGAGATAGTGCCATTGCACTCCAGCATGGGCAATGAGCAGGAGTCCATTTCAAAACAAAAAAAAAAAAAGAAAAAGAAAACCACCAAAAAACAGGTACATAGTGTATGTAAGTGACACAATGTACTGGTTAACAACTTATGTTTGAGAGGGACAGCAGGGGGTGGGGAGTTGGGGAGAGATAGCATGGAGAGAAATGCCAGATATAGGTGATGGGGAGGAAGGCAGCAAATCACACTGCCACGTGTGTACTTAGACAACAATCTTGCATGTTCTTCACATGTACCCCCAAACCTCAAATGCAATTAACCCCCCCCCCCAAAAAAAAGACCAAAGGGATCTATTCAAATCTTTTTTGCCTCTTAGTGATTCTGGATTTTTGTAAGTTACTAACTTTCTCAGTACTGATATGCTCATTTGCAAAATGGCATAATAGTAGTATCTGCCCCAGAGGGGCACTGTGAGAATTAAATGAGGTAGTACATAAAAAGCACTTAGCAAATAGACAGGTACATTTCAAAGCTTGCTAATTTTCAACTGTCATAAGCTAGACCTTTGATTCTCACATATATGTAAAAATTATCTAACATTAAATACTCTGACGTTATAAATGTCCTACACATGTAGCATTCTTACCATATTCATTCACCTCAAATGAGTGCTTTATTTTCTTCCCTGACTTTTTCTGCAGTATGATGTTGTAGGAACCCAGAAACGGCTCCACTGATAGCGGGAAAGAGAGTTGGCTGAGTCCCGTTTCCAATCTGAGACTTTGCCAATGGAAAATTCGGTCACCCTTGGGGTCCTATAGAGGAAAATAGTATGAGTTCATAGAAACAATTGAAATGTGTACCTTTGAGCAGAATGGCAGCTTTAGAGGTAAGAATGGTGTAGGGAGCTGTATCACAGGTAGTTGGTAAACTGGCCCAAAGGTATTAGCAAAGGTTTATAGGAATTCCAGCCAGAGGTAAGGTGAATAAGTTTACTAGCTATGAGACATTACAGATAACATTCCATACTCATGCCTCTTTTTGGTATTATGTATATTTAGGTTGGTCAGAAATAATGGACGAGTCACTAAATTGCATCATCTCAAGAAATGTTCCTCCATTTATACCTTATCCACTCAGAATTTAAGGTGGATAGGGAAAACAGCATTTGTTTAGCTTTGGGGAAATGGGGAGGGGGGAAGGGAGAGAGGCAGTTTGATGTAACTGGTAGTGAATCCTCATTCCAGCTGTAATGTACAATATAACACTTACCTCAACATAAACCACTGGGAACTGAAAAGAAAAGAAGCTAGTATGAGCACGTGGTAGGATACAGAAGGACAAAACCATGACACCAGCACTGACAGAGGGTATGGACAGAGAAAGTGAGTTTCTGTTTCCAAACGAGGAAACACCCTGTTTACTTCACAGCACTTTATATGTTTAGCTTGGGACATACATATCTCAAGAAGTCATGACTTTCCTATTGTTAAATAACGTACAATTGAGGAAACCTATTGAGATAAAAAGGTCTGAATAAGAAGTTTATTATTATTTCACGATGATCTTTGTGTAAGAGGGGAAGCAAATTCACAAATAACTGGAATCTTTAAGAGGACAATCTCAATTGCATGCTGAATTCATTTTAAGAATGCAGTGTATGGAGGACCTTGATTCTGACCTCTTTTATTCTTCTAGCAGAGGTACCCTTATGAGATCTTTCTGTAGTGGGTTTAAAGTACCTCTTTTATTGGTCTCAAGTTTCCCAAAAGAGTAGGTCTTACATTTTCCCTCAACCTTCACCTACTGTTATGAGACTCACCATTTCATCAACAGGGTGGAAATTGACGTCCACAGAGACAATACGGAATTGCACTGAAACAGAGATATTTTCCTGTGAAATACCCCAGCGGAGCCTGAGGGAGTAACAGCATCCCTGAATTCCCCGGACTGCAGAATAAAGTCATGAAGAAGCTCCTCCCCTCTCCCAAAGGTCCGCTTGCTCATTTGATTCCCCATACCTGTTTGTCCTGGTTTGTATATGTGTTTGTCTGTCTGGACAAAGACTAGGTTCTCTGGCGTGGTTACGTATACTGGTTTCCTCTTTTTGAAATGCAGATTTGGCCCCTTTACCTCCACAGCAATGTCCGCCCAGGAAAATGATAGTTTTGGAATCTGTAAAACAGAAATCAGCTGAAGAATTTGCCCAGACTCACTTCCAAATTTCTCAGCCATTAGAAGTTTCTGTCTTCCTGGTTAATCCCTGAGCATTAGTAAGGAACAAAGTCAAGGATTATGCTGCTTGTTTTAAAAGTAGATTAGGCCGGGCGCAGTGGCTCACGCCTGTAATCCCAGCACTTTGGGAGGCCGAGGCGGGTGGATCACAAGGTCGAGAGATCGAGACCATCCCGGTCAACATGGTGAAACCCCGTCTCTACTAAAAATACAAAAAACTAGCTGGGCATGGTGGCGCGTGCCTGTAATCCCAGCTACTCAGGAGGCTGAGGCAGGAGAATTGCCTGAACCCAGGAGGCGGAGGTTGCGGTGAGCCGAGATCGAGCCATTGCACTCCAGTCTGGGTAACAAGAGCGAAACTCTGTCTCAAAAAAAAAAAAAAAAAAAAAAAAAAAAGTAGATTATTATGATGTTGTAACATGACAGTAAAAAAATTGAAGGAGAATATATTGCAATAAAATGAGCTAGTTCTTCAATCCAGTTATGACTGAAATGGGATGCTTGCACTTTCATAGCAAAATGGTGATATTAAAATAATTATTAAATTTTATTTTTCAAAGGGCAAAAGCATTATATATTATCTGGTTAGGCATGGTGGCTCATGCTTTCAGCCTCAGCACTTCGGGAGGCCAAGGTGGGCAGATTGCTTGAGCCCAGGAGTTCAAGACCAGCCTGGGAATCATAGTGAGACTCCCACCTCTACAAAAAAAAAAAAAAAAAAAAAAAAAAAAAAGAAAAGAAAAGAAAAAAGAAATCATCCAGGCATGATAGTGCATGTCTATAGTCCCAGCTACTCAGGAGGCTGAGGTGGGAGGATCACCCGGGCCTGGGAGGTCAAGGCTGCAGTGAGCCATCATTGGCACCTCTGCACTCCACCCTGGGTGCCAGAAAGAGACCCTGTCTCAAAAACAACTTCGATAAGTCGGTCATTTGACTTTATAAATCTCAGTGTTTCTGTCTGTAATGGCACGAATATTATTTGTCTCAGAAGTTTAAGATCAGTTTAAATCACTTCCGTAACTACTGTTACATTTTATGCATGCACTCTGTAAATATGATGTGAGCATATTCAGTAGAACTTCCATTCCTAAAATCTAATTGGAGATTCACTCTGTATTCCTCATTTTTCTTTCATTACGCAATTTTAGTTTCAAAGGATCACAACGACATCGGCTAATATGCTCTTTCTCTACCCATCTCCCTTATTTCAAGAAGCAGTACTGACCGTGAAGGGACGGCAGTAGACAGAGTTTCTCCTGGTCACCCGCTCTGTGAGGAGGAGGCTGCTCTGCATGTCATAGATCAGAGTTGCTGTCAGTGTCACTGTCTCATTCAGGTGATGAAGGATGACACAGGCCTGTTCAGGAACTCCACTGTAGAGGTGGGATGGGACCAGCAGTAGGTACTGCCTGTGGAGGAGAGAGGTCCAGATTAACTATGAAGGGGTCAAAAAGACATCATTATTATGACTATATTCTACATAATCTTTGCTTTTGTCACCAGTCACGGAACAGAGACGTGTTTCAGCAGAAGTGTATTCTCCAAAGGCCAACCGAAAAGATCTGAGGAACTGAGAAAACCCCAGATTAAACCCCCAGATATGCTTATCTTCTGTTGTGGAAATATTCACCGACATAATATTAGAAATCGTGTCGATAGCCATGGGTAAGTAATCCATGAGTCATTATATGTTTTGAATACAAATTTCAAAATTTTAAGATATGAATTAATCAACAAATCATCATTGGAAGCAGTAAGAACCTCTCTGTATGTGGTCTGGGGTTTGGCATGGATGATACTACAAATCTCTTTGTTCCAGGAGACTACAAAAAATATACATTTAATACATTGGGAGAAGCTGAATTGTTTATCACTACAACTTTGGGAGTAGGCATATCTTTTCTTTCTGTAGCTCTTTGGTGATGGAGACAAGGCATGCTGGGCTAGGCTAATCACCAGATATGTTGCCATATACACCTGGAAGAAAATATCATCCTCCTGTCACCGATTGCCTCTCACAGTCACCCAAAACAGACTACACCCTGGGATGCTGTATGTGTGCACACTCTGCTCTCTCTTCTTGAGTGTCCCTGTCTACTTGGAAAACTTCTATGTGCTTCATTAGACTTATCTCAAAAGTGACTTTCTCTGCGCAGAATTTGGTGAAGCCCTGTCTCTTACATCAGGCCTCATGAAGAGTGAGGTTTCTTTGGGAGTAGTCGGTCAGAATCCTGCAATGCCTGCTTCTGTTTTTGTTCTATAGTTCACTCTCTGTGCACCATCTCTCTACTTTTCCATACTGTGAGGTGCTGAGAGCAGCTTCTGACTTTTGTTAAGCTGGAGATTCCCAAGACCTAATGCCAGCCCCTAACAGCATGCCAAGAATTGAGTGAACTGCCACACAAATCCCAGCTCGTCTGTAGATCACGCATTCATCTTGGCAATCCTTGACTTGAGGAACACATAGTTACTGAGTCATTTCACAACTGTTAACAACACGAAATCCATTTTATGATTCAATAAACAATGTATCCCTTTTTGGGTAGGAATTCTGTTTTCTTTTTTGGTAAATGTTTCATAGATGTTGCTGACCTACATCTGCGAGTTTCCTGAAATTGGTGGATGTCTCTTTCCACATGAGCAATAATGCCTTACTGATTCTTCCTAGCCCTTTTGATAGCAGAAAATTGTGTAGGGAATTAGGAAATACAAATCAAAGAGATAATACAGTGGGAAAAAAAGAAGGACAATATAATCTTCTGGAAATAGTGCTTACGGCTCTGCAGCAGCTGAAGCATCCCTGGGAAGGAGCAGCAAGAGCAGGATCAATACCGGCTGGGGCAGCTGATTTCCTGTCATGGTGCCGAAAGGAAGAGGGCAGATGGGAGTCTGAGCCCTCAATTCTTTGAACCATGTTCTTATTCCAACTGGTTTTTATTTTACCGAATGGGCAGTGAAAGTAAACTGCCAATCACTTATTTTTGTAACATATTAACTACTTCCAGTATAAAGAAAATCAATTCCAGATAACTTTTATGACCATATCTATTATTTTATTTACTTTCCCAAATTTTCTAAATTCCTAAAAAATAGTGGTTTGAGGCTACCACTAGCTCAGGTCATTAATCAGATTTTAAAATATTTTCATAGTTTGAATTTCTGGAATGGAAGAATAAATCTCAAGAATTATCCAAACTTTATCATCCTAATGTTTAATTAAAAATTTTAGATGCTACATTTGAAATATTTGACATAACAGGGCAACAAACAATAATTTCTCAACACTGTCAGCTAAGGCCTCTATACTCTTGTGATCTTCAAACATTTTCCTTGCATTCCTTAAAAGAATTTTATTAAACATGTAATATCTTACATACACTCGACATCAAAAAATTTTAACCATTAGCAAGATGACAAAAAAGTGTAGTACAATACTGACATTTAAAAAATAAAAGTGTAATATCACTTTTAAAATGTATCCAATGAAATGTAAATATTGCAGTGATTTTTTTTTCTTTTTGCCTGCTACTGTTCCTGTAAAACACACTGTGAATACTTTTTTCACCAGTAAGAAACTTTATATCACCCTTGTTTCATTTTGATCTTGTGTTTTCATTCAGCTTCCTCAGGTAATTTTATCCTGGAGTTGCATACTTCAGTATATTTTATTGATTACCCTATTATATGTTTCTGGAATTAAATATCATCAAAAATTATTATTAAAAATATTCTTGAGCCTGTAAAGTTCTAATTAGTAATAAATGTTTTCTAGATTGCATTATCATTAAAATGATCAACATACTATTTGTAAAATTATATATATGTACTATAATCTTAATAGATATTAAAAATGAGAACATGTTGTTCAAAATATTTTTTTAGTCAAATAAATTGTGTATTTCAGCCGGCTCCCTCAAATAAGATTGTGTATTCTTGGATGAATATTGCTTTTTACTGGATTAAAATAAGTTTCACTTATTCTCTATTTTTTCTACTCTGCTCTATTTCAATTCTAGAATAATTCTATTATCTTTTCTATTGTATAGATGTAAGCAGTAAGAAAATCTATTCACATAAAAAGAGAAATAGAAATAGAGGACATTGTATTATAACAATGTTGTCTAATTATTTAGGCTTCCAAGTTATAAGCCAAAGATCACATTATAATCATTAAAAATTGTTTTAATGATCTATCAGCTGATAAATCCTCTGTAATTTTATGGAAAACAAAGTGCTAAAGCAGGTCAATTGCAAAAGGATTTGAAAATCAATCATTATGATCATTGTTATTCTAGGTTCCTAGAAAGTATTCAATAAAGGCTTAAAAGGACTTATAAATGGCCAGCAATCATTATTCTGCTACTTAAAAACACAACTTTTACCATATACTCAGAAAGTTTGGAAATTTTATAATATCATTAACTTTAATATGCTTTTGTCAACATAAAGCCTCATAAAAGTCTTTCATCTGATCAAAACCATAACCTGTACATTTAACTCATTTTTCATTTAAAGAAAGTGTCCACCAGTAACATAATTTACAAAACCCGTCCTTATTGTCAAAATAATCCATCAAATTAGACTCATTTCTGACAGGATAAAATGTTGTTTAATTTTTAATTTCAATAAACCCACTAACATATATTCCCGGGACGACGCTCCCGTTCTGCAATTCTAAGATAAAGAGTTTGGCTGAATAGTTGCTACTTAGATGAAGTAAGACAATCCTACTTTGATATTTCATTCCATGCTGTCTGCTTAATTCTTATGGAACTCTCAGGGGAATATAAACATTGACAAGAGTTAGAAAAGAGAAGAGGGGAATTTTAAATGTAAATTGTAATTGTATCTGTCACCTCTACAATATATACGAGTACAGAAAATTTCAGAACAGGCCAAAAGAATCCATTTCTAATATCATGTTTTTCTTACACCAGAAATTGTTTTAAGACAGATGGGTATATGATACCTACAATGGGCTTATGATGCCTTAAGAGAGTTTGTGCAAATATCAATATTTTGATTAATCCTTTTGCAAGACATTTTTCACTCCAAGATACATCTAAAATAGATATTATCACTGCAAGAGAAAATTGTTGCATTAAAATGAACTCATAAGTTATGCCTTGATTATATTATAGCATGAAGACAGTGATTTTATATCATTACCTACTACAATTGTAGGATTATTGATCATGCACAATTTCGGGGATCCCAGAAATGACATTGACATAAACTGAGGGCAAAGTTGACTGTAACTAAAAGATTTTAGCCAAATGTCAAAGTCAAAGATAAATGTCATAGTGCCCCAATAAATAGTATGTGTTTGTCAAAAGTGATAAACCTGAAGACTTCATCGCAACATCAAAGACTTTAATGAAAAAGACAAGACAAAAGCTAAGTTATGACCATAATTACAGCATTAAATATAGGGACTAGAAGAGAAGAAATATACGTGAAAAAAGTTGACTTTGTAATTGCAAGTAGTTTTGTTGTGTTAATTGTATAAAAGATTTTTCAAATGGTTCAAAATAAAGCTATTTTTCAAAGGAACTCTGAAAAAGACATCATTACCTTTGGACATGTTTCTAAACAAACTTTATTTCCAAAGACAGATGTGTTTACAGAGCATTGAGTAACTTTGAGTGGGTTGAGAATGAAAATGTCCTGGCCACCTGAGTATACACTGGGGAAGGCAGAGTTGGAATCACTGGCATATGTGGAATGAAATTAATGCTTACATTAGCACTTTGGAATGTAAATAGCAATACTCTCAACAAACAAACAAACAAACAAAAAGCAGGATTCTTGGTTGTAAAATTTATCTACCATGATAATATGCTGGTTAATCCTGCATGTTTTTTCTTCTTGTGAATACTTGGCCTGGCAGAGAACAGGCTGGAAAAATCAGGAGATTGCTGACCATGTTTCCATCCCTTAAGTATTTCCCTGCATGGATTCTGAGAAGCAGAACAAATGATAAAAACATGATGAATGTGCTTTTCATCTTATAAGAAAGACTCACACTTAATATGACACTATACTAATATTCAGAGATGAGGCCAGAGGGTTTGTTAGCTGAGCTGTAATTCCACCTGTCTGCTTTAGTTAATACTGCAGTAGCACTTCCTTCGATACACATTATTCAAAACTGCCCTCGTGGCAAAATAATCTCCTACCAGCCCAGTCTTCTTTATTATATTAAAATCAAATTTTTGATTCATTAAAGACATTATGAGGAGAGTGAAAGGAAAAGTCACAGGGAAGAAAATGGTATTTTCTGTACACAGAATTGCCAAGTGCTTATACCTAGAATATATTGAAGACTTCCAGAAATAAATTAGAAAAAGACCTAGCATCTTGCTCAAAAGAATACCCACATAGCTAATAAATATATGAAAAGTACTTGGTCTCCAGAGAAATGCAAATTAATACCATGATGAAATACTCTACATACCCTAAAAAATGGTTAAAGTTAAGATTCATAATGCCAAGTTTTAGTGAGCACGCGGAGCAACTGAACCTCTCATCCAGTTGTGAAAATCATCATTATCTACTAGAATTAGCCATCCACAGGACCTCTGCCCCAGCAATTTTGACCACTACATAAATACAAAGGAGAGTGATAGGAAATGTGCAAAAAGCCCCTGATGTGAACATTTGTAGTTGCATTATCCGTCATGGCTCTAAATTGAAAACAACTCAAATGTCCAACAACGAGAAATGTACATTGTGGTATATTCATACAATTAAAACTATATAGTGTTTTTCAATAAAATGGAATAATGTCATTTACATCAATGTCAGTGAGTCCCATGAATATAGAACTGAGCATAAGATTCCACACACACACATATACACAAACACATTACAAATCATATAATTCCACTTACAGAAACACAGATGTGTTCATTCTAAGTCATTCCAGACTAGTCTTTTTTCTTAGTGAGTCAGCAATCATGGTTTTGCTCAGGAGAATGAAATGTTTCACATCTGCACACGCATACCCCGGGATGCCCAGTTACCACAACCCCAACCTGCTGACTCTTCTTCCTTCGATGCCTCAGCCATACGAAACTTCTTGCTTTTCTTTGGCAGTTGAGAATCTTTCTACTTGACTTGAAGCCTTCTCGTCGTTTATTATCTTCTCCTGTATTGTTCTTCTGCAGATATTCTGAGACCTAACTTCTTCACCACCTTAAACCATTGCTCATCTGGCTGGGCGCGGTGGCTCACGCCTGTAATCCCAGCACTTTGGGAGGCTGAGGGGGGTGGATCACGAGGTCAAGAGATCGAGACTATCCTGGTCAACAAGGTGAAACCCTGTCTCTACTAAAAAAAGAAAAAGAAAATATAAAAATTAGCTGGGCATGGTGGTGCATGCCTGTAATCCCAGCTACTCAGGGGGCTGAGGCAGGAGAATTGCTTGAACCCAGGAGGCGGAGGTTGCTGTGAGCCGAGATCGCGCCATTGCACTCCAGCCTGGGTAATAAGAGCGAAACTCCGTCTCAAAACAAACAAACAAACAAACAAAAAAACCCAAAAAATAAAAAAAAGAAATAGAAACCATTGCTCATCTATCAGCTTCTCAATGAGGTCTACCCTGATCACAGCATTTAAAATTGTAAAGTCTAACTCCCAATCTTGTGGTACTCTTGATCTTCCTTGCTGTGCCTTTCAAAAAATAACACTTGTCATTTTATGACATATTATATAATGAACTTACTTATATTTCTTATTTATTGCCTATCTCTCCTCTCTAGAATATAAGGCAGATATGTCTTGTTTTTCACTATTTCTTGTTATTGAGGAGTATATCCACTAATAACGAGCATTCTATAATTGTTTGTTGAATAAATAAATGAAAGAATTATGCAACCATGAAACATAACACTTGTTTTTTTCTCTCTTAAAAGTATATCATTTGACCCAGCAATCCCATTACTGGGTATATACCCAAAGGATTATAAATCATTCTATCATAAAGACACATGCACACATATGTTCATTGCGGTGCTGTTTACGATAGCAAAGACCTGGAACCAACCCAAACGCCCATCAATGATAGACTGGACAAGGAAAATGTGGCACATATACACCATGGAATACAATGCAACCACAAAGATGGATGAGTTTGTGTCCTTTGTAGAGACATGGGTGAATCTAGAAACCATCATTCTCAGCAAAGTGACACAAGAACAGAAAATCAAACACTCATAGGCAGGTGATGAACAATGAGAACACTTGGGCACAGGGAAGGGGACAACATTCACTGGGCTAGGTGCGGGGGCGTAGGGGAGGGGACGGGGGGACAGCGGGGAGGTGGGGAGGCTGGGGAGGGGTAACATCAGGAGAAATGCCTGATATAGGTGACGGGGTGGGAGGATGGAGACAGCAAACCAGCATGGCATGTATGAACCTATGCAACAATCCTGCAGGAAGCAGGATGTGCACATGTACCCCAGAGCCCAAAGTACAAGTTAAACAGTAAGTATATAAAAAGGTCAATGGATAAATTGAACTGTAGGCACATATTTAATAGAGAAAGAAGCAATAATATTTTCAGAAGAATGAGTTAGGAATAACTAAAGATGATGTGAAGTCAGTCTTTGTGCAAGCAATCATATGACAGAGTCAATTACATGGTTTTATCAGCAGATCACAGGGCCTTCTTCCCCTTTCATTAGTGACATAGATGAATATGTATATATATATATATATATATATATATATATATACACACACATACACACACAAATATGTTCTGCAACATCATTAAAAATATTACTTCATGTAAGAAAGAAATTTTACATTCTTTTACATTCTTCTAGTTTATTATTATTTCTTGAAAAACGTTGCTGGAGATTTTATAGAATGGTACCTGTGCTGTGTGCTGAAGAGGGCTTTGCACGGTATTGATAATGCCAAGGCTGCAGTGAGCTAACTTGCATTTTTCTATTAGCTGAGGGTGTAGTGATAGCTGGGCACAGTAAGATTGTGAGCTAGTTGAGCAAGAGGGTTACATGTCCTGGACCAAAAAGAAAGGCAGACACGTAGCTTATTGACTTTTTCCTCTTTGCTGTCTCGTTCCCCTGCCAGCCTCTTTCTCCTCAGTTAGGACTCCATAGATAGTATTAAAATAAGGTTTTTTCTTTTACCAAGGACCTGCCAACTTGGGGCATGTATCACCACACCTGGCTAACTTTTGTATTCTTAGCAGAGACGGGTTTCTCCATGTTGGTTACATCGGTCTTGAACTCCCGACCTCAGGTGATCTGCCCACCTTGACCTCCCAAAGTGCTGGGATTACAGACATGAGTCACTGTGCCCAGCCTTTCTTTTTCTTTTTTTCTAATGGGGAGGGAGGAGGTAGCTAACACCAGGTCTCTGGGTGGATACTAACTCTGCACACAGGAATGGAAGGAGGAATCCAGAGGGTCTGTCCCTGGGGATGGGGGTGACTCTGAGAGCCAGTGGCCTGCAGAGGCTCCGTGCAACCTCAGAGACCCAGAAAGCCAGTGACCCCACCCATCAGAGCAAGTTCTCGCCCTATGCACTTTTCTTAAAGAAAACAAACCTTGGTAAGGTAAAGCCAGTGGGCTTAGTAGTTTCACTGGCAATCCGAACCAAGAGCCACAGCTCCTTGTTAAGACAAATAAGCATTGCAAAGAAATAAAGAAAGGTACTTAGAAAAGACTTATTCAGTGATTACGGGGCCAAATTGTGAAAAAATAGTAGAAACACAGCTCTTCACTTCATCCATTACTTCATGCAACGTTTTGAGAAATCTATTCTTCTTTTTATGGTGCAAGATGACCTTAATAAAAATACAAATAACACCCATCATTCAAGTATATTTAATTTAATGGAATGTTAACTAAATTCCAAATTGTATGACTTCATTGTCCATTTCACATCACTGTAAAACGTTCTTGTTGGTGTATTCTCCAGATTAGAACTTTGGAAAATTTCAAGTATTTGGAACCACTAGCTTTTACTTCCTAGTGTCACCAAGTTGGGAGCAATTCTGTCGTGGAGGCCTCCCTGCTGCCATATAGATGGGTTCCATTTGGGGCCATGACTCTGACTCACCAGTGGCTGCTGCCTTACTTTTTTCTAGCACTAAGCAAGTTTACCTTAGTATCCTCTCTGTTCTTAACTCACACCCTCCATCGCAGCCACTCTCAGAACCAAGGGATTCTTTTCCGCTTCCTGATTGCCTGGCTTGAAATTCGGTCCTTCAAACAAATCAACCCTGGTGGGGGCAAAGGCGGGTGCCTGTTTTTCCTGACTCGGTATTAGTGATATTTAAAACAAATAGGAGTTTGAAATGTGTTTCTCTGTATTTTTGGAGTGTGGCGCTAATATATGCTTTATTTCAATTCTGGTCTGAGACAAATTCCTCCATTTGTTCAATCACTTTTCCCCAGTTCGCATACTTTTTCCCTGTTTTTTCTCTTTTACACCTAAAGGTAACCTTGAAAAACTGCATGTGACATCTTCATTTCTACAAGTGTCCCTTGTTGGGGAAATATAAATGAAAGTAAAAGGTACCAACGCAGAAGTCCTCACCATAAGGGTATTGAAGAAGGAAAACACTTTTATTATTGAATAATCATTAAGCCAGAATGTGATGTGCGTCACAGGCAATCTGCAAAGAGAAAAATACTTCAGCCTTTTGTACTGCTGAGCTGATGCAGCCCATTACATACATGTTCTTAACATAAGCTCTAACTAGCTTTCAATTATGGGGATTTGACTGCACCATTTATCACGTCCTAGATTCACGTGGTTATGGGGGCGATCGTGTGCGTTAATGGGATTTATCTAAATGAAAAATAAACTCCTCTTATCTTCATGATAAGAGGTAGTTTAACTTGGAGCAAGATGCCCATTGAAGTTGGCCTCCTACCCTTCTGCAGAAATTGCAGATAGGGATGCGATCTCCTTTGATGTTGATGTTTCAAAGAAATAGCTCCCACATTCTTCATAATGCTGACGAAAATCCTACCCAGTGTTCAAAAAGGTTTGTATACATTTCAAAGAGGAGAAAAGACTTAAAGTAATAAGTTTTCTAAGGAAATTAAAAAGGGGGAGGGAAGATTGGTCTCTTCCTTTATTTTCAACAGAGAATTAAAATTATTTAAAATTTTTATTTGTCCTTACACCCTGCAATAATAGATCCTTTTTTGTTTAATTGACAAATGGGATTGCCAATCCCATTTGATGACGTAGCATATCAATGCTTGGAAATATATTCGATCATACTTTTCGTAGTAAAATTCTCTATAACATGGTTTATTCTTTGGAATCACCTCTTCTTTTATTTTATTGAAAAATCATGCATAGGTCCATAGTGATGCCAATGAGGATTAAGGAAAAAATACATTAAAAAGATGACCAAAGAATAAATGTTTGGGAAGGCACAATTTTTAGAAATTGATTCAGGAGCTACAAGCGCTCTTTATAACAACAACAAAAATGGTTAAAACTTATTTAATTAGCATTCCTCTATGATACGCATGCCTGTTACTTAGTGACTGACATATTTACCCATCTCTTACACAGAACGAGTCAAGCCTCTGTACTCAGGGCCTTTGTAGTAGTTCCTTGCCATGGGATGACAGGTACATGGATCAGACGTAAAACCAGTCATCATTCTGGGCACAAGGTTAGCTAAGTCCAAATAAGCCCAATGTAGCCACATCTGATCCATAGATCAAAGAGAGGGAGAAATAAATACTTATTGTTGGAAGCCACTGAGGTCGGGGTTGGGTTTTAAAATCTCCATTATTGCAGCAATAATGAAGATACCCTTAATATCTTTTTAAAACAAGTAGTTTTAGTTTCATAGAAAAATTGAGCAGAAAGTGAGAGATCTCTCATGTGCACCCTCTGTTCCCATATGGATGGGTTCCCCCACTATCAGTATTCTGCACCAGAGTGGTCCGTTTGTTAACAGTTGATGAAGTTTCTTTTCTTTTCTTTTTTTTTTTTTGAGACGGAGTTTCGCTCTTGTTACCCAGGCTGGAGTGCAATGGCGCGATCTCGGCTCACTGCAACCTCCGCCTCCTGGGTTCAGGCAATTCTCCTGCCTCAGCCTCCCGAGTAGCTGGGATTACAGGCACGTGCCACCATGCCCCACTAATGTTTTGTATTTTTAGTAGAGACGGGGTTTCACCTTGTTGACCAGGATGGTCTCGATCTCTTGACCTCGTGATCCACCCGCCTCGGCCTCCCAAAGTGCTGAGATTACAGGCTTGAGCCACCGTGCCTGGCCAGTTGATGAAGTTACTTAACACATCATTATCACCAAAGATCATAGTTCATATTCGGATTCACTCTTGGTGTTGTACATTCTATGAGTTTTGGCAAATGTATAATGACATGTATCCAACATACATTATAGTGTCATGCAGCGTAGTTTCATTGCCCTAAAACCTTTTGTGTTTCACCAAATTATCTTTCCCTCCTTACAACCCCTGGCAACCATCATTGATCTTTTTACTGTCTCCACAGTTTTGCCTTTTCTAGATATTGTATGGTTTGAATACTTGAATACAGCCAGAACTGAAAGAAGTCACTGATATTTAGTGGAAAAGAGGAATAAAATAATATTTGACAGATAAACAGAGGCTATTTCATTTAAAACCTTGTACACTGTGGTAAAGCCTTCATTGCTATCTGATGTGCAATGGAAAGCTACTAAAGAAGAGATCTAAGCAAATGGAAAGAAAGTTTTAAAGCTCTGTTTTAGAACATTGATTTTGGAAGTATAAAAGATAGGTATTACTGATTAATGTAAAGTCTGTGAGCCAGGGAGAAATAAGCATAATACACAATTCTGGGACCTGCACCGTAGGATTCTGGTAGATGTGACTGCCAATAATGAAATGACTGAGTGGCCAGGTACGGAGTGAGATTGACCGTGACAGGGAGCAGCTAGGAATGACAAATGACATTTGAAATGTTTACGTTTGTTATGTTTGAGATATTTATGAAATAGAGCATTGGTTTTCTATTGCTGCAATAACAAATTATCTCATACTTTGTGGCTCACAACAGCATACATTCATTCTTTTATTTTAACAATTACATATAAGTAAACACTTTAGGTACATGTAGAAAAATAATTTTCTGAAATATATCTGTTTAATAACATACTAATGAATATTTGATCTTATAATTAAATCAAGGTTATAATATGTTATTGCCAAGAAAACTTTACAAATATATCTTCAGAAATGATACTCTAAATGATTCGCTTGGGGAGGAGATCAGGGGTGTATTTGTTTCACACTAAGCTTATCTGGAAAGAGAAAATACAGTTTTAAAATGGAAGTTAAGAATACATAGGTTCTTATTGGAAAAAAAAACAACCATGAATTCTGGTCAGGTTTTACTCAACAATAGTTGCCAAGGAAAATAAACATGTTTACGTTTATATAACTTGAGTTCTTATTTTTTCACAGTTCCCAGAGATATTATTCAGAAACATGTACCAGAACTAAAGTATCAACACATTAGAATACTCCTTATCTAACGAAGTATTTTCTTTAGTCATTCAGTGATTGATGGGATCGGCTTTCTCTGCTTGGGTTGTCCTGAAGGTAGAATGTGAGGTAAGGGCTTGGATGCAGATAATTCATTTCATTTCAGAGGGGAGCCCGGGAAACATGAGTGAGAGAGCGGGGAGACTGAGACAAAAATGGAAAAGAGCTAATTTCTGGATTTGTTGAGGAGGCTGCTTCCTGAAAAACTGGGAGATGGATTTCAAGGGGACTTCATGAGAAGCATTTGGAATGCCTCCCACTATTCTTCTTTTTTTTTTTTAAATTTCCCTTTTGATTTATTATTTGACTTATTGTTCAGGAGTGTGTTATTTAATTTCCACATATTTGTAGAATTTCATTTTTCTTTCTTTTTTTATTGCATTTTAGGTTTTGGGGTACATGTCATGAACATGCAAGATTGTTGCATAGGTACACACATGGCAGTGTGCTTTGCTGCCTTCCGTCCCCTCACCTGTATCTGTCATTTCTCCCCATGCTATCTCTTCCCACCTCCCCACCCCCCCGCCCCTCCCCCATTTCCCCCCAACGGACCCCAGTGTGTAGTGCTCCCCTCCCTGTGTCCATGTGTTCTCATTGTTCAACACCCGCCTATGAGTGAGAATATACGGTGTTTGATTTTCTGCTCTTGTGTCAGTTTGCTGAGAATGATGGTTTCCAGGTTCATCCAAGTCCCTACAAAGGACGTGAACTCATCGTTTTTGATGGCTGCGTAATATTCCATGGTGTATATGTACCACATTTTCCCTATCCAGTCTATCATCGCTTCGGCCTCCCACTATTCTTGACTTAAAGGCAGAGGTAGGAGCATTTATCTACTGGCTCTGGTCTCAGCCGGTTGAAGATTTTGGGAAGTGCAGGCTTAACGCTTCTGGGAACAAACTTGACATATAGCCCAGTTACAAAGTATCTTCTTTTACATCTCATTTTTCTTATCCTAGAATGAGGTTTCAAAAGACATCTGACCACAGGGTGTGCTATATTCTGCAAGTGCAAATTCATCTGAAAGATAGTAATGGTTATTAGGAAGTTTTACAACATTGGTCAAGAAGAAAATATCTTTATTTCTTATCTGTTTATTCCCCTAAATCTACGCTACTATAATAGTTTCTTTACTTAACAACTTCCAAATATACTGTATTTTTATTCTTCTGAATTACATCACATTGCATCCATACCTATATGATTATTAAGAGTTTCAGGTATGATGTTTTGTATATGACACATATTAAAACTTAACAGAGGTTAGGGCTTTCTCTTCTAGAATAAAGTGTCTATATAGCTGGAGGAATAGTGAAGACTTAGTTCAATCATCCAGGTTTTTGTAAAGAAGTAAAGATGTACTTAACAAACATGAAGGTACTCAAAGTTTGTAAATCACTGTTGATTTACACTAAACACTTAATAGTTTGTATCATTATTGATCCACTCCCTTTTTTTTGGCTGAATATTTATCAGGATAGTATGTATAAAACAGGTTATTTTTTTCTCTAAAAGTCTGTGAGTCATTTATTGGCTGAGATAATCTGACTTGAAAATAATTATCTTGTCCTTTTAATTTTTTGGTAAACTTATTAGACCTATATTTTAATGTATTCATAGACATAATTTTTATCTAAGAAAAGTACAGAGTTCAGATAAGCTTCAATTTCGCAACAGAAGACTTCATTTAGAGATCTTATTCTTCTACTTGTTCGGTGTTATCAGTAAGAATTTACCTTCCTGAGTCTTGGTTGAAACAATAACAAACACAGTAAGAACCTGGTTGTAAACAACAACAACAACAACAGCAACAACAACAACCAGAAACCCAAAGTTACCGGACTGAGTAGCTCTGATTATAAATTTTTTATTTAAAAATTTCACTGTGCTGAGCAATATATAGATAGGTGATAGCTAACTAGATAAATACATGCCCAGACTAGCCTGTTGAAGGATGAGAGGCAAGGATAAGTTGATTCAGCTGGCAGTCAGCCAGCCTCCAATCAAGAGCCAGTCCAAAGCTAGACATAGGAATGAGGCCTCCTAAATCACCCAGCTGGCAACTCACCAGGTGAATTACAGGTGCAATTCAAAGAGGGAAGAGCTGAATCAGCCTGATCAGTCAGCCTAACCCAAACGGTTTGGCTGACCCATAGAACTGTGAGGAATAATAAATGGTTGTGGCTTTAAAAAATATATTTCATAAGAATATTTTCACTAACACATCTCTGTCATCTCTAATAGTATATGTCTCTTTCTCTATTCAAATAAACATGTAATTTCTATATCCTGTAATTCACACTAATACATAAACTGTATGCAAACCTTCATAGCCATTAACTTTATTTTGCCTAAATCTATACTCAGCCAGATAGCCTACTTCACATTTATTTTCCAATAATTTTAATGAATATTTTAGTGAAAAGACTGCTTGAGAAAAATCATGCCAGTAATGTCCACATAGCTAGAAAAAACCCTCAAATTTTGCTCTTGAAATTCTGATGCTTTTTGTATTAGGTAGCATGAAAAGTTGCAAAACATCAAATAAGAGAAAAAGATTTTAAAAATAGGAACTATAACACCAATAGAGAAAATGAAGATTGGTTTAACTATGTAGGTTGGTGCAGAAGTAATTGTGGTTTTTTACTTGAATGTAATGGCAAAACCCGCAATTACTTAATGATAAAAATCACAATTGCTAAATACAATTCTTACCAGTTTCATAACAATCATAGAGCTGAACAGACACCGGCTTGATATTGGAAATGAGTGCATCCTGTTTGACAGAGAATGAGAATTGAATTTCTTTTTTAGTAACCTGAGAATAAATTAACATTGTTATGCATGTTTAGATGTATTCCCTCAATTTCTCTCCATTTCAAATATTCAGAATTATTTTAGCAACACTATTTTGATACTTACGCCCTTAGGAAAACTTTTTTAAACACCAGAAACAAAGACAAAAGTAAAACCACATTGTGCATCAAGCATATACATCAACACACAAACCAAGTTATGACAGTAAACTTACATTCTACGGGTAGAAAAAGACATGGGTGGTTTTGATTTTTTTTTTTTTTTTTTGAGACGGAGTTTTGCTCTTGTCACCCAGGCTGGAGTGCAATGGCGCGATCTCGGCTCACCACAGCCTCCGCCTCCTGGGTTCAGGCAATTCTCCTGCCTCAGCCTCCTGAGTAGCTGGGATTACAGGCACATGCCACCATGCCTAGCTAATTTTTTGTATTTTTAGTAGAGATGGGGTTTCACCATGTTGACCAGGATGGTCTCGATCTCTCGACCTCGTGATCCACCCGCCTCGGCCTCCCAAAGTGCTGGGATTACAAGCCTGAGCCACTGCGCCCGGCCGGTGGTTTTGATTTCTACTCGCTGTACTTTGCCATCTTCCTCAAGCTAAAAGAAAGAAGAGTGTGCTGAAAATTCAGGGAATTTCGAATACAAACATCTAGTTATCCAAAGATAAAATATTTGATTTCAACTTGGTAGTTTTCCTGTATCTTTATAAAACTTGCAATGTTTTTATAAACCTTCAACAACAAACATTAATTTTGGAGATTTATTCATTCAACATGTGTGAGGCATCTGTCTGTATATTAGTTTCTAATTTTAAATAAATAGAATAACAGAATGAATATAATAATAACTAAACATTAACTCATCTACCTGTTTTTTAATGATTCACTGTTTTGACAGTATAAGAATATAAATTATTTTGAGAACCTCATCATTTTACTTTCAGATACACATAAGATTCGAATTTACTCCTTAAGAATAGAAATTTACTCCTTAAGAATAGTATTCCTTTTTAAAAAAATAAACTTGTGGCCAATGTCTAGCATAGAACAGGCCCCAACACATTTAATCTATTCTGAAGTTATTTCAGCTGACAACATTTAAATCTTTACCTTCTTAACTGACGGTCTGTCGGGTACAAATCCTGAAAGCATCTTCACATCAATGATTGCCATGTTGGAAGAGTTGTGCTTTCCATAATAACTTTATTTTTTAAAAAGCACAAAATTTAAAATTCAGATAAACTTTGATCATTACTTAGAAAACAAATTAAAAATAAAACAAATTTTCATGCAAAAAAGTTTATTTTATCATACCCTTTATAGAGGTTATTGTTCTGAGATCGAAATAACCCAATTATAAACTGAAGTGAGTGGAGCTCAGAAATGACACAACATACATCTTAATGCGTTCCTAAGTGGACCCAGAGAATTCAACCTGGGTCTGATAGCCTTATTTTAGAATTTGATGTTTCAAAATTTAAGAGATTTCAAAACGTTGATTTGCAAACTAGAAACTAAGAAAATGTACCTCTTGAGGAGGAATTTATAGAACTTTTTTCCTTTGCAACTTCCTTCTCTTCCATATTTTTACAAAGCCAGATTTTTGCACCTACTATAATCTTATAAAATTTAGGTAATTTAAACAAGATAAAATATATTTTCTAAGAGGATCAAGGCAGGACAATCTTTCACATACAATAATTGGGATGTGGTTTCACTCTGAGGCAGAGAAAGACACTAGGCTACCTGAATTAGAGGAAGGGGGATATCTATGATCACCAAAAAAAGAGTAGTTACCTGGCTGAAACAGCAAGGTCAAATTTTGCATCAAATAATCCTCTGCAGAAAACATTGGCTGTATATACAGAAAGGGAAAATCCAGATGCCTTCTTAGGGAGCAGGATGTTGTATCTCAGAGTAGACTTGAATAAATATAGAATATGTTATTTATTAACTAAAGGATTCATTTTAAAATTATTACCTCCACATTAACATTTCAACTTGAAAGTTAATTTTTACCTCTCTGCTTCTTTTTTTCTATACAATTAGTAACACTAGCAACTTTAGTTGACATATTGAACATATACTCTGTAATTACTTTTAAATGCTTTTTAAATAATGTTTCCAACAACCCCTTGAGGTAGATACTATTTTTAACATCCATTTTATAGATGAGGGGAATGAGGGACAGAGAGATGAGTAACTTGTCCAAATTTATACAGCTATTGAGTAGTAGAGTTAGAATATATCTATGCTATGTTTGGATAATAATTTCAATAATCTGATTTCAGCCTTAAGCAACTGATAAAATTACTATAATGTCAGAACTTCAGGAATTAAGGCAAATATCATGAATACAATGAATAAGCTAAAAGAGAAATTATAGAATCTAAATCTAAAATAATATGACTTGATAATAGACTTGGTTAAAGACTTAACTTGACCTAATAATCCCACTTCAAGAAATATTTCCAGAAGATATACCTGTTCAAGTAGGAAGTAATATATGCACATTATTAATTTCAATTCTATATATACTAGTCAAAGAAGGGAACTACTGTAACTGTCCAGAAACATTTAATATATTGAGTATACTCTGGTATATTGGACTACACAGTATGGAAATGCCAGCTAATAAAGGTAGAAGGTGTGATAGAATTAGAAAATCACCACTTTGTAGTCCTTAATGAAATAGTTGATCAGGTAAAGGTCATCAATGCATGTTAAGACTTTTAGGTAAAAATTGATGATGAACTCAACATTCGCATGGTCCCAATGTAATATTTTAAATGTTAATTGCTGGTGCAAAGAAGAAAAAAGCAGCAACATTAATGGGAAAGTATGGCTATCACCACCTTTAACCCAGGGATCAAACTTAACATCACTAATCATGATGTGCCTCTGGATGTGATACAGTATATCTAGAGATCTAACTTTTCGTTACAGAAAACACAGAATGAGACACCAAATTTAATGGAGAAGAATCTGATAAAATCAGGATTATGGAAATTCTATACTACAACTGGCCTGATCTCTTCAAAAAATTTATGTCACAAAAAATATAAAAAACTTGATAGATCTGTTAGGTTAAAAGAGACTTAAGAACCATAACCAATAACTGCAAAATACGGTCCTCGATTAAATCCTGGCTTGAAAACCGTAAAGTATATTTGGGGATAGAGGTTTGATAATTAAATCATATCATAAAACAAACTATTGTATTTATTTATTTGTTTAGAGACAGACTCACTCTGTCGCCCAGGTTGGAGTGCAGTGAAGTGGCATCATCTCAGCTCACTGCAACCTCCGTCTCCCGGGTTCAAGCAATTCTCCTGCCTTAGCCTACCGAGTAGCTGAGATTACAGGCACGTATCACCACGCCCAGCTAAATTTTGTATTTTTAGTAGAGATGGGGATTCACCATGTTGGCCAGGCTCTCGGGCCTCAGCCCGCAAGGAGGATCCTTGGGAGACTGTAGGTGCCAGCGTTCTCAGGGGGTCCGAGGCAGGGGCTCCGGAGTGTGAAGCTGCAGTGAGCCATGGTCCTGCCACTGGACTGTAACCTGAGCACAGCAAGAGCCTGTCTAGGGGGGAAAAAAAAGAGTGCCTAGCAGTGAGGGCATTCTCCCAGAACGGGAGTTGAGAATTCCTGCCTCTGCTTTCCCACAGCTTTGAGAGTGTGCCGTGCTCAACCTGGGCTCAGGGACTCCAATCCTGCCCTTGCAGAGCTCACTCAACACTGGCGCAGTGAAGACACCAGGTAGTGCCCCCCTAAGGAGACACCTCCTCTGCAAACGAAATAACGGCACCGTGGTTCGCTAAAAACCATGGTGGCACAGTTCTCCAGCCTGAGAGTTGCCGTGGTGGGTGAGGTACGCGAGGCCAGAGCTCCCACCCCTTATACTGCTAGGGCCTCGGCCACACCAAAAAAAGACACATCTGCCCTATGTGTTCAAAGCCTTTAAGAGAGCCCCAGCTGCTGTCCTGTTGCGTGTCCGATTTCCTGGCTAAAGGGTTTCAATTCTGTCTGGTGAGGTTTTTTTTTTTTTTTTTTTTTTTCTCTCTTGCTCAATCCTTAGTCAAGGGGGTAAGAAAAGGCAGGTGCTCAGGGCATTTGTCCTCTTCCGATGGGTTCCTCACTGTGCTCCCCTCCAGGCCAAGCCAGCTCTCCCCTGCACCCTGCCCCGCAAGGTCAGCTTCCGCTCCTTCCCGCGCCTTTCACCCTCACCTGTGGGTAGTTCAGAAGGATGGTCCCGGTCGTTTTGGGAAGAAAAGGCTGTTGGGGAATTGGGGGATGATCAGGCTGCACGACAAATCGCTCCTGATGCTGATCGTGTGCTCGCCGGTCCCGCCCTTCCACCTGGGAGAGGAGTTGTGCTTGTGGTTTCGGAGTTTCTGGGAATTGCTTGAAATTCTATAGAAAACAGTGTGGCCGGTGGATATGCCGGTGTGTCATGAGTGGTGCAAAGTTAGAAATAACAAAGTCCACGCACGCTTGTGTCTTGCCACAATGTCAGGCTTTTATTGACTTGATTTCAATCGCAAAAGCCACAAGCTCCATGGAATTCTCAAGCAGGCAATTCTCCTTAGTACTTCGTACTTCCCATTCACTCCGGAGTCAGGGCTGTGCACACACAAGCTTAGGACACTTCACGTCAGTCAGTACTGCAAACCGTATATATTAGCATGCTTAATTAATATATCAATGTTAGAGGTTAAACATTCCCCAACAAAGTCACATTAATATCAAGAGGAAAAAAGATAGGAGAAAGCGTAAATGAACCAGTCCAGGGAGAGTAAAGGTGACAAAAGGAGTCCTGGTCTGGGCTGGGAGCTTTGCGGGTCTTGCAAGGAAGCGCCTTTGAGGATGCAGGGCTTTAGGCAGCAAACGCCAAGTTTTCAACATGAGTGATTGCAAAATGGTGTCAGTGAAGATGGTTTTGAGCTGCTGAAGGCCTAATCTTTTATAATAGGAGTCCACTGGCAAGAACTGATAGTGGAAGGGTATGCTTGTTTGTGTTTTATCTGGTTGAACAAGCCTTTTTGTTTTTTTTATGAAACAAAACATCTTTGTTGACACAGTGTCCTGTGACATGCTAAGATGGGGTTAGTTATAATGTGTTAGGTTAGTTTTCTATTTATTTATTTGAGACAGAGTCTTGCTCTGTTGTCCAGGCTGGAGTGCAATGGCACAATCTCAAGTTTACTGCATCCTACGCCTCCTGGGTTCAAGTGATTCTCCCACCTCACCTCCCAAGTAGCTGGAATTACAGGCGACTGCCACCATGCCGGATAATTTTTGTGTTTTTAGTAGAGGCAGGGTTTCACCATGTTGGCCAGGCTGGTCTCAAACTCCTGACCTTGTGATCCACCTGCCTAGGCCTCCTCAAGTACTGGGATTATAGGCATGAGCCACTGCACCCAGCCATTAGGTTATTTTTCTTAGGAGGGGGATCTATAGCTTTCATTAGATTCTCAGAGGGGTCCGTGATCCAGAAAAATGTCATAAACACTTCATTTTGTGGCTCCATTTTCTAAATGAACCATCCCCGGAGAGATCGTAGTTTGGGGCATCAAGAACGTTGGGGCTGGAAGAACTGCAGGCAACGGGAGGCTGCCATTTCCCGCTCAGGGGTGGTGCGTGGTGTGGCAGCCCTGGAGTACTAGGATGTGGTCATTGGAAACGTGGTTTAAGCGTGGTTTAAACGAGGAAGGAAAGCACACTTACTGAGAACCTAGCTAGGGGCCAGGAGTTGGGCGAAACAGTTTGTATTTGTCTTCCTGCTTCAGCTTCAGAGTTTCCCTGTGAGGTGGGACTTCTTATCCCCATTTTACATATGTGAACTCAGGCTCAGACAACTTAAGGGACTTCCCCTGTGTCATGCAGCTGGCAAAGAGACAGAGCTAGAGATAGACCTGGGACCATGTGGTCAAAGGAATGTGCTGTGTCCAGGGCATCATGCAGCCCTGTCCCATCTGTTGTGTCACTGAGGGGTGTGGTGGGGGGCCCTGGCACAGACACGTCACCTGACCTCTGGGAGGTTCGTGTCTTATATGTTGAAAATGGAAATGCAGTTCCCCTCCTTCACCCCACTTTCTGGCCGCTTGTTAGAGAGCAATTAAGAGCCAGGAGGACCAAGCCAAATTAGTTTAGTAGGCTCAACCCCACCTCCTGCTGACCCTCCAATCCTGGGAGAGGGATCTGAGGTGAAGGCCCTGGGCCAGGTCTCCTGGGACAGAGGCCAGAGAGCAGGCTGCTTCCACTGCTTCCTCTGTGCACACTGGGGTGGTGGCCAGGCAGCTTGCTCTGGTGCAAGTGTTTAAAGCCCACCTCAAGCTTTGTGAGTATCAGGTTCTGTGATCAAGGTGGCAAAGGGAAAGGGTTCGCGTTGATTCACTGGAGGGAGGAGGAGGGGGGCAGAGCAGAAGTGAGGACAGACCCAGCTCTGAAAGGCTCCCCCTTCACTCCGTCCTGTCTGCAGACTCTCTTCACCTCTGGATTTCTGCCCGTCATGCCCAAGCTAGAAGACCCCTTCCCTGGCCCCCATCCTCCACTTCCAACCTGAAGCCACCAAAGGTGCATTAATTCATCTGGTGCTTTTGGTGAGGGGCTGGAAGCCCCTCTTTAAACTCGGTTTCCCACTTGAGAAATGCCAACATGGCACTCTCGTCCACCCTCTCTTCCATGGCCCCTGTTCCTCCCCTGTCCTCAAGGGCTGGCCATGAAGGGCTTCCTTTGTGGCTGATTTCTCTTCATTTCCAGACCCGCACACTCCTTCCTCCAAAGCGCATTCACGTAAGGTGGCCTTTCATTAACGTCGGTAATTCATTCCCTTCAAACTTTAAATACTGCCCCTCTGGAGTGAGTGATTCTGACTTAGACGGGAGCCGTGGCCTGGCCTCTTTTGCTCCCTGTGGTGCTAACACCCTGGCAATGGGCTTCATGTGGGCCTGTGCCTGAGCCGACAGCAGCCACCTTGAGGGACTCAGTCCTGCAAGTCCAATCACAAGGTCCCTCCCAGGGAGTTAGAAGCAGCGGTTTCAAGAGAGAGCAAAACAAAAGCCAGAAGACACGTGGGGGCTGGCATTAAGCTGTTGGAGACTGAAGAGATAGTGGGGCTAGGAGCAGAGACAGAGCCAAGTCCCACGGCCATCGGTGTTTGACCCCAGGCCCCTTTGAGCCCCATGGTGCTCCAGTTCTCTAGAGGTTGAGCTAGGCTGACGCCCACATCATCATGCCTGACCTTACCACAAGCCCCGCGCCCTGAGGTGACCCGAGCACATCACTGCTTCTCGAGACCTGAAAGAGTTCGAGGTAAATGCGCCATGGGGAACACACGAGGTGCCTCACATTGAGCGCTGTCGACGAGGCTGCACCCCAGGCTAGAGTCATTTTCAATCACCAGAGCAGGGCAGGCGTGGGAAACCCAGACCTAGGCATGAGCTAAGAAACAGACACAGCGGGCAGGAGAACAAGGGGTCCACAGTCAGCCCACCTCAGGGCACAGACCACTGTGGGCTGCAGATGTGTGGATGGAACAGACAGAGAGCCAGCCAGCGTGGCTGGGCCCCGACACCCAGCCGACGTTCAGGGGCTCAGCTCCAGGCCACGTGGGGGGCGTCCAGCAACAAATTCCAGCTTAGGTAGAAGGCATTTGAAGTCAGGCATGGAAAAATACTGAGGCACTCTGGGTAGGTCATTGGTGCGTGCGAATAAACTCGTTGACCCTGAAAACGAGACAGGGAGTGGAGTATGTAGTGTGATAAGGAACACTGAAAACAGCCTCCTGAGAATGCAGTTTGAGTGTGTACAGGGTCACACGCGCCTCACTAACCCACCTCAAACGGCCATCTAGTGGATGTTTGTAGTTAGTACAAGCCCTTTCAACAAACCCTTGGAAGAGGATGCTCGGGCGGACTCTTCTCAGAAGAGCGACTTCCAGCCCTGCTCAGTTGGAATTGTCTGAGTACTTAATTCTCGGCCTTCACTGCAAGCTATAAGCTCTGCAGACCGGCCAGAACAAGGCCTGGGGATGTCCGCTACAGCCCACAGTCAAATTTTTCTTTTCTTTTTTTTTTTTTTTTGAGACGGAGTTTTGCTCTTGTTACCCAGGCTGGAGTGCAATGGCGCGATCTCGGCTCACCGCAACCTCCGCCTCCTGGGTTCAGGCAATTCTCCTGCCTCAGCCTCCTGAGTAGCTGGGATTACAGGCACGCGCCACCATGCCCAGCTAATGTTTTGTATTTTTAGTAGAGACGGGGTTTCACCATGTTGACCAGGATGGTCTCGATCTCTTGACCTCGTGATCCACCTGCCTCGGCCTCCCAAAGTGCTGGGATGACAGGCTTGAGCCACCGCACCCGGCCCACAGTCAAGTTTTAAAAGTTTCTTTAGTGCTCTTATCTTGATGGTGTGCTCCCTTAGTTTTTGTTTGAAATATTATCTTACTGTCATTCTTGAAAGATCACTGTTGACTCAATTCTAGAGTGACAATTATTTTCCCCTGGCACTTTGAAAGTATCATATAGTATGGTTTTCTGGCTTCCTTTGTTGCTGTTAAGAAGTTTGGGGTCATTCTAATTTTGTTCCTTTGTAGGTGATCTTTCTCTAGGTGGTTTAAATTTTTGTTTTTTTATTTATTTACATTTATTTTAAGTTCATTGGCATATGTGCAAGCTTGTTATATAGGTAAACATGTGTCACGGGGGTTTGTTGTACAGGTTATTTCATCACCCAGGTACTAAGCCTAGTACCCAATAATTATTCTTCCTGGTCCTCTTTCTCCTCCCACCCACCACTTTCTGATAGGCCCCTGTGTGTGTTATTCTGCTCTATGTGTCCATGTGTTCTCGGCATTTAGCTTCCACTTACAAGTGAGATCAAGCAGTATCTGGTTTTCCGTTCCTGTGTTAATTTGCTAAGTATTATCGACTAGCTCCATCCACGTCCCTGAAAAATACATGATCTTGTTTTTTTTTTAGGGCTGCAAAGATTTTCACTTGTGCTCTACAGAAGTATAGAAAATGGTGTCACAATCTCCCATGTGCTCATTCCCCAGCTACACTGTCTCCCTACCAGGATTATGGTGAATCAAGTCTCAGACTTCTTATTGTTTCATCTATAACAATTTTGGCGCAGATTTCTAAAATCACATTCTTTTAAAATGGAAACATTTAAAAAAAAGTTATAGTGGACAAATTATAGGGTAAAATGCAAGCTAGGCACAAATTTCTAAGGTAAAAGAGACTCCGAGATTGTTTAGAATAGAGAGGGCCTGAGCAACTCATCCAGACACCAGAGATTGCCAGTTCACTCTCATTTACCCATCCTAACTTCTGACCCTACCCATTTCAGGGGCTGAGCCGTTTGTCTGAGGTCACATAGAGAATGACTGGGAAAACCAGTAAGAGAATCTCCAGTTCCGGGCTCTTTCCACAGCCCATGTTCCCTACCGAGTATTGTTCCTTCATCTTCCCAAAGTCCTGAGAAAGAAAAGAGGTAGGGAGTGGGAGTTGTGGCTATGTAGAAAGAGGAGCTGATACTTCCAATGTGTATCAGAAGCAAAATCTGAACTCACCTTTCGTGGCCTTCCTTAGCACCAATAGCCAAACACCAATACCTGTGTTTTATAAAGAGTGCACTTCTGCCGACTCCCGCCCTTGTGGTTTAATTTCTTAATTATTGAAAACCTCCTGTGTGCCAGGTGCTTCGCTAAGCCCTGGAGACACCGCACTGAATTAAGCTGATGTCCCTGGCCTCGTGCAACTTACACTCTAGCCAAGGAGAGGGAGCAGGCCGTCAACAAGGACGTCCATGTGAGGGAAGCACCATGGAGAAAATAAAGCAAGAGGAGAGGCTGAGCAGTGTATGAGGGTGAGGTGACAGAGATGTCCTCTCCAACAAGGAGGCATTTCACCCGAGGCCTGTGTTAACCTAAAGGACTCAAGAAGGTCAGAATCTACCTTAAACAGAGATGACTCAAGCACAAAGGTTGAAGACAGGCCTGCCCAGGAAGCCCAGATTCCACAGAATGGAAGTCTGTGTTCCCCAGTGAAGTTTGGGATCCTTTACACAGAGGAAGCTTGGGAAAGCCTAATAGAATTTCAGCATCTTCCTATGCAAGGCTTAATGCATTGTTTAAATGATCCAGTAAGTCGAGGTGGTCTTTTTCTTTTCTTTTTTTTTTTTTTGAGATGGAGTTTCGCTCTTGTTACCCAGGCTGGAGTGCAATGGTGCGATCTCGGCTCACCACAACCTCCGCCTCCTGGGTTCAGGCAATTCTCCTGCCTCAGCCTCCTGAGTAGCTGGGATTACAGGCATGCGCCACCACGCCCAGCTAATTTTTTTGTATTTTTAGTAGAGACGGGGTTTCACCATGTTGACCAGGATGGTCTCGATCTCTTGACCTCGTGATCCACCCGCCTCAGCCTCCCAAAGTGCTGGGATTACAGGCTTGAGCCACCACGCCCGGCTGAGGTGGTCTTTTTCTTTGGGGAAAGGTAGATTTAACCTTCCTCACTGTAGATGTAACAGTTTTGGCATATCAGGTGTCATCTGGTCTGAATTAGGTACAGGACAGTAAAGGAGGCAGTTAATCTATAACAAAGATGTGGGTTTGGTAGTGGGGAAAGCCTGGTCTCCTGTCTCTCCTAGTCATTCACAGAAGGGGAACAATGGGAAAGAGAGTTTCTCTCTCAGAATTGGAAACAGATGGTGTGACTCAGTCTCAGGGTTTAACATCCCTCTGGGTGTAATAAACTTGGAGGGTCCTGAAACAATATTTTCTTTGACACCTGAAGGAAGTAAGGAAGAGAACTCTATGGTTCTCTAATGGAAGAGCCCTTGGCATGTTCAAGGATCAAGAAGCCAGTATGATGATCACGGAGAGAGCAAAAAGCAGTGCAGAAGATGAGATGGGAGAAGAGCAGTGGGGCCAGAGTTCTCTTGGGTCTTCCAGGCACGGTCAAGATTGAGGGTTTTGAGTGGGATGGGAGCTCCGGGAAGCCCCTGTTAACTCCTCTAAGCAGGAAGGGAGGGGTGAAGGGTGCTTGTGATAGGGTGTGAGGGTATTCATTTCATTCTCAGACCAAACAGAAATGGGTTACACATTATTTGTTCCTGTTTTCCATGTGGCAGTTTCCTCCCTTGGATGCAGACAAAACAGAAAGAACGTTTGCTTCTGTAGATCATCTTCAGAATGCCCCTGTGCTTACAGATCCATGTGCACACTGGAATGTCCCAACGCGCGCGTCCAGGGTGTTGTCGTTGCCTTTTTTGTTGCAAACACTTGTCCTTGAGGTGTTCGCCTTCTGACTCAAACCTAATCAGGGAATTGAATACCATGCCGGTTGGGAGATCATATTTTGCATAAGCTGTTTTTGAGAGAATGGTGAATGACTAATTCCTCTGAGGGAATGCCTAGCTGACCTCAGTCTTCATTTCCTGTATATGTCTCTACGAGGTCTTTGACCAGAGAGTCGAGTATTGAACTAAACGGTATTTCAGGGTCCTTTCTCTCCTCCAGGTCAGCGGCGAAATGGAAAAGCAGGGGCTTCAGATCAGTTTCCGCACCGGCTCTATGAGTCAGAAGCCTGGGGACATGGGCGTGTGACTTAATGTCTGGGACTTTCCTCATCTGTGTCTATCAATATTAGGGTTTTTTAAAGGACTGCGAGGACAGGTATCAAATATTAGCAGTGTTATCTCTGGGGTGAGTGATTTTTCTTTTCCTTAAAAAAATGTGTGATTTAATTACTTCCTACAGTGAAACAAATACTGCTTTTATAGTGGAAACATGATTCTAAGCAAAGCTGTGCAATGCTGACATGCTGACATGGCATGGGGCGGGAAGAAGGGGGGTGGGGAGGCGGTGTTTAGGGTTCAGAGTCTGAGTTGGCCTCATTCTGGTTTCAGCTCTGGAAGGAGTCAAGCACAAGATCCCAGAGCCCATCCCATCCCTCATGGATGGCACAGTGAGGGCTCAGGAAGATGCCCCCTCACAGCCTGCCCCAGTTCCAGGCTCAGTCACCTGAGTGGCTTCCTTCAGAAGGCCTCTTGTGCCACATGCACACCCAGAAAGAAGTATATCTTCAATGGAACAAGAAATAACATGAATGAAATATAAGTAAAATGTAAAGAATAAAAAATGCACTGCCACACTGGTGGGGCAGGAGGGTGAAAGTCGAGCCCCTCACAATAGGTAATGTCTATAAAAGGACAACCGAGGCCAGGGCCAAAGTCCACCTGCAGAAGGCAGAACTGTCTCAACACCAGTCACCGTGAACCTTTAGAACTGAGGCTGTGGCTTCTTCCAGTCGCTTGCCCAGATGTCAGCGAGACCACTCCACAGCAGATGGGGGGAGCTGCGTGTCACTAAAGCCCCAGCCACCAGGACAAGCTGCACCCCAGGCAGACTGCAGTCTGCAACCCAGTTTCTGCCCTTGTGCAAAGAACAGAGGAACCCATTCAAGTTCATAGCGGCAGGTGGCACTTGAAAAGGTAGGGGTCAACTAGCAGGGCAGAAGTGAGCAGGGGAAGTCTTCCTGGGGGAATGGGAGAGCCCAGCAGAGTTTAGAAGGAGGGAGGGGCACTATCGGGACAATCCTCTGAGTCTCTCTTTCCTCCTCAGGCAATGTTCAGGAAGACCCTGCAGTCTCTGTAGGATCACGGGAGCACCCAGAACGGAGACAACACACAGATCCAGGCCACTCTAAGCTCTGCCTCCATTTGCACAGGGCACATTCAGTGTGTGTGTGTGTGTGTGTGTGTGTGTGTGTGTGTGTGTGTGTTCTCTTCTTAATAAAGCCAGCAATCATTGGACTAGATAGGGCCCACTCTAATCCACTGTGAGCTCCCCTTTCCTTAGTAACATCTGCACAGACCCTATTTTCAAACAAGGTCACATTCCAGGTTCTGGATGGACACGAATTTTTTCAATCCAGTATGTCTGGGAACAGAGCAGTCAAGGGCAGAAGAAATCAACCTGAGGATGAGGGTTGGATGCAGAGTTTTGAGAGAAGGGCGATCAGAGCTAGGGTCTAAGCAACACTGGTCTGCTTTCTTGGAGGAGAATTTTCCCTTTTTCCTTCTGCCCTTCAGCCAGGGCTGCGGCCACCTCCTCTCTCATAGCTGCCTTTTAAAAGCCCAATGGATGCCACAACCTTCTAATGCATCTAGATCTGCAGCTAAAATATTCCAAAAATTCCAGCAAGCACAAAATAATCTCAGGCCCAGATTTGCCACCAGTGCCCTCTTCTGGGCAGCTTTATTTTTAGTAGTATCATGAAACACTTGTTTAATTGTCAAGATATGGATGTGTGCACTGTCACCAGAAAATGTATTTATGTCTGTTGGTTACAGTCTAAAAAGTTTAAGAAACCATGATTAGATGTTTTCCTGGTCAGGAAAGGTCAAACTAAAAAGGGCTCTGTGTGTGTGTGTGTGTGTGTGTGTGTGTGTATGTGTGTGTTTGTGTTAAAGACAGCGAGATGGGGGCTCCCATTCTACTAAGGAGATGACAGAGCCTGTGCAGGTGTTTTCTCTGTGATCTCCTCTCCTCCTACAAATCATACCCAGAAGAAGGATCTTGAAGACTTGCCCCTGCCTCCCCAGACCCATCTCCACACCCAGGCCAGCCTGGGCAGAGGGCAGCAGAGCTCACATCTCTGTGGACAGCAGGCTGGGCTCACTGCAGGCCTCTGCGTCATTGTTCATCTTCACTTCATAGGTCTCATTCTGAGGCCTCTCCTGACACACCATGGCTATCTGGCTGTCCCGGGAAAAGCATCTACAATATTCAAGATAAAGAAAATCATGCATTCTTCTTTGTCTTCACTGCTAGTGATCTCAGAGCTAAATATTGTACATTGATTTAGTTTTCTTTGGCCAGCATTTGCAATTCTTTTGTTCTCATTCCTTCTTGCTGGTTTTAAGTACATGTTCTAATAAAGTCTGACTGCTTGCATCCACATTCTTCACTCCACCATTCAACTAGCTGAATGACCTTGGCATATCACTTAAGCCTTCTGAGTCTCTGCTTTTCTCATTAATAAAATAAAGATAATAATAGGACCTATGTTCTAGAATTCTCATGAGATAAATGAGATAATCCTGGTAACAAAGGCCTTAGCACCTTACATGTCCTTGTGGAAGCTTAACCAATGGTAGCTATTACCAATATGAATTGGGTTTGGTTTCAGTATTCGTCTGCTTTTATAATAAATTTCCTTAGATCCTCTTTTAGAAAGAGAGCATGTAGGAGGTACAACTTTGTTTTCAACAAGCAATTCTCCAGGTAACTAAGAGTGAGAACTCAGTCACTCCTGCCATAATGCCCTTCATAAGGGATGTAGCCCCACGGTCCAAACATCACCCACCAGATGTCACCTCCAACACTGGAAATCAGTTTTCAACATGGGACTTAGTGGGGCCAAACAAACCACATCCAAACTGTAGCACCTAGGTATTGGGAAAAGTTCATGAAATGTGCCTGTGCTATAAGAGAAAACATCATAGAGACCAGATTATTCCTGTCCCCAAGACCCCACATGCCTCACTCTCGAACAGTACAAGATGTACCCTAATAATATTTGCTTCTCTCAACCCTAGTTTCTTAGATTATGATGTCTATCTTGATATACTTCAGCTCATTAAGCCACACCATAGTGGGTGTGGGACCTACTGTTTTTTCACATGATATAGGTTGAAATACTTAGTCAAAGTAAATTTTCAGTGGTGCTTCAAAATGGGGGACTAGAACTCAGGAAGGTGATAAAAGCTGGATATATGGATTTGATCGCCCCTGGAAAACAACAAAAACATGTTTGTGGTGGTCCTGGTGTAAAGAAACCTGCGCTGACAGTGTGTAAGAATACAGCTTGGACAGTTACATACAGTACACGATACTTGATAAGGATTATAAATGACTGTTACTGGTTTGTGTTTACAATACCTTTATTGTTATTTTAGAGGGTACTCTTTCTAGTTTTGGTTTGTTTTCGAGACAGAGTCTCATTCAGCCCAGGCTGTACTGCAGTGGCATAATCATAGCTCAGTAAAGGGGTGAACTCCTGGACTCACGCCATCCTCTCACCTCAGCCTAGCAAGTAGCTGGACAGCAGATGTACCACCACACCCAATAAATTATTTTTATTTTTTTATAGAGGTAGGTTCTTGCTGTTGTCTAAGCTGGTCTTAAACTCCTGGCTATTGTGATCCTTTTGCCTTATCCTCCCAAAGTGCAGAGATTACAGGTGTAAGCCACATGTCCAGCCTCTGCTTTCTAAAAACAAAGCTTACTGAAAAGCAGATTCAGGCAAGATCCTTCAGGAGGTATCCCAGAAGAAAGTGTTGTTATCGTAAGTCATGCAGCTTCATGCAAGTTACTGCCTCTGAAGACCTTCCAATGGGACAACATGTGGAAGACAGTGATATTGATGATCCTGACCCTGTGTAGGCCTGAACTAATGTGTTTGTGTCCTAATTCTTAACAGAAAAATTTAAAAACTGAAACAAAGTTTTTTAAATAGAAAAGAGCTTATATAATAAACTGCACAATTGTGTTTTAAATTGTTATTATGAGTCAAAAAGTTTTAAAAGTTAAAAGGTTTACAAAATTAAAAAGGTACGAAAACTAAGGTTAATTTATTGAAGAAAACAAGATTTTAACAAATTTAATGTAGCCTAAATGTCCACTGTTTATTATGAGGTCCACAGTAGTGTGCATTAATGTCCTAGGCTTTCACATGCACGCAACAGTCACTCCCTGACTCACCCAGAGCAACTTCCAGTCCTGCAAGCTCCATTCATGGTAAGTGCTTGTGTGTGGAAAAACCAACACAAATGTACTTTCCCTCTGCTCTCACACCACAACCACCCTCAACATGGATGACTTCCATGACCACATATAGGGGAATTTCTCCCCACACACTAAGCAAGCAAGCAGTTTTGGAAGGGACATCAGCTAGGTGTCCTCCAGTTCAATTTTGACACGGTCTGCCTGGAGATAGCATCAGATCCCACAGCTTGTGGGCTTAGGCTCCAAGACTCCTCTCCTTCCCACGATAGCAAGTTTAGGCCTCCAGAACATCTGACCGACCAGCTTCAAGTGGGGCTAGCAGTTGAGTAAACCCTTCTCTGGGTTGGATTAATTTGCTAGAGTGCTCACGTAACTCAGGGAAACATTTGTTTACTGTTTTTTTACAAAGGGTATTTTACGTGATACAAATAAACAGCTAGATGAGGACATAGGGGGAGTCTGGAGGGTTCCCTAGCCCAGGGTCTTCTGTGGGGTTGGGGGTGTGCCCCCATCCTGGCCCTGGGATGAGTTTTGTCAGCCTCCTATCAGCCTCCACACGTTCAGCTTTCCAGAAGCTCTCTGAGCCCTGTCCTTTTGAGCCTTCGATGGAAGTCATCATTGGGTAGGCATGATTGACAACCATACACAAATGCAACTGGACCAGAAAGGATGATCTAACACTAGTTGACTGAGATGGGGAAACCCGGCAAGGCCCATCTAGATTCTTCTTGGCCTCTCTGTGCAGCATTCCCTCCTCCTGAGGATGGGGCAGGAACCTCTCTGGAATGAAGATCTTATGATGTGCAATCAAATTAGAGTCCTGCCTCGGGCAGGTGAGCAGAGCAGGAGAAAGTCAGAGAAAGTCTGTTTTCTGAGCCTAAAGTGTCCCAGCACTATAACAAGGCTATAATGAGGGCTATAGAACTTATGAGCCAGGAACCTTGGACAGAGAGAAATACTAGAATGCCATGGTGCCCTTTAGAGGTATACCACTTTTATCTTTCAAACCATATGTTTACTGTAGCTTTTCTGTGTTGAGACCTTTAGAGACACAAGTACCATCATGTTGCAGTTATCTGCAGTATTCAGTATAGTCACATGCTGCACAGGTCTGTAGCTTAGAAAACGTAAACCAAAGAAAAATGACCAAGGTGAGTCCCGATCACTTTTCAGTAGGTTTATTTGCTGAGGTTGAGGACAGGCCCAGGAAAGAACACAGATCTACATGAAACATTGTGTTTCATGCTTTTTCCAAAGACGGTCTTGGGACCCCAGTATTTAAAGGGAAAAGGCCAGGTATTGGGGAAAGAAGATACATTTTTTAAAGGGACTGGCTCCTCTCCCCAAAAGCCTTTCCTCCAAGTCCCGGTAACTCTCCCTGACCCTGCTGGGAAGGCGCACCAGTTACCTGTCATTCCAGGAAAGCTCCCAGCATAAGATGCTCCCATTGATCATCTCCCGGAACCAGACTTTCCGAAAAGTTCTTAAGAACCTGCTAGTCCAATCCCTCCCTGAAAAAAGGAGAAGCAAAGTCCAGGGAGGCGAGGCGATGCGCTGTCCTCCTAATCAGCAGGTGAGCTGCCGGCAGGGCTGGGGTTTCGTCTTCTGGGCTCTCTGCAAGGACGTGCCTGGCACGGGGCAGAAACGATTTCATACACTCGTCATCTGGACGGCCTTTCGCTGACACCATTTCTCCGCGTGGAGGAGCCGCCGGGGCGCGCAGGGCAGGTGTCGTCCGTCTCAGAGGTAAAATGACCTCCAGGGGCCGACTAGAGCCGGAACCAAAACAGGTCTTCCGTCACCGGGACAGCGCCCGTCCCCGGCAGCTACAACCGTCAGGCGCTTCGTACACCTGGCGCTAAGCGGCGGGGATTAATCACACAACCCGCAGCTGCCGGAAAGCAGCGGGAGGAGGCACCGAGCCCTGGGGTTGAGGTCCGAGTTCCCGAACACAGCCAGCGGTCGCCCGCCAGACCCAGCACTTCCGGCGCCACTCTCCACCCGTGACGCCGCTGCGCAAGCGCAAAGGCGCGGAGAGCGCGCAAACCACGCCCCTCCAGAGTCCGGCACGTGCTCGCGAGCGGTGCGGAGTGCGCGTGCGCAGCGCCCGGGGCGGTTCCGGCTGGCGTTTGCTGAGCAGAGCCGCCAGTTTCAAATTCAGCGGCGTCTGCCGTGATTCCCGAGACTTGGCCTCAGCGAAGCAATTCTGCCGGCGAAGAAGGTGAGTGCAGTGCTGCGTGGCGGCAGGGCTGAGGAACAGGAGCAGCGGGACAAGGAAGGGCGGACTCTGGTCGGAGTCTCTCCCAGCGCGGGACCCTTGTATGCAAAGGGGCACGGCCAGTCCAGGGCGGGAAAAGGTCCCGGAAGTGGAGGGCGGGGCCAGCGTGATGGACGGGCGGGAACCCCTGTGCGGAGACCGGACGGGCCCACGAGGGTGGTTCCTGCGGCGGAACCGCAGAGTCGGCCTTAAAAGCAGCTCTGCGTCTGCGTCTGACATTTGACCCAGCTGTGCTGAGGTTGTCATCGATTATCTTATTAGATAAGACATTGCAACAGTGAGTGAGCACGCTGACCCACCTTTCTCTTAGGAATGGCGAAACTCAGCCCCAGAGATACTAACTTGAGCAAGGATACAGCTGGGATCCCAAACTTGGCTGGCTGAGCCCAGAGCCAATAAAGTTAAGGCCAGCACGGTTCTAGCTTCCCCTAGGGCGGGAATCGAGGAGGGAGGAGCAAGGTCCAGTACAGAGGCCAGGGATGAGAGCGGTTGACCAGATTGTTGACGGAAGTGTCATAAAAGTGGACTTGAATTGTTAATAAGGAGCTGGTTGGGTTTCACGCAGGGTGCGAGCTCAGGATGCAGACGGGAGGGGAGACGGGGCCAGAGGAAGGTGGGGATGTGGGTATTAGGAGCTGGGCCAGCCTCCAGCTGATGGAGCATTGCAGCACTGCAGCGTGTGGCCCTGGCTTAAAGGCAGGGCAGAAAAGCTTTTTTTCTGTGGTGCTTTCTAGGTGTGTGAAGTTAAAGCATTTTAGGGCCATAGTTGTTTCGGCAGCTCTGGCTGCCATAACAAAATACCATAAACTGGGTGGCTTAGACACAGAAATGTGTTTTCTCACAGCCCCAGAGGCTTGCGACGTCTAAAATCCATGTGGGGAGGACACAGTTGAGCCTGTAGCGATAGTCTGTACTGAGTAATGAGTGATAATTGGGGGCTGAAGAAAAGGAACACTTTGAGAACTAATAGGTTCCTGAAGTGCTTTCACAACTCTTACCTCGTTTTATGAGCGTGAGATTTGCTGTCCTGATGTGTGCCTGTGTGAAGGTTGTCCGCTACACAGCCAACCTGAAGAGGGCTGAACCAGTCACTGCAGAAGTTTTTAATAGCGCTTAGTGAATCCGTTATTCTCAGGTTTATCTAAACCTCTGTGATTTAGTCTGTGCTGCTTCTGGAATAACGAGATCTATAATTACCACTGTCGGGGGAGTGAAATAATACTTTTCTTCCATATTGTTTAGTGTTGTCATTCTAGAGTTTGGTAACCAAGTCTGTTTTTTATCCCACTTACCCTGGCGGGAGGAAAAGTTAGGAAATACAAAGTTACAGGTGGCTTGGGGGTCTGGCAGATGTTCAAATCCTGGGTTCAAACACTTGCTGAGTGACCTTTGGGCAAGTCACTTAAGTTTACTGAGTCTCAGTTTCTTTCTTTATAAAGTAGAGCTAATGAAAGTACTGGCCACACAGGGTTGTTGTGGGGTTATGTGAAAACGGTTTTTGACACCATTTAAGAACTGGCCCTTTAACTAGGTAGGTATTCAAGTCATGGAACCTTCTTTACCCAGCCTTGGAACAGAAACCTTTACTTAGAGCCCCAGTGTCTGACTGGCTATTCATTCATTCATCAGATCAGATTTTTGTTGAATACCTATGAGGTGTTGAAGCACCTAGTTCTGAGTCCTGGAGCCAAAAAACAAAACAGACAAGGTTTCTCCATTTATGGAATTTATGTTCCAGCGAGGAAGAATAAATAGGTTCAGATGGTGCTAAGAGCTCTGAATAAATTAAATACAGAGTAATGTGATTTTTAAAAAGTGACTTAGAGCAAGCTAGCGGGTGAGAGGTGGGGGTGGTGGTTGACCACTATCCAGTGGCCACGCCAGAGAGGCTTCTTTGAGGAGGTGAGCTGGGGCCTGGATATTGAGGACTCCTCCTTCCCCAGGCCAGCGGGAGCAGCAAGTGTAAGGCCCGAGCTGAGTAGATGAGGCTGGGAACCTGACTGGTCTCAGGCTGACCAATGCTCTGTCTCGAGAGGAGCTGCTGGCCAGCTTTTCTCTTGTGATTCAGAACGAGGAGACATGAAGACTTTTTATTTGGCAGTGGGAGCTGAAGCTGAAAGATCCAGGGGCTGATGAGGCCACGTGCAAGCGAAAGTTTGGGGTAAGCAGAAACCAAGTGCACTGAGGGAGTGAGATTGTGGCTGTGTCCGGCACCTGGCTGAGCAGGAGAGTGAAGCCCGTGGGTGTGTGTTTGCTGGTGTTGTTCCTGGAGCTGTCTTGAAGTCTGAGCTACCTTGCAGCTCTAGTCTGCTTCTGTTTTTGGCTTTCCCGGATAGTTTCAATTCTTGTGCTGGTTATCGCTTGCAACCAGATGGGCTTCACTGAAGCACAGTCATTTGGATCTGGATTGGAATCCCTGGTTTTTCACTTTTTAGCTATGACTTTGAGTGATTATTTAATTTCTATAAGCATCATTATCCAATAGCTGTATCCTTACAGTGTTGTACAGATTAAATGAGATAATGGTTAGAAGTAAAAGTTCTCGGTGCTGCAAAGTGTGACTAACACTCAGGCAAAAGTGTTCTTAGCAAGGCAATTGTCTTCTATACAAGAGCGCTTCCTGCATACAAGGCAGAGGCAAGGGAGAGCACTCAGAACAAAGGCAAGCAGGAGTTTTTATCCTTAATGCAGATCTTGTTCCTGTCTCTTCCTCTGTAGGCTGAGGTCAGACTGCACCATGTAGGCTAATTCCGATTGGCTATTGTTGTCATCATCGAGGGAGGCAAAGGTCGGCTTTTACAGGAGGGACAGGTACATAAGCGATCAGAAATGCTTAGGTGTGTTTAGTCACAGCAGAGATGAGGAAGGCTGATACACGAATAGGTAAGATTGCTTTTTAGAATAGAACAAAACTGGAAACTAGAAACCGAAACCCTTTGATGAAGGACTATTTGTTTTTAACAACATAATAAAAGCAAAAGACCCTGTAGAGTGTTTAACACATAGCAGGTGTTCAAAATTTGTTAGCTACCTTTCTGCCCCTTTCCTTCATGTGTGAAAGCTTTTTCAGTACATACCTCCCTCTCAGGATTGAATTGTCATAGTATTTTTAAATTACCCTTGTAATAATTCCTCTACCTCTGTAGTCACGTTTTTCTTTTTTTTATTTTCTCTTATCCCTAGAATGTCTAACAAAACAGCCAAATACACCTCTGTAAAGACATGTAAAATAATACTATTTCTATGAGTTCTCTCTTACTGTGCAAATCCATAAACTACCACCAATGTGCAGTCATTTTAATTGCCCCTGAACTATAACTAGGAGAGCATCGTGGCAACTACCTTTCCCCTCGTAAATACAGTGACACTATCACTAGGCTTATTGTGACCAAAGTTATAAAGATGGGCTCTCAGTCTACTAATATTAATAAAAACGGGTTTTGGACTTATTAACATTTGTGCTTAGAAGTGACAGACCTGGGCTGGGCGCGGTGACTCACACTTGTAATCCCAGCACTTTGGGAGGCCAAGGCAGGTGGATCACAAGGTCAAGCGATGAGACCATCCTGGTCAACATGGTGAAACCCCGTCTCTAGTAAAAATACAAAAAATTTGTTGGGCGTGGTGGCGCATGCCTGTAATCCCAGCTACTCAGGAGGCTGAGGCAGGAGAACTGCCTGAACCCAGGAGGCGGAGGTTGCGGTGAGCCGAGATCGCGCCATTGCACTCCAGCCTGGGCAATGAGCGAAATTCTGTCTCAAAAAAAAAAAAAAAAAGAGAAGAGACAGACCTGTCAAGTAGTAGCTTGGAGAAGTGACTTCCAGAGAGAGAGGTGTGGGAACCAGGATGGAAGAGTCAGGGCTCCTGATGGTGATTCAAGGAAGAAAGGAGAGGAAACGCTATCTCAGACATAATTAGAGAAAAAAAAAAAAAAAAAAGAAGACGATATCAACACGAGGCCGTTTTCTTAGACTTTAGCCTAGCAAGGAAAGGGAAATGCTTGGTCTCAGTACTGGGAAGCCATTCCAGCCAGAGCTCTGTGGCTGTGAAGAGAGCTCTCCTGTCTGGAGCCAAACAGAAGCTCATATGCCTTGAGGCCAGAAAAATTGTTAGGAGGTGGCTCTGGTCGAATCTGGAAATGGGAGCTAAGATTAACTAAGAAGCAAACTAAAGACACCTGTGAGATAGGGATACGTGTGAACTTGCGCCATCCAAACAGGCTGTGTTTGTGATTCTCTGCCTGTGCTTCATGATTTTCCAGCTCTTTACAATGGGTGAAAGCAAAGTAGCTTCGGCTTGTGAATGTGCATTGGGAGAAGAAGCTGCAAAAGTCATTATAAGCAACACCCTTGATCCCTTCTCTTTGAGAAGAGAGCTCTAAGCCTTTCGTAGAGGCATTAGAAAGGTATCCGAGCAGCAGTGAAATGGCAGGGGAGATTCCGTTTAGGGGCGTTCCTGGTCTGCCTTCTGTTAGAGCCATTAAATGTCGCTACACGGATTGCATGGTTCTGGTATGGCCTCATGTGGACCTGCGAGGGATGGAGACATTATGGTCTCGCTTCCAAGAAAAATATACAACCAAGGAAAAATTTAGTGAAAAGTGTGGAGACTGCTTTTAGTGACTGCTCCAGATTTGGATGGTGAGAGAGCTACCATATTTTCTTTCTTTTTCCTAGGTCCATGGCTAATGAAACGCAGAAGGTTGGCGGCATCCATTTTCCTTTTCCCTTCACGCCTTATTCCATCCAGAAAGACTTCATGGCAGAGCTGTACCGGGTTTTGGAGGCTGGCAAGATTGGGATATTCGAGAGTCCAACTGGCACTGTGAGTATGAAAGTGAGGGACAGCGATGAAGACAGCTTCAGGGCGGCCGTGCCAGCTCTTCCTGTTTGCCTGTCTAGAGATTTTCATGGTTTGAAGTCGGCAGAGTAGTCTCAGTTTATCTTTCCGGGTAATAGTTTCTTCCTCTATTAAAGTCTTAAACATAGCTCCATGGTCTGAGAAAAATTAGGCTAAAGTCATCAGTGCATTCCTATTACGATAGATCAGACGGCTTTATTATCATCTCTTTTCCTTCCCTTCCCCCATCCTACAAATGTAATTCCAGGGTTTAGTCTCTGCTGAGTCAACGTGTGTGTTATGATTATGTGCTGAACATAATTTTGTCTTGAACAATATGTCTTAATATTTTGTTTTTCTAGAGTTAATATTGCTTTATTAAAGTTACTTAAGTTTTTAATATACCTATGCCAATTCCTCGCACGTCATCCAGTAGCCTCTCAGTATGATTTTCCATCCAGAAAATTACTGTCTTAGTTGGCCGGGACTGCCATAACAAAATAGCAGAGACTGGGTGACTTAACAGGAATTTATTTTCTCACCACTCCGGAGGCTGGAAAGTTGAAGATCAAGGTTCTGGCAGGATTCCGGTTCTGGGGAAGGGGTCTCTTCCTGGCTTGCAGACGACTGCCTTCTTGCTATGGAGCAAGAAAGAAAGAGGAGGAGAAAAACAGATCTTTGGTGTCTCTTTCTCTTTTATGAAGACAAGGCCTCCTCCCTTAGGACCTCCTTTACCCTTAAACACCAGATCTGTAGCACAGTCAGATAGTGGGGTTAGGATTTCAACATATGATTGTTTGTTAAGATGGGGAGTCTCCCTGTGTGACCCAGCTGGTCTCGAACTCCTAAGTGCAAGCAATCCTCCCCTCTCAGCCTCCCAAGTAGCTGGAGGCTGGCAGGATTCGAGATTACAGGTGCACACCACCACACCCAGCTTCTTTTGTCTCGTTTTTGTTCCCAACTTTTTTTTAACATGCATTTTGGTGGGGACACAACTCAGTCCACAGCAGTGACTATTCCATTTTACCTGGGAGCCTTCCTGGAATCCTCCATCCCTGTTTGAATTTGTTGCTCCTCAGACTGACTTGACAGATTTCAGCATGAGTGTTGGTGGGGACAGACAGCCACACCCACAGCACAGCTGGGTATATGTCCGTTTGGAGGCTTTCTTCAAACATCCGGTGGTCCTGGGCTGCCTGTGTATGCTAAAGAACAGGGCACAGAAAGACTGAGTCTGCAGGGCAGGCTGGCTGTGGCTGCCAGGCTGGGCTCCTTTGTTGGGGGCCTCTAGTGGCCAGCACATCCGTGAGATTTTCCCTAGAGACTTGGGTTTCTCCAGGGCAGGCGCCTCTGAGCTCTGGCCCAGCAGGTACAGGGGCTGAAGCCTGACAGCCAGTCTTCCTGGAAGTGGTCTGGGGAAGGGGCTCCAGGTGGAGAGTCTCCCTCAGTGCCTGCTTTCAGCCTGGCTCTCCTCCTCCACCTCCATCTTTCTTCCTCACTCTGCCTGTTGCCTCCAGAGCTCTCCTAGCTCAGCTTCCGCAGAGAACCCACTTCCTGTCTTCTGCAAGGAGCAGGATCAGGGACTGCAACCTGGGGATCTAATTGTTCTTGAAAAGAATTTCAATCTGTCCCTTTGTTTTCAGTGGCCTGCTGTGTTCCTACCAGTTCCTGAGTCTTTCTGAGAGTCAATGGGGGAGATCTTTGGGGACATGTGAGCTCTAGTGTCTCTGCCGAATCACTTCCGTTTCTCTGTTGTCTTTCCTTGTCTCCTGAACCATATTACTCCTTCCACTTTCCTTGTTTCTGTGGGTGTAAGCCTCCATATTACTTTGGTTAATTTTAATGTGCTTTGGAAAAGAACGCAGATGAGTGCGTGTTCGTTCCGCCTTGTTTATTTTAATTTTAGAGACAGGATGTCGCTCTGTTGCCCAGGGCAGAATGCAGTGGTAAGATCATGATTCACTGCAGCCTCGACCTTCTGGCCTCAAGTGATCCTCCCACCTCAGCCTCCCGAGCAGCTGGCACTACAGGTGTGCACCATCACACCTAGCTAATGTTTTAATTTGTAGAAATGAGATCTCACTGTGCTGCTCAGACTGGTCTTAAACTCGTGGGCTCCAGCGATCCTCTGCCTTGGCCTCCCAAAGTGCTGGGATGGTAGGTGTGAGCTCCTGCGCCTGACGCCTTTCACCTTGTTTTGCCTGACAACCCATCATCTCCCTTTCAAGTCTCTCCGTCTCAGTTTTCTGCCCTCCAGGCTTCCATGTCTTCTTTCTCTGCTCAGCCTTTAATTGTTGATGTTTCTCGTTCACTAGCCTCATCTTCTTGTGTGCACTCTCTGTGAATGTACCTTGTGACTTTATTACCTTTGACATTCTTCTGTCTTCTAAATCATCCCCTGAATCGAGTGTTTTCTCCTGTCCCAGGTGTCCTGTGGCCCACAGGAGTAGCCATGCTGTGGGACACCAAGTTGGGTTTTTGTTACACGTTGTGCATTCCATGCCTTTCCCTGTCTTGTATGCGCAGGTGCCCCAGCTTAGCTGCCTGAGTTGCTGTTTATCCTTAATAGTCATTTTTTAAGCTTCATACGAGTCTGTCAAGTTGAGTCACCATCACAACTTGGTGTGTGCTGTGCCTTGTATAATGCTCCACTTCTGGGAGTCCTCAAACCTGGATTCCATGCTTTGCAGGGAGCGATAATGCCCTCAAATTGTATGTCACATGTGGGCCTGTGAGCATTTCCTAGGGACTCTGCACCTTTGTGTCCTCAGCTTTGAGCCCCATGCTTGTGACAACCAGCAGGTGTTCAGAGTGAATGAATTTGCTTATCTTGGCATAAATCCTTTAACTGTGTTATCTGGGATGATACCCCAGGAAGGTGAGCCTTTGATGATGCATCCTTTTAACATTTTCCAATCTCAAAAGTTTGGTGGTCTTATTACAGGATAGAAAGCTGTGGACCTCAGTTATTCCTCAGGAACTTCCTCAGCTCACTTTCCAATGGAGAGCACTGGCTTTCTAACCATGGTGTCTCCCCGCTCCGTGACAGCCAAAGCTGACTGCTCCCAGTGTCACAGGCAGCACCAAAGAGCCGCCCTCTGGGTGCTGCTGGGGAGTTTTGCCTGAAACTCTTTGCCATATAGTGTCTCTCAAAAACAGGAAAATGGCACCTATGGGGCTTTTCTAAAAATATGGGATCCATCCATTTGTCAACAATGTCACTCTGTCCTATCCCAGGGCCTTTCAAAATTCTAATGAAAACTAATAGATCCCATATCCCAGAATAATACTATTAATACTCTTATTATTAATGATAGCAAAAAATTAGCTAAGTCCAACTGCTCACTTGTTACTTGCCAGGCAGCCCTCTAATGTCTGTTAACTCATGTCCGGCTTGCACCGGCTCTGTGAGGAGGGTGCTACTGTTGTCGCTCCCGTTTCGGGACTTTTGGAACCAAGCACAGTGAGGCCAGCCTGAGCCACAGAGCTGAGGGTGGGAGTGCAGCTGCAACCCTGGCGCCTGGCTGTGGCGTTTGAAGCTCTGACTCCTACGCCATGCTGTTGCCCCAACCCTAGTCAGATGAGACATTTCACTCCGCCCTGGATGCTCTGCGATCTCCTCTGGGTTCAGCAGGCTGAAGAGCCGACTGCCTGGAGCAGAAGGCACGGGCTCCTCCAGAGACTCCCCTGAGCCCAGTCCCCTTGTGGACACCTGGGCCACCACCTGGTGGCGCTGGCTGCAGGGTCCTCTCTGAGAGAACTGTATAGGTTCCCTGGGGCTGCCAGAGGAAAGCTTCACAAACTTGAGCTTAAACGATGGAAACTGATGTCCCACAGCGCTGGAGGCTGGAGTCTGAAGTCTGAGGTCTGAGATCAAGGAGTCAGCAGGCTTGGTCCCTTCACGTCTGGAGGGAAGGACCCCTTCAGGTTCCTTTCGTTGGCTTATAGGCGGCGTCTTCTCCTTGGGTCTGATCACATCGCCTGCCTCTGTGCATGTCTGCATCCACGTGTCCCCTTTCTAATAAGGATATTAGCCCTTGAGGCTGGGGCCCACCCTAGTAGTCTCAACTAATTACATTTGCAGTGGTCCTGTTTCCAGATAAGGCCACATTCTGAGACACTGGGTGTTAGGACTTCAGCACAGCAATTTGGGGGAATACAATTGAACCAGGCTTACGGAAAATTCTGGTCTTAAGAGTAGTGTTCTCCAGTCTGTGTGCGGATGCGCACACCTATCACCCCCAGCCACTTGGGAGGCTGAGACCAGAGAATCGTGTGAGCTCAAGAGTTCCAGACCAGCCTGGGCAGCATAGCAAGACCGCCTCTCTATAACAGACAAACAAAAAGAATGGTGTCCTCCAGAGTGATTAGTTTCCTTTTAAAAACAAAAACAAGGCCGATGGCACCCAGCTGTAATCCCAGCACTTTGGGAGGCCGAGGCAGGCGGATCACGAGGTCAAGGGATCAAGACCATCCTGGCCAACATGGTAAAACCCCGTCTCTACTAAAAATACAAAAATTAGCTGGGCATGGTGGCACGTGCCTGTAGTCCCAGCTACTTGGGAGGCCGAGGCAGGAGAATTGCTTGAGCCTGAGAGGTGGAGGTTGCAGTGAGCCGAGATCCCGCCACTGCACTCCAGCCTGGCGCCTGGTGACAGAGCGAGACTTTGTCTCAAAAATAAAATAAAAACAAAAACAAAAAACGTGAACACTGGCACTCGTAACTGATCATCCTGTATCCGCATGTGAGCTGCACAAAGGCTGAGCGGCCACTAGCTCTCTCTTGGCAAGTACATGGAATTTCTTGCTTGGCATTTTGGGGCCTTAATTCTTTTGGGCTTTTTTGTCTATTGTCTCACTTCCTTCTAATTATCTGCAATATTTACATATGAGCTGGATAATTAAAGAAGCACTTTCCTGCTTCTTGGGCCCAGTTTTCATTTCTTCCATTTTTCTGCTTTTCCTGGCTATTCTAGTGCTAATTTCCTTCCTTTCCTTCCCTAGGCTGGTCTTAGAGCATCCTCTCATCTGTACAGCCAGACCTTCGTTCAAGCTTTTATTAAAATGGGGAGAGGTCATTTGGAAGGCTCTGTTATTTCCCTATTCCTAAAGATCATTTTCCTTCCTGCAGGGAAAGTCCTTAAGTCTTATTTGTGGGGCCCTCTCCTGGCTCCGTGATTTTGAGCAGAAGAAGCGCGAAGAAGAGGCACGGCTCCTTGAAACTGGAACTGGCCCCTTACGTCATGAGAAAGACGCATCCCCGTGTCTGTCATCTTCCTGCGAAGTGGCCGCAGGCACCCCGAGGCCTGCTGGGGAACCAGCCTGGGTGACTGAGTTTATGCAGAAGAAAGAAGAGAGGGACCTGGTGGACCGACTGAAGGTGAGACCTGAGGTAACCAGAAGTGGGAGCGATGGAGGAAACAGGCTTCAGGGATTGTTTTGGGGTGATTCCGAGGCTCAGGTAGTGCGTGTTCCTCTGTCATTGCCATGCCTCTCAACTCTTCCATCAGCTCCTTGGGTCGATGCTGTCTTTTGTGAGCTGGATATCAGCAGGCCTTTTTCACGCGAGGAGCTGGTGGGTCCTGTTTATCACTTACCTGGGAAAGGACCTGATTGTTGCCATTGGCAACATGGTTCAGTCGCTGTCATGCAGTTAAGGCGCGGATCTGATGGAGAGCCTGTGGCTTTGGGAGGAGCGGGCAGCTTTCCTCAGTGAACAGCGAGGCTGGACTGCAGGGGTGAGGTCCGGGGAGGGGATGCGGCAGTCCTCGAGTGCCGGCCGGGGAAGGGGAGCTGCCCCCACGTGAGGAAGCACCAGGCTGAGCGGCCCAGACTCTTTAAGAGAGGCCTGGTTTGGGGCTTCCTGGTGAGTGTCCTTCGTGTCTGCCTTCCCCTTTAGGCGGAGCAGGCCAGGAGGAGGCAGCGAGAAGAACGCCTGCGGCAGCTGCAGCACAGGGCGCAGCTCAAGTATGCAGCCAAGCGCCTGGTGAGCTGCATCTCCTGCGCGGGGCGGGAGCGTGTCCAGGCAGGGTCCTGCTGCTTGGAGGCTCATGGGTGCATGGCCAGTGCGTCAGTCTCCCCTTCATGACCCTCCCCGGCTGTGTGCTCCCATGCAGGAGCTGGGCTGTGAGTGGCTGAGGCATGGATCCTAGGAGTAGACCCCTCTCCAGCCAGGCAGCCAGGCCATGTGAATGGGCGAGGTGTGCATGGTCCCCGGCACGTGAGCAGGTCCCGGTACTGAGACTTCTTCCTCTCTCCCCACGTCCACTACTCCTGTCCAGAGGCAGGAACAAGAAGAAACAGAGAATCTCCTCCGCCTCAGCAGAGAGATGCTGGAGACAGGCCCGGGGGCTGAGCGGCTGGAGCAGCTGGAGTCTGGGGAGGAGGAGCTGGTCCTTGCCGAATACGAGAGTGACGAGGAGAAAAAAGCAGCGAGCGGGTGAGACGGCGGCGATGCTACCCTGCCCCTGCCCCAGGCCAGGGGACACCCTTGAAGACAGCTCTTTCCCTTGTGCCACAGGTGCCATGAAGCACCTGGCAAGATGCATGGTGGCCTTTGCCCTCTGCTCTAAGCTGTGTCCTTCTTAGGGTCCATGAGTGCCAATGGCAGCGATGACAGTCACTGTCCTGTCCTGTGTCCACTCAGCTGTCCTCATGGCCACTCAGGCAGGGCAGGGACATTTGTGTCTCTGCTTTAGGCACAAGGAGGCTCCAGCCCCACGAGGGGAGACATCTTGGCGGAGGCCACAAGCCCCAGCAGTGGAGCTGGGCTTGACTTCAGCAAGCCTGACTCTAGATCTTAGGCTCTAACGCAGTGACTGCTCTGGGCAACCCGTGAGGTGCCACCCGTCAAGGCTGCCTTAGCCCAAGCTTTCCTTTTCCTCTGAGGCCTCTGTTGGTCCACACTCGGGGTTTCTACTTGATGAGCCATGAGCTGTGGGGTGACTTAGCCCGGAGTAGGCCACGCAGGCCATCTCTGGCCCACAGGATCCCTGGTGACAGTCCCGTTCCATTTACACTGGAACCTCACCGCCACCCCTGTGTGTCTGCTCTGGGCGTGGCACTAGCCAGATGCTGTGGACATAGAAGGGAAGAAGACATGGAGGGGACAGTTAATAGACATGAAAACCAACAGCACCCAGGTGAAATCAGCATGTTTGCCTCCAAGGAAAACAAAACTGGGTCATGCGGATGGTGTCGGGGGCTGCACCTGATGATGGGTCCCATGTGTCCCGTGACACCCTGGCCACCACATCTGTTGGAGGGTAACTGCAAGACCACAGACCCTCCGTGGATGTTGTGAAGGCTCATCCCTGGCCATCACAGTCCGTCTGCAGGGCTCCTTCTGACGCCACTTCCAGCAGCCCTCCCCCAGAAGCCAGCTTCCCCGCTGCCCTGGCCTTCCTCCAGCACGCCAGGCCTTCCTCTCTCCTGCCCGGGGATTTGCTCATGCAGCCTGCTCCGTCCAAACACCCTGGCGAATGTCTTTCTCTCCTTTAAGGCCTGGCTCAGGCGTTGCCTCGATGGCCTTGGGTGTCAGCCTTTCTGTTTCACTCACACACCCACTTGTGCTCCTGTGGTTGCCTCCTCTCCCTGGCTGAGCTCGACTGCTTCAGGGCAGGAACCACGTCTTTATGGTTTTATGTTCCCAGAACTGACCCAGTGTTTGGCACAGGGGTGTGCTCAGTATAATGAAATTGACCTGAATGAGCAGATGCTGGCTCGTTCCAGTCCGGTAGTGTGATTCCAGGCTGCCCTTGGGAATCTTGACCTCTGCCCCTGTCTAGGGCAGAGACCACCACACTGCTTTATGCCTCACTGGTGAGAGGGACTCATAAATGGTTTGTGCTCAGTGAACCCTTCCTGCCTGCTTCCAAGATCCTGTTTCTGCTCCCCTGCTTCCTCAGAGCCCGGAGGAACAAGGCAGAGAACTTGAATGGAGGTGGAGTGGTGAATATTAGAGGAACAAAGTGCTCCTTTGGGTCTGGGCAAGAGCCACAGATCCCTTAGATCAGCGTCCAAGGCTTCCCATGCGCTGACATTTCAAGAGATGTGTGAGCCATGGAGGACCTGAGTTCTGAATGGAAAATGTTTGCTCTTCCTTTCTTCAAATGCCCAGCTTCTCACTGAGCTCCTGCTGGCTTTGTCCAGCATGCGACATAGGATAGAATCCAAGCTTTTAAGACAGAGCTGCCTGCTTCTTAATGACCGTGAAGCCAAGCCTGTAATAACTGCTGTTCTGACAGCCAAAGGCAATTGTTTTCTGCCTTTTTAGAAAGGAATTTCGAGGTGAACCAAAGTGTTTTCTTTTTTCTCTGTTATTCCCATGGGTAGCCTGCACCTGTCAGATGGTAGATGGTTTTGTGTTTTCTGAAGAGGGTAGGCTAGTAAAGCTGGCTCAGCTTCAGGCCATGGGATGCAGGGTTGGCCTCCCTGCCAACCCCCAGTGCTGATGGGCTCTTCCTTCCTGCATTGCTGGAAAGGGCAGACTGAGACTGAAAAGAGAAGAGGTGTGACTGGTCATAAGTGACAGCATCTTCTGTTCACTCGGTCGGTCAGCTGTGGCTTCATCCAGGAGATGTGCGTGGGGTTCCTGCTGCATGCCAAGCTCTAGGTGAGGCCACAGGAATGCAGCAGAAACAAGGCCAACCTGGTCCTCCCTTGTGGACATGACAGTCTGAGGGGGGAGAGACGGAGGGGAAGTGATTTTGAATGAAGTAGGTGTTAAGAGCAGGTGCCATGAACATGTGTCAGAGCAGCCAGACCTACCAGGGAAGGTCAAAGAAGGCTTCCTAGAGGAGGTGACCTTTCTGCTGTGATCTTGGAGTTGTCTGGGAGCTGGTGAGGGGAGATAGCATTCCAGGTGCAGAACACCCAAAGGCCCAAGGTGATGAAGAGCAGATGTCCCCCCTGGTGCCTCAGAGGGGTCCTGCTTGCTGGAGGAAGGACAGAGAGAGGAGAACAGCCTGCCATGACTGCTGAGGCTTCCAACTCAAGACTTGGGTTGGGGGTGCTGAGCTCCTTCCTTCTACATTTCCCCATCCACAGACCTGAGTAGCCATGGGAAAGGGGTTGGCATTTACCTGGGGGAGTTTCTGAGCAAGCAGCACCTGCTTCCTTGGTGAAACCCGTTGCTGGGGATGTCCAGGGCTCAAGACCAGCGCTCAGCAGATGCTCAGTGTTTTTTGCTGAGGGAAGACGGTTTTGTGTTTTCTCTGTCTCACACACAGAGTGGATGAGGATGAGGATGACCTGGAGGAAGAACATGTAACTAAGGTAACATGAGGGTCCTCTGCTGGTGCTGCTGGGGCCTGCGGGCTGGGCTCTGCACCCCTGGGCAGGGGGCTGGAGTCACTCGGCTGCCTCACCCTCCTGTCCACAAAGGAGGAGCTTCTAGCACTTGGACTCTGTGGCTTCCCAGATGCAACCCTGGAGACCTCTCCTGGGTTTGGGGCTGTGGGGAGACCTCTCCTGGGAGTGGGACCATGGGGAGACCTCTCCTGGGTTCGGTGCCTGGGGAGACCTCTCCTGGGAGTGGGGCCGTGGGGAGACCTCTCCTGGGTTCGGCGCCTGGGGAGACCTCTCCTGGGTTCGGGGCCTGGGGTGCCCTCTCCTGGGTTTGGGGCCTGGGAGACCTCTCCTGGGAGCAGGGCCATGCTTGCCACCCCAGGGCATCGAGGAGCAGCTGTTCTGGGCTGAAGGCTGTGTGGTTTCTGCCCCGCTGTGTGGGGCCAGTGGGACGCAGAGTGCCCTGCGCCTTAGGTCTCTCATGGCGTGCTTCTCTTATCCGTGTTTCCATTTGCATGGAGGGCAGTGGGATGTGTGGTCTGACATTTTGCAAGTTTAAACATACTTGGTTTCATTGATTTATGACTTGTTTTTTGTCGGAAGTAGGTATTTTCTCTGTGTTACTCTGTTTTCCTCCCTTCACTCTTGTCTTAGAGGAGTAGAGAGAGGGTATTCTGCTCAGCCTTCCTTTTTCCCCTTTGGGGGATGGATGTGTGTGAAACAATCCCGCCCTGCTGACACCCCCCCTCCCCAAATGGGGACCTTTTGCCATGGTGAAGAGTCACCACTTGGAAGGCGGTCACCACTGTCCTAAGATTGGCCAACCCTCCAAAGTGGTTGATGAGAGGCTGGACGTGACTCGTGGAAGGAGCTGCCTCTGGGGCATTCCCTTGAATGTCTGGATCTGTGGGTGATTCAGGAACCCCTGGGTCCCTCAGTAGGTGCGACCTGATGTGTGACATTGCTGTCCTGCCTCAGCTTTGTGAATTTGGAGCCACCCCCTTCCCTCAGCCTCTCAGGCCCTGGCGTGCCTCGGTGTTAGAGAATAGAACGCTGTGGGGTGTTTCGGTTCCCTCTTTGAGCACCCTTCTTTTTCTCCGCCAGGTTTATTACTGTAGTCGGACACATTCCCAGCTGGCCCAGTTTGTGCATGAGGTGAAGAAGAGCCCCTTTGGCAAGGATGTCCGGCTGGTGTCCCTCGGCTCCCGGCAGGTAAACAGCAGTCAGTGTTTCCACCGGGGGCCATCCTGCTCCCTTCCCCACAGCTTGGTCCTCCTCGTCCAGGCCTGGGAGACGCTGGGTCTGCGACAGGTTGAGCAGTGCGAGGAGCAGCCCCCTCCCTGGCCTGGCCTGGCCAACTGATCACTGGAAGGCGAAGGAGAAGTGGGCAGGGCAGGTCCATGTGTGTTAGTGGGTGTCATTTAGCCAGCCTTGTCTCTTTGCCTCTTCCTTTCTCCTTTGTTGCAGAGCCTTTGTGTAAATGAAGATGTGAAAAGCCTGGGTTCTGTGCAGCTTATCAACGACCGCTGTGTGGACATGCAGAGAAGCAGGCACGGTAGCCACCGGGACCATGGCATAGCCGCAGGTGGTCTGGGGAGAGCGAGGCAGGGGTGGCAGTGACTGAACGCCGTAAACTGGCTTGCATAGAAAGAATGGCAGAGGAGGCCGGGCGCGGTGGCTCACGCCTGTAATCCCAGCACTTTGGGAGGCCGAGGCGGGTGGATCGCAAGGTCAAGAGATCGAGACCATCCTGGTCAACATGGTGAAACCCCGTCTCTACTAAAAATACAAAAATTAGCTGGGCATGGTGATGCACACCTGTAGTCTCAGCTACTTGGGAGGCTGAGGCAGGAGAATTGCTTGAACCCAGGAGGCGGAGGTTGCGGTGAGCCGAGATCGCGCCATTGCACTCCAGCCTGGGTAACGAGCGAAACTCCATCTCAAAAATAAAAAAGAATGGCAGAAGAGACTCCAGTTCCCCAGTTCCTTCCTAAGGCTCCTCTCCTTGGGAAAAAGTGTTCCTGCTTTCTGGGTCAGTGTCTGGCCCAAATCCGTGGCTCGGAGATCATTTTCCAGGCTCTTTCTGGAGAACAAAAGTAAAACCTTAGACTGTTCTGATGAGACGGGAGTCGGCAGTACTTGGGAGGGTCTTACAGACCCCACCCCGTGGAAGTGGGTCTCAGCATCACAGAACCCTCTCTCGGCCCGTGGACAGTTGCTGTCTCCTTTCTTTTCTCTCCTTGTGTGTGCGCCACCCTCAGAGAAGAAAGGAGCTGAGGAGGAGAAGCCAAAGAGAAGGAGGCAGGAGAAGCAGGCTGCCTGCCCCTTCTACAACCACGAGCAGATGGACCTCCTCCGGGATGAGGCCCTGGCAGAGGTGAAGGACATTGAGCAGCTGCTGGCCCTTGGGAAGGAGGCCCGGGCCTGTCCCTATTACGGAAGCCGCCTTGCTATCCCTGCAGCCCAGGTGAGGGCTCTGCAGTGCTGGAAAGCCACTCTTGGCTCTCACTGTGGCCTAGGCCATGAGGGGAGTCCTCATCACACTGTAATTTGGGGGATGCCACCCACCGTGGTCAGACTGATGGCACTTAACCCATTCTCTCCTGATGCGTGAGTTGGAGGAGGTGCGTGGGATTCCTTGGGGGAACCAGGTGGCAAGGCCAATTGGTGCTACTGGGGACAGTGTTTAGGAGCCAGGAAAGCATGTGCATTCCTAGTGAATGCAGGGGAGAGTATGCCAGGAGCTGAGAAGAGTGTGGTGTGTAAATCTATTTCCAAATGGCTTTGCAAGTGACGGTCCCAGCTTCCACACCTGTGATGTGATGGAACATGTCAGTAATGGAACCAATCAGTTTTCCCATTTTTCTTTTTTTTTTTTTTTAAATAGTACCCTTTTAACTGGGAAGTACTCCTAACATACACCTACCTGCAGCATGAGAGAATACTGTCTTCTCTGACACAACTTCTCTTAATTTGTAAACAGAGCTGCTCACGTAGCAGTTCAAAAATGGTATCTCGTTGTTATTTGGTGGGTACGATTTCACTGTGACCTTGCTCATTCCTTAATTTGAATGACTTTGGAAACAGGATATCACTTGTGGAAAATTCTGTTTAATCCAGAAAAAATTTAAGTAGATTTTAAAAGATTTGGGAAACCAAGTAACCATCTTGCACAGCAGCTAAATGCTCACCAGCATGGGGTCTGAGTGGTATGGGTGCTGGCAGAGAAATGGAGAAGGCTGCCAGCCCCTGTGATTCCCAGGCCTTCCCTCCGGGCTTTGCCTTCAGAGCAAGATTACTGCTGTAGGCATTTATGCACAGATATCATAACATGACCCAAAACCTTTACAATTTTTGCATTTTTTAAAGCACTTTGACCGTATCTTGACTTCATGTTAATAGTTTTCTGGTGAAATTCTATGCATGGGGACACTGGAGCCCAGAAGGGTTAAGTGACTTATATTTTCTCACCAAGAGTAGGTGATGGAGCCCTTCAGTTTCTGGTTTTTCATTTTTTTTGTATGACTATTCCTTTAACTGGAAACTTCGCTAACAAGAAACACCTGAAGATTTGCAGAGTTGCCTTTATTTTTGTTGCCCCAGCTCCACTCCTTAACCCTTGCTTGAGATAGGATGTATCAAGTCTGTTTTGCAGATGAGGAAACCAAGGGTCAGAGAGGTTAGACAACTCTTCTAGAGTCACACAGCTGGGAAGTAGCAGCTCCAGGAGCAGAAGCTGGGGCCGCTTCCTGGTACACCGGTGGTTTTCAGGGTGTTTTGTAGAAACCTGGGGGCCTCCGGGGCAACCTTGAGGACATGGACAAAGCTAAGCAGGGGTTACCCTCACCCAGCCTTGCCCCTGGTTCACTCAGGAGTCAGACCAGCCCAGTTTCCTGTCTTTCATGTATTTGACTTTTCTTGTAAAACTCGAGGAAAGCTTGTCCATTGCTACAAGCTATTTCTTGAATGTCTCTAAACACAGTCCAGAGAGGAAATAGAAGCACTCACATCAGGAGCTCAGTGTTGGGCAGGCCAGGCTGCTGCCAGGGAACCCCGCCCTGCTAACGTGGCCTCTTCTCCCTCCCAGCTGGTGGTGCTGCCCTATCAGATGCTGCTGCATGCGGCCACTCGAAAGGCTGCGGGCATCCGGCTGCAGGACCAGGTGGTGATCATCGACGAGGCACACAACCTGATCGACACCATCACAGGCATGCACAGCGTGGAGGTCAGCGGCTCCCAGGTGCGTGGGCCTCCCCTCCCCAGGCCAGGGCCTGCCGTGAGACAAAGGGATTTGAATGATTCCTCCAGACATCTGGACCAAGAATTTCCCCAGAGGTGGGGCTTGCTAGAGGGCGCACCGAGTCAAGGCAGTGACCTTATTGGAGGCTGACTGTGGCTTTCCAGCACATCCCAGAACTCTGGGGACCCCGCTCCAACAGAGCGACCGGTTTCCCTGTACCTGACTTGCCCTCATGCTCCTGAGTCCCTCCAGCCCTGGATGCCAGCAGCCAGTACTGTAAACTGGTTCAAGAGCAGCCTGACCAACACAGTGAAACCCCATCTACACTGAAAAATACAAAAATTAGCCGGATGTGGTGGTGCATGTCTGTAATCCCAGCTACTCCAGAGGCTGAAGCAGGAGAATCACTTGAACCCAGGAGGTGGAGGTTGCAGTGAGTCGAGATTGTGCCATTGCACTCCAGCCTGGGCAACAAGAGTGAAACTTCGTTTCAAAAAAAAAAAAAAAAAGATTGGTGCAGGCCTCTCCTGCACCATATACGGCACCATATATCTGGTCTTCATGCTGCCATGGGGGTGGTATTCCTATTTTACGTTGGGAACTTGGAGATTCAGAGATGGTCAAGCTGTGCCCTACATCATACAGCTCATGAGTGTGGAGTTGGGGTGTAGCAGCTCCAGGAGCAGAAGCTGGGGCCGCTTCCTGGTCCCTTTTCAGGGTGTTTTGCAGAAACCTGGGGGCCTCCGAGGCAACCTTGGTTTGTGACTGTGAAACGCCCACAGCATCCCACCAGCTCTACTGACCTGTCCCTGGGTTGAATTGAGGCTGCGATGTGATCGTGACCTTGAACCATCACTCTTCGTAGACTCCGGGTCTTTTCTGAACCTTGTGGGAAGCCAGCAGGGAGACTCAGTACTTGAGGGTTTCAGTCTCTTGACCAGGCGTCCCCAAACTATGGCCTCCCGCCGCACTTCAGGAAGGGGCACCTCTTTCATTGGTGGTCAGCGAGGGGAGCACAGTATGTGGCGGCCCTCCAACGGTCTGAGGGACAGTGAACTGGCCCCCTGTGTAAAAAGTCTGGGGACGCCTGCTTTTGCTTTTCTCTGACCCACAGTGGACACTGGAGGAAGACTTCCCTTCCTTTCCCTCTCAGAGCTCATTTCCCAGCAGCTTAAGGGCTGTGGAAACCCATACTTCTTGTCTGCACCCAGCCCCCCCCACCTCCTATTGGTGTCTTCCTGTGTGTCCAGGGCCAGCATCTTCCAGGCGAATCTAAGATGTCAGCAGCACAGCCCTCGGCTGCTTGCCTAGAGCCTGGTTTGTGTTCTTTCTGCAGCTCTGCCAGGCCCATTCCCAGCTGCTGCAGTACATGGAGAGATACAGGTGAGATGTGCCCCTCTGAGATAGTGTGAGTCTCTCAGCCTCGGTGGCCCCCTGCATCAGCCCCTTAGAGGCAGCACCTTGGTTTGGTCGCGGCAGGGTGGAGCCGCGTGCCGTTTGTGTCCCGGGCACATCATGGTGTGTGCTCCACACAGACATGGGAGGCTGGGGACTGACTGCTGGCTCTCAGGCCTGGGGCCATGGCCAGCCTGCTTTCTGGGAAAGGATTTGGATTGTGACCCAGTTTGAGAGGCACTGGGCAGCAAGGCCCCTGCTGGGGGTGGGCGGGGTGAGTTGCCGTCAGGGCACCACTGCTTAATGTCCATTGGCTTCTCAGGAAGCGTTTGAAGGCCAAGAACCTGATGTACCTGAAACAGATCCTGTATTTGCTGGAGAAATTTGTGGCCATGCTGGGAGGTAAGAGCCCCGTCCCCCTGCCAACCCCTGGCCCGCAAAACCTGCCAGGCTGCTACTTCCTTGGGTGCTAATTAGAACCACCTCAGTTCTCTGTGTTTTTAAGAACGGTCTTGATCATTGATTTAGAAAATTCTTGTTCTTTGTAGCTTAGTTGAGTTGTCTGACTTGAGCTTTTTTTAGACCCACGGGGTTGTTTGCCTGTGTTCTGAGGCCTTTTTATTTCAGGCCCCACTCTGCGGGGATAGTAAGGATACAGCATCTCATGAACACACAGTGTTTCTGTGGTAGGCGTAGTGCTGTGGGGTGTTCGAAGCACCTGCCTATGTGGTTTTGCGTGCCCTGTGAGAACCCAGTGCCCTGTGAGAACGCAGTGCTGGCATTTGAGTCCTCGTGACAGACGCATCAACTAGAGCCCAGAGCAAGGGGCTGCTTACAATTCACGAGCCCAGCAAGGGAGCCTGGGATCTTCTGGCTTCAGCTTCCAGCCCGCTTTGCATGACCCTGTCTCGTCCCCTTCTTTTATGATGGGGCAGCCCCTTGGAAGGCATCTGTGGAAGCGGAAGTTGCAGAAAGCCTGTGGGAGCTTCTGGCGGAAGCTGGTCTCGTGTTGTTGCTCTGAGCCGCCAGCTCTGCCTTGCCTCAGGCTCACCACGTGGCCTGGGCAGCTCCTCTCTGCTCCCGTGCCTTGCAGACGTTCGTCTGGCCACTGTGTCCTGGCCTCCTGGAGGAGGGGTGAAAAGCATGAACATACAGGGCTTTGGGTTCCATGTGCAAGCACATGAGTCAGACATGGGAGGCTCCTGGAACCCCCTGCCCTCTCAGTGGGTCCTTTGTGTGCTATAAAGAACGAAAAGCAAAACAAAGCCATTGAAGTATGGATGCTCTTGATGTGCCCTGTAGAGGTAAAGAAGATAGGGAAGGGTTAGGGGGTGCAGAGAACCACCATCCTGACTATTTCAATTCTCTTTCTTAGGGAACATTAAGCAAAACCCCAGTACACAGAGCCTCTCCCAGACAGGTAAGAGAATTGATGTCCGAGGTTCCAGAGCTGATCTGAGCCACTTCCGAGCTTAACCCTGGGACTGACAGCCGAGGCTCAGGGTGAAACTCCCGAGGCCCTTCCTGTGTTTGCCCTCAGGGACGGAGCTGAAGACCATCAACGACTTCCTCTTCCAGAGCCAGACCGACAACATCAACCTGTTCAAGGTAGAGGTTTCCACCTTTCCACCTTGCACATCCAATTTCCTTAAAACCGTCTGTGGATGGAGTACTACGTGAAGACTGTGGAAGGGAGAAAAAGCAAATTCCTTCTGTCCTCAAGCCATCTAAGGATCTAAAACATAGAGGTGTAGTTACTTAACCCTTAACGCACTGGGCCTGCAAGACAAAAGTCATCTTCCTCTAGGGTGAAGGCCACAGGGATGGGTGAGAAGGGCACCTTTCTTGGTGCCCTGTAGAACAGTTAGAGACTGTAGGTCCTGGCCGCCTCATTCCATCTTCCGGCACAGTCTCCCTCAGGCTGATGGACGGGATCAGGACATTGATGTGTTCTGCTGACCCCTTCCGCATCTTCCCAATTGGGCCTTGGGTCTGGTTGCAGCCTCAGACATCTGCTCACTCCAGGCCTGTATACCTGGCGCTTCTGGCCACTGCTGCCTGAACCCCATCCTTATGCTCAAGGCAGTAACAGTGACCGCCCCTGGGGACAGGGTCCTGCCTGTGTTCTAGGCGGCATGCCATGTGCTGTAGCTCTGAGCTAAGACATCTTCTCACCTCTGGCAAGCAAAGGAAACGGAGGCCCAGGGAGGTGACTTCAGGAGGGTCGCGTGCACAGGCTTCCTGAATAGGGCACTGCATTGTGGACAGGGGCAGTAGAGGAGGAGGTGGCCTCAGAGAGGGGATGACAGCATTGGTGGCAAGGAGGCTCCAGGTCCTCAGAAGGTATCACTATGTTGAGCTGCCTGGGTGGTGGAGGTGGGATTTTGTTTGTGTAGGTTACAGCTCATTCAGTTTGCACACGTGCCTACAGCTGGGCTTGGTTTTTGCAGGTGCAGCGGTACTGTGAGAAGAGCATGGTCAGCAGAAAGGTACGTGCTCCCATCTTGTGGTCCTGAACGGGACCCAGCGGTGCCCCAGTCCCCCTGCCCTTACCATGCTTTCCTCCGCTGCTCTCGAGGGTATTCCAGAGTCTCTTTTGTCTCTGCCCTCCTTGGTGCAGTGGGCCTTGCTGGGGTGGTGGGATGTGTGCTGCAGGCAGCTTCGGCCCGGGAGAGCCTCCGATCCACGCAGCCTGTCTCTCACGGCTGTTCCTTCTTCCTCTCCACTGCTCGATCTCATCCGCCCCAGCTCTTTGGCTTCACGGAACGGTACGGAGCAGTGCTGCCATCTCGGGAGCAGCCCAGATTGGCGGGGTTTCAGCAGTTCCTACAGAGCCTGCAGTCCCAGGCAACTGAAGGTGAGGCAGGAGGGTGGGCAGGCAGAGCTGCCTGCAGGCCTGGGCGAGGGCATCTGTTCCTTGTGTGTGGACCTGTCCGCAGGGCGGCCTCCTCCCCATTCTGCTCCGTGCAGCCCCTGCAGATGAGAGTCAGGCCAGCGCCCCACGACCAGCTTCCCCACTGATGCATATCGAAGGCTTCTTGGCAGCTCTCACTACGGCCAACCAGGATGGCAGGGTCCTCCTGAGCCGCCAAGGTAATTGGCTGCTTCTTGGCCAGGTGCTCCGTTCCCAGGACGGAGCCAAGCTGAGCCAGGGAGCTGCAGCATGAAAGGATTCTTTCCTTCCATCCTGGGAATTTCCTGGGTTAGGAAGAAGCAGTGCAGTGGGCACTGGCCTGCTGTGACTTGGGCAAGCAGTGGAGGAGGACGGGAGATAGAGGGGCTGGGATAGGGGTCCTCTTGGGCAGGGGTCCTAGGGAAGCTTGTATCGTGGGGTAGAGTGGACTTTGGTTTGGGTCATCTATAAGCTTTGTGATTTGGACTATTTTCTTTTTTAACTTCAGTTTCCTCGTATGAATGTGGAGAGGATTGTACGGTCCACCTCTGTGGGCTGGTCGTCCTAGAGATCAAGTGGTCTTAAGAGATGGCACTAGCAGTTGAGCCTCAGACCCGGACTCACCTGGGGATCCCCCTTTGCTGGGATGATAGAAGTGTCTGTTGGGCTTGCACTCACCTCTCCACTCATCTCTTTTTCCAGGCAGCCTCAGTCAGAGCAGCCTTAAGTTCCTGCTCCTGAATCCAGCTGTGCACTTTGCGCAGGTGGTGAAGGAATGCCGGGCAGTGGTCATTGCAGGGGGCACCATGCAGCCGGTAAGGACACCTTTCCCAGCTCCTCTGCCCCATGCGTTGGGATGGGATGGGGGCTGGGGAGAGATGCATCATCAGTCCTGTTCGCTCCTGGGGCCCCAAGCCAGAAGGGTCGGCTCAAGCAGGCCCAGCGGTGTCCACTGGGTGGCACTGCTATTCTTTCTCACTGCTGGGCCTTTTAGGACGGAGGGGCAGGGGCTACTCCTCTGTTGCTCTGTTCTGTAGCCCCAGGATCACACGTCTCCCAGAGGGAGCTGTTCAGTGGTTTCAAACTCTCAGGGAAACAAAATCATGATTCCACTTTTAAAAGGTTCATTTTGGTGTATATGATTACAATAGCCTCGTCGGCGTAATTTTCACTTACGTGCATACCTGTTTTAAAAACAAAAATGTAGCTCCCTCTCCGCACCGCTGCTGGAACTCGCTCTTTGCATACATTCACTCAGCAGCAGAGGAGTCTACTGAGAAGATACAGCCTGAGCCGCCAAGTAATCAGGTGCTTCTTGGCCAGGTGCTCAGTTCCCAGGAACCTGCCTCATTATCAGCAAGCATGCACGTATACCAGTACCCCAGCCATGCTGGATCCCAGTCACACAGATGCATAGCATGCATGTATTCCAGTACCCTAGCCGTGCTGGATTGCAGTCACACAGGTGCATAGCATTTCATGTATTCCAGTACCCCAGCCGTGCTGGATTCCAGTCACACAGATGCATAGCATTTCATGTATTCCAGTACCCCAGCGGTGCTGGATTGCAGTCACACAGATGCATAGCATGCATGTATTCCAGTACCCCACCTGTGCTGGATTCCAGTCACACAGATGCATAGCATTTCATGCATTCCAGTACCCCGGCTGTGCTGGATTGCAGTCACACAGATGCATAGCATGCCTGTATTCCAGTACCCCAGCCGTGCTGGATTGCAGTCACACAGGTGCACAGCATTTCATGTATTCCAGTACCTCAGCCGTGCTGGATTGCAGTCACACAGATGCATAGCATGCATGTATTCCAGTACCCCAGCCGTGCTGGATTGCAGTCACACAGATGCATAGCATTTCATGTATTCCAGTACCCCGGCCGTGCTGGATTGCAGTCACACAGATGCACAGCATTTCATGCAGCTGTTCCTCTTTCGTCAGGTGTGCAGGCTATTTACAGTTTTCGGTTTTGAGCATGACTGTGGTGAATACAACCACGTTTCTGCACAGCGTGATTCCTACCTAGCAAAGGGTCTACTGGATGAAAAGCGGCTGGGAGTCCTGAAGCAGTGCTTCCCAGCCCCCGCTGCCCTAGCTCTTGGCTTTTATATTTGTGTGTGCACAGATTCATAGTTATTCATTCGGCATATTAAAGTTGTTTATAGTCATTATTGTTTCTGACGCTCACATTGTCTCAAAGCTGATGTGAGAGCCCCTTCCTGCTAGCTCAGGTCCTCGCTGTGGCTCTGTCACTCTCGCCTCCAGCACCACAGAATGTCCTAGGCTCACCATGGGTGTCCTTGCCCCCACACTGGATTCATTTCTCCAGGCTGCCCTGGGTTCTTTTAACTGGGAATGAGATTTAGAAATCAAGCTGTGGGAGCCAGGGTGTTTGTAGTGTTCCTGGAGCGTTTTAGTAGACAGATGTAGGAAATGTTTTCCAAATGAATCAATATTGGTTCCGTACTGATGTTTTATTTATTTATTTATTTGAGGCGGAGTTTCACTGTCACCCAGGCCGTAGCGCAGTGGCCCTATTGCAGCTCAGTGCAACCTCTGCCTCCCAGATTTAAGCAATTCTCATGCCTCAGTCTCCCCAGTAGCTGGGATTACAGGCACGTGCCACCACGCCCAGCTAATTTCTGTATTTTAGTAGAGATGGGGTTTTACCATGTTGGCCAGGCTAGTCTCGAACTCGAGTGATCCATCTAACTTGGCCTCCCAAAGAGCTGGAATTACAGGCATGAGCCACTATGCTTGGCCCATACTGGTATTTCTAAGTATAAGTCATAGGATTTGTTTACATGACCCTATATTGTACCTCTTTTTCTCTTAAGCCTGAACATTTGTGGTACGTTAACATACGTATCTGCTTTATCCCATAATGTACTCAAAAGTTTCAAAATCATAATACCAGTATTACTTCTAACAATAAATCTGATTGAAATTGCCTTTCCTCTTTGCCTTCCACGTCTAACCCACTAAGGATGTCTGATCACCAGGCTGTAAAGTCACTTGAACCAGGCCTTTCTTGATGTGCTTCTGTTTTCAGTTTGAGAGAGAGCTAGGCTGTTTTTGTTTCATTTTCTTTACAATTTTAGAATTTGCTTTTTTCTTTTTTGACTTGTAGTTTTAAACTATGTAAATATTTGTGTGGTTCAGGAGTCAAATTTATGTGAAAGGATCTATTCAGGAAAGTCTCCCTCCCGTCCTCCCCAGCCTGTTCCCCACCCGGCCCAAAGGGGTGTCCTTTCATTTCTTCTTTTTCCCCAAAATAAGCAAATATGTGTCCGCATTTTCCCTTTCCTGTTTTATGTACATGGAAGGCATCTTAGTTGGTTGTCCCAGCCATCGCTCCTCTGGTGGGCTGTGTGGATCTCTTGTCAGGCAGATGTAGCGTTGCTCATTCAACTAGTACCCTCTGGATAGGCAGGCAGGAAAAGGCCCGGGGCATGGCTGTTGGGTGTCTGTGGGCTGTGTCTTCTCTGTAGACTCCTAAATATGGGATTCCTGGGTTAAAAAGTATAAATATGTTTAATTTGTTAACTACTGTGAAATTCCCCTTCGTAAGAATTGAATCATTCTATATCCCACCAGTAATGTCTAGGAATGCCTGTTTATCCACAGAGTGGTTACTTTTGGGTTTTTCCCAGCCTAGCAGGTGACTGCCTGGAGATTCTTAGTCAGTAGTTTGGGCTGGGGCCTAGCCACATGTATTTCTGAAAATTTTCACTGGTGGTTTTGCTGCATGCAGGCCAGCAAAATGCCTTTGCCAGATCTCCTCTGCTGTTGTGCACGTAGGTTAAACAAGACTGCCAGCACTGGGTGTCAGTCGCTGTTTTTGGTTTTGTTAATTTGTCATCAGCCTTTTCTTTGACCTTTTCTTTCTGTTTGTGTGTACCTGCTGCCTTTTAGCCCAACCTTCTCGCTTTTTTTCTGCTGGGCCGCTGGGAGGTCACGGGTCCCTGATACTGGGGTCTTGGTCTGCAGGTGTCTGACTTCCGGCAGCAGCTGCTGGCCTGTGCCGGGGTGGAACCTGAGCGCGTGGTGGAGTTTTCCTGTGGTGAGGAGCCATGCCCAGGGTGGGGTGGGCTAGAGGTCAAGTTCTGGCACATGTTTTCTGTGTGTAACCTCATACTGCGACCAGGCACAGGGGTGGAGGAGTCTTGCTCTTTGTGTGTTCACCCAGGCTCTCCTGCTTTGCTCCCTGCTGCCCAGTGTGACTGTGGCAATGGTGGGAGGGCGAGCACTGTCAGTCACTGCTCCCTAGCTGGAAGATGGGGTAGAGAAATGCCCTTCCTGCGCTGTGCCTTGCAACAGTCCTGCCTCTCCAGTTTTTGGGCCCTCCCTGGCTCTTAACAGGTCACGTGATCCCTCCAGACAACATCCTGCCCCTTGTCATCTGCAGCGGGATCTCCAACCAGCCGCTGGAATTCACGTTCCAGAAAAGAGAGCTGCCCCAGATGGTCAGTGCCAGCCAACTCGCCGCACCACAGCCCGGGCTCAGGCAGCAAAGGGTTTTCCGGGGCAGGGGCGCTCTGGCCCACCCTAAATGATTTCAGGCGTTAGGGAAATTGTATGGGGGCACCTGCTATAGAGCTGCACGGGATGAGCAGCATCGATCTAGATGCTTATGGAGGAAGGTCTGAGCTTCCCCACCCCTCACCCCTTAGGCTGCTAAATATGTATTTATAAAACCTCCAGGCATCCCCTGAGGATGCCACATGCAGAGGAAAGCTGCTGACTCCCTTTGGCTCTCTTGCCCTTTGGTTATATCTGCTCCTGCCGGTGGCAGGGATGTGGGGCTTGGGAGGCATCGCCTGAGCTGTGCAGTGCCTGATGGTCATTGTGGTGCCTGTCAGGACCCGGGAGTGAAGAAGGGAGGACAGTGCCAGGGCAATAGGAAGGCCCCCCCGAGACACTAGTGCTGTAACGTGTGTCAGAAAGGCTCCGTGGCAGCGGCTGGTGTGTTTGGTGAGAGGTGGCACCTACCACTGTGTGGTTCCCACCCAGGGGAGCCAAGTCCTCCCCGCTGGCTGTAGTCATGCTGTGGGTCTCCTCAGTTTTGAGCCTCAAGGTTAATGTGGGTGGCTGAGGGTTTGCTCCATGGGGGCTCCCTCTTTCTTCCTTAGATGGACGAGGCGGGTCGCATCCTCTGTAACCTGTGTGGTGTGGTTCCTGGAGGGGTGGTCTGTTTCTTCCCCTCCTACGAGTACCTACGCCAGGTCCACACCCACTGGGAGAAGGGTGGTCTGCTGGACCGCCTGGCAGCCAGGAAAAAGGTGAGTAGCCTGTCAGCCAGCCCTCCCACTCAAGAGGACTGTGCCTCTGAGTCCTCCTGGGAGCTCTTGTGCTCACTGAGTCAGGACAGGCTTCTGGCTCCCCATCCCCACTGCTCCCAGTCCCTGACTACAGAGGATTTTCCCAAAGCCCTGAGCTGCGAGGCTCTCCAGTCCCCTTCCAGAAAACACAAGGCCACGAGCAGACCCGAGACCTGGCGCCCTGAACCCGTCTCTGGGAGATGTTCTCTTTCTCCAGATATTCCAGGAGCCTAAGAGCACACACCAGGTGGAGCAGGTGCTGCTGGCCTATTCCAGGTGCATTCAGGTGCGAGCCTAATGCCGAGCTTGGATCTGAGACCCTGTGGGGGTGGCAGCTGGAAATGTTGTGGGTGACATCCAAGTTTCGACTCAGCAACTCTGGGTCTGCATGTCTTCCGCAGGGCTGTGGCCAGGAGAGAGGCCGGGTGACAGGGGCGCTGCTCCTCTCTGTGGTTGGAGGAAAGATGAGTGAAGGCATCAACTTCTCTGACAATCTAGGCCGGTAAGTAGTGCTTCTGTTGATCTCCTGGGCTGCTGTACTTGGCTGGCCCTCACTCCCAGCAGCCAGGCCCCTGCCTGGCATCTGCTGCTATCGGGGCCCACACCCGAGCTTCAGCTGCTCAGACCAGCCAGCTGGAGGGAGGGGCTCAGCAGCTCTGGGTTTGGCCCTGGGAGAGTAGGTGGAAAGTCAGGCCAGCCATTACTGTATCGGGACCCAATCCTTTGGCCTAGACAGGATCTCTCAGCTGAACAAGACTTCTTTAGGTTGTAGCTGCAGAGCAGGGAGGGGCAGAGCTTTGATAACAGATGGAGAGGGCTGAGGAAGGGGTAGAATAGAGCAGCTGGTGACAGGTGAGTGACGACATGGGAGGCCCTGACACCCACCCGCCCTGGGCTCCTGTCTCCCCCAGGTGTGTGGTGATGGTGGGCATGCCCTTCCCCAACATCAGGTCTCCAGAGCTGCAGGAGAAGATGGCCTACTTGGATCAGACCCTTGTGAGTGACTCCAGCGTTGCAGTGGGTGAGAAGAGTGGGTGGTGGGTGGGAGTGGCATCGCCACCAAGGCTGATACAGCCGGGCCTTCCCCTCTGTGCTGGTGTCTCCTGGCCCCTCCGGAGGCTTGCATGCCGCCCCCCCCACACACCCTCTTGATCTTCCCTGTGATGTCACCTGGACTCCTGCTGCTGGGTTTGGCCACAAAGCCTTCTGGTCTGGCTCCAAAGCCTGGCAGGGTCTTTTCCCAGGGAGAGCTGCAGGCAGGAAACAGTCCTGATGGGTCATCCTTCACCCCCAGCCCAGAGCCCCAGGCCAGGCGCCCCCAGGGAAGGCTCTGGTGGAGAACCTGTGCATGAAGGCCGTCAACCAGTCCATAGGTGAGCCTGGCTGCCTCTGACCGGGTGGGCGGATGGGGGCCGTCAACCAGTCCATAGGTGAGCCTGGCTGCCTCTGACCGGGTGGGCGGATGGGGGCCGTCAGCCGGTCCATAGGTGAGCCTGGCTGCCTCTGACTGGGTGGATGGATGGGGGCTTTGAAAGAGGAGAACAGGAAAGCGGGGTTGCCTGCTTGTCTCCTACACGAGTCTGAGGAAGGGGAGGGGGACGCCATGGGAATGTGCTGTGGGGGAGGCAGGTGTTACTCGGAGCCCCAGCCTCTGTTCCTACGCAGGCAGAGCCATCAGGCATCAGAGGGATTTTGCCAGCATAGTGCTCCTGGACCAGCGATACGCCCGGCCCCCTGTCCTGGCCAAGCTGCCGGCCTGGATCCGAGCCCGCGTGGAGGTCAAAGCTGCCTTTGGCCCTGCCATTGCTGCCGTGCAGAAGGTCAGTCCTGCCTTTTCCTTTCCCGAGAGCCTTCCTGTGCCGAGATCACATTTCTCACTGCCCTCTGTCTGCCTAGTTTCACCGGGAGAAGGCGGCCTCTTCCTGATGGGCAACCACACCACTGCCTGGCGCCGTGCCCTTCCTTTGCCCAGCCCGCTGGAGACGGTGTTTGTCATGGGCCTGGTCTGCAGGGATCCTGTTGCAAAGGTGAAACCCAGGAGAAAGGGTGGAGTCCAGAATGCTGCCAGGACCCAGGCACAGGCATTAGCTCCCACGGTAAAAAATGGGAGAATCCTGAAGAATCAGTGGGTCCTGGCTGTCCTTGGGGCCTTCCAGAGTAGCTCCCTCCTGGAACAGAATCTTTCTTTCCATCCTGCATGGCCAAGAGGCAGGCTTCCTGCCTGGTCTCTGCAGGAGACTGTGGCAACTGTGTGGCCGTCACTGGGGCATCTCCGTCCTGCCTACCTTCTTAGAGGTGAGATGGAGCAGGCCCATCTGCCTCTGCCCTTTCTAGCCAAAGTTAGCTGCCCTGGACAGCTCACTCTCTGGGCTCGATTTAAAATGATCCCGTGGCCACAGGGCTTCTGCCCAGGGGCTTGTCACCTTCCCCATCCTCCTGAGTTACTCTTGTGTGTGGTAGGTGGGAGTGGTGTCACCCCCAGGGCTGATACAGCCGCGTCTTCCCTGCTGTGCGGGCATCTCCTGACCCCTCCACAGAGGCTGGGATGCCCCCACCATACCTTTTCGATCTTCCCTGTGGTGTTATCTGGACCCCTGCTGCTGGATTTGGCCATGAAGCCTCCTGGTCTGGATCCAAAGCCTGGCAGGGTCTTTTCTAAGGGAAAAGACCTGTAGCCCTGCTCCTAACCGGCCCCACAGCCCTGCCTGGATTTGTATCTCCCTGGCTTGGCGCCAGTTGCTCCAAGTCAGTAGCACCTCCCTCCCCTTCAACCACTGGAGCAAACTCCAAGACACCTTCTACCCCAACACCAGGAATGATGCCAAGGGCCATTGGGCTCTCAGCATGACTATTTCTAGAGACCTCATGTTGTCACTGAGACCTTTTTTCCTGTGGGAAAATGTCCCTCCCACCTGCAACAGCTGCCCCTGCTGACCACTCATCTTCTGCCTCTGACCCCAGCGAGAGGGGCTGTGGCCTGCTGGGATCTTCTGCCGCCATTGTCTAGAGACCAACAGGGGCAGGAGGAAAGTCACTGATCCCAGGTGTTTGCACCCTGCACAGCTACAAGTCCTTAATTAAAAGTGCACTGTTGGTTTCTGCTCAGTTCTTCATGGATTGGCGCTGCTCTTTTCTCTGGAAGTCTCTTAGGGAATCGAAGAGTACACCGGTGCAGGGGCTGGGTGGAGCCATCCCGCGAAGCACAGGCAGCAGAAGCTCCCGCCCCGGACGCCAGCTTCCCGCTCCTTGAAGGTGGTCTCCACACGCACCTGGGATGTTTCCATCCCTGCCTTTCCAGGGCAGCGGGGCTGAGGAGCCCATTCTGGCTGTGTCTACGTCAGGGCCACGGCTAGAGTCTGAGTTTGGGGAAGGAAAGCATGGCGGAGCCCCCTGGGAATTCCAGTTGTCCTCTTCCTCTGCCTGTAGGGCTGCTGGGGTTGGCAGAGACGGTTTAGAGTCTGACACACGGGCTAAGCCTCTTGCCAGCCCCACACCAGCCCCAGAGATGAAAAGGCTGGAGGGAAGAGGCTGAGTGAGGGAGGTCGTTGGGGAACTCTGGTTCCCCCAGCCCCTGGAGACTTAAACCTGGGAAGAAAAAGGCAAAAGAGAATGAACAACGCCCCAGCCCGCGGCCGACAGCCGCCCTGCCTCCTGCCCTTGCATCGCAGGACCAGCGTGTTGAAGAGATCCCACATCAGCTCCCCAGCTGGGCTTGTGGCTCTCACTGCAGCAGGAAAGCCGCGGAGGGAGTGCAAGGAGCAGCCGCATTGGACCCCTGGCTCCCTGTTCCCGTCCCTGCGGTGTCCTTGCTATTAGACCCTTTTTCCTCCTTGGTTTAACGAGGAATGGGGGCCCCAGGGCCACACCTGTCCAGGCTCCCTCTATTTAGAGGTGAAAATTCCAGGGCTCTACACTTTGAAAATCACTATTTTATGAGCAAGTAGAACAAGAAATAAGAACTATTCAGAAAATTAAGCATTTCTGACCACTTAACCACACAGAAAATCCACCAGGGGTCCAGAAATGAGACCGAGGTGGCCTCGGAGCTGCTCCCACCTGAAGGAGATGCTGCTGCTCCCGCCCCGCCTGCCGCCTTGGGCTGCGGTGGCCGCGGCCTGGGCTGGGGAGGAGGGTGACCAGCACTGCAGCCGCCGGGGGAGATGAGGGGTGCTGTTAGCGTTCCATCTTCTAGGTCTGAAAAGGAAGTGGAAGAAAGTGTGGGGTGCCTAGGGAAGGAGGTATCTGAGCAGGGAGCCCAGCTCCCATCTTAGCGCCCAGCTCACTTGGGTTGAAAGGCTTCAGCCCGGTGCCGGGGTAGAGTGCATGATGCTGGGGCCTCAGATGCACGTTACGTGAGGTCTGCAATGCCAGGCAGCTCGGGCAGGTGGGATGGTACATCAATCTTGGGCACTTGGCTCAGATTTGGCATGTGGTTCTCTGAGATCTGCAGGATTAGGTGGGGATGTGTGAGAGGTGACAGGGACCCACAGGAGCAGCCAGCCAGGCCTCGTGTGCAGCGTGCACAACTGTGGTGGCATGAGGGGTTCAATAGAGCCTTTCCTGGAGAAGAGCCTGGCAGGGCCCCTGCACCTGCCCCCATCCCTGTGCCTCCTCCCCCGCTGCTCCAGCTGCTCTCTCTCATTGATGGACAAGGCAGCACCAAACAATTCCTCCTCTGTCTCTGCCCCCAGCATCATGTGGGTCTTTTGTTAGAGCACCAGCAAATCCAGGAAGACATTCTTGTACCTACAGGAATGACACGCAAGTCAGGCAAGCCAGCACCTGCTGTCCCAGGACCATGTTCCTGACCTATGTCTTCCCCATCATCGGGGACACTGCACTGAGGGGTCCAAGGCCGCTGAGCCAAGCTATCCTGGTCACCTCCTGGCTCCCACCTCTGTGCTGCATCTGAGTGTGATGTCCTGGGTCCTTGTTAAGCCAGGTCTCGCACGCATGTCCTGCGACCCTGTTTTCTGGCAATGCAGGATCTCTGTGGTGGTGAAGAGCAGTATGGAGACCCGGGGAGACCCCCAAGCCCCTCCACGCCATCCTCAGGCTCCAGCTTGGTGCTCACACACACCGGAAAGGACTTCAGCTTCTCCTGGGAGGGCCGGGTGGCTGAGGGATGGTGGATTTCGGAGTCAGATCAGCAGCTGGCCTAGAGGCTTCTGGGGAGGAGGGACTCCTGACCCAGATTCACTGCTGCTTCCCTCGCCTTTGTCATGACCGCAGAGAAGCAGACCCGGAACCTGGGCTCTTGCCTTCACTATTATGCTCTCCATTCTGAGATAATTAAGAATGATTTGCTAATTACGCACACGGCTGATCCAGTGCTGTGTAACCTTGGGGGTCACCAGATACTAATCACTAGAGAAAACGTGGGAGAAGGACGGACAGAGGAAGTGAGGACGGGGAGCAAGGAGGAAGCTCTGTCCACGTCTCTTCTGTGCAGGAGATTTCCAAGCAGAAGCACGTCTAAGTGGGTGGAGGTTCCAAGTTGGTCACGTCCCCACCAAAAAAGCCCACATGCTTGTCCATTGCCACAGGAGAGGGGCGGTGTCGGTATTCCCACCTTAGTCATCGATGACCCCCCCTTCCCTCATTCTTGTTCCCAGTCTGTCACCATGTCCTGTCGTCTCCTTTCTCACCCCTGCAAGTCCCCTGACTGCGGCCTCATCCCTGTCACCTCCTGACTACAGTTGGTGACGGAAGAAGAGGCTGCCCAGTGAAGGAGCAGGGACTCCAGGCCTGGCAATAACCAGGGATGCGGCTGGGTGGGGGTGACCTGGACCAGGAGAGAGACCTGAGTCAGGCGGTCACATGCTTCACGTTGGGGTCCCTCATGTGAGGCACAGCCTGGGCTCCAGAGAAGACGACGAAGCCTCATTTCAGGTTGCTAGTGGCCGAAGACAGAACCTGTGTACCCGACAACCCCGAGACCTTTCCCAAGAAACAGCAAACATTATTCACTCCAGTTAAACACTGAGTGAAAAGTCGCTGGAGCCCAAGGACTGTGCAAGGTCAGCGCCGCCAGGACAAGAAGCTGCAGCCCTCCTCCCTCGGCAGCCTCTCCCTGTTCCAGCCACCCTGGCTTCCTTTCAGGTCCTCCACCTCAAGGCTGTAGCTCCTGCACTTCCTTCTTTCTGAAATGTTCTTCCTGACTTACACACTCGCTCTCAAATTTTACTACAGATGCCATCATTTCCTCACATCCACCTTCCCTGACCCCTGAGACCAGGCCAGGCCTCCTATGACGAGCCTCACAGCACCTCGTCTCCCCTCCAGAGAGGCAGTAATAACCCACAGAACCCGGGGCCACAATCCCTGGCTTAGGCCATGTGGCCAAGTCTCTGTCTGTCTGTGCCTCAGTTTCCTCATCTATAACATGGAGATAACATCAGTGCCTGCTCATAAAATGTGGCAAGCGGCAAGTGAGTTAACACACTCAGATCAGTGGTGGAGCATGGTCCATCACACATGATTAGTGATTACAAAATAATGTAAATAGGCCTTATCACAACTGTAATTAAATAACTGATCATTAATTGGTTGGTTAGGTCTGTGTCTTCTGCAAGAATATTTACACCAGTTGGACAGGCATGCTGCCTTATCACCGGATCTATAGTAATTTGCACAGTGCCTTCCATGTGAGCACTGTTGGGGAAATATTTTCTGGCTGCAGGAAAGAGTGAAGGATTAGGTGCCCCTGTGTGAGGAAGAGCATGACCACAGGAAACCCGGAGGCGAAGTGGGGCGGAAGCAGGTGAGCCCTTGGGCTCTCAGGAGCAAAACCTTCCAAGATGGGCTCTCACTTTGGCCTCTCCTACCCAGGGAAGCCAGCTGGGCCCCCAGGACCAGGAATGCCCAAAGGGGCTGCTCCCAGAGGACGTGTTGCTGGGACTGGAGAGAGGACTTCCCAGTACAGGGGGCGGCCCTCTGATCAGGTGGGGCTGGGTGGCAGCAGAGCTTTGGTGGGAGGCCAGGATCTTATAGGAGACATGATTCTGCTGGGTGAATGAGGGAGGGAGAGGGCAGGACCAGGAACTGGGGACTTCCTAGGGACAATGGAGGGACTTTGTTGTCTGTAAGGTTTATGTGAACGCAAAAGGAAGTGTGCATATGTTCCAGGGCGTCTGTGTACACACACGCACGCACGCACACACACACGCACGCACACACACACGCTCCATCACATACCAAGCATGGTTGCGTGTTCTCAAAAACGTGCTGTGAGGCACCACCCCCAGTTCTAGAACCAGTCCAGGCGGCTCACCCTCCCTAGGGTTCACCCTCAACTCTGTAAGAGTTCTCTTCCTAATCTACTACTGACAGGCTCATACCACACCTCATCTTAAAGATTTCCTAGGAGCTGGATTGCAGACTTTTACCCTCACCCCTGGAGTTGCAATGGGAATCCTTCACCTCAGCCTAGGCAAAGAGCAGCTGCAGGTCATTGTCATGTGCGGACCCAAAGGAGGCCCTGCCTGCCCCTGCTGGCCAGCTGGGCTGAGGGGGCCTGGGGAAGGAGGGCGGCAGGGTTGGTCCCAGGCAGTCTTGCTGAGGCTTGCCAGCATTCCCCTGCCTCCTGGATTTCCCAGGATCCGTAAGCATGGCCTTTAGGAATTCTGGTGGAGGAATGAAGAGCCTGTAGCAGGGTGTCCTGAGCCCTGACCTACAGGAAGAAAGCTGGAAGCGAGACTGAGGACTTAGTTTCAGATGTTCCCTACGCAGCCTCTAGCTCTTGTGCCACAGTTCCTGGAATAGATTCTCCTCTCCTGATCACCACTTTCCTGTCCAGTGGCAAATTTCTCCAAGGCACTTTGCTTTTTGGGAAGGCTTCCAAGGACCCCTGGAGAAAAGAGGAAGGAACATTCTCTAAACTGTTAGACAGAAGATACAGCCAGCTTCTCTTGCAGTTTCTAACATATTTGAAAGAAGCTTGTGTCCAGAACTCCGCCAAGGAGCTCTGTGCTGTGCAGGCGAAGACAAGCACTTTCCCTGCTGGGAACCTTGGGCTGAAGTCATCACGGGTGTATTTGCACCATATTTTCTTTATCCAGTCTTCCATTGATGTGCGTTTGGGTTGATTCCATGAATCTGTGTGTTGAAGCACAGCATAGCCTTTCATATGCCTAAAAATATGGAAGTCAGTGTGAAGTTCAATGAATTATCCAAGGCAGGTGCACAGTAACCAGTACCCGGAAAAAACAGAACCCCGCCAGCCCTCCAGGAAGCCCCTCACGTTGTCACCCCAGGCCACTGCACTCTCTTCTCTGGTAGTAACAAATACTCTTACTTCTGAAGCAAGAATTTTAATATTTTAATTTTAATATTAGCTTAAAATTTTAATTAAATGAAATTGTATAGAATAGACTCTTTCAGGATAATTTATTATATTTGAAAGTCTCATGTATGTTTCTAAATGCAGCTATAGTTCACTTTTCTGTACAGCTTTCGTTATCTGTGTGTGTTTATGTATATGCAATATCTTATGGCATTATATATACATATATATATAAATATTTCATTTATTCTTATTATTGATACACATGTGAGTTGTTTCCAGTTTGGGAAAATGCCAAATAATGTTTTGTAGAAAACAGAAAAATAGTCTAAGGAGAAACTGCATTAACCCACAGCTCCAACACTGAGAATTTACCTCTGTTACCTCTTGTAGTTCTGGCCTTTTGTGGACGTTCTTTCTTCGGCGTGTTGAAGAGATGCAGGCATTTCTAATGGATCTATACCTAAGAGTCAAATTGTGGGGCTGTAGATTGTATCTGCCCATCTTTAGAAGATGTCATCAAAGGGCTTTTGAGAGTGGTTGTGGCAGTTCACACACACAGCAGCATATGAGAGTCCCAGTCGCTCAGCCCCTCCCCAACACTCGATACTGCTTTTTAAATAAAATGTCATCCGTTGCACAGCGGTATCACACTGTGGTTTTAATCTGTCTCTCCCTGATGACCAAGAAGGTGCAGGACTTTCTCTACACCTGCCGGCCGTCTGGTCACTCTTTGGGAAATGCCCGGATTGTTTACTCATTCTCCCCAGTGTGTGGCCTTTCTTCCTCATTGATGGGATTGGTCCCATATCCTAGATGTTAGCCTTTTGCTGCATAAGTGATAACTGTTTCTTCACACTCCGTTCTGGCCTTTTAATTTTATTGAAGGCATCTTTTGATGAAGAGAAGTTATTAATTGTAATTAAGTCCAATTTATCAAATTTGACTTTTGTTATTAGTGCACTTCGTGTTCTAAGAAAATCTCTACCTGTTTCAAGGTCATGAAAATATTCTCCTGTTATTGACTATAGGTATATGTTTTAAACTTTCACGTTTAGACTTAAAATTCCCCTGGGATTAACTTTTGTGCGCAGTGTGAGGTAGGACTCAAGTTTGATTGACTTCCCGTGTGGGTGCCCAGTTGCCTGGGCCGCTCACTGAGCAGCCTTTCCCTTCCCACTGCTCTGCGGTGCGCTCGGTCATATGCAGAATGTCGGGATCTGCGGATTTGAGCTGGACCCTCCATTCCTTCTCCTTCTTGTGCCTATGCTTGCACAACTAAACCACAAGACCTTGACTCCTGTAGCTTTGATCTAAGTCTTAATACCTCGCAGTATAAGTCCTCTAGCTTTGTTATGAATGCCTTGATGGTTCTTGACTCTTATTTCTACATAAAGTTTCAAACTGGTTAATCAGTTTTCAAGAGATATTGGCTGAGTTACTTTATTGTGGTTGCATGAACTTGTAGCTCAATTTGGAGAGAAGTGACATCTTTTTTCTTTTTTTGAGACAGAGTTTCGCTCTTGTTACCCAGGCTGGAGTGCAATGGCGCGATCTTGGCTCACCGCAACCTCCACCTCCTGGGTTCAGGCAATTCTCCTGCCTCAGCCTCCTGAGTAGCTGGGATTACAGGCACGTGCCACCATGCCCAGCTAATTTTTTGTATTTTTAGTAGAGATGGGGTTTCACCATGTTGACCAGGATGGTCTCGATCTCTTGACCTTGTGATCCACCCGCCTCAGCCTCCCAAAGTGCTGGGATTACAGGCATGAGCCACCACGCCCGGCGAGAGAAGTGACATCTTAATAATACATAGAAAATGAAACAAAGCAAACAAAACACCAAGAAAATCCATCCAAACCAGAACTAAACACCGCAATTAAAAAAAAAAAAGAAATGATAAACTAGGAATAAATATTTGCAACTCATATCACAAAGGGAGTCACATTCCCATTACAGAAAGAACTCCTAGAAATGGATAGAAAAGAAACAATTACACAGTAGAAAACTGGACAAAAGGCAATAACCCACAGATCACAGAAAAGGCGATCTCAGCAGCTCTAAGTTCAGTGGCATGTGCTGGGGCTCACTAATAACAGCCTGTCAGATTCGGAGTTTGACCACACACTGGGAAGCTGTGGATCAATAGGAAAATGGCTCCCTCTGGTCCAGGCCCACCAGGCCTAGTGCCCCGCAGCTCTGCCTGAATGCACCGCTGGTGCCCCTGAGTCCCGAGGGTGTGGGACACGAGCAGTCAGAGGCTGGAGGTGGAGGCTCCCGTGGGACCGGCCTCCAGAGCAGCACTGGCGGTGCCCTGCACGTGCCCGCTCACCTCTCACAGGGTCCCTGGCTTCCTGTGCTCCACATCTGCAGCCCAGGCCCTGTCGGGAGGCCTGCGCACCCATGTGTGACTGAGCCCAGCCACGCTGACCCCATGTCCTCAGTGAGCCTGCGCTTATTCAACTCTATTGTACAATTGGGAAACTGAGGCCCAGAAGGAGGGAGAGAGTGGCCCAGACCCCAGCAGGTGGACAGGGCCACAGTGTTAGGAAGGGCTCTGGCTTCCTAGGCCTTGACTCCACCTTCTCCCATTACATTTGCTTTGAAAATGGAAGCCGCTGAGATCCCGGGGACCCCTGCCCACTTCTCCACCCGGGGCCATCTTCCTTTCCACATCCCAAGTGAGCTCAGACACACACGACACACACAGGCATAGTGACTCCTCAGGTGGAGAGCATGGAGGCGGCAGTCACAGAAAGAGTGGACATCAGAAAAGTGACAGGAGAAGAAGAAAGAGGTTGGGGGCAGCTCTGTCACGGGGCAGTGACATCCACTCCTCTCGAAGCCACGTGCTCAGGAGCCCGAAGCATAGGCCGGAGGATCCACAAGGTTCCCAGGGCTGAGCCAGGGCTGGGGCCACACCCAGCACAACCATGAGAGGACGGGACTGGGTCCTGCAGCCCACGTCTGTGGACACCTGGAGCTAAGATGAGCCCACCTGCCCCGGGGTAGAGAAGGGGCTGCAGGACAGAAGTGTCCGTTTTCTCCTGTGTGAATTGGGGTGTTTTGCCTGACCCCAAGGCTTCCATGGTAAGTGCCTAAATGGCCCTGGTTCTCACTGGTGGCCGACTGTGCTGGGAGACTCTGGGAAAATGCTTTCTGCTTCCTGGAGGGTCCTTCAGAGCAAAACAAACAAACAAACAAACAAAACACTGAACCCCAGGTCTGAGGTCTGGGGACAAGACCAGGCCCAGCTGGGTTCCTGAGGTCCCCATTGGGAAGTGGCAGGAAATCACTGCCCTGGATGAAGTGAGGGTCCTCAAGAGTAAACTGTACACCCCAACAAATGGAGGAAGAGTGGTAAGGGAGGCTTCTGAGGTCCCTCTTACTGACCTTGGAGGCTGCAGATTCAGCTCCAGAACCTGCTGGGACCCTGGAAAGCCACTGTCCTAAGGACCTCCTAATGCACCTGCCTGTTCTCGTCTGTGATGCGTCAGCCTGGGGCTGCAGTGCTAGTGCTGGTCACCAGGGGGCAGCAGCCTCCCATGTCCCTGGTGTCCGCTGAGCTTCGCTGGAGCAGCTGGAGCTCGGGTAGCCTCTAGAGACAGGCACCTCCTGTTATTATCAATGATCCTCACGTTGTGAGGACAGCAGAAGCAGGAAGGGGGTTTAATCACTGTCCCCCCGCACCGACTCATTCACTTAGTGACTCTGCCCTGAGCACTCACCTTGTGCCAGGTGCCCTGGTGGGCTCAGCATTGCTGCTGAAAATGACCAAAAAGCCTGTCTTCACCCCAGGAGTCCACAGTCTCAGGAGAGCTGGACGAAACCATTAGAGCAAGTCCACATGAAATAAAAGATCAGGTGCTGTGATAGAAATACGGTGGATGATGAGAGGGCTGGGGAGTCACAGTGACATTTATGCCATGGCCGGAATGACAATAAGGGACCAACCAATGCTGCTCAAGTCAGGGACAGAGGGGTCAGAAAGAAGCCACCTGGGGCAGAGCCTCACAGGTAGACCTGAGTTTGGCAGAGGAGGTTAGAAAGGGGCCAGTGTGGCTCCAGGGGGAGGCTTGGGGGAGAGGAGCAGAGAGAGGGAGGAGTCTGGGGCCTGGGACGTGAGAGTAGAGACCTGTTTGTCTCTGACAACATTGTGCCTCCAAGCTTAGCAACTTTAAACAACAAATACTTAATATGTGACGATTTGTGTTGAGCAGAACCTGGGCGCAGCTTCGCCGATGTCTCTGCCTCAGGGCCTCTTCTGAGGCTGTGGCTGTAATCTCAGCTGAAGCTGGACTGGGAGAGGATCAGCTTCCAAGCTCACTCATGTGGGTATTGGCAGGACTCAGTGTGGACTGAGGGCTTAAATTCCTCCATGTCTCTTGGCCTGGGCACTCCCTCAGCCTCTGCCACGTGAGTCTGCACGTAGAGCACTTCATAACAGCAGAACTTGCTTCTGTAGTTTAAGGAATGCAGTTGACACACAGGGAGACAGACAGAGAGAGAGACTGAGAAGTTGAGGGAGGAAAAACAGAAGAGAGTGAAAGGAAGAAAAATGGCAGCTTTTGGGATAATAAAAGCGTAACAGTTGCAATAGACCGAATATCTCCCCCCTCCAAAATTCATATGGCAAAACCCTAACCCCCAATGTAATGGTATTAGGAGGTGGGAGGTAATGGGGTCCTGAGGGTGGGATTCTCATGACTGGGATTACTGGCTTTCTAAAATAAACCTCAAAAAGCCAAGCAAGCCATTGATGCCAGGCACTCTCTTTGCAGAGCTCCACGCAGGAGATGAACAAGGAACTGTTTGATGGGTTCAGTAACACCATCTTTTTGAACAAAGGCCCAGTGCACCATGCCACCAACCACGACCAGTGCTGGGCTGGGGTCAGGGCAGGCACAGAGGGGTTTCTACAGACAGCAAGAAGTCCAGGGTGGCCCATCACTCAGATCCTCAAATGGGGACTCCCTGGGCTCTGTCCTTGGGCTTTCCCACGTGAGTGACCCACAGTCCCCTCTCAGAGGAATCTGGCCTCCATTAGTCCTCAGTGGCAACCTGGTTAGGTGAAAAGTCCCTGTTCACCTCCTTGCAGAAAGATGAGTGTTGTTTTCATTTTACGCAAGGCCATGAGTATCTTCGCATGCTGCTGCTGTTTTTATTGTTTTGACTACCTACCCCAGGTGTCTCCTGTAGCAGGCCTTGCCAGATCCTCTTTAAACCTTGCAAGCTGTCAGTTTTACTGGGGAGGTTTCTTTTCTTTTCTTTCTTTCATTTTTTTTTTTTTACAAAGGGTTGGGGTGTCACACAAACACAGAGGGTTCAGCTCCTCTATGCATGTGTCTGCAATATGTCATCTCAGAGAAGTCACCCCGTAGCACCATCAGAGAAGAGCTGAGTCTTCGCCTGTCTTCATAACTTTCCACAAGGGAGGCCTCTCAATGCTGCTGAAACCCCACCGTATAAAATTCTATTTCCGCATCAGCTGTGTTGTAGGGAGCCTCCGATGCGCTTTGGAATGGGTGTAGCAGTTCGTTAGCGCTTCCATCACACAGCGCCACAGACCGAAGGGCCCTAACAACAGAAGTGTAGTTTCTCACACTTCTGAAGGCTTGACATTCAACGTGGAGCTGTGGGCCGGGGTGCTTGCCCTGAGGCCTGTCTGCACGGCTAGGTGATGGCCTTCTGCTATCTCTGTGTCACAGGGTCTTGCCCGGTGCTGCACGGTGTCCTTACTGCCTTTCTCTTATAAGGACTTCAGTCTTCTTGCATTAGGGCCCATTCCAACGAATGTAGTCTAAATCACCTCTCTACAGACGCTATGTCCAAATACAGTCCCTTTCTGAGGCACTGGTGTTAGACATGAACACGAGTTTCGAAGAGTGGACAAAATCCATTCTGTAACATATGCTAATGCCCTGCGGAAGACAGAGCCCCAGGAAAGGAGTCACTTGGTGAGGAATATGCATATGTAGCATTTTCATGGCTTAGTCAGATGACTTTCCAAAAGGACTGTGGTGGGTACATTGCCACCAGCAGTTCCTCAGGTAGCTTCTTCCCAGCATCCAGCTTCCCCTGGGTGTTAAGTCTTTTAATATGTTGTCAATCCGGTGTCTGTGTGACAAATAAAATCCCATTGATCTTAGTCTGTGTGACAAATAAAATCCCATTGATCGTTTCATTTCCAAACTGCTATGTGTGTGTCACCTTTCAGCTGTGTAGTCCCCACGTGGATTTTCTCCTCCCTGAGTCGTGGCTCAGATCCGTGGCTGTGACGGGCTTTCTCCCACCCAATGAATCTCCTGGTATTGGCACCTTTGCCAGGTCTGCAATGGCACTAGCTCTTTCTCAAGACTCCCTTTATGTTAAAGAACGAAACTCAGTGATTGGCTTAAAGTCCAAAAGTTCTACTAGTTTCTTGCTGTGTCACTGTCTCTACGATAGAGAAGGAAACGAGGCCTCCCCGGGTCCTTTTCCTCCGGGTCAGCGCAGACCAGGCCTCGGGAAGTTCAGAGGGAAAGTCGCACAGCAGTTCCTGTGGGCAGTTCTCAGTTCTGACCCGCGGGCCGTGGAGCTGCCTTCTTACATCCAAAAGCTTGTGTTTGCTCGTTTCTAAAATGAGGCTGTGGTTTTGAGGATTTGCTGGGATAACGCTCTTTTTACGGGCTATGAATACTGGTCCTTGGGTGGCTGGAAGAGAGGCCCAGGCACACTCATCTGGGAAGGTTCTGGTTGGTGTTCATTCAGGAAACACACATGTATTAAGCATTTACTTTGTGCAGGCACTTTTATAGATGACTTGCATACAAGATACCCACCCCTGGGCCTCAACTCCATCTATTCAGGGAGTCAGATCCTCACTGGAGACATCCAAAGCAGGGCATGTCCAGAGGGTGGGAGACGTGATGCCCTCCTGGCCTCCTGTAGGTATAGAAACTTCCTCCCAGATTCTGACCGGGGTGACAGAGCCCAGGACCAACTCTAAATTGGGTGGACGCTGGGTCCAGAAGAAGGTCTTCCTGTTACCCCCAAAGGATGAGGATGTTACCTGACCTCATGGCATCTGCTGCATCCTCTCCTCACCTGAGCCCTGCAGCAGGAAGCTGCAGAGAAGGAATGACCAGTGGGACCCCCGTCTCCAAACCCCATGCTCCTCCTGATCACAGACATAGGGGTTGCCACAGAGTTGGAGAGCAGGGCAGGCGACCCCAGCTCCTGGGCCTCTCGAAGGCTTCCCAGGAGCCAGGCTTGGTCCCAGCGTGTCTGGGAATTGCCCCTTTTCTCATAATCGGTGCAGGCTTTGCCTTGTTCATGGCAGGCTTCCTGGCAGAAGGGGTAGGCAGACAGGGGAAGGAGCATGCTGAGGGGGACTCCAGCAGCTTCTCCCGCTTCCAGAGCCTGCTTCTTCCTCCAGGGACTGAGGTATGGTTTCAGCTGAGCGTCTGGGCTAGGGTCCTCCGATATGCTGCCCAAAACAGGCTCTTTCTAGCCGTCAGGTGGGTGGAGGTGTGCAGACTCCATGGGGTAGCAGCTGTGCCCTGGGGTCTCCAGGCCTCCTTCCTGCCCAGACATCTATTCGTATTGATAAGATTTTGAATTTCTATAATGATTTTCAAATAGAGAATCTGACTTTTCAATGAAAACTTCCATGTCTTCTATATCGTTAGATAGCATTGCTAAGGCTATCCCGAAAATACCTCACAGTTTCATCTTCTTGCTGTGATTGTTTGTGTGATTGAATCACCATCTGATCAGTCAGGATTGTAAATCCTTCAGGCTTTTAGGGGTCTTTGATCTATATTTGGCATTTTTTGACTCTTAGGTTTATTGAGCAAGGAAGGATCCTGTAGATTCATTTCGAGTCAGATCTTACACTTTTTGCCATTGAGGATTTAGCATCAGACTTTCCAGAAACTGTGTGTGCCAGTTGATAGTCTGGGTGGCCAAAGCAGCGTCCCATAGACTGGGTGGCTTATAAGCAAGAGAAATGTATTTTTCCCACTTCTAGAGATGGTGAAGTTCAAGATCAAGTCTTCAGCAGCTTCAGTGTCTGTTGAGGCCTGGCTTCCTGGCTCATAGACAGTCATCTTTTTACTGTGTCCTCACATAGCAGAAGGGATGAGGGAACCCTCCGGGGACTTTCCTATAGAGACCTCCCCAGTCATGAGGTCTCCGGTTTCACAATCTAATCGCCTCCTCCCAAGGCCTCACCTCAAAACACCATCCTATAAGGGACTGGGTTCCCACATATGAATTTGAAGGGGACAAAAGCATTTGGTTCACAGCATCAGGTAACTCTGAGCCATTCGCACTCAAAATAATTCTGTAACCTGTGAATATTCACTGGTTTCCTCTTGATTTAAAAAAAAAATCTTGGCCGGGCACGGTGGCTCATGCCTGTAATCCAAGCACTGTGGAGGCCAAGGCAGGCGGATCACCTGAGGTCGGGAGTTCAAGACCAGCCTGACCAACATGGTGAAAACCTCGTCTTATTAAAAAAAAAAAAAAAAAAAAAAGACTTAGTCGTAGGTCTCGATTCAGCTGGGTCCAAAGTTTAACTTCTACAGTTGCCGGCACAACTTGTCCACAGGACAAAAGACACTTTAGAAGCAACTGGGCATTCGGAGTTTTAGGGAAGTTGTTGGGAGAGTTTGGGGTCTGGACGAGGAGAAGCAGAGGGAGGAGAGGGCAAAGGCAGAGCAGAAAAGGGATCAGAATGAAGAAAAGGAGGAAGGACCCCTGGATGTGAGGGTCCACTGGAGGACAAGGAAAGGGAGGGTTTCCTGAGAAGGTAAGTTTAGTTTGTTGTTGCCTAAGTTTACTGAGTCGTGCCCTTATATTTGGTCAGAGAACTATTTAATGGGTTTTTTTTCTCTTTTTAAAGATAGGGCTTCATTCTCTGTTGCAGGCTAGAGTGCAGTGGCACCACCATAGCTCACTGCAGCCTCCAACTTCTAGGCTCAAATGATCCTCTCACCTCAGCCTTCTGATTAGCTAAGACTACAGACACACGCACAACGGTGCTTTGATAATTTTTGGTTCTATATGTGTATCGTAAAGACAAGATCTTCCTGTGTCGTCCAGGCTGGTCTAAAACTCTCGGCCTCAAGTGATTTTTTTTTTGCCTTAGCCTCCCAAAGCACTGGCTTTCCAGGTGTGAGCCATTGTGCCTGATCTAATGAGACAATGTTTGATTCCAAATGTCATTTGGAAGCCTCTGCCTACCAACCAAAAAATACTACTCACTGGGCCTGAGCAATCTCATTTCCTTTCTTGCTGAGGCACCTCTCAACTGAGAAATTTTGTTTAAATCCAGCGTAGCCCAGAGTGGCCACAGAAGGCCAAGTCTTGATCAAGTGATGTCATTTAGAAAGACGAGCACGGGAATGAGCGTGGAGAGGAAAGCACACACAAGGAGCAGGGGTTTTTCCTGGAAGCGCAGGAAAAAAACTGTCCTGGGCCCTCAGCCTGACAGCTGCTCACCTCTGAAGACACAAAAATTTGTGTCTCCGGCAGGCAGAAAAAACAACCATGCACTCTCTGGATCACAATAAGAATGCACAGAAGGAAGGAGAAAGGGGAAATGAATCCAGTTTTATTGGTGACCCACAGCAGAATGTGGTCAAACAGATGCCTGACCAGTGAGAACCCCAAACTCACCAGCACGTGAGGCTGGCTCAGAAAACAGCCTTATAAGGCCTGCGACTATGTTCTACCCTCTGATTCCCCTCGTTATGACAGCGGTCCTTGATGACACAACACAAAACAGAATCATGAAGTCCAGTGAAGTCATAGCAGAAGCCCTGTTTACAACGCATGGTGCCATTAGAGAAGATACAACACCTTTGAATCAGTACTCCTGTATTTTGGCTCTAAGCAGCGAAAGAAGAGACAAACATACATCACCTCATGCAGGCAACCCCAAATGCCACAGCAACCAATCCCTCAGGGAGGCACAGGCCGGCTGCGGCAGGGGAGCGTGGGAAAGAGGACGCAAGGATGTTCAGATGAACCTGGAGACAGCCACGTGGTGGAAGAGAGCAGTGAAAAGCGCTGCAGAAGTTATGGAATGATGGCTTTTGTAGTTAGCTGTGCATTCTCAATAATATGGCACTGGAAATCTTGCTTCCAACCATTTCCCCACCCTTTCTATTTAGATATAAAATCTTCAAAAACAGAAGCGATGTTTATTTCAGCTGTATATTTTGGAAGTGGTTTGTGGAACATAACACATGTAAGTGATCACTAAGAGAATCAGAAAGCATTTATAAATTCCTATTTGCATATGGTAGCTCATGCTCTGATTCCTTTCTTCAAAAGCTTGCAATAAACCTGGAAAAGAATTGTATGGTACTATCTGTTGCTCTACTTTTAAATTCCCTTAAAAAGGTATTAAAATGTTGATTAGCCAGAATATGTAGGACTTGACCTATCCTGGGATCACGGTGTTTCTGAAGCTAAGGTTCCTTAACTTCAAAAAAAGCACCATAAAAGAATAAAAGAAGAAAAGCCGACAACTTGATATAATGTATGTTTTCATGTAATTGCAGTGTGAGTTGCCTGCTAAAATGGACAAAGAACCAGGAGCAGCTGCAGGCCACGCACCGCCACTGGGCTTCTTGTGACCTTACTGCCTCACCCTTGGGTCTTAAATCACCAAACCGTATGGCTCACACTGGGCTGACCCTGCCGATGATGTCATCACCATACGTTCTTCACTCATCACATGTCATGGATTGCAACGAAGGCATGATCGTGTTTAAAATAAAAACCCTTTATGAGAGTTCTCTTGTGCAATGCTCTCAGTGTTTAGGCACTGCTGGGTCAGTTTTCTCCTTCTTCACGTAATCTTGCATTTCTGCCTTAAGAACCCATTGTTTGGGTTATTTCTTACGGTGCTTATCACATTCAATCTCGTGTGAGAGCAGACTGCACACTCGCATCCTCTCCACTAGTTTGTAAGCTCTTGAAGCAAGGCTGAGTCACACTCATGCATAGCTCTCCTGAAGTGCCCAGTACTCTCCAAGTGAATAGAGGCACTTAATAAACATCAGTAGAATCCGATTTAATTTACTGGAAGTTTATTAAAATTCACTTTTTCCTCCTCCTGCTTCACTGCACAGAAAATTCAAGCCAGCTTGAGCTGAAGAGCATCCTCACCATCAAAACCAAAGAGGATTGTTCTTCAGCTTCTTGCTGTAGCTGTAGCGAGGTGACATGGTGGCATTCAGTGTTCCAGGCCTGCACTTGAAACCCTGACATTTCCTTTAACACCCTAGGTGACCCTGAGCAAATGTTTTCACATCAGTAAACCTCAGTTTCCCCATCTGTCAACTTACAGTACAGTTGTAAGGATTTTTAATAGAATGACATAGATACCAAGCACCCAGCATAGTCCCTGGATCACATTGAGCATATTTCTATCAAAGTTGCCGACCACGTCCTGTGGCTAGAAGGAAGCTTCCCTGTGATTACTTGAACCAAAACTTCACGATATGAAATAGTACTGTATAAAGATCGCACACCCAAATTGGAAACTCAACATTTAAAAAGAAAAGACTCTCACACTTTTTAATTGAGAGGAAGTTAAAGAATATTGACCATCACATTCAATTGGTTATAAATTGGCAAGGATGTAGAGTGGTGTGTGTGTGTGTGTGTGTGTGTGTGTGTGTGTGTGTAACAGGTTTATAGGAGGACTGCACTTTTTTTTTTTTTTTTTTTTTTGACAGAGTCTCACTCTGGTGCCCAGGCTGGAGTGCAGTGGTGCAATCTTAACTCACTGCAACTTCTGCCTCCTGAGTTCAAATGACTCTCATACCTCGGCCTCCTGAGTAGCTGGGACTACAGGTGCATGCCACCACACCCAGCTAATTTTTGTATTTTTAGTAGAGATGGGGTTTCACCATGTTGCCTTGGCTGGTCTCGAACTCCTGACCTCAGGTAATCCACCTGCCTCGGCCTCCCGGGTTGGGGCCTCACCCACCTGGGTGGGTGTAAGCCACCACACCAGGCCAGGAGTGCATTTTTAAAACAGAGGTTGGTCCACTAATGTGAATGTAGAAAACCCTGCAATATGGATAATGTGGTTAGGGGTTGTTAGGTGTAGTAAATGGAGCAAATGCTTTACTTCACTCAAGATCTAAATGAACACACTTCATTTTTCAGGTGTTCCTTGATAGGTTTCACTCTTACTCGTTTTAACTCAGACTTCCACTCCTCTATTCAAACTCACCACGCTGCACCCTCAGTCTCAGCTGACACCTCTGCCATACGTGTCGTCGGGAAACTTGAAGCCATCCTTGGCTTTACCCATCCCCGATCTTTCTCTTGCTGCCCTGCCTGTGGTGTTCCTGCTGTTTTCAAGAGGAGGAGCAGAAGCTGCTCACCTGACTTTTCCTTCATCAGCTCCTGCCACCTTCAAGACCATGCTCTGTCAGTTATCATCTCTCTCCTAAATTTTTAACTTCTCTCTTTTTCCTCTGCCAGATACATAACCAAGACTTTTGGATTAATCTATAATCTCCTTTTCAACCCATTTCAGCCTCTAGCCCAGTCTTGGCTTCCTGCATCGCTTCACTCAGGACATCCCTGCATCTGCTGTTCTCACCACTCCCCTGACAAGAACTTTCATCTGAGATGAGTCTTTCCGTGTAGATGGAGCTATCGCATATTTTCTTATAACTTGACAGCATCATGAACAGGGCCAGTTGCTTGGCAGGGCTAGAGAAAGTTCTTGAGGAAAGGGATAGATAGATGAGCACACACCTGCTGGCCCGTGGGGTGCTCTGCTCTAGGGAGGTGGTGTTCATCTGATGCACTCCATTTGTGGTTCAGCCCATGTGTGGAGTCATCTTCTCCTGCCTGCATTCCCAAGAGGGCTCAACACTAACCTTCAGAGTCAAGCAGTTGTGGACGGAAATTGATGATGGAAATTGACAGGAGTAAGCATTCCATTCATTCCATCAATATTTGACAATCACTAGGCTAAGTGCCTGGTTTATAACAATGCATAGAACAGGTGGGATGTCTACCATGGAGTTTACTGTTTGCCCATGAGGCTTTTTCCCCATTGTCTACTTCCAGTGGCCTTAGTGCTCTGGGTTCTATTCTATGCTCCCACTGTCACCGGCTCCACGCGTTTGCTGTCTGCAGCCAGGCTTCCTGACCTTGTCATCACAGCTTACCGACCCAGGAGCTTTGACTGGAGCAGGGAGGGCTTGGAGGGTCAAAAAAAGGACTATTAATTATAGAGAGGTTAAATTCTTTGCTCAGGTTCATTCAGTGAGACAGTAGCAGAGACAAAAACTCCCCACATCCCCTAGATTGGGTCAAATCCTGCCATATGCACCTGTAGCAGCTTGTACCTCTTCTTTTGTAACAATGTTCATCATTCTTTCATCTGTGTTAGCATCTGTGTTCGCCAGAGTCCAGGCTCTACCAGAGTGGGTATCACATCTGTCCTTCTCACTGTGCATCCAGCACACTCTTGGTGCAAACTGGTGGACAAAATATTTGATTTTGTTTTAGATTTTTAGGCACTTCAAACATTTAAATTAACTGTTTTTTTTTTTAAAGTGGTTTCCTAAATCTGCAACCATTTCCCTTGAATAAATGGATTTTTTTTTTTTTTTTTTTTTTTGGTCTGGAGATCAGGCATTACTGCAAAAAAAGTAAGGCAGATTTAGGGAAAAGGAAATGTTCTAAACCAAAACAAAAACCAACGGACACAGAGGAGTGGATAAGAGTGTCCAGGCATATGATAACCTGTGTGGACTCGGAGGTCCTGGGTGTGTAATAACACACGATTTCTTCCCTACTGAACAAAGCTGCTTCTGTTCAGGTCTGCCACTTGAAAGAAAGCTCCCTCGTCTTGTGGGTGCCACATTATGCAGAAAGAACAAAGTAAGGGCACAAGGGGTTATGGGCAAGGTAAGGAGGGGAAGACAGTTGCTTTGAAAAGTCACTAGCAGCTAAAAAGGACTGCCCTTTCAGACCTGGTCTTTCTCGTTGGGGAGGTCCTTGAGGGTGTCCTTTAAGAGGAAGCAGGAGGGGTCAATGAGATTTTGAGGACAAAGCAGCTGCTCATACTAGAGAGGCCAGAAACCCTGAGGCTGGGCAGAATTTGGGTTCTGTCCAGAGACTCAGAGAGAACCATAAGGCCATGGTCTCTTGCTGTAGGGTGTCATGTAGTGGTGCTGGACCACTGTCTTTAAATGTGCCTCAGCAGTCCGCATGTCAGTGTATGCATGCCACTTTTCTCTGCAATCTCTTCAACATCAGTTATTATTATGATTTTTTTACTTTTTCATAATAGCCATTCTGACTGATGTGAGATGATATTTCATTGTGGTTTTGATTTGATTTCTCTAATTATCAGTGATGTTGAGCTTTCTGTTCACGTGCTTGTTGGCCACTTAAACTCCACAGCTTCTGCAGGGCAAAAGAAACAGTCAGTAGAGTGAATCGGCAACCAACAGAATGGGAAAACATTTTTGCAGTCTACCCATCTGACAAGGGGCTGATATCCAGAATTTACAAAGAACTAAAACAGATCTACAAGAAAAAAACAAACAAGCCCATTCAAAAATGGGCGAAGGATATGAACAGACACTTTACAAAAGAAGACATACAGGAGGCCAACAAACATATGAAAAAATGGTCATCATCACTGGTCATTAGAGAAATGCAAATCAAAACCACATTGAGATATCATCTCACTTGTATGTCTTCTTTTGAGAAGTGTCTGTTCATGTTCTTTGTCCATTTTTTAATGGGGTGGTTGTGGTTTTTTTGCTTGTATATTTGTTTAAGTTCCTTATCGATGTTGGATATTAGACCTTTGTCAGATGCATAGTTTGTGAAAATGTTCTCTTATTCTGTAGGTTGTCAGTTTACTTTCTCGATAGTTTCTTTTGCTATGCAGAAGCTCTTTAGTTTAGTCAGATATCATTCGTCAATTTTTGCTTTTGTTGAAATTGCTTTTGGTGTCTTCCTCATGAAATCTTTGCCTGTTTCTATGTTAAGAATGGTATTGCCTACATTGTCTTCCAGGGTTTTTATAGTTTGGGGTTTTATATTTCAGTCTTTAACCCACTGAGAGTTGGCTTTTGTAGAAGTTGTAAAGAAGAGGTCTGGTTTCCATCTTCTGCAAATGGCTCACCAGTTGTCCCAGCACCATTTAATGAATAGGGAATCCTTTCCCCATTGCATGTTTTTGTCAGCTTTGTTGAAGATCAGGTGGTTGTAAGTATGAAACCTTATTTCTGAGCTTTCTGTCCTGTTCCATTGGTTTATGTATCTGTTTTTGTACCAGTACTATGCTGTTTTGGTTATTGTAGTTCTGTAGTATAGTTTGAAGTCAAGTAGTGTGATGCCTCCAGTTTTGTCCTTTTTGCTTAGAATTATCTTTGCTATTTAGGCTCCTTTTTGCTTCCAGATGAATTTTAAAATAGTTTTTGTTGTTGTTGTTGTTCTGAAAAGAATGTCACTTGTAGTTTGATAAGAATAGCATTGAATCTATACATTGCTTTGGGAAGTATGACCATTTTAACAGTGTTGATTCTTCCTATCCATGAGGATGGAATGTTTTTCCACTTGTTTGTGCCATCTCTGATTTCCTTGAGAAATGTTTTGTAGTTACTATAGCAGAAATCTTTCACCTCCTGAGTGACCTATATTCCTAGGTATTATGCTCTATTTGTGGGAATTGAGAATGGGATTTCATTCCTGATTTGGCTCTCAGCTTGACTGTTGTTAGTGTATAGAAATGTTAGTGACTTTCTATGTTGATTTTGTATCCTGAGACTTTGCTGAAGTTGTTTATCAACTTAAGGAGCTTTGGGGCTGAGACTACGGGGTTTTCTAGACATAGAATCATGTCATCTGCAAAAAGGGTTAGTTTGACTTCCTGTCTTCCCGTTTGGATGCCTTTATTTCTGTCACTTGCCTGATTGCTCTGGCCAGGACTTCCAATACTGCGTTGAACAGGAGTGGTGAAAGAGGGTATCTTTGTCTTCTGCAGGTTTTCAAGGGGAATGCTTCCAGCTCTTGCCCATGCAGTATGATGATGGCTGTTAAACTTATTTTTTATTTTGAATTTACTATTGTTTGGATGGTGCTTCTTGAACTTTTATTTTTTTTCCCCTGGGGGCATGGCTGGTGTATATTGTTAAAGATTAATTGGTTTGGTTTCTGAGTACTTTCAGAGTGCCAAAGTTTTGTATGGGTTCCTTGGTTGCAAATATTATGAAATACGTATCTGGTCTTCCTCTTGTTTCCTGGCATAAAACTCCAATAATCCTTGGAATCCAAAATTTTAAATCTAAATTGAGACTGTAAGAAAATAACATGGTGCTGCTTTTCATTCTAAATGGATTTGGGGTGACAAGGTTGAACAGAGTAGAATCACAGGAATTATTTTCTAATTTCTCAAAAGGAGGTCATTTTTAATCTTGAACTCCCTCCCCCAAAACAGTGAAGAACTCTTTCTTACGTGGATATCTAAATAGTTTACAGCACAGTGGTAGAGTTTATTTCCCAAATGGTAAAACAGAGAGAGAATCTGAGTAACCTTGGTTTGTCCTACTTTAGCCACTTGGCAGAGCCTAAGCTTTCTTTTTTCTTTCTTTCTTTCTTTCTTTTCTTTTTTTTTTTTTTTTTGAGACGGAGTTTCGCTCTTGTTACCCAGGCTGGAGTGCAATGGCGCGATCTCGGCTCACCGCAACCTCTGCCTCCTGGGTTCAGGCAATTCTCCTGCGTCAGCCTCCTGAGTAGCTGGGATTATAGGCACGCACCACCATGCCCAGCTAATTTTTTGTATTTTTAGTAGAGACGGGGTTTCACCATGTTGACTAGGATGGTCTCGATCTCTTGACCTTGTGATCCACCCGCCTCGGCCTCCCAAAGTGCTGGGATTACAGGCTTGAGCCACCGCGCCCGGCACCAGAGCCTAAGCTTTCTAAGCCAAGGAGTCAGACAATCACAGCGTTATTGGGTAAACGATAGCTGACCTTGTGTAAGCCTTCGCTGGGGCAGCATATGACCACGAGCTTACAAGTTTCTCACACTCAATCTTATCATCAACACATAATTTTCTGCTTTTTTGGTATGTTTTCTGTTGTCCTCTTTACAAAAAGTTAAAGGCTTTTTTTTTTTTTTTTTCTTTGAGCGGCAGTACCAGGAATTTACCATGGCTGAACGAATCATTGTAGCAGGACAACCTGTGAACGAACAAAGCCACTCCGACACCGGAGTGAGGAAGGAAGAGACCTTTAACCTACCGTGGAGTCTTGGCGGACTTATGTCCCATCAACCAAACTCCTGGAAGAGCAGTTCCTTTCCGTTTTTAAGGGGTTACAACTCTAAAGAGGGCACAGAGGTGAAACTGAGTCACTGCCCATGGATCTCACAGTCTTTGGCTTTTATTGATTTGCTAATTCATATTTGGCGGGCACGGGAAGGGAAGAAGGGAAAGCGTTACACGAGCTGAACGAAGGCAGTAAATCACTTGGTGGCAGATGCAACTCTAGGGCGGGTCTGGATTGCGCAAACATGGAGTGTGTGACTGGAGGCAGGTTCCTGGGTCAGAGGGAGAACATTCCTCCTCTGCATTCTCAATGTTTGTAAATAACATAAACACCAGTTACAGAATGGGAGTTCTTTTCCCAGCCCTCACGCCTCGCTGCGGCAAGGCCACTGGCATCCCCGTCTCCTGACTGCTGACTTCAGCTTCTTGCTATTTTACTTTTTCTACCAGCAAGCAACAGGCAGGACATAAATGGCTTCCCCTCACAGTTCCACCCTTTCTCTAAACTCTGCTGCGCTGTCCGCCTCCCTCAGGAAGTCTTCCTGCTGACTTCTGCCCTGCAAATCGATCCTGCAGCCTTTTCATGTGCTGCCGGCCCCTGTGAACTTGAGTGGACTGCTCTGTTCTTTGCACAAGAGCACAGCATCTACCTGGGAGGCAGCTCGTCCTAGTGGCTGGGATTTCTCTGACACACAGCTCCCCCCACCTGCTGTGGGGTGGTCTCACTGACATCTGGGCAAGCGACTGGAAAGAGCTACAGCCCCAGTTCTGCAGGTTCCCAGTGACTGGCAGCTGGTGTTGAGACAGTCCCGCCTTCAGCAGGTGGACTCTGGAGCTGGCCTCGGTTGTCCTTTTATAGACCCTACCTAACGTGAGGGGCCAGACTTTCACCCTCCTGCCATACCAGTGTGGCCGTGCATTGCTTATCCTTTGAAGCAGGTTGTTTCTTGGTGTTCCTTGGCATAAAATGTGAACAGAATTAAAGACGTGCTTCTTTTAGGGTGTGGCTTTGCCTGAAAAATCTGTGGGCTCTTGAGGAAGGCAAAGCTCTCCTATCATAACTGACCCACACGCTGTCTTTTGCCTGTCTTATGCTGACAGCAGTGCCAAGCTGTCTCTGGCTACTGGGCAGCTGATGAGCACCATCATGAAAGAGCGGGGCTCAGACGCACTGCAGGGGGTGTCACTGAGGCAGGAGCTCTGCCTGCAGAGCAGGGGCTGGGCTCCCGCCTGGCTCTGTCACTTATCAGGTGCAGGGCCTTGGGCAGTCCCCTCTCCTCCGCTGGTTGTGATTCAGTCACCCTATCAAATGAAGGTGGCCAGGCACGGTGGCTCAAGCCTGTAATCCCAGCATTTTGGGAGGCTGAGGTGGGCGGATCACAAGGTCAGGAGATCGAGACCAGCCTGGCCAACATGGTGAAACCCTGTCTCTACTAAAATACAAAAATAAGCTGGGCGTGGTGGCGTGTGCCTGTAATCCCAGCTACTTAGGAGGCTGAGGCAGGAGAATTGCTTGAACCCGGCAGGCGGAAGTTGCAGTGAGCTGAGATTGTGCCATTGCACTCCAGCCTATCTCCTGGTGACAGAATGAGACTCTGTCTCAAAAAAAAAAAAAAAAAAAAAAAAAAAAAAAAAAAAAAAATGGAGGCTCGGACTCCTTTTTCTCTGTGGTCCCACTGAGCTCCAGCTTTTTAAATTCTCACCTCCCGACTGCCTCCTGTGCTGTGGGCAGGTTCCTCAGTTACAGCACCCATGTGCCAGGGCGTGGACAGCGGAGGGCCTCATAGGCAGGGCCCAGGGCACATTCTGCAGCCCAAGAAACCATCCCCTCCCATCTGGCCTCAAGCCCAAAAGTCACCCTGCAAAAATGGTTTTTCTCTGTCCCTCCTTTTCTTGGATGCCCATCACGCCTCATCCTTCAAGTCCTCTGTTCAATTCTTCTTTGGTCTCACTCCCTCTAGTCCCTGAAAACTGGCTCTTCATGGGCCTGAGACCAGACTATTCCTAGGGGCTAGTTAGCCAGGCCCATGACACAGCTGTCCCTGGGTCCCACAGAACCACTCTGGGCCTGTGGAAGGCTTTTGGCACCCAGCAGGAGACCGTCATTGGTGTCCCGCAGCTGCTCCTTGGCATCATGGAAAAGACCCAGTCCAGACAGGAGGCTCGGGAGATGGACTTCCAGCCTGCGGCGCTCAGTACAAGGGAGGAGAGGGGACCCAGAGTTTCCTGTTCCTGGAAGTTGGGGGCAGAGGGAAAGATTGGTCAAAAGGTTTTGTAACCAGGTGACAGAAGCAGGGCTGTGGGGATATCCCTGAGATGCTTGCTGTTCCCTGATTGGATGTGCTTTTTCCAGGTCCTGGGCTCTCACTCACCCAAGAATGGGGTGAGAGCCAGGAAGCATGGTGATATTGTTGAAGCAAACATCAGACTCAAACAGCTTTGCAGAAAAGCAATTTGTTAGGCAAAGAGAGAGAGAAAGAGAGAGATGGAGAGAGAGAGAGAGAGAGAGAGAGAGAGAGAGAGAGAGAGAGAGAGAGAGAGAGCTCCTACGCTCTCATGGGAGGAGACCCAGAGATGGAGTCCACACTGGCAAAGAGAGTGAGAGAGAAGGCTCCCACGCTGCTGGGGGAGGCATCCTAGAGAGGGGAATCCACATAGGTGAGGGAGTAGAGGGAATTGAACCCTGGAGTTACTCCATCCCATTCAGAGTCTCATCCAATGAGAGGAGCTTTTCCAGACTTCGTCTGGAGTGATTGATCTTCCACTATGATGCTGAATTGGCTGCCTGGCTTGCAATAGAGCCCTCCTTCCAAGGCTTTTGGCTGTCTTTTTTTTTTTTTTTTTTTGAGACGGAGTTTCGCTCTTGTTATCCAGGCTGGAGTGCAATGGCACGATCTCCGCTCACCACAACCTCTGCCTCCTGGGTTCAAGCAATTCTCCTGCCTCAGCCTCCCGAGTAGATGGGATTACAGGCGTGCGCCACCATGCCCAGCTAATTTTTGTATTTTTAGTAGAGACGGGGTTTCACCATGTTGACCAGGATGGTGTTGATCTCTTGACCTCGTGATCCACCCGCCTTGGCCTCCCAAAGTGCTGGGATTACAGGTGTGAGCCACCGCGCCCGGCCCGGCGGTCTTTTTAAACAAAGGAAGCTCACCTGGGCTGTCTACCTTCCCACGCACGGGAAAGTTAGGCAAAGAACTCTAGGCTCCCGGATGGTGGGTGGATAGAGGTATGGCGCTGGAAAGTTCTTGCCTTTGAAACCAAGCCCCTTGTGGACCCGGAAAGGGAAGTTAACATAGTCCCTCAGTGGCCCCTCTGAAGAGGAAAGTCCAGCTGCTGTTGGGACATGGCCGTTGATCACTCTTTAGCTACTTCCTGCTGAATTGGGGTGTAGAAAGGGTCCTACAGTTGAGCTTTCCTGCAGAGGGGAGTCTTTTAGGGGTGCAGGTTGATTCAGAGGTCCATGATAGAGCTCAAAAGCCAAGGACATTCAGGGTTCCATTTGCAGGATTATTTGAGGGCTTATGGTTTTAATTCTAGAAGAAACAAATGGGACAAGAAAGTTAAAGATGAGAACCTTCTTGTTCTCACCTTTGAGGTGGCCAACGATAATAGAATGGTTATAAACAGGCCTAGGAGGGGACTGAGCCAGGACAGCCAGCTGTTAAACAAGCTCCACGATACTGAGTTTTGAAGGTTTTTAGCCCTGTGTTCGATTGATTCCTGAGGTTTTTTTTTTAACTTTAAGACAACACTCAATTGGTTTATAAAGTAGCAGCATTTCCTCCTAGAAAGAGACAGGTTTCTTCTCTCTTGGCTGTTAGCAGATTTGGGGCCCTTCTACCTTGAAGAGCTACGACAGTTAAAGAGTTAAGCTGTTTCTGCAGAGTGAGCTGCCTCTGCAGAGGGAATTAGCAACCTTCTCATGTTATTAACTCCCGAGTTCGCTTATATTAAAACTGAGTAGAGGTAGTAACTTCTCCAATGCCAGCACCAAGTTTTCCTATCATTCTGGCTTCCCCTTCCCCACTATGAAAGACATAATCAGAGTTGGCAGAGTCAACAGTGATAGTCCTGTTAATGCCAGGATGTAAATTAGACTCATGAGCAGCGGCTTTCCTGGGGATCTTGTCAGAAGAGCAAACGTAAATCCTCTGATGGCTCACAGGTGTACAAAGGGTCGTCTCCTGGAACTTCAGGCTGAGGAGTGGAGGGCCCTTGATTTCTCCAGGTGTCCAAGGCTTCAGCCGCGTGTGATGAATCCACGAGTCAATTCCCACCACTTTAACTGCCATTGGGATAGACAGAATAACCAAAAACGGTCCTTCCCAAGATGGGTCTAGAGAGGGAGAGTCTGAGGGGAGAGACTTAACAAGTACCAGGTCTCCAGGCAGAACAACCCTTTCCCTTTTCCCTAGGGTGTTCTTCAGATAAGTTTCGAAGAGCCTGTCGGTGCTTAGCCAAGAAGGTTATATCTTTTATTAGATTTTCTGTTTCCTTGTCTAATACAAGATTGTTAGTAAGAAAGGGCCAACCATAAAGCATCTCATAGGGGCTGAGTCTTATTTTCTGAGGAGAGTTTCGAGCCCTTGTGAGTGCCACTGGTAACAGAGAAGGCCACGGGAGGTGGGTTTCCTGTGCCAGTTTTGTTAGGTGTCTCTTAAGAATTTCATTCATCTTTTCCTCTTTCCCTGAGGACTGAGGCCTCCAAGCACAGTGGAGTTGATACTGTATTCCTAATGCCCTGGAAATTCCTCGTGTTACTGCAGCTTTGAAGGTAGTGCTGTTATCACTTTAAAGACAGCAGGAAAGTCCGAATCTAGGGATTATTTCATTAATCGGGACTTTTATTACCTCTTGGGCTTCTTCTGTTCTACAGGGGAAAGCCTCAACCCAGTGTGTGCAGGTATCTACACATACTAGCAGATACTGATGTCCCTGAGACTTAGGCCTATGGGTAAAGTCCATTGCCTGGGTAATGACTCACTGTTCCCCAGGAGGAGATTTGTGGTTGTGCCAAAGGACTATTTTTCTGGCATATTTAACATCCTTTGACTATTTGTTGAACAGCCTTGAAGAGACTTTTCTCTGTAAATGTAGATTTGGCCAATTCGATGTGTATTCTCTATACCCATGTGGAAGGTTTGATGCAGGGTTTTAAATACTTTCCACTGACTGGCAGCAGGTAGGAGTACTTTTCCTTCCTCAGTAGCTAGCCACCCTGAAGGAAGAGGATTATGTCCCTGGGAGACCGCCCACTCTACCTCTTCTGATGAGTATTGAGGTCTAGCTCCCTGGAGAGCATTTTCCCATATTAGAGGTCCCATATTAAAGGTCCTTTCCCGTAAAAGCAGTCCTGCCTTTTTTTGCCTCTAGGTGAGCATGGTGGTTGCCCTCTGCTTCCTTCTTTCCTTTCTGGTGACCCCGGCAGTGTGAGACTGCTACCTCTTTGGGTTCTTGAACAGCTTGTAATAAGTCTAAAATTTCTTTATTATATTTGATGGGAGTTCCTGCCGAGGTTAGGAACTCTCTTTCCATTCATACGGCAGCACGGGGATGCAGAAGCATCTTTGAAATCTGTGTACATGTTTATTCTCTTTCCTTTTCCTAATTTCAGAGCTTGAGTGAGGGCTACTAGTTCTGCCAGCTGGGCACGAGTTCCAGGAGGAAGGGAGTTACCTTCAAGCACTGTTTGATCACTGACTACTGCATGTCCTGCTTTTTGAACTCCATTTTCCATGAAGGAACTTCCGTCAGTGTATAGGTTAAGGTCAGGATTGGCTAGAGAAGTTTCCAAGAGATTCTCTTGAGCCGTGTAGTTCTGAGCTACAACCTGCTGACGGTTATGTTCTGTGTCTGCTCCTTCCTCAGGAAGAAAAGTAGCTGGGTTGAGGGCCACACACGTGCACAGCTGAAGCACAGGCCCTTTGAGCACTAAGGCTGATATTTGAGTAGGTGATTGTTAGATAGCCATAGGCCTCTTTGGAGGCCAGAATTCCAGCTACATCATGTGAAGTTCTTACAGTTAGATCTTTCCCTTGCACTATTTTAACAGCCTCTGAGACCAGTATAGCCACTGTGGCTGTGACTCACAAGCAGTGTGGCCAGCCTTTTGCTACTGCATCAATTTCCTTACCTAGGTATGCCACCAGATGTGGCATGGTCCCCTAAGTCTGGGTGAGAACCCCCAGTGCCATTCCTGACTTTTCCGTAACATAAGGGAGAAGTCATTCCCTGCAGGAAGGCTGAGAGCTGGAGCCTGCGGAAGTGCCTGCTTCAGGGTCTGAAAGGCTGCCTCAGCTGTAGGGTCCCGTTGAATTAGATGGTGTTAGCTTTTCGGGTTTCGTTAATCAGAGTGTATAGGGGTTTGGCTATTTCACCATAACTGGGAATCTACAATTGGCAAAAACCAGGTATTCCCAAGAATCCCCACAACTGTTTTAAGGTCTTTGGATGGGGGAAGGCCAGTATGGGTTGGAGACACTCTTTATTAAGAGCCTGAGTGCCCTTAGACAAGACAAGCCCTAGGTATTTTACCTCTTGCCTACAAAGTCGGGCTTCTGGTTTGGAAACCTTATATCCACAGGTGGCAAGGAACTTTAGGAGGTCCTGGGTGGCCTGCTGACACTGGGTTTCTGAGTTTGCAGTTAAAAGTAAGTCATTCAGATATTGAAGAACCAGAGTACCTGGATGTGAAAAGCTACTAAGGTCCTGGGCTAAAGCCTGGCTAAACAGGTGGGGACTATCTCAAAAGCCCTGGGGTAACACTGTCCAGGTGAGCTGAGAACTCTCATCTAAAGGATCTTCAAAGTCAAAGAGAGACTGGGATTCAGGATGTAATGGAACACAGAAGAAGTCATCCTTAAGGTCCAGGACTGTAAACCATCGTGCCTCTCCTGGTATTTGAGAGAGCAAGGTGTAAGGGTTGTGTATAGCTGGGTATAAAGGAATCACAGCTTCATTAATGAGCCTGAGATCTTGCACCAGCCTCCACTGTGGGTTCTTGTACTCCTAAAGTTGGAGTATTACAAGGGCTGTTACAGGACTTTACTAGACCCTGAGCTTCTAAGTTCTTGACAATATCCTGTAGCCCCTTTTTGGCTTCCAGTCTTAGGGGGTACTGTCTTTGGTAAGGAAAAGAGGTGGGATCCTTTAGCCTTATTAGAATTGGGCATGCATTCTTTGCCTGCCCAAATTATCCGTCCATTGCCCAAACCTCAGGATTAATCCCTTCTTGAAATAATGGACAGCAGAGAGGGATTTCCTCCCTGATGATGCTTGTATAGATCATGGCTCCTGCTCTGGCTAACAGGTCCCGCCCTAGTAAGGGAGTGGGACTTTCTGGCATGATGAGGAAGGCATGAGAGAAGAGTATCTCTCCCCAGTTACAGCTTAGGGGCTGGGAGAAATATCGAGAGACTGCTTGTCCTAGGACTCCTCGGACAGTTACAGGTTTGGGGGACAGTGGTCCAGGGCAGAAGAGTAAAATGGAGAATACTGCTCCAGTGTCCAGGAGGAGAGTAACCTCCTGTCCCTCTATTGTAGGCTTTACCAGGGGCTCATTGAGGGTGATGGCTTGCCCTGGTGCTTGCCTGGGCACCCACAGTCCTGCTGTTGGGTCATCTGGTTAGCCACCTCAGGCCCTGGGAACCTTCCTCCCCTGGGACAGTGTGCTTTCCAGTGATCCCCTTGGCACAGTGGGCAAGGATGGGGTAGTGGTCCATTTCTCTGGGGACAATTTCTTACAAAGTGTCCCGTTAGGCCACGGTGGGAACAAGCTTTGCCAGACTGGTGGCTAATCCAAGCCTTTCCCTCATTTGAGCCCCTTGGGTCTGCTTGCCTGAAGGCCATGACCAGGTCTGTGGCTTTTCTCTGGCCTTTCCTGTTTCTTTCAGCCTGTTCCTCCCGGTCTCTATTATAAAACACTGAGGTTGCTAGGTTTAGTAATGACTCTAGACTCTGTTCTCGCCCCAGGGCCAGCTTCTGGAGCTTCCTCTGAATGTCAGCTGCTGATTGCATAATAAATTTATCCTTTAGTATTAACTGACCCTTGATAGAGTCTGGAGCTTCCTCTGAATGTCAGCTGCTGATTGCATAATAAACTTGTCCTTTAGTATTAACTGACCCTTGATGGAGTCTGGTGACAGAGGAGTATAGTTTCTTAGGGCCCACAATCACTCAAGGAAGGCTGTTGGGTTTTCTTCCTTTCCCTAAGTCATGGTGGATAACATTGCATAGTTCATGAGCTTCTTCCCAGTTCACCTGAATCTCTCAAGTATGCAGGTTAAGAGGTGCCTATGACGCCAGTCCCCCTGTTTTGAGTTGGGATCTCAGTAAGAGTCTGTGCTAGGGACTGCTTGTCTACCTGTAGGAATTCAATCCTTTTCCTCTGGCTTCGTTTGGTTATATATTTGACTAAGGTACCAGGTGTTCCCAAACTCTTCAGCTGCTGCTAGGGCAGCCTCTGTCTCATTGCTGGTTAGGGTTTCACTAACCAGTAGCATGATATCTTTCCAATCTAATTCAAAGGACTGACCCAGGCCCTACAGAACGTCTATGTACTTGTCTGGGTCATCTGAAAACTTGCCTATGTCCTCCTCAATTTTCTTTAAGTCAGAAAGTGAAAAGGGAGCGTGCACCTTAGTCAAACCAAATTCTCCTCCGACTGCCTGTAGGGGCAGAGTCTGGGCATCCTAGTGGTCTGAGATGCCTTGGCCGTTTCAGCCTCCCCTGGCTCCTTTTGGGTTATTTGGCGCTAAGGAGGCCTGGTCAGCATTGGTGGAGGTAGGAGCCACAGGGAATCGTAAATATGGGGGTAGTCCTGAGGAGGGGTTAGTAGGGTATGGGGAACAGGCCTTACATAACTGAGGATTATTACTTAGAGAAAAGAAAACTTGCACATAGGGGACCTCAAACCATTTAACTTCACTCTTACAAAACAGGTCTAATTGTAGAATGGTGTTATAATCTGTACTTCCCCTAAGAGGCCAAGTTTTTCCACTCAGCACAGGGTATTTCAGCCATGCTGTTTGGCAGAGAAAAATGAGCCACTTCTTCAAAGATCATGTGTGAAATTGGTCCCAGTTCTCCAGGATGCATTTTAAAGGAGACTTTACCTTGGAAAGAGTAGCACCCATCTGAAATCGAACACAGGAATGCCCACATCCCTATTTATTAATTGCAATCACTAGATCTGGGGCATCCCCCAGTTATGGTGCCAGTTCTGGGGCATTCCCAAGTTATAGCACCTTGTAATTTTCTTGTGCCCAAGATGCATGATCATCTTTTGGGGCCCCCCATGTGCTGGGTTTAATCATGCTTAACAGCATCATGGGTACTCACATTCATATCTACATGACTCCATTGACCACCATAAAGACATGTGCACTGCTGGGATGGGTGGTTTGTATTGGTGAGTCCCTGATCCAGGCCAGTGAGGCTTGGGTGATGCGTACCAATATTCCCTAGCAAAAGTTCCATTAATATAGGTCTGATTATAAAGCTGCCCTAGGAGTATAAACTACTAGGGAGGGACCTCTGAGCACAACAATCCAAAGTAGGTGGGGTGGCCATATGGCCGAGGCTAAAACAATGCCCTCAGGACCCAGGCCTCCTCCCCCACCCCCCTTTCCATTATAGGAATGTGCCCTAGGGTTGTGGGGCCTGTGATTAACTACTGGAGCCTTGAACCTGGTTTGACTACGGTCTTCTAGATGGAGAAGTTCTGCCACAGGGAGAGCCAATCCACTCCATCACCTGCAGTTCCTGGCTGGCTCACCATAGATGCAACTAGGAGTCCCAGGTTTTTGGCCTTCCCTGCCCCAGGAATGGGGGAAGAGGCCCTGGAGGTGCGATGGGCTTGTTCAAGTGAATATTGGACCCAAAGAGTTTTGCAGAAAGGGATTTATTTGGGCAGGGGGGAGGAAGAGAGAGAGATAGAGAGATAGAGAGATAGAGAGAGAGCGAGCTCCCATGCTGTCATGGGAAGGGATCCAGAGATGGAGTTTGTATAAGTAAGGGAGTAGGGGAGATTTTAACCCCAGAGTTACTCCCATTCCATTCAAGTTCTCATCCAGTGAAAGGAGCTTTTCCAAACTTCCTCTGGAGTGATTGATCTTTGACTCTGATGTGGGATTGGCTGCCTGGCTTGCAATAGAGCCCCTGCTTCCAAGGCTTTTGGTGGTATTTTTTATTTTATTTTATTTTATTTTATTTTATTTTATTTTATTTTATTGCATTTTAGGTTTTGGGGTACATGTGATGAACATGCAAGATTGTTGCATAGCTACACACATGGCAGTGTGGTTTGCTGCCTTCCGTCCCCTCACCTGTATCTGTCATTTCTCCCCATGCTATCTCTTCCCACTTCCCCACCCCCCGCCCCTCCCCCATTTCCCCCCAACGGACCCCAGTGTGTAGTGCTCCCCTCCCTGTGTCCTTGTGTTCTCATTGTTCAGCACCCGCCTATGAGTGAGAATATACGGTGTTTGATTTTCTGCTCTTGTGTCAGTTTGCTGAGAATGATGGTTTCCAGGTTCATCCATGTCCCTACAAAGGACGTGAACTCATCGTTTTTGATGGCTGCGTAATATTCCATGGTGTATATGTACCACATTTTCCCTATCCAGTCTATCATCGTTGGGCATTTGGGTTGGTTCCAGGTCTTTGCTATTGTAAACAGTGCTGCAATGAACATTCGTGTGCACGTGTCCTTGTAGTAGAATGATTTCTAATCCTTTGGATATATACCCAGTAATGGGATTGCTGGGTCAAATGGGATTTCTATTTTTAGGTCCTTGAGGAATCGCCACACTGTCTTCCACAATGGTTGAACTAATTTACATTCCCACCAACAGTGTAGAAGTGTTCCTATTTCTCCACATCCTCTCCAGCATCTGTTGTTTCCCGATTTTTTAATGATCGCCATTCTAACTGGTGTGAGATGGTATCTCAGTGTGGTTTTGATTTGCATTTCTCTGATGACCAGTGATGATGAGCATATTTTCATATGTTTGTTGGCCTCCTGTATGTCTTCTTTTGTAAAGTATCTGTTCATGTCCTTTGCCCATTTTTGAATGGGCTTGTTTGTTTTTTTCTTGTAGATCTGCTTTAGTTCTTTGTAAATTCTGGATATCAGCCCCTTGTCAGATGGGTAGGCTGCAAAAATTTTTTCCCATTCTGTTGGTTGCCGATTCACTCTACTGACTGTTTCTTTTGCCGTGCAGAAGCTGTGGAGTTTGATTAGGTCCCATTTGTCTATTTTGGCTTTTGTTGCCATTGCTTTTGGCGTTTTGGTCATGAAGTCCTTGCCTACACCTATGTCCTGAATGGTTTTGCCTAGATTTTCTTCTAAGGTTTTTATGGTGTTAGGTCTGATGTTTAAGTCTTTAATCCATCTGGAGTTAATTTTGGTGTAAGGTGTCAGGAAGGGGTCCTGTTTCTGCTTTCTGCACATGGCTAGCCAGTTTTCCCAACACCATTTATTAAACAGGGAGTCCTTTCCCCATTGCTTGTTTTTGTCAGGTTTGTCGAAGATCAGATGGTTGTGGGTATGTTGTATTTCCTGTGAGGCCTCTGTTCTGTTCCATTGGTCTATATCTCTGTTTTGGTACCAGTACCATGCTGTTTTGATTACTGTAGCCTTGTAGTATAGTTTGAAGTCCGGTAGTGTGATGCCTCCTGCTTTGTTCTTTTTGCTTAGAGTTGACTTGGCTATGCGGGCTCTCTTTTGGTTCCATATGAAGTTTAAGGTGTTTTTTTCCAGTTCTGTGAAGAAGGTCATTGGTAGCTTGATGGGAATAGCGTTGAATCTGTAAATTACTTTGGGCAGTATGGCCATTTTCACGATGTTGATTCTTCCTAACCATGAACATGGAATGTTTCTCCATCTGTTTGTATCCTCTCTTATTTCATTGAGCAATGGCTTGTAGTTCTCCTTGAAGAGGTCCTTTACGTTCCTTGTTAGTTGTATTCCTAGGTACTTTATTCTCTTTGTAGCAATTGTGAATGGCAGTTCGTTCTTGATTTGGCTCTCTTGAAGTCTATTACTGGTGTACAGGAATGCTTGTGATTTTTGCACGTTGATTTTGTATCCTGAGACTTTGCTGAAGTTGTTTATCAGTTTCAGGAGATTTTGGGCTGAGATGATATACAATCATGTCATCTGCAAATAGAGACAATTTGATTTCCTCCTTTCCAATTTGAATACCCTTTATTTCTTTTTCTTGCCTGATTGCTCTGGCTAGAACTTCCAGTACTATATTGAATAGGAGTGGTGAGAGAGGGCATCCTTGTCTAGTGCCACATTTCAAAGGGAATGCTTCCAGTTTTTGCCCATTCAGTATGATATTGGCTGTTGGTTTGTCGTAAATAGCTTTTATTATTTTGAGATACGTTCCATCAATACCTAGTTTATTGAGGGTTTTTAGCATAAAGGGTTGTTGAATTTTGTCAAAAGCCTTCTCTGCATCAATTGAGATAATCATGTGGTTTTTGTCTTTGGTTCTGTTTATGCGGTGAATTACGTTTATGGACTTGCGTATGTTGAACCAGCCTTGCATCCCCGGGATGAATCCCACTTGATCATGGTGGATGAGCTTTTTGATATGCTGTTGCAATCGGTTTGCCAGTATTTTATTGAAGATTTTTGCATCTATGTTCATCATGGATATTGGCCTGAAATTTTCTTTTCTTGTTGAGTCTCTGCCGGGTTTTGGTATCAGGATGATGTTTGTCTCGTAAAATGATTTGGGAAGGATTCCCTCTTTTTGGATTGTCTGGAATAGTTTCAGAAGGAATGGTATCAGCTCCTCTTTGTATGTCTGGTAGAATTCGGCTGTGAACCCATCTGGACCTGGGCTTTTTTTGGGTGGTAGGCTCTTTATTGCTGCCTCGACTTCAGACCATGTTATTGGTCTATTCAGGGTTTTGGCTTCTTCCAGGTTTAGGCTTGGGAGGGTGCAGGTGTCCAGGAATTTATCCATTTCTTCCAGGTTTACTAATTTATGTGCATAGAGTTGTTTGTAATAATCTCTGATGATGGTTTGGATTTCTGTGGAATCTGTGGTGATATCCCCTTTATCGTTTTTTATTGCATCAATTTGGTTATTCTCTCTTTTCTTTTTTATTAATCTGGCTAGTGGTCTGTCTATTTTGTTGATCTTTTCAAAAAACCAGCTCCTGGATTTATTGATTTTTTGAAGAGTTTTTTGTGTTTCTATTTCCTTCAGTTCTGCTCTGATCTTAGATATTTCCTGTCTTCTCCTAGGTTTTGAGTTTTTTTGATCTTGCTCCTCTAGCTCTTTTAATTTTGATGATAGGGTGTCAATTTTCGACCTCTCCTTTCTTCTCATGTGGGCACTCATTGCTATATATTTTCCTCTAGAGACTGCTTTAAATGTGTCCCAGAGATTCTGGTATGTTGTGTCTTCATTCTCATTGGTTTCTAAGAACATCTTTATTTCTGCCTTCATTTCATTGTTTATCCAGTCAACATTCAAGAGCAAGTTGTTCAGTTTCTATGAGGCTGTGTGATTCTGAGTTAGTTTCTGCATTCTGAGTTCTAACTTGATTGCACTGTGGTCTGAGAGACTGTTTGTTATGATTTCTGTTCTTTTGCATTTGCTGAGGAGTGATTTACTGCCAATTATGTGGTCAATTTTAGAGTAGGTGTGATGTGGTGCTGAGAAGAATGTATATTCTGTGGATTTGGGGTGGAGAGTTCTGTAAATGTCTATTAGGTTTGCTTGTTCCAGGTCTGTATTCAGGTCCTGGATATCCTTGTTGATTTTCTGTCTAGATGATCTGTCTAATATTGACAGTGGGGTGTTAAAGTCTCCCACTATTATTGTGTGGGAGTCTAAGTCTCTTTGTAGGTCATTAAGAACTTGCCTTATGTATCTGGGTGCTCCTGTATTGGGTGCGTATATATTTAGGATCGTTAGCTCTTCTTGTTGCAGTGATCCTTTTACCATTATGTAATGTCCTTCTTTGTCTCTTTTGATCTTTGTTGCTTTAAAGTCTATTTTATCAGAGATGAGAATTGCAACTCCTGCCTTTTTTTGCTCTCCATTTGCTTGGTAGATCTTCCTCCATCCCTTTATTTTGAGCCTTTGTGTATCCTTGCATGTAAGATGGGTTTCCTGGATACAGCACACTGATGGGTTTTGGCTTTTTATCCAGTTTGCCAGTCTGTGTCTTTTGATTGGGGCATTTAGTCCATTGACATTTAGGGATAGTATTGTTATGTGTGATTTTGATACTGTCATTTTGATGCTACCTGGCTGTTTTGTTGGTTAGTTGATGCAGATTCTTGATTGTGTTGATGCTCTTTTACCATTTGGTGTGTTTTTGGAGTGCCTGGTACTGGTTGTTCCTTTATAAGTGTAGAGCCTCTTTCAGGAGTTCTTGTAGGGCAGGTTTGGTGGTGATGAAATCTCTGAGCTCTTGCTTGTTCACAAAGGATTTTATTTTTCCTTCGCTTAAGAAGCTTAGTTTGGCTGGATAGGAGATTCTGGGTTGAAAGTTCTTTTCTTTAAGGATGTTGAATATTGGCCCCCAATCTCTTCTGGCTTGTAGGGTTTCTGCTGAGAGATCTGCTGTGAGTCTAATGGGCTTCCCTTTGTGGGTAACCCGACCTTTCTCTCTGGCTGCCCTTAGCATTTTCTCTTTCATTTCAACCTTGGTGAATCTGACGATTATGTGCCTTGGGGTTGCTCTTCTTGCGGAATATCTTTGTGGTGTTCTCTGTATTTCCTGGATTTGAATATTGGTCTGCCTTGCTAGGTTGGGGAAGTTTTCCCGGATAATATCCTGAAGAGTATTTTCCAGCTTGGATTCATTCTCTTCATCACATTCAGGTACACCTATCAGACGTAGATTAGGTCTTTTCACATAGTCCCACATTTCTTGAAGATTTTGTTCATTCCTTTTTGCGCTTTTTTCTCTGTTCTTGCCTTCTCTTTTTATTTCATTGAGTTGATCTTCGACCTCTGATATCCTTTCTTCTGCTTGGTCAATTCGGCTGTTGAAGCTTGTGCATGCTTCACGAAGTTCTCGCGTTGCGTTTTTCAGCTCCATCAATTCACTTATACTCCTCTCTATGCTGTCCATTCTCGTCAGCAGTTCGTCCAATCTTTTTTCAAGGTTCCTATTTTCTTTGCGTGCGGTTAGAACATGTTCTTTTAGCTCGCTGTAGTTTCTTACTTACCCACCTTCTGAAGTCTGATTCTGTCATTTCATCACTCTCCTTCTCCATCCAGTCTGGTTCCCTTGCTGGTGAGGAGTTGTGATCCCTTTTAGGAGGAGAGGTGTTCTGGTTTTGGGAGTTTTCATCCTTTTTACGCTGGTTTCTTCCCATTTTTGTGGGTTTATCCACCTGTTGTCTGTCTCTGTCCCAGGGAGTTGGAGCTTTATGAGTTTCCGTTGCACTACTGCCTTTTTTGATTTTTCTTTCAGGTCTGACCCGCCCAGCTAGCAGCACGCCTAGCCACTGCCTGCCCACAGGGGCTTTGCTGAGCTGCTGTGGGCTCTGCCCAGCTGCCCTGAGCTCTTCCCTGTAGTCCTTTTTATATGGGCGTAGTTAGAACTGTCTCGGCAACAGTGGCCCCGCCTCTGTTATGGCGGACTCTCTCTGTTGTGGGAGGTTGCCTCGGCAACGGCGGGTTGCCTCGGCAACGGGGGCCTGCCTCCATAGCGGTGGAGAGTCTCAGTAATGGCGGAAGCCCCTCCCCCACCGAGCCGGGCCGTCCGGGTTCAGCTGTGCTTGGTTTGAAGGGCTCAACCCAGAGGGTTTCCAATTACTGTTTTTGTTTTCGTTGTTGTTGGGGGTGGAAGGCTGGGACCAACCGAGCCTGGTCACCTGGCTCCCTAACTCCGAGTCTTTTCTTTTAAGTTGAACGACCCCGAGTTCCGGTCGCTTGTTGAAAAGGAGCCGGGATCTCCCGTACTGCGACTCACGGAGTCGGCTCGAACTGCGGCGCCGGCTCCTGGCGGATTTTTTGCCTATGAATCTCCTGGCCTGACTCGCTATTTCAGATGAATGGCCCACTCTGCCGTCTCAGGGCTCTGCTTGTCAGCTAAGAGGGCTCCCAGACCAGTGGTTTTTGTAGGGAGAACCGCAGCAACAGGGCGTGGTCACAGCAGCCGCGCGGGCGGAATCAGCCCCACAGGGGCCAAAACAGCCGCACCGGCTGGGACTGCGACACTGGCGACCCCTCTGCCTGGGTATCTCCTGGTCTGTGGGCAATAAGAGTTCGTCTGTAAATGCGGCGTTCACTCACCCTCTGCACTTTCACTGGGAGCTGAAGTCCTGAGCTGTTCTTAGGCGGCCATCTTCCCAGCATTTGGCTTTTGGTGGTCTTTTTAAACAAAGGAAGCTCACCTGGGCTGTCTACCTTCCCATGTGGGAAAGTCAGACAAAGAACTCTAGGCTGCCAGTTGGAGTGGGGTGGGGGGTGGATAGAGGTTTGGCACTGTGAAGTTCTTGCTTTTGAAATCATGCCCCTTGTTGACCTGGGAAGAGAAGTCAATACAGTCCCTCACTTCATTTCAACCCTGGTGAATCTGTTATGTGTCTTGGAGTTGCTCTTTTCAAGGAATATCTTTGTGGTGTTCTCTGTATTTCCTGAATGTTAGTCTGTCTTGCTAGGTTGAGGAAATTCTCCTGGTTAATATGCTGAAGAGTGTTTTCCAACTTGGTTTCATTCTCCTTGTCATTTTCAGGTATACCAATCAAACACAGGTTTGGTCTTTTCACAGTCACATATTTCTTGGAGGCTTTTTTCATTCCTTTTCATTCTTTTTTCTCTAATAATTTCTTCTCACTTTATTTCATTAAGTTGATCTTCAATCTCTGATATACTTTCTTCCACTTGATTGATTCAGCTATTGAAATTTGCGTATGCTTCACAAAGTTCTCATGCTGTGTTTTTCAGCTCCATCAAGCCATTTATGTCTTCTCTAAAATGTTTATTTTGGTTAGTAATTGTCTAAACTTTTTTCAAGGTTCTTAGCTTCCTTGCATTGGGTTAGAACATGCTCCTTTAGCTTGGAGGAGTTTGTTATTACTCACATTCTGAAGCTTACTTTTGCCAATTCGTCAAACTCATTCTCTGTCCAGTTTTGTTCTCTGGCTGGTGGGGAGTTGTGATCCTTTGAAGGAGAAGGGGCGTTCTGGTGTTTGAAATTTTCAGCCTTTTTGTACGGATTTCTCACCATCTTCCTGGTCTTTGATGTTGGTGACCTTTGGATGGAGGTTTTACATGGTCATATTTTTGTTAATGTTGCTGCTATTTCTTTCTGTTAATTTTTATTCCAAACAGTCAGACATCTCTTCTGCAGTTCTGCTGGCGTTTGTGGAAGTCCACTTCAGACCCTGTTTACCTTGGTATCACCAGTGAAGTCTGCAGACTCAAAGATTGCTGCCTGTTCCTTCCTCTGGAAGCTTCATCTTAGATGGGCACCCACCAGATGCCAGTCAGAGCTCTCCTGTATGAGCTGTCTGTCAGCCCCTGCTGGGAGGTGTATCCCCATCAGGATACATGGGGTCAGGGAACTACTTGAGGATACAGTCTGTCCCTTGTCAGACCTCAAATGCTGTCCTGGGAGATCCACTGCACAGAGCCCGTAGCAGGGACATTTAAGTTTGCTGAAGCTGCACACACAGCTACTCCTTCCCCCAGGTTCTCTGTCCCAGGGAGATGGCAGTTTTAGCTATAAGCCCCTCATTTGGGCTCCTGCCATTTTTTTAGAGATGCCTTACCCAGAGAGAGATCCATGGGAAGGATGGTATGAGATGGTGGAGCCAGAAATCGGAGTGATGAATCTTCAAACCAAGGAATGCTTATGATTGCCAGCAACAAGCAAAAGCCAGGAAGAGGCAAGGAAAGATCCTCCCTTCGAGGCTTTGTAGGGACATGACCCTGCTGACACCTTGATTCCATTCTTGTCATGTTCAAAACTGTAAAAAATAAATAAATAAATTACTATCATTTTAAGCCACGCAGTTAGTGGTACCATGTTATGGCAGCCCTGGAAAACAAATCCAATTCCTATTAAATAAACTCCAGATTTTTAAAAATTTCACCAGGTTTTCAAAATTACTATCTCTTTTCTGTTTCAGGATCCAATCCAAGATATCACATTGCATTTAGTTGTCCTGTCTTCACAATATCCTCTGGTCTATGCCAATTTCTCAGGCTTTTCTTATTTCTTACAACCTTGACAGTTTTGAAGAGTACTGGTCAGGTGTTTTTTAGAATGTCCCTCACTTTGGGTTTGCCTCATGTTTTACTCATGAAGAGATTTGAGTAATTGGGTTTGGGAAAGAATACCACAGAGGTAAAGTGCCCTACTCATCACAAAATATCAGGGCATACATGATATACACATGTTATCACTGGGGACATCACCCTTGATCATTTGTTTGAAGTGGCATTTGCTAGATTTCTCCACTGTAAAGTTATTTACTGTCTTCCATACGCTGTGCTTTGGAAGTAAATCACTAAGCCTAATGTAGGTCTGCTGGTAATGAATTCGCTCAAACTTTAAGGGTTTTTTATTTCTCCTTCAGTTTTGAAATATATATTCACAATGCAGAGTATTCTTGGTTGACAGGTTATTTTCTTTTACCACTTAGTAGATGTCATCTTCATTGTCCTCATGCATGCACAATTTTGACAATAGGTCATCTGAATTTTTTTCTCTCTTTATATATGCAATGCCGCTTTTTCCTCTGGCTGTCCCCCCCACCCCACGCCATATCTCTCTCTCATGCCTGTGCAGGTTTAAATATGTTATACTTAGATAGAGTGTGTGTGAGTGTGTGTGTTATACTTTTCTTACTTGGAGTTCTTTAAGTACATTGTACTGTGGTTTGGTGTCTGTCATTATTCCTAACCATTATTTCTCCTAGTATTTCTTCTGCCCTATTCTGTCATCATTTTTCTCCTGGTATTCCAATTATATGTCTGCTGCATGTTGTCCTATAGCTTTTGGTTTCTCTGGTCTAGTTTTTGTTCACTAGTAGTCTTCTTCCAAAATTGTTCCACATTATGCCTGCCTCCATGTATTCATGCCCAGTGAAATCTGCTCCTTTCGTGTGTGGGCTGGATCTAGTAACTTGCTTCTATGGCAAAAGTGCTGAGATATCTATTTCAATATTAGGTTAGAAAGAACTGTGACTCCATATTCCTCTCCACAAGATTTCACACTCTTTCTGTTCTATGGTGATGTCCTCCTGGCAAAAAGCTAAGGGCAGCTTCAGTCTAACTTGGTAAGAAACTGAGCCCCTCATTACAACATTCTGTCAACAACCATAATAGTGACTGTATTAGTCTGTTCTGGCCGTCATAACAAAATACCACAGACTGGGTGACTTAAGCTACAGAGATTTGTTTTTTTACAGTTTTGGAGGCTAGAAGTCCATGTTCAAGTGCCAGCAACTTTGGTTTCTGGTGAGGGCTCTCTACCTGGCTTGCGGACAGCCACCTTCTCTCTGTGTCGTCACATGGCCTTTCTTCTTTGCATGTGTGAAGAGAGCTTTCTGGTGTGTCTTGTTTTGTTCTTATAAGGATAGTAATCCCTGGATTAGGTCTTTACTCTTATAACTTCATGTAATGTTAGTTATTTCCCTAAAGGCCCTATCTTCAAATATAGTTACATTAGGGTTTCAATCTATGGATTTTGGGAGGGAACAAAATTCATTCCATAACATTCCACCCTCCACTCCCAAATTCATGTTATTCTCACATGATAAATATATTCACCCCATTCTAATAACATACAGAGCCTTAACCCTTTCCAGCAACAGTTCTAAAGTCTAAAGTGCGAAGTCTCATCTAAATCAGGTCTGGGTGAGACTCAAGTTATGATTCATCCTGAAGCAAAATTCCTTTCCAGTTGTGAACCTGTGAAGCCAGACAAGTTATGTGCATCCAAAAAACAATAGTGGGACAGGCATAAGACAGACATTTTCATTCCAAAAAGGAGAAGTGGGAAATTCCATTAGATCTTAAGGTTCAGCAGTAATTATCTTTGGCTGAATCTTCTGCCCTCCAGCCCACAGGGGTGACAGCATCACCACCACAGCTGTAAGTAGCAGCCTGGCCCCCTTAACTTTTTGTGGAAGCTCTATCCCTGAGGAACTGGATGGAGGCAGCCTGATCTATTGAAAGTGAGGAGATGGTCTCATCCTCTGAAACTGAAAACAAACAGTCTTTTCCCTGGGCCTATAGTGGGCGTGACAGCACTGATGACCTCTGAATCACCTTCAACATCATTTGTCCCTTTCCTGGAAAGCATATTCACAGCTGAGTATCTCTATTGTCTCATCCTACAGAATTTCAGCAGTCAGAAAGCCTCCCATGATTTATTTCAACCTATCTCTAATCTGTTTGGTCTAAACTGGCAGGGTCTCTGCTGGTATAATCCCATCTCTACTCTTGGCTCCTGGTAAGGTGGATTAAAAAAATCATGTTTAATTTCTTTATGGAGTGATTGAGGAGCCACACCATTGATTTTCTCTCCAGAACACACTTTATAAATTTTTTGCTATATAACTAGGCCGAGAATTTTCCAAATCTTCATGTTCTGGGTTGCTTTTGTTTTTTGCTTAACAATGCTGTCAATTTATCTTTCCCCTCTAGCCTTTTACCATCAACAATTAGGAAAATCTTGGCTGTGCTTTTAATGCATTGCTCATAAATCTTCCCTTCCAAAAATCAAAAGTGGTGATTCACAAGTTCTACACTTTACAAAACACTAAGACGCAATTCAGACAAATTATTTGTCACTTTATAACAAAAATCATCTTTTCTGCAGTTTCCAATAATATGTTCCTCACTTCCATGGAAGACTTCATCAGAATTGCTTTTAGCATTCATGTTTTTATTAACAGTCCTTTCATGGCAATTTAGGCTTTTTCTGACAGTCACCTGAAAACCTTTCTAGTCTCTATTCACTACCCAGTTCCAAAGGCACTTCCACATTTTTAGGTTATCTGTTACAGAAGCATCTCACTTCTCAGTACCAAAATCTGCATTTGTCTGCTTGGATCGACATAGCAAAGTACTATAGAGTAACTCACTTAAATACAACAGAAATTTATTTTTTCACAGTTCTGGAGGCTTGAAGTTTATTATGAAGGTACTGGGAAATCTGGTTTCTAGTGAGGGCTCTCTTCCTGGCTTGTAGACAGCCACCTTTTGTCTGTGTCGTCACATGGCCATTCTTCTGCACATCTGTGAGAGAGAGAACAGGCTCTGCTGTCCCTTCTTCTTATAAGGACATCAATCCCATTGGATTAGGGCCTCACTCTTATAATCTCTTTTAACCATAATTACCTCCTTAAAGGCCCTATCTTCAAACATAGTCACACTGGGGGGTTAGGGGTTCAATCTATAAATTTTGAAGAGATAATTAAATCCATGGAATAACAGTGGCCATGGGAGCAGATCCTTCCTCAGTCGAGCTTCCAGCTGAGACCACAGCCCCAGTTTACATTGTGATTATAGCCTCGTGTGAGATCTTGAAGCAGAATATCCAACTATTGCCCCAAAGAGATGGTTATCACATCCCTTATACCTTTTTGTTGTAAAGGTATGAAAGGGGTTCATTTAATTGGAATCTGCTACCAAATATTTGAGAGTGAGAGAACTTGGGAGTCTAGAAATGGGAAAAACTTAAAACAGTAGCAAATGTATTGTAGAGGCATATGTTCTATCAAAGAATAGCAATGTCAGGTTTTCATTGTTTTATGTTTCCAGTTCCCACTTCTGTGAGATCAGTTTACCAGCGGCAGTTTGCTATGGATTCTGTTAGCATGAAAAGGTTTCCGGTCACACTGTATTTCAAAAATTTCAGGAAAGTATGGCTAATAAATGATATACTCGAACAAGTTTCAGCATCCTCTTTTTGTGTCTTCCATCACGTAACCCATCCTACTTAGTAAATTACATGTCCCCAAAGACATTTCATTTCAAGATAAATTTTTTTCCAAGAAAATATTCTCCCTGTATTCCTTCTGATTTCTTCTGACTTTGGCCATCTACCTCAGTTCTGAGAAGTAAGAAAGAGGTTACATTTTGAGAGAGGCACCTTATCATTTCAGAGGCACACCTCACTCATATATAGCAAGCTCTGATGTTTAATTAGACTTCAAAATACATTTGGCATTAATTGCAACAGAATTTTACTTAAAGAATTGTATAAAGGCTTGTCATGTATCTAAGTTGAAAAGGACAAGAAAAAGCAAAGTTCTTGAATTTATCAATGGATATTTATAAGGACTTACTTATCTAAAGTATCTAGATATTTTATATCTCATTTTAATTTCTGTATATACTAGCTTTTTTTTTTTTTTTTACTAATAGCCTTACACAACATTGAAGTATATGGTATAAAAAATCCTGGCAAACATTCTGATGGGTTCACTTGAGTCACTGGCTTTTCCTTGAGCATGTCACTGTAATCAGGAAGACACAGGCCTGTGAAAAGATGTAATCTACCATTCTTAACATATATAGAAGGGGAAAAGCAATTTTCCTAAAGAAGCAGGACAGGACATACAGGCCCACCAGAACACAGAACAATCGCTATGAGCTCAGAAGCCACTCACGTTTTTCTGCCTAATGGTTGAAATCATTTAAACAAATGTTTTCCAAACTCATTTGATGACTAAGCTTTATTTTGTTTCACATAATCGTTAACAATGAAAAACTAATTTTAAAGGACTAATTTTGTTAGACATTTTTATAGACATAAAATTTGGTCATTTATGTTTATCTGTGCTCATGTTTCATCAGCAAAGCTTTCATTGACTAGCCAGTTTTTAGCAATATAACCTCTTCTGACCTTTTTAGTATAACTGGTTGAAATACGTATGCTAAAACAAACAAACCTGGTGATATAGTTTATCTTTTAGATAAATATAAAACTCTGCATACAAGATCACATTTATAGAACAAACATTTTAAAGTGTAAAACATGAGCCTTTTTGAAAGTTTAGAGTAGCAATTTACAGTTCCCTTTATTCTGTGAGATTTCCAGACGTATTATTTAACTTCCTGTGTTTTCCATATGCTAACGTGATAAGGAAGTAGCAAAGAAAAAAACAACCTCAGCTTTTATAATGACTTCTCCTTTCGAGAACTATGAACTCAATTTTACAGTATTATCATTTCCAAATAACAGATCTGTTTCCACCTCATGAGTACACTTCTGGGGTTATATAAAAGAGGATCCAGGAGTTAAATCCTAAGACTCAGGAAGAAACAGTCCCGTAATGATGCTGCCTCAAAACTCTTGGCATATTGGTAAGGGTTTGCTTTTATTTTGCTCTGCCATTTGGGAGATGGTGGGTATGGTAAGAATATGTGTAACAACACACAGATATAAATATTATGTGGTAAGGTTAAAAAAAGACAGGATATGAGAAATATAAAAAAAATGGAAGTTTTGTGGAGCTTAGAGTAGCAGCAATATTGGAGGCAAAATTGAACTCCAAGAAAGGAGGAAATCATTAATAAAGTCAACAGAAAATGTATTATAAAGACTGGAGATTTGAAGTCACACAAGGATATAAAGTTGCAGAAATGGAAAGAAGGGATAAATTGGAAATTTATATTTATTGGTATCAAGTGCCAGGTACTACAGTAAATGCTTTAGGTCATTTCAGTTTCATTCACACAGGTAACCTATTTTACAGATATTATTGTCTCCATTGGTAGATGGAAAATTAACACTTTTAAGAGATAACTGATTTATGTAAAGTCATAAAATAGAATCTACAGTTTAAATTCAGGACCAGTTAAGTCTGAGCCCTTGCTCTTTCTGCTGGAAGTTTTTGTAAAGCAAATAAATAAAAATGATAAAAAACAAAGAACAAGTTTTTAATGGGCCCAAAAGAGTAAGGATTAAGAAAGAATATATGGCTGAGAAGTACTTCAGAGCACATCTGAAAAATTAGTCGTAATCTTTTAACTTGCATTTCATGGACATTTAGTGGAAATAAAGAATCAGATAGGGAGGTTTTTGCTGTTTCTGGGACTTAGAACTCCTAAATAGGATTGAGGCTTTTGAATAGGCACTGCTGCTTCCGTTGACACTGTGTCTCTGTGCCATTACTCTGTGCAATTACTACAAGTCGACTTAGTGTTTTGTAACTATTTTGCTTATGACTAAAGACCAGCACATGTCTAGAAAACCAGCAGAAGTTTTGATATTTTTCAAAGCCTCCTTTTTGAAAAAGGCTTTCTACAGTTCGAGAAGCTTAGCTACCTTCTATCTAGCAAGGCTCATTTTAATGAATGACCGTCCTTCATAATTCCTGTGTGTTACTTAAAAGACAGTATTATTTAACTTTCAACATGCTGTCTGCCAGGTATCTAATTAGAAAAGGGATGGGAAAGTTGAAGGTCTTGAATTGGTGAGATGGTATTAGATATATAGAGGGTCACGAGTTCTGGCAATTTCACTTTAATAGTTCTCCATCACAAGGCTTTCCTACCGCACTGTTTGTTCACATTCATCAGATCTTGATTGTGTTGCTGTCAGAGCTTAGTAAAGATTCTTTTTTTCTTTATAGTTCATTTTTAGCTCTAACCATTCTGACAGATGGGCACTCAGAGTTTCCTGGAGGGATTTAGGCAGATGTAATGGCCTCCTAGAATAATCCTACACATGAGGTTTGATGTAACTAAATATTCTTATCATTAGGAACAAAAGAAATAAGAAAAAAGAAGACCAACTTGCTAAGTGTCCTGGACAAGATGGAAAAGGAAATTGGGACACTAGTTGCCCATTCTACCCTTATTTCTCCCTGTTTGGTTCTATAGGGAGGGTTTTCTCTTGATTTGGGTACATTTTCCAAGAATGGTGGACGCAACTAATGATAGTTATAATTATAACGTCTCCTCTATGGTTATCGCTGACTGTTGTCAAACTCACTTGGGATGACTTCTTAGAGAAGTGCCCAGGATCCATTTAGTTTCAAAGCATCATTTGAAAAACTAAAGATGTCCACCAAAGCACTCTGCCTTCTGTCTCCGCTCTTGCACAGCCCAAGCAGGATGGACCTTTCTCGATGGGTACTGCTCCCTCTGTCCTCTTAGGGTTTTTGTTTTTTGTTGTCGGGGATTACACACGCTCAGTTTGACTCTGACCTCATCTTTTCCATAAGACCCTAATGAAACTACTATTTAAGATACTCCTCTAATATTTACAACTATTACATACCCCTCAAGTAAACAGGACGATACATATTATTTTTAAGCATTTCTTATACATTTATTTACCCTGTAAATCTCTATGAATTAATCATCCCATCTACCTTTAAAACAATCTTTCTAGGCCGGGCCTGGTGGCTCAAGCCTGTAATCCCAGCACTTTGGGAGGCCGAGGCGGGTGGATCACGAGGTCGAGAGATCGAGACCATCCTGGTCAACGTGGTGAAACCCTGTCTCTACTCAAAATACAAAAAATTAGCTGGGCGTGGTGGCGCGTGCCTGTAATCCCAGCTACTCAGGAGGCTGAGGCAGGAGAATTGCCTGAACCCAGGAGGCGGAGGTTGCGGTGAGCCGAGATCGCGCCATTGCACTCCAGCCTGGGTAACAAGAGCGAAACTCTGTCCGAAAAAAAACAAAAACAAAAACAAAAAACAAAACAAAACAAAAAAAACCAAAAAAACAATCTTTCTAAAATGTCAATTTTATTTATTATACCCTGATTAAATTCTTTAAAGTCTCCAAATAACTCAGAATAAATTCTCAACTCCTTTGCTTCTGTATTGCTCCTGCCTATCTCCGTTTATTCTTTCCCCACACGTGTAGCCTAAGTTTACTCAATGCAGAACTGAGCATGACTGAAAAGACAGGGAGAAGTGAGGAAGTGGCAGGATTCTGTAGGAATAACAAAATAGTGACCCTGAAGAAAAGTAGAGAGCTTTGGTAAATAATCGTGAGCTCTATCAGCCGTTATTACAGTGACCTCCAAATGTTGATCTGCTTGTACATTCCAGTCACAAGCCACTGAGTGGGATGCAGGCAACAGCTCTTATTCATTCCTCTATTTCCATAAGAAAGCACCAGATCTGGTACTTACGTAGTACTCAGTAAAAGAGCAAATGAATGAACAAAGTAGGACGGTAACGGTAGGAGGAAAAACACAGTAAAACTGAGGAGACGGTCAATCAAAGAGTTGAGAAGTAAAAATAACTAGTCCCAAAATGCTAATCAATCCACCCCAAACAGCCACAAAAAAAAATTTGGACATAGAATGCCATCTTTCAGTGAATCATGCTTAAATATCTGCCTTGTTACAAACCGTTTGGTGCCCTTCCATCACAAACAGGCACTAATCCTATATCTTTTTCTGGGAAAAGGACTTTCTTGTGTAGTATCCTGGACAGGTGGAAGAATAATTTATTGTACTCTATTTTATTTTGGATTTAAGTCATTGAGGTCATCTGACATTTCTTAGAAAGACCCGAAATTTTACCCCACTATATTTTGTTTCTCTAGATTTCGGAAGCTGCTGTTGGCATCAGAATGTTTTCTCTGCCGTGGTAATTTGCGTCTTGCTCCTGAATTCCTGCTCTCTCATCAGCAGTTTTAGTGAGTTCTGACAGATGATAACTTTTGGACTTTCAATTCGCTATCATCCCTTTCCCCTACTCACTCCCCTAAATGCATATTTTGAGGAAAATAGAACATGTAAAAATAATGTTGGACCTTCAATAGCTATATTCTGTAAATAAAGGTGTCCAAAATAATTGTATGCATTTCATATTAAAATTTTGGCTGACATTTTTTCCCTTCAGATAAAGGTAATTTCCAAATTCAGTCAGGGACAGTGACTCAGGCCTGTAATCTCAGCACTTTGATAGGCTGAGGCAGGGGGATCACCTGAGTTCGGGAGTTCGAGACCAGCCTGGCCAACATAGTGAAACCCTGTCTCCATTAGAAATGCAAAAATCAGCCAGGTGTGGTGGTGTGCGCCTGTAAGCCCAGCTATTCAAGGGGCAGACCTGGGACAATTGCTTGAACCCGGGAGGCGGAGGTTGCAGTGAGCCGAGATGGTGCAAAACCAGATAAAGATGATTTTCAAATGTAAAATGTCTCATTGAAAAAATACGTATACTGTATTTTTGCAAGTAGAAAAATAGGTTAATAAAAACTTACAAGATACAGAAATCAAAGAATTAAATAATTAAAAATAGATGTGTGTTAATATATTAATACCCAAAGAAAAACACTAAAAGTGTTTAAAATATCAATTTGTGGCATTTTTAATAGTTTTATATAGTATATTTTAAAATATTTTGCATTATATTTTATATATTGGTTATTACCTATATTAAATTTTGGCCAGGCTGGTCTCGAATTCCTCTCCTCAGGTGATCCCCCTGCCTCGGCCTCCAGAAGTGCTGTGAGTGATTACTGAAGTTATTTAACTGCTTTGTATTTCAGTAATATTTCAAATATATTACATTTCCTAGATCTGACACAGAATGTTTTTAATTATATTCTATTTTTTAAATTAGGGCCAAATTTGTAGTTCAAATAAAATTTTATTATTGTTAAAGTAGATTCTTTTTTTCTAAAGAGACAGAGTTTGACGCTTGTCGCCCAGGCTGGGGAGCAGTGGTATGATCATAGCTCACTGCAGCCTTGAGTTCCTGGACTCGAGCAATCCTCCCACTTCAGAATCTCAGGTAGCTAGGACTCAGATATGTGCCACTATACCCAGCTAATTAAAAAAGTTTTTTGTACAGATAGGCTCTCACTATGTTGTCCACGCTGATCTGAAACTCTTGGCCCCAAGCAATCCTCTCACCTCTGCCTTCCAATGTGTTGAAATTACAAGTATGGGTCATGGCACTTGGGCTAAATTAACATTTTAAATGCTGTTGAGATTTAATCGTGGTATTCAAATGATTATTTATTTTAACTGAATGCTTACTTTATTTGTGTAATTTTCTTATTTCTGTTGAATCTTAGGTAATATTAATATGTCTTTGTATGTTCCAAACTAGTACTGATTCTTGTTCAGTTACAAATATTTTTGATTAAATGTATTTACTTTTTTAAATGTTTTAAATTTCTTGCTGTTTAATGCTATATTTGATTAGACAAAATGGCCATTTTATAACATACGGACAAATCGTTAAGCGTAATGTAATGGCACACATAAATCCGTCACTCAACCAGGAAACTGGATTTTTATCAACCACTTTTTTCTACGTATGTTTTCCTCTTCTACCTTCCAATCCCACCAGAGATAGTGTCTATCCTGAATGGGGCATTTCTCACTACCTTACTTTCTAATAATGTGATAGACATAGATATAGATGCAGAAATGAGGCATTGTTTAGTTTCGCTTATTTTAAGCCTTATAACATATCAAACTGCATTTAGCGTTCTGACACTTGCTTTTACCTTTCAACATTATATTTCTAAGCTTCATCTCTGTTGTTGCAATGGCTATAATTGATTAAGTTTTCATTAAGTAAAACATATTATCTTGTATGAATAAATATTCCCGATGAATTTATCCATTATCTTGTCAATAGTTATTTGGATTTTTCATTACTATTGTCAAATGTACTGATATAAATATTCTTGTATATGTCTCTGGTGCAGATTTGTGGGCGTTTACCAGAGTCTTTATGTAGGAGTGGAATTACTAGGTTCTGAGCTGTGCGTGTTTTCAACTTTACCAGATAGGATGAATTTCACCAGCAATGTCTATGTATTTTCAATGATTCATAGCTTCATTAACATTTTAAATTGTTCTAAATTTTTGCCAATCGAGAGAGTATGAAGCTATATCTTTCTATCTTAATTTTCAATTTCCTAAATACTAATAAGTTTAGGCATTTCTCCATGTATTTAATGGTCATGTCTTTTGTTTTCTTCCATGAAATGTCTGTTGAAGTCATTTGTCCATTTTGCTTAGTTTTCTAAATTTATATATCTAAAAAAATATAATCTAGAGACTGGTACATAGTCATAATATATGTTGCTAATGTATTCTCCATGTTTGTGATTTTTCACTTTTTACATAGTGTCTTTTGAAGAACAGAAGTTCTTAATTTATCAGATTTTCGTTAATAATTTTTGTTATACCTTGGTAAAAAATTGGTATATCTAAAAATTAGTAGAAATTAGAATCTACACATTAAAAAAACCTTAATCAACATACTGAAAAATAGAAATGGCAAACATCAATCATATTAGAATATACGTGTGTGTGTGTGTGTGTGTGTGTGTGTGTACCAACTACATTTTTAACAGGTTTCATTAGACTTAAGAGTTATATGAGGGCTGGGCACGGTGGCTCAAGCCTGTAAGCCCAGCACTTTGGGAGGCCAAGGCGGGTGGATCACAAGGTCAAGAGATCTAGACCATCCTGGTCAACATGGTGAAACCCCGTCTCTACCAAAAACATACAAAAAATCAGCTGGGCATGGTAGCGCGTGCCTGTAATCCCAGCTACTCGGGAGGCTGAGGCAGGAGAATTGCCTGAACCCAGGAGGCGGAGGTTGCGGTGAGCCAAGATCGCGCCATTGCACTCCAGCCTGGGTAACAAGAGCGAAACTCCGTCTCAAAAAAAAAAAAAAAAAAAAAAAAAAAAAAAAGAGTTATATGACATGGGCACAAGCATTAGAATGCCCCTCACACACATTTCAACTAAAAAGAAAAATGTACATATAGAAAGAAATAAGAAGCAGTAGTAGCACTAGGAAATGAGAAAGACAAATATAAGAAAACCAAAATTTCTAGTTATTCATGAAGACTTATAAGACTTATGATTAATTCACAGTCCACTTTCAGAAAGAATATTGTTATCTCTTGTGCAATATATATTCTCACTGAGCCATTAGGGACTGAAACTCAGAAATGGGAAGCCTTTTTAATTATAATTTATCTCCCTGTTTTTTTTTTTTTTTTTTTTTTTTTGTTTTTTTTTTTTTGAGATGGAGATTCACTCTTGTTACCCAGGCTGGCGTGCAATGGCGCGATCTCGGCTCACTGCAACCTCCGCCTCCTGGGTTCAAGCAATTCTCCTGCCTCAGCCTCCCGAGTAGCTGGGATTACAGGCACGCGCCACCATGCCCAGCTAATTTTTGTGTTTTTAGTAGAGACGGGGTTTCCCCATGTTGACCAGGATGGTCTTGATCTCTTGACCTCGTGATCCACCTGCCTCGGCCTCCCAAAGTGCTGGGATTACAGGCTTGAGCCACTGCACCTGGCCTCTTTCTCTTTCTTTCTTTCTTTTCTTTCTTTCTTTCTTTCTTTCTTTCTTTCTTTCTTTCTTCCTTTCTTTCTTTCTTTCTTTTTTTTTCTTTTCTTTCTTTCTTTCTTTCTTCTCTTTCTTTCCTTCCTTCCTTCCTTTTTTCGTTCTTTCTTTCTTTTTCTCTCTTTCTTCCTCTTTTTCCCTCTTTTTCTTTCTCCTTATTGCTTCTCCCTTCAGCTCACTTGCTTTTACTGACATACCCTCTCATCATTATCATATGCACGGAAACCATCAAGTTTCACACTGAAAAGTCATGGTTGCTTTGAAGTTTTCTCCCTTCATATTAGTTTCCCAATTAAATTTTTTTGTCTGTTCTTCAAAACTTTGGCTCACAAGTAGATTTGGGTTAATATTAACTTCACTCGTTTCAAGTTATCATCCATTTTACTTATTTCAAATTTTTAAGATGGGAATGTGAATAGTCAAAGGTCATCTGAGGGACTGACCTTCTCTGAAGCTGTTATCTCCCTGTGGTCCATATAGCTGTTAATTAGGGATGGTAGAGTAACTATTACAATCATGGATGTTTAGGACTTCCTGCCCAGCAAGGCCTCTTGTAGAATGTATTTAAAACATTTGAGGATATAAATACTCAAAAGTATTTAATGCTGTAGATTTTATTGAGTAGAAAATTATGTCAATCTTACAAGATGTTTTCGATTATTAAGAATATAAAATAACTCCTTTAAAAATGTAAGGTGGAACCCTCAGATATAGGGTGTTTTGAAACTGACTAGTCAAGGGATTTTCTTTCATTCTGGCTGCAACACAGCCAGCGTTACCTTTTATGTGATTTATGTTGGTAAGAATTGCACCCAAAGGAAAAATTTCTTTCCCTTTTTTTTAATTTTCACATTACTATCCAAAGCAAAACTATGCTGCAAGGTGGTCCCTAGTTCCCTACGGTGAAAAATTAAAGCTTCTCACCTCAAATGTTCTCATTTTTTCTTTTCTCTCTACTCTAAGTTTTAATAACAACAGTTAAGCTCAATGCTCACCATCCATCTCAACTACTTATATTATTTCTGCCTTCTAACCTTTGCCACTTCTAATGTATGTTTCTGTCTTTCTTGCAGATGAAACAGATTTGGAGTTGAGGCTTGTTGATGGAGACAGTCCCTGCTCTGGGAGAGTGGAGGTGAAATTCCAGGGAGAGTGGGGAACTGTGTGTGATGATGGGTGGAACACTACTGCCTCGATTGTCGTGTGCAAACACCTCGGATGTCCATTTTATTTCACCACATTTGGTTATGCCATGCCTGCATATGGAAAAATTTGGCTTGATGATGTTTCCTGTCATGGAAATGAGTCATCTCTCTGGGAATGTCAACACAGGGAATGGGGAAGCAGTAACTGTGATCATAGAGAAGATGTTGCTGTGACCTGTTATGGTAAGAGTCTAACTAGAGTAAGAAGGCAAGTAAGACCTACAGTCAGGAATCATCTGCTGGGAGGTAGGGGTTTCTATGTTGACTTTGATAGTGTCCCTCTGGGAGACATACACAAATATTTTGTATATTTTTATATGTCTTCCCTTACGTCTAAAGTAATGTCTAATTACTATAACTGAGTTTAGAAAGAAATGAAGAGGGGGAGAGAGGAGAGAGAGAGAGAGAGAGAGAGAGAGAGAGAGAGAGAGAGAGAATGCATTAGTTACTAATGTAATATCTTTATTGTAACTGTAATTGAATTGAGAAAGAAATGAAGAAGGTCGGGAGCAGAGATAGCTTCGATTTAAGTGCCTTTTCTCATGTACCAGGTACACTAAAAGAACAAATATTTTTTGAAAAATGAGGCATAAAATCAAAGCAAAATGATAAAGAATATCATGCTAATGATGGATTTTTTTCACCTAGGATTTTTTTGTGTGTGTGCTTGTGTATTTGTGTTTAGAAAAAAAGTCTCACATACCCCTCCTGTAAGTATTCTCAGTTAATTTTTAAATTTTTGGTAACTTCATTCATTACAGGGCTATCTTCTAAGTATCCTTTCGATTTGATTTCAGGCACAAAGTTGGGCCAATTTCTGATATGTCTGTTTGTATTTCTCATAGGCGAAACCAATGTGAGTCTGAGACTGGCGGATGGAAGCAGCTCCTGTTCAGGGAGAGTGGAGGTGAAATTCCAAGAAAGGTGGGGGACTATATGTGATGATGGATGGAACGTGAAGACTGCTGCCGTGGTGTGCAGGCAACTAGGATGTCCCTCTTCTTTTATTTCTTTTGGACTTGTTAGTAGCTCTGCTACCTTTAGACCCATTTGGCTGGATGACATTTTATGCCAGGGGAATGAGTCAGCACTCTGGGATTGTAGACATCGTGGATGGGGAAATCATGACTGCAGTCACAATGAGGATGTCACATTAACTTGTTATGGTAAGAGTCCAAGACATCACGTGGAAGAAAGGAGCAATTTGTTTAGATACAACACCTATGGAAAGAAAAAGGTCAATCAGTCTCTGGAGAAGAATTTTCTCTGGTTATAACAAACTTCTATTACCCCCCGAAATTGCTCCATTCTGGCGTTCTTCTGAACACCCTTCCTAAAACTGCTCTTCCTAACAAATTTAAAGCACATTTTGAGTTTTAATATTTTCTGATCACTGAGCAGCATTCCATAGGCTGACCAAATCTTTTTTCTCAAAATCTGCAAACATCATTTATTTAATTCTTCCAGCTACCTAGGATCTGCGAAAGGACCGTCAGCAACAGAACTAGCAAAAGTTAGTTTTATATTTTCACTGAGTTTGAGTAACCATGAATGTCCCCAAAAGTGTAAAATAGAGTATCAAATTCTTGCCAAAATTACAGCTAGTTGAGAGCAAGTATTAATGATAAGGGTGGTATATAAGGATAGAAACAAAAGAGAACAAAGGGAAGTCAAGTCTGGGTTTGATTCAGTACCATTGAAAGGGAGAATGAACTGAGAAAGGGGGGCTTTATTCCGGAAGCTGGTAAATCATATCAAAATACTGGCTTATGGAGGGAGAATACTACTCTGAGTGGAGAAAGGAACTATAGAGATCAATGAAAGTGACAGAGAGATGATTTCTCTAGGACTTTTTCTTGTGGTATACTAGACACAATGATTCTGTGAGAAATAAGAAAAAGGAATGTGTTAAATATTTTATCCTCAAGGAACTAATAATCTACTCAGCAAACAACGTGAATACATGCCATGTAAAGAATATTGAAAGTGAATGTATATTTCATACTAAATAGATTCCATTGACTGCTTTTTAATTAATTAATTAATTTTTTTTTGAGACAAAGTCTCGCTCAGTTGACAGGTGCCAGGCTGGAGTGCAGTGGCACAATCTCGGCTCACTGCAACCTCTGCCTCCCGGGTTCAAGCAATTCTCCTGCCTCAGCCTCCCGAGTAGCTGAGATTACAGGTGCACGCCACCATGCCCAGCTAATTTTTGCATTTTTAGTAGAGATGGGGTTTCACCATGTTGGCCAGGATGGTCTCGATCTCTTGACCTCGTGATCCACCCGCCTCAGCCTCCCAAAGTGCTGGGATTATAGGCATGAACCACCACACCTGGCTTTCTTTTTAATATTTTTTAATCACTACAATTGACTATGTTATGTAGCCAAATAAAATATATTTTCTAATATTATTCCTTATTCTAGTTTCTGGATGATAGTCAAAACCATAAAGGGGACATCTTGGCAATCAAAATAGTCTAGGATTTTATAGTTTTACTTAAAGGTGTTTGGCTTCAGTTATAGATTTTTCAGTTGCAGAAACACAATTTTGCCAAGGGCAACCAGAAATTATCTGATTCAGGAGGATGTATCTGTTACTAAATTCATAATAGAATGATGTATAAACAAAGCCTCAAATTTTTGAATTAGTAATTAGCAATTAGCAAAATAACTACCAAGTAGGCCAGAATGTTTTTGAAAATTGGTCAGAATATACACTCTTCATAGGAAATTGATTATATAATTGTATAATATGTTTGATGAGACTTAAGACCGTAAGAAGCAAGGGAAGTCAGTTTTAATTAATAATTGACCAGTACCATCAAATACAGACAATCTGAAACCTCTGTAACTTGGAAAGATACCTACACGATGGGAGTGAATTGTCATGTTCACTGAACAAGAATCACACATGCAAGTAAGACACTGTCAAATTCTTGCTATCTGGCCTGACTTTATCATTTTATTAAAGCCCTTAAATGAGTTTGTTTGACATGTAAAAAGCTGTGCATATTTAATATACACAACTTGATGAGTTTAAAGAAAACTATACACTCATGAAACCATCACCACCATCAAGGTCATAAGCATATGTGTCGCCTCCCAAAGATTCCTCCCACTCCTTTTTAAATTAATTTTTTGATGGTAAGAATATTTAGCATAATATCTACCCTCTTAGCTGCTTTTAAGCATATAATACAGTATCTGTAGGTCTTTTGGGGGTAGAATGAACATCTTAACAATTTAATTCTTTTATTTTACTTTTATTTTCTTTTTTTAAATTTTACTTTAAGTTCTGGGGTACATGTGCGGAATAGGTATACATGTGTCATGGTGGTTTGCTGCATCCATCACCCTGTTATCTACATTAGGCATTTCTCCTAATGCCATTCCCCCCCAATGCCCACCGCCCAGCAGGCCCCAGTGTGTGACGTTCCCCTCCCTGTGTCCATGTGTTCTCACTGTCTAACTCCCACTTAGGAGTGAGAACACACGGTATTTGGTTTTCTGTTCTTGTGTTATTTTACTGGGAATGATGGTTTCCAGTTTCATCCATGTCCCTGCAAAGGACGTGAACTCATTCTTTTTTTTTATGGTGGCATGGTATTCCACAGTGTGTATGTGCCACATTTTCTTTATCCAGTCTGTCATTGATGGGCATTTGGGTTGGTTCCAAGTCTTTGCTATTGTGAACAGTGCTGCAATAAACATAAGTGTGCATGTGTCTTTATAATAGAATGACTTATAATCCTTTGGGTAGATACTCAGAAACCTGATTGCTGGGTCAAATGGTATTTCTTGTTCTAGCTCCTTGAGGAATCGCCACACTGTCTTCCACAGTGGTTGAACTAATTTACACTCCAACAGTATAAAAACGTTCCTGTTTCTCCACATCCTCTCTAGCATCTGTTGTCTCCTGACTTTTTAATGATCACCATTCTAACTGGCATCAGATGGAATCTCATTGTGGTTTTGATTTGCATTTCTCTAATGATCAGTGATGATGACCTTTTTTTTTTTTTTTTAAATGTTTTTTGTCTGCATAAATATCTCCTTTTCAGAAGTGTCTTTTCATATCCTTTGCCCATTTTTTGATGGGGTTATTTTTTTTCTTATAAATTTGTTTAAGTTCTTTGTAGATACTGGATATTAGCCTTTTGTCAGATGGAGAGATTGCAAAAATTTTTTCCCATTCTGTAGATTACCTGTTGACTCTGATGATAGTTTCCTTTGCTGTGCAGAAGCTCTTTAGTTTAATTAGATCCCACCTGTCTATTTTGACATTTGTTGCTATTGCTTTCGCTGTTTGTTTTAGTCATGAAGTTTTTGTCCATGCCTATGTCCTGAATGGTATTGCCTACGTTTTCTTCTAGGGTTTTTATGGTTTTAGGTGTTACATTTAAGTCTTTAATCCATCTTGAGTTAATTTTTGTATAAGGTGTAAGGAAAAGATGCAGTTTCAGCTTTCTGCATATGGCCAGCCAGTTTTTCCAACACCCTTTATTAAATAGGGAATCCTTTCCTCATTGCTTGTTGTTGTTAGGTTTGTCAAAGAGCAGATGATTGTAGATGTGTGGCATTATTTCTGAGGCCTCCGTTCTGTTCCATTGGTCTATATATCTGTTTTGGTACCAGTATCATGCTGTTTTGATTACCATAGCCTTGTAGTATAGTTTGAAGTCAGGTAGTGTGATGCCTCCAGCTTTGTTCTTTTTGATTAGGATTGTCTTGACTAAAAGTTTTGAGTGAGTTTCTTAATTTTCACTTCTAACTTGATTGTATTGTGGTCTGAGGGAATGTTTGTTATGATTTCCATTCTTTTGCATTTGCTGAGGAGTGTTTTACTTCCAATTATGCGGTCCATTTTAGAATAAGTATGATGTGGTGCTGAGGAGAATGTATATTCTGTTTATTTGGGGTTGAGAGTTCTGTAGATTTCTATTAGGTTCACTTGGTCCAGAGCTGAGTTCAAGTCCTGTGTATCCTTGTTAATTTTCTGCCTCATTGATCTGTCTAATATTGACAATGGGGTGTTAAAATCTCCTACTATTATTGTGTGGGAGGTTAAGTCTCTTTGTAGGTCTCTAAGAACTTGCTTTATGAATCTGGGTGCTTTGTATTGGGTACATATATATTGAGGATAGTTATCTCTTCTTGTTGCATTGATCCCTTTACCATTATGTAATGCCCTTCTTTGTCTCTTTTGATCTTTGTTGCTTTAAAGTCTGTTTTATCAGAGACTAGGATTGCAACCCCTGCTTTTCATTTTGCTTTCTATTTGCTTGGCAAATCTTCCTCCATCCCTTTATTCTGAGTCTATGTGAGTCTTTGCACATGAGATGGGTCTCCTGAATACAGCACACCGATGAGTCTTGACTTTTTATCCAGTTTGCCAGTCTGTGTCTTTTGATTGGGGCATTTAGGCCATTTATGTTCAACGTTAATATTATTATGTTTGAATTTGATCCTGCCATTGTGTTACTGGCTCATTGTTTTGCCCGTTAGTTGACACAGTTTCTTCATTGTGTTGATGCTTTTTACCATTTGGTACATTTTTGGAATGGTTGGTACTGGTTGTTCCTTTCTATGTTTAGTGCTTTTTTCAGGAGCTCCTGCAAGGCAGGCCTGGTGGTGACAAAATCCCTCAGCAACTGCTGGTTTGTAAAGGATTTTATTTCTCCTTTGCTTATGAAGCTTATTTTGGCTGGATATGAAATTCTGGGTTGAAAGTTCTTTTCTTTAAGGATGTTGAATATTGGCCCCCATTCCCTTCTAGCTTGTAGGGTTTCTGCCAAGAGATCTGCTGTGAGTCTGTTGGAATTTCCTTTGTGGGTGACTCAACCTTTCTCTCTGGCTGTCCATAGGATTTTTTCCTTCATTTCAACCCTGGTGACAACTATGTGCCTTGGGGTTGCTCTTCTTGAGGAATATCTTTGTGGTGTTCTCTGTATTTCCTGGATTTGAATGTTGGCCTAGCTTGTTAGGTTGGGAAAGTTCTCTTGGATAATATCTCGAAGAGTGTTTTCCAGCTTGGATTGATTCCCCCTGTCACATTCAGGTATGCTGATCAGGTGTAGATTAGGTCTTTTCATATAATCCCATAGTTCTTGGGGGGGCTTTGTTCATTCTTTCTTCACTCTTTTTTATCTAATCTTGCCTTTTCATTTTACTTCATTGATTTGATCTTCTATCTCTGATATCCTTTCTTCTGCTTGATTGATAAAGCTGTTGAAACTTGTGTATGCCTCGCAAAGTTTTCATGCTGTGTTTTTCAGCTCCAACAAGTTGTTTATGTTCTTCTGTAAGCTGGTTATTCTAGTTAGCATTTCGTCTAACCTTTTTTCAGCATTCTTAGTTTCTTTGCATTGGGTTAGAATATGGTCTTTTAACTCAGTGAAGTTTGTTATTACCCACCTTCTGAAGCCTGCTTCTGTCAATTTGTCAGATTCACTCTCTGTCGTTATTTGTTCCCTTAATGGTGAGGAGTTGTGATCCCTGGGAGGCGAAGAGATATTCTGTTCTTTGATGATTTTATCCTTTTTGCATTTTTTTCCCCATCTTCATGGATTTATCTCCCTTTAATCTTTGAAGTTGGTGATTTCAGGAGGAGTTTCTGCGTGGGTGTTTTCTTTCTGTTGAGGTTGGAGCTGTATCTTTTTTGGCCTGTAGAGGGCATTGCTGGGCTCTTCAGGATTCGGTCAGGTTGCTGGGTGGGTGGCCCTCCCCCGGAATTTGTGTGAAGGTGAGATTGGCCCTGCCCTGCTTTCCCAATGGCATCTCTCCTTCCCCAGCTGGATCTTCCTGGTTGGGGTCAAACTGGTGTATTTGCTGCCAAGCTCTCTAGTGAGGGCTTCACTTTGAGTTCTGTGGAGGCGAGGCCTGCCAGGCCTTATGGTCTGTTTCCCCGCTTTCCACTCTGCCTCCCTCTGTGGGATGGTCGGTCCTGCTGGCCTTAGTCCAAACTTCTGCCCAGGTCCGTGCAACAACTTGCTGGTCAGATTTACATCAACTACCCACTACGCCCAACCCAAGGTGCCCAACCATCTGGCAGGGCTCCTGTGGACCAGGGGTTGCAGGAGGGATGAGGTAAGCACAGAATCTGAATTGGAGCACAGAGGGAGTTAAGTCCCCTGAACCTCCAAACTGGCTGCATCTTTGAGGTAGGGACGTGCCCCCCTACTCTGTCTTGATTTGCCCCCCTGGGTGGATCTCGCCTTGTGGCTCCTTCCCTGGGCCTATTTTCAGAGCCCTATTGGTCCCACAGAAAGGAGCCTGGCACCTCGTTTGGAATGGTGAAGTCCTCTAGGCCTCTGTGTCTCATTTGCTGGGAGCTGGTTCCAGTGCTGGCTACCCTCGGCCATCTGGATGCCCCCTCAAGGGCGATCCACCAGCTCGTCAGGCTCCAGCCCATTGTCCATGTTGATCCTGCACAGCATCGATTATGTTGTTGATGTCAGAATATACATATCTTTATCTTTTATATCCACTAGCAAATTATTGTAACTAGCAGTCTTTTATTTCAATGGAAAGAACTTTATTTAGCACTTCTTTTAAGGAAGATGTGATAAACTTTCTCGTTTTTTTTCTTGTTTAGGAACGTCTTTATCTCTCCATTTGTGAAATTAAGCTTTACCAAGTGTAATGTTCTTGGTTGGCAGGGTTCTTTTTCTCTTCCAGTACGTTGACTATTTCATCCTACTCTCTCTTAGCCTGCAAGGTTTTCTGTTGAGAAATTCACTGATAGCTCTATGGGAATTTCCTTGCATGTGGCTGGTTGGTTTTCTCTTGCTACTTTCTTTTTGTATTGACTTTTGACAATCGCTTATTGTGTATAACAGTAAAGTTCTCTTATGTACGATTCATTTGGAGTTCTTTGGGATTATTGGTTTGGGATGCTCATTTTCCTACCAAGATTTGAGAAATTTATAATTATTATTATTTTTCAAATTTCTGTTTTTTATCTTTCTCTTCTCTCTAATTTCTATAATAGATATATTGATTCATTTAATAGTGTCCTGTAAGTCTTGTAGGCTTTCTTTATTCTTTCTCCTTCTTTTTGTTCTTCTGACTGGATAATTTCAAGTGATCTTCCAGTTCACTGGTTCTTTCTTCTGCTCAATCAAATCTGCTGCTGAAGCTCTGTATTAAATTTTTCAGTTGCCATGGTATTTTTTTTCTCCAAAATTTCTGTTTGGTTCTTTTTAATTGTTTCTCTCTTTACTGAACTTCTCATTTTGTTCTTCATTGTTTTCCTGTTTTTGTTTAGTTGCCTATCTATGTTCTCTTGTGGTCCATTGAGTTTCTTTAAGAAGATCATTTTTCATTCTTTGTCAGGCTATTTTTAGATCTTACTTTCTTTGGGGTCAGCCACTAGAACTTCGTTTTGTTCCTTTGGTAGTGCCATATTTCCTTCATTGATTGTGTTTGTCTTTTCATTGGAATAAATAATCTCCTCTAGTCTTTACTAGATGGAACCATGTGTTGGTGTTTTTTCATTTGAATAAGCAATCTCCTCTAGCCTTTACTGATGCTTTGGAGAAGATGAACCTTGACCACTTGACCTGGTTAGAGATTCTAGACCTAAAGGTTAGGTCTCTCAAATCTTTTCTATGGGTATGCTTTATCCACTTCTTTTGTTTCCTGTTAGTGTGGAAGTCTTGGGACTGTGTGTTTTCTCTCAATCTTGCAAAACCAGGCTGAGTACTGAGGGATTCCCATTTATTTTTCTTAGGCAAGTGCCCGGAAGAGTTCAAGCTTGTACACCTCCTCCTTATTCAGCAAAATCGAGTCAGCTGCTGATATCTGTGTGCTGTCTGCAAAAGACACATACACCATCTGAGGATCTTATACATGCTGTTTACAAAGTCTCACATGCACCATCTGGGGAGGCCCACATATGTCATCTTTGGAACCTCACACACATTCTGTGAGGAAGTGTGGGGCACTGCCCAGGGGCGAGATGTGTGGAATGATGGGGGTAAATGTTAGCTAGCTGAGGGATCCACAGGTCAGGCATTCTACAGGGCTTGTGAGCAGGTTTCTTGGTAGAGATAATGAGCTGGTTGGTAGCATGTGTGTCTAATTACTAGCATCCACTAGTTGCTGTAAGCCTCCACCCATTTTCTTTTCTCCTAGTGGTCCCCAGATTATTCAGTTGTGCGAATCTTCTCAGTGTTCTAGATGAGATGAGACAGAAATGTTCCATAAGGCCAAGAAACTCAGGCACTCACTTCATTTCCATCTCCTCCCATGGGAGAAATTGAACTAAGGGGGTCTCTCTTGGTCATAAGCTGTGCTGCCTAGGAGAAGAGTGATATGGGAAAAGTGAAAATGTTCTTCTTATCCTCTTCAATATGTCTATTTTCATTTATATTTTGCTCCATCAAGGTGTTTGAACTTCTTATAGGTACCTTTAGGATTCCATAAAAATATTATCATTCATAAATGGTTGTTAAAATTGTTCTTTCTGTGGGAGATATAAGGTCTTTCTGCCATCTGGCTTATGTTCTTTCGGCTTGCCTCTATGTTGATATCATACTTGCAATATACATTTTTTTCCCTGTGATCTTTCTCTTTTCACACTCCCCACATAGTGTGCAATATTTTTGCACTATAATTTATCTTTTCCTTAAGATTACAGTCATGTCCTTGTGATTAGAATTTGCATGTTTCTAAAATTATTTTTATTATGCATACACAAGTAGTCAACATTTATTCCATTGAAATTTCATGTTCCATTTCAAACTTTATGGGAAGATTATTTCAATTCTATTTTATCTTTTGACCAAGAATTGTATTATGAAAGATTCTTTAATTACTTATGTAATTTTGGTGTCCTGCCTAAAACAGTATGAGAGTGTCCCACGGATATATCTTCAAACCCTTTTCCTGGGGGTCTATTTTCCTCTAATATACAACAAATCTAACAAGTTTCAGCCAGAAGAATTAAGTGTTCTTAAGTGAATGAATACATCATTTATTGAATTCCCTTTTGTTTTAGAAATGAATGAACAGTTCTTAGTAAAATGAATTGAGAGTACAGTATTTTAGCATTAAAGCAATGAGTCTTTTGAGTCAGAAAGGCATGTTCAAAAGAATTAAGGAGATAAATGATGTTTTCAAATCCAGGAAGACTTTTTCTCCTTGGTCTCGCTTATGACTTGGACTTGTGTCTATTTTTAAGACAGAAAGGAATTGTTAGAGACAGTGAATGGTAGTAACTGATGTGAAGAAGTGGGAAATGTTGATGTCCAGGATCAGTGAGGAACTGTGTGTCCTCAGAACTGGGATGCTACTAGTTGTTTGTAATTAACTGAGTTAACACTCTATGGTCAATGTGAATTTTCATCCTAATGTTAGTGCTTAATCCAAGAATATATAGATGTTTAATACATCCTGCTTGGGAAATAAATAGCTCCTCTGGGTATGCAAACACTGTGATTGGGGGATGTATTAGTCAATTTGCATTGCTATGAATGAATACCTCAGACCAGGTAATTTATAAAGGAAAGAGATTTATTTGATTCATGATTCTGAAGGCTGTACATGAATCGTGGAACCAGCAACGACTTCTGGTGATGACCTTGGAGAACTTACAATCATGGCAGAAGGCCAAAGAGAAGTCAACATATCATGTGGAAAGAGGAAGCAAGAGAGAAGGGAACAAGGTGGTGGGGGAGGTGCCAGGCTCTTTAAACAACCAGCTCCGCTATGAACTCGTTACTGCAGGGAGGGCACAAAGCCATTTATGAAAGACCCACCTCCATGACCTGAACACCTCACCGAGGCCCCACTTTCAATACTGGGGAATCACATTTCAACCTGAGATTCAGAGGGGACAAAACATCCAAACCATATCAGGGGAATAATAATGGTCATCATCATTTGGATCCTGTAATGATCTGTTTTAGTAAGACTTTCAACAAACGGAAATTTAAAAAAGGAAATCTATGTTCAAATTTGTCATAATGATTTATTTTTTAAAGGGAAAACTAGCAATATCATCTTTAAGAGTTAACTCAGAATTTTAGGCTATTCAGTATTCCCTTTACTCTCTGGAAAGTATTATTCCATGTTTTATGATTTTTTCTTTTCTGTTGAAAAGGGAATTGTCGTTTTTATTGAATTTTCTCTGAAGGGAACTCATCTTAGTCTCTTGGTACTTTTAAAGTGTTTTTTTTTTTTTTTCTGTTTTTAATTTCCATTTTACCATTATGTGCTTTGATGTAATTTTCTTTGTGTTCCCGTGCTTGTTAGTTTATGATGATGCTTGAATCTGGGGCTATATTTGAAGAGTCTCAATTTTTGGCAAATTCTTAACACATATATATTTTTTATTTTGAGATGAAGTCTTTGTTGCCCAGGCTGGAGTGCAGTGGCGTGATCTCAGCTCACTGGAACCTCTGCCTCCTGGATTCTAGTGATCCTCCTGCCTCAGCCTCCTAGTAACTGGGATTACAGGTGCATGCCATCACGCCCAGCAAATTTTTGTATTTTTAGTAGAGACGAGATTTCACCACGTTGGCCAGGCTGGTCTTGAACCCCTGACCTCCACTGATCTGCCCGTCTCAGTCTCCCAAAGTGCTGGGATTACAGGCGTGAGCCACTGCGCTGGCCCTTAACTGCTAAGTTTTCAATTTTTTTTTTTTTTTCTGAATTCTCTATCTTTTTACTCTTTGGAACTGCAATTACACGAATATTTGTTTTCTTATTCCCTACCTTGTGCCTCTTGAAACTTTTTTTTCTCTGCATTTCCTATATTTTGTCTTTTTCTGCTTGATTCTGCTTGTATCCTGCAGCATGCTAATACTATTTTCTTTGATGAATTTTATTAAACTAATCTATTGTGTTAATAATTTAATTAACTGCATTTTTCAGTTCTAGAACCTTCAATTGGTTTATTTTTATAGTTTTTATTTTTCTGCCAAAATTTTCTGTCTTGCCTTTTATTTTGTTGTACATATTAAGGATGGTGATTTACCATCTGTTTCTGGTAATTCATACCTCCTGTTGATTGTGTCTTTTTTTCTCTTGGTTTTCAATCATGTTATTCTCTCCACACTTTTATTATTTCTGAGAGAGTAAGATGCACAATTCACGAAAAACTATAAAGTCAACCAGATGTAGGGTAATTTTATATTTTTGGCAAAAGGCAATCTCAGATAACCTTAATTCAGTCACAGTTAGAGACTGAATCTTGGCTTCAGTTCCTTCAAAGGCTAGTCTGTGCTATCCCTTATTTCTAGAAATGTAGCCTTTAGGACAGGGGTCTCAATCCCTGGGCTGTGAACTGGTTCCTGTCACGGCATGTTAGGGACTGGGCCACACAGCGGGAGGTGAGAGGTCAGCAAGAGAGCATCACTGAGAGAGCTCCGCTTCCTCGCAGATCAGTGTGGGCATTAGATTCTCACGGGGACACAAACCCTATTCTCACAGGAGTGCATTTGGGGAATCTAGGTTGTGCAGTCCGTATGAGAATCTAATGCCGGGTTATCTGAGGCAGAACAGTTTCATCCTGGAACCATCGCCATTCCCCCCCATTCCCCCCAACTTTCGTGGAAAAATTTTCTTCCACAAAATCAATCTTTGGTGCCAAAAAGGTGGGGAGCTGCTGCTTTAGGATACCTTTTCCAAGTCTGGGTTTACCGAGGGTCTCTTTTGGTGGGTTCTGAACTTTGCGTGCTACAATTGGGCAGATTTTACATAAATTAGTATACAAAAATAAAACTTAATTTATGAGGAAATTTTGAATACATATATACATTTACAAAGATACATAGTTTCCTTTCTTATGTCTACTTAAAAAAACACATTTTGAATTAATATCCCCTATATATTGCCTATCTCTTTTAAAATACATAACACTATAATAATCTCTTCTTGGAAAAATGCTAATTCCATCTTTAGGTTTATAAACTTACTCTATAGCCTCAATAATCTCACCTTCCATAGAAGTCATATATACATGCAGTAGCAATGAGAAGAGTCATTCTTCTTTATTTCTTCTTTTTTTCCCTTGGATGACTGGATGTTGAGCAGCAAAGAGAGAAAAAGAGGAACAAACCATGTTGGGCATTGACTCTCTCCCTCTTTATCTTACGCTCTTTTCTAGACATGGTAGTTGAAAAAGTCCAAGTCCAAAATTGAGGCAGAGAAAGGCTTTTGCAAGTAACAGGATCTCTGCTCAAAATAACAAAAGCAAAAGGCAAACGGTATACCCAATTGTGAATCTTTTCGAGTATGCCTACACCCTAGGGTTCCACATTATTTCTGGGAATCTATTTCCTTAATCCATTCTTAGATTAAGACAAGAACATCTAAAGACAAGAGAAAATTTGGAGTGTCCTCACCACAAAGAGAAGATAAATTTTTGAGGTGACAGATATCCAAATTACTCTAATTTGAATATTTCACATTATATGTAGTTATAAGAATATCACATGTATCCCCAAAATACGTACAACTAGTATGTATCAATAAAAATACAAAACTATAAATAGTTTAAAAATATTGCTAATATGATACCCTATTTCTTGAATCTAGCAATATATTAAAATAGTAATACACTGTGACTAACTGTCTTTCAATGAGTGAATGGGGTAAAGCATTTCTATATTCTTACTATGGTAATAGTGACACAAATCAATACATGTATTACAACTCATAGAACTGTACACACACAAATCACAAAACCAGTCAATTTTACTGTATGTTAATTTATTAAACAAAGGTAAATCATCTGTAAAAAAAACTCACATTTAACTGAGAGATATGGGGACAAAACTAGCAATTGGGGAGAGAGAGAGAGAGAGAGAGAAAGAGAGAGAGAGAGAGAGAGAGAGAGAGAGAGAGAGAGAGAGAGAGAGAATGTACTCTTGGATTCTTAGAAGACCTAGGCAAAGACCGGCAGAAGTGGGAGAGGAGCAGGCGATGAAATTCCCCTTCTAAACAATTGAAAGCGGCCACGCAGCTGACGGTGAAGGCGCAGCCTGCAGGCGCGGGAGGACGAGCTGGTGTCCACGCTGCAGCAGCTGCTCTCAGAGAAGCCGACCGTCCCCGTGCGCCAGCAGCGGCTGCTCTTCAAGGCCAAGGCCCTGGCAGATGGGAAACGACTCTCGGATTAGAGCATCGGGCCCAACTCCAAGCTCAACCCAGTGGTCAAACCCCTGGAGAAGGTGCTACCAGAAGAAGGCGCTGGCCGGAGACTGGTCGACTCCCCAGCCCCGCAGGTCTGGCAGCTGATCTCCAAAGTCTTGGCCCGCCACTTCAGAGCGGCAGATGGCAGCGGGGTCCTGGAACGGCCACGGAGGGATTACGAGAGGTCCCTGAGCCGCCTGGCGCTGGACGACATCGAACGGTTGGCCAGCCCCTTCCTGCACCCAGAAGTGACGGAGACGATGGAGAAGGGCTTCTCCAAACAGCGTGCTCAGAGCGCGGGGAGGTGCGCGTCGCCAGGCCGCGGCCGAACGTCACACAGTGTGTGTTCTTCTGCTGCACTTAGGCTCATCGTCATAACAGTCGGCAGGTGCCTGGCTCTGGCCGGGAAGCTTTATTTTTCATCTTTATCATTCAAGAGAGTAAATTCCAGTAAGACGAATGGTTGGAAGTTATATTGGAAGAAGTTGGAGTTGAATGTTCATTTAAAGGAAGAAAACTTTTTGAAGTAGGAATGAGGATGATGACAGTGATGACAATGACATCTTACTGCCACTGCTTATACACAATTAAAAGTTCTAAAATGTTTCCTGGTTAGGCTCAGGGCCAGCAAAGGCTCATGTTTTGACAATAAATTTGCATGCATTCTTGACTTTTGATTGATTTGTTCTTAACTCACAATCAGATAGGTCATTTCTATTCCCTGTTGCGCTTTATTTCCCAAACGCCAGAGATTCTGCTGGATTGTCAAGGTCATAGTATGATCCTTTCCTGGGAAAGATTCTATTACATTAAAGTTGTACTTGTCAAAAATTTTAAAAAGCAAGAATTAGACATTCATTGAATCTCCGTTTATTAGATATTTGTGTTTATTGGATAGCAGGATCTGGAATCTAAAGTTTCGAACCTTCACCTTGGCTTTGTGTTTGTATCTCTGTTTCAGATAGCAATGATCTTGAACTAAGGCTTGTAGGTGGACCCAACCGCTGTGTGGGGAGAGTAGAGCTGAAGGTCCAAGGAAGGTGGGGGACCATATGCCACCATAAGTGGGACAGGGCTGCAGCCGATGTCGTATGCAAGCAGTTGGGATGTGGAGCTGCACTTCATTTCGCTGGCTTGCCTCATTTGGAGCCAGGGTCTGATGTGATATGGCTTGATGGTGTCTCCTGCTCCGGTAATGAATCTTTCCTTTGGGACTGCGGACATTCCGGAACCGTAAATGTTCACTGTATTCATCATAACGATGTGTCTGTGATCTGCTCAGGTAAGACTTACACCCACATGATTACATCAGATAAAAGTACTTTTTTGGAGAACTAGGACCAGACCCTGAAGAAGTTACAACCAATCGAGACGTGTAAGAATTGACACTTTCCATTTTTCCTTAGAGAACCTGCTTGCATTTTTTTTTTTTTTTTTTTTTTTTTTGGCCAGCATATTACATTGTAAACTTCACGGGTTTTTAACCCCCAAACACCATTTTACTTCATTCTAATTGGTGCAACAAAATATCTAATCTAGTGAAAATTGCTATTAATCTATACAAGTATATGGCTTACATTCAGTGTAATTTAAAAATGTGTAATTACTTTGCATATTCATAGACACAACTATATTTTTCTATGTTATAACTGAGTTTGTTTCAGCACATCCTTCCATTATAATAAACTATTTCCAAAGAGTACGTATCTAAAAATGTATGACTTTGCTAATTACTTTGTACCTTATGCTAGTGAACCTTTTGTCGGCAGCCATTTCTTTTCTAGTTTGCAACTCTCAACTACAAGCAAGTTACCCCTCGCTGTTTATTTATAGTTTTGTGTATCAGGGGTTCAAATATCCCCTCATGTTTCTTTCACAGTAGTATTTTTTGTTTCATTACATCAAAGATGTAGTGAAACCTGTTCACTCTTTTAATAAGATTAAACCCACACCTTCTAATACTCCTATGAAAGGAGAATCTCTACATGTAGAGCCAACTAATTTCCTCTGAGAGTCACTTTGTCTTGATGGAAGAGGCTTCTTTAGTAAATTATTACTGATCTTACTCTACCAGCCTTACAGGGGATGCCTTAATCTTCTTTCCTATAAAATTTGAGATCCGGTCACATCTTTTAAAGAGAGTTTTGCTTAAGTCTAGCATATGCTGCAGGGAACGAGGTACATAGAAAAACATATGTAGGCAAAGAGGTTTATTGGTTTAGCTGTATCTTAGCCCAGGCTTCAAGCCATCTTCATAGGACTTTTGGGAAAGATAGTATATTCAGAACGTCTTTCAATCCTTTTCTTTCTTTTTATACTAGTTTGCTTGCAAGTTTTATTTGGGGACCAATCACTTTCACCATGCAAAAGAGTTTTCCGCAGTATATTTAACCAATCCATCATTTTATAAGAAAAATTTTTCTTTACATAAATGGAAAGAAAACAGGTAGAGAAAAGTTAGGAGAGAAAAAGAGGGAGATATGAGAAGATGAGAGAAATGAGAGAAGGGAGGAAGAAACAGGAAGAGAGAGAGAATCTTAATCATTTTGATAAATTTTCTTACAATAAAGTGAATTCCTAACAGTGTACTTCTGACTTGATATAACATCTCTAACTGTAAGACTAATTGCTATTCAAACTCTGGAATTTCTGGAATTGTGTGCCCCTGGAAGAGTAAGGAATGGTCATGAAGAATGATGTGGATGTGAAAATAAGGTTGGAAACCAGCCCCAACAGTGAAAACAGATGGGTATGGCCAACACACGGGCGGATAGGTAGTTAGATACACTGGCCTTCTCTTCGGGCCTGTAGTCAGAGGATTTTTTTTAAACAAACAAAACCAGTTCACAGTTTCACAGTTTAAAATCTGCCGCTTGAAAATTATGTAACTCTGCATAAATCAATCTCCAAGTTGCAGATTTCTTATATCATGACTAGGATAACAGCATTAAATAAAATAGTGCAGGAAAAATACCTAAAATGTGCCAGACAACCAGGAAGTTCTCCATAGATACAGGTATGATTATTATCGCCATTATGACTCACATTATTTATAGGAAAATAAACCTCCAAATCTTCCAAGACTAACCTCTTCACTGTGAATCAGATTTCTCACTAGATAGCAAATTATATTTTTGTAATGATATATGAAAAGCTTGAATAATGGGAGGAGGTAAGACATAGAAATTGTATCTTCTTTCCTCAATTATTTCAAGAAGAATTCTTCACATTTTTACTTTCTTGGGGTTATATAATATATTTACTTGCATGCATGAAAAAGTAGAGTCGGCCAGGCGTGGTGGCTCACGCCTGTAATCCAAGCACTTTGGAGGCCAAGGCGGATGGATCACCTGAGGTCGGGAGTTCAAGACCAGCCTGACCAACATGGTGAAACCTCGTTTTTTAAAAAAAAAAAAAAAGAAAGAACGAAAGAAAGAAAAAGTAGAGTCACAGGAATACAGACAAGTAAGTGATGTATATGCTGATGAAGCAAAAACACACAGTTCCTTCAAAATTTACCACTGAACAAATTTCATTTCCTACAACAAATATATTTTATAAGCAAAGATTTGCTTCTTCATAAAAAACAGTATGAGAAAGAACATGTTTCTATTTAAATCCACGAGGGATTCTTTCCTAATTGTACACTTTTGTCCCTTTTCTTTCTGAAGTTGCTGACATGCAAGTATTTCCCAACATTTTATTTTACTGTGTTAAAAATGATCACTCTAATATTTTGAAAATCGGTGTAATTAACGATATATAAGATTCTAAGGCTTTTCATTGTAATGTTTAGTTCCTTAAATTTTAGCAAGGCTAAAGCAAGTTTCTTAGGTTTATAATTTCAATTTTCATACTTAAAAAATTGTTTTCATAAAGACTAACAAGCACTTCAGTACTGAAGTCTTCTTGTTGAAATTTTAAAACAAAATGCATTTCCAGTCTTTACTTTTCTCAGTGTATGAAGGATATATCTAATCTTCACATGGCAGGGGTTAGAGGAGAGGGACGCTGATGATATTGTCCCAAATCCAATTCAGATGTTTCTCTATGACTTCATTCTAGATGGAGCAAATTTGGATCTGCGACTGGCAGATGGAAATGACAATTGTTCAGGGAGAGTAGAGGTGAGAATCCATGAACAGTGGTGGACAATATGTGACCTGAACTGGAAGAATGAACAAGCCCTCGTGGTTTGTAAACAGCTAGGATGTCCGGTTACTGTCTTTGGCAGTCATCATGCTAAACCTCGTAACGAAGCTAAAGGCATTTGGATAAACAGCATATCTTGCACTGGAAATGAGTCCGCTCTCTGGGACTGTATATATGATGGAAGACCAAGGCAAACATGCCTCCGAAGATCAGATGCTGGAGTAATTTGTTCTGGTGAGGTTCAAAGATCATGAGAGTGTACACATTTGAATTTTTAGAAATAATTTGTTGGGAGGTAGAAACACTTAATAGCTTGAAGAAAAGGTTTTTCAGATCTTAAAAAAATCCCCAAAATACTCTTAAGCTGCACAAAGAATTTTTCAAATGCACGTTGTAACAGAGAGTTTCTTCTCACTAGCAATCTCCCCTGAAATCAGATGCAGCTGATGCCGCTGCATGACTATAATCTGTATCTCTGAAGTAATTGGGAAATCTCTCTTCATATAAAGCTAATGGGTTGTACTAATTTACAGTTTTCTTAACAGTTTTTCTGCTGCTTTTTAACTTTTTAATTTAATAATATACATTGTTTATTTCTGTTCTTGTGTCAATTTGCTGAGAATGATGGTTTCCAGCTTCATCCATGTCACTGCAAAGGACGTGAATTAATACTTTTTAAGGCTGCATAATATTCCATGGTGTATATGTGCCACATTTTCTTTATCCAGTCTATAATTGATGGGCATTTGGGTTGGTTTCAAGTCTTTGCTATCATAAACAGCCCTACAGTGAACATACATGTGCATGTGTCTTTATAATAGAATGATTTATAATCCTTTGGGTGTATACCCAGTAATAGGATTGCTGGATCAAATGGTATTTCTAGTTCTAGATCCTTGAGGAACCACCACACTGTCTTCCACAATGATTGAATTAATTTACACTCCCACCAACAGTGTAAAAGTGTTCCTATTTCTCCACATCCTCTCCAGCATTTGTTGTCTCCTGGTTTTTTAATGATTGCCATTCTAACTGGCATCAGATGGTATCTCAATGCAGTTTTGATTTGCATATCCCTAGTGACCAGAGATGATGAGCATTTTTTCATATGTTTGTTCACTGCATAAATGTTTTTTCTCTTTTGTTTGTTTTTGTTTTGTTTTTTGAGACAGGGTCAGGGTCTTATTCTGTCACCCAGGCTGGAATGCAGTGAATGCCTTCCTCTAAAAATTGTCTGGTCATATCCGTTGCCGACTTTTTGATGTTTTTTTTTTTTTTTCTTGTAAATTTGTTTAAGTTCTTTGTAGATTCTGGATATTAGCCCTTTGTGAGATGGGTAGTTCGCAAAAATTTTCTTCCATTCTTTTGGTTGCCAGTTCACTCTAATGATGGTTTCTTTGGTGTGTAAAAGCTCTTAAGTTTAATTAGATTCCATTTGTCTATTTTGGCTTTTGTTGCCATTGCTTTTGGTGTTTTAGTCATGAAGTCTTTGCCTATGCCTATGTCCTGAATGGTATTGCCTAGGTTTTCTTCTAGGTTTTTTTATGGTGTTAGGTCTTATGTTTAAATCTTTAATCCATCTGGAGTTAATTTTTGTATAAGGTGTAAGGAAGGGGTCCAGTTTCAGCTTTCTGCATATGTCTAGCCAGTTTTCCCAGCACCATTTATTAAACAGGAACTTATTTTTGTCAGGTTTGTCAAAGATTAGATGGTTGTAGATGTGTGGAGTTGCTTCCAAGACCTCTGTTCTGTTCCATTTGTCTATATCTCTGTTTGGGTACCAGTACCCTGCTGTTTTGATTAGCGTACCTTTGTAGCATAGTTTGAAGTCAGGTAGTGTGATGCCTTCAGCTTTGTTCTTTTTGCTTAGGATTGTCTTGGCTATGTGGGCTCTCTTTTGGTTCCACATGAAGTTTAAGGTGGTTTTTTCCATTTCTGTGAAGAAGGTCGATGGTAGCTTGATGGGGATAGCATTGAATTTATAAATTACTTTGGGCTATATGGCCATTTTCACAATATTGATTCTTCCTAACCATGAGTATGGAATGTGTTTCCATCTGTTTGTGTCCTCTCTGATTGCCTTGAGCAGTGGTTTGTAGTTCTTGAAAAGGTCCTTCACATCCCTTGTTAGTTGTATTCGTAGGTATTTTATTCTCTTTATAGCATTTGTGAATAGGAGTTTGCTCATGATTTGACTTTTTGTTAGTCTGTTATTGGTGTATAGGAATTCTGGAGACTTTTGCACATTGATTTTGTATCCTGAGACTTTGCTAAAGTTGCTTATCAGCCTAAGGAGATTTTGGGCTGAGATAATGGGGTCTTCTAAATACACAACCATGTCATCTGCAAATAGAGAGAATTTGACTTCCTCTTTTCCTAATTGAATACCCTTTATTTCTTTTTCTTGCTTGATTGCTCTGGCCAGAACTTCCAATACTATGTTGAATAGGAATGGTGAGAGAGGACATGCTTGTCTTACGTCAGTTTTCAAAGGGAATGCTTCCAGTTTTTGCCCATTCAGTATGATATTGAGAGTGAGTTTGTCATAGTTTTTTTTTTTAAGATATATTCTATTGATACCTAGTTGATTGAGAGTTTTTAGCATAAAGGGCTGTTGAATTTTGTTGAAGTCCTTCTCTTCATCTATTGAGATAATCGTGGTTTTTGTCTTTGGTTTTGTTTATGTGATGGATTACATTTATAGATTTGCATATGTTAAACCAGCCTTGCATCATTTAGATGAAGCCAACTTGATCATGATGGAAAAGCTTTTTGATGTGCTGTTGGATTTGGCTTGCCAGTATTTTGTTGAAGATTTTCACATCAATCTTCATCATTGATATTGGCCTGAAATTTTCTTCTTTAGTTGTGTCTCTGCCAGGTTTTGGTATTAGGATGATGTTGGTCTCCTAAAATGAGTTACATAGGATTCACTCTTTTTGTATTTTTTGGAATAGTTTCAGAAGGAGTGGTACCAGCTCCTCTTTATACTTCTGGTAGAATTCAACTATGAATCCATCTGGTCCTGGACTTTTTTTGGTTGGTACACTATTAATTTCTGCCTCAACCTCAGACCTTGTTATTGGTCTATTCAGGGATTCAAGTTCTTCCTGGTTTACTCTTGGGAGGGTGTAGGTGTCCAGGAATTATTCATTTCTTCTAGATTTACTGGTTTATGTGCATAGAGGTGTTTGTAGTAATCTCTGATGGTAGTTTGTATTTCTGTGGAATCAGTGGTGATCTCCCCTTTAGCATTTTTTATTGCATCTATTTGATTCTTTTCTCTTTTCTTTTTTATTATTCTGATTAGTGGTCTATCTATTTTGTGATCTTTTCAAAAAAACCAGCTCCTGGATTCATTGGTTTTTTGAAGGGTTTTTGTGTCTCTATCTCCTTCTGTTCTGCTCTGATCTTAGTTATTTCTTGTCTTCTGATAGCTTTTGAATTTATTTGATCTTGCTCCTCTGGTTCTTTTAATTGTGACATTAGGGTGTCTATTTTAGAACTTTCCTCACTTCTCTTTTTTTTATTCCTTTTTTTTTTTTCTGAAGATGTCAAGGCTTTCCTTGCTTCTCATGTGGGCATTTAGTGCTATAAATTTCCCTCTAGACACTGCTTTAAATGTGTCCCAGAGACTCTGGTATATGGTGTCTTCATTCTCATTGGTTTCGAGAACATCTTTGTTTCTGCCTTCATTTCATTATTTACCCAGTAGTCATTCAGGAGCAGGTTGTTCAGTTTCCATGTAGTTGTGCAGTTTTTTTTTTTATTGCATTTTAGGTTTGGAGGTACATGTGATGAACATGCAAGATTGTTGCATAGGTACACACATGGCAGTGTGCTTTGCTGCCTTCCGTCCCCTCACCTGTATCTGTCATTTCTCCCCATGCTATCTCTTCCCACCTCCCCACCCCCCTCCCCTCCCCCATTTCCCCCCAACGGACCCCAGTGTGTAGTGCTCCCCTCCCTGTGTCCATGTGTTCTCATTGGTCAACACCCACCTATAAGTGAGAATATACGGTGTTTGATTTCTGCTCTTGTGTCAGTTTGCTGAGAATGATGCTTTCCAGGTTCATCCATGTCCCTACAAAGGACGTGAACTCATCGTTTTTGATGGCTGCATAATATTCCATGGTGTATATGTACCACATTTTCCCTATCCAGTCTATCATCGTTGGGCATTTGGGTTGGTTCCAGGTCTTTGCTATTGTAAACAGTGCTGCAATGAACATTCGTGTGCACGTGTCCTTGTAGTAGAATGATTTCTAATCCTTTGGATATATACCCAGTAATGGGATTGCTGGGTCAAATGGGATTTCTATTTTTAGATCCTTGAGGAATCACCACACTGTCTTCCACAATGGTTGAATTAATTTACATTCCCACCAACAGTGTAAAAGTGTTCCTATTTCTCCACATCCTCTCCAGCATCAGTTGTTTCCTGATTTTTTAATGATCGCCATTCTAACTGGTGTGAGATGGTATCTCAATGTGGTTTTGATTTGCATTTCTCTGATGACCAGTGATGATGAGCATTTTTTCATATGTTTGTTGGCCTCCTGTATGTCTTCTTTTGTAAAGTATCTGTTCATATCCTTCGCCCATTTCTGAATGGGCTTGTTTGTTTTTTTCTTGTAGATCTGCTTTAGTTCTTTGTAAATTCTGGATATCAGCCCCTTGTCAGATGGGTAGGCTGCAAAAATGTTTTCCCATTCTGTTGGTTGCCGATTCACTCTACTGACTGTTTCTTTTGCCGTGCAGAAGCTGTGGAGTTTGATTAGGTCCCATTTGTCTATTTTGGCTTTTGTTGCCATTGCTTTTGGCGTTTTGGTCATGAAGTCCTTGCCTACACCTATGTTCTGAATGGTTTTGCCTAGATTTTCTTCTAAGGTTTTTATGGTGTTAGGTCTGATGTTTAAGTCTTTAATCCATCTGGAGTTAATTTTGGTGTAAGGTGTCAGGAAGGGGTCCTGTTTCTGCTTTCTGCACATGGCTAGCCAGTTTTCCCAACACCATTTATTAAACAGGGAGTCCTTTCCCCATTGCTTGTTTTTGTCAGGTTTGTCGAAGATCAGATGGTTGTGGGTATGTTGTATTTCCTCTGAGGCCTCTGTTCTGTTCCATTGGTCTATATCTCTGTTTTGGTACCAGTAGCATGCTGTTTTGATTACTGTAGACTTGTAGTATAGTTTGAAGTCCGGTAGTGTGATGCCTCCTGCTTTGTTCTTTTTGCTTAGAATTGACTTGGCTATGCAGGCTCTCTTTTGGTTCCATATGAAGTTTAAGGTGTTTGTTTCCAGTTCTGTGAAGAAGGTCATTGGTAGCTTGATGGGAATAGCGTTGAATCTATAAATTACTTTGGGCAGTATGGCCATTTTCACTATGTTGATTCTTCCTAACCATGGACATGGAATGTTTCTCCGTCTGTTTGTATCCTCTCTTATTTCGTTGAGCAATGGCTTGTAGTTCTCCTTGAAGAGGTCCTTTACGTTCCTTGTTAGTTGTATTCCTAGGTATTTTATTCTCTTTGTAGCAATTGTGAATGGCAGTTCGTTCTTGATTTGGCTCTCTTGAAGTCTATTACTGGTGTATAGGAATGCTTGTGATTTTTGCACGTTGATTTTGTATCCTGAGACTTTGCTGAAGTTGTTGATCAGTTTCAGGAGATTTTGGGCTGAGATGATGGGGTCTTCCAGATATACAATCATGTCATCTGCAAATAGAGACAATTTGATTTCCTCCTTTCCAATTTGGATACCCTTTATTTCTTTTTCTTGCCTGATTGCTCTGGCTAGAACTTCCAGTACTATATTGAATAGGAGTGGTGAGAGAGGGCATCCTTATCTAGTGCCAGATTTCAAAGGGAATGCTTCCAGTTTTTGCCCATTCAGTATGATATTGGCTGTTGGTTTGTTGTAAATAGCTTTTATTGTTTTGAGATATGTTCCGTCGATACCTAGTTTTAAAGTGACCCATTATAAACTATGATAACTTTCATATATCATAGTAGTAGCTGCATAATAAAATATTTATTAGCTGGGCATGGTGGCTCATGCCTGTAACCCTGGCACTTTCAGAGGCCAAAAGGAGGTCAGGAGTTCTAGACTGGCCTGGGCAACATGGCAAAACCCTGCCTGTACCAAAACTACAAAAAGTAGCCGGATGAGTGATGTGTGCCTGTAATCTTAGCTACTCAGAAGGCTGAGGTGGGAGGATCCCTTGAATCCTGGAGGCAGAGGTTGTAGTGAGCCAAGACTGTGCCACAGCACTCTAGGCTGGGTGACAGAGTGAGACCCTGGAAAAGAAGAAAGAAAGAAAGAGGAAGGAGGGATAGAGGGAGGGAGGGAAAGAAGGGAAGGAGGGAGACAGAGAGAGAAAGAGAGAAAGAGAAAGGAAGAAAGAAAGAGAAAGAAAGGAAGGAGGGAAGGGAGGGAGAGAGAGAAAGAAAAAATAAAGAGGGAGAGAAAGAGTAAAGAAAGAAAGAGAAAGAAAAGAAAAAGAGGAAAGAGGAAGAAGAAAGGAGAGAAAGGAAGGGAGGAAGGAAAAAAGGAAAGAAAAGATTGTCAAATTTTCTCAAAATTTCTCAAGTGCTGTAAACATCGGTAAAATTAAGATTTAAGAAAGGAATTTATTTTATGAAAGGGCAATTTCCTGTACATACTTTTTTCTTTACCTTATAAAACATAGGTGGACAAATGAACATGGAGACTATGTGGGGATGAGCTTTGGTGCTAATGCTGAACTCCACGGCAGAAACCTGCCGGAGTTTTCTCCTAAGTACATCCGTACCTCAAAGAACTCCTCTGCATGCCTCCACGTTGCCCATTTATCCAAAGCAGTCATTCTTGGAGGAGTTACAGTGTTCCCCAGGCTTTACTTCAGTAAATTTGCTTTTGTTGTTTCATCCATTAGAGACATCTTTACTCCAAAAATTGAATTAAAAAATTATCAAATGAAACTCTTCATCCAGAAGTATCACCTAGTAGGCAAAGTCTTGTAGTGGTGAATTTAAAGAGTGAAGAAAACAGCATCTTTAGTCTTCTGAAAAGACCCTCTCATTCAATCTCAAATATGTGATTTTGTCTTGCTTGCAGATAAGTCAGATCTGGACCTAAGGCTTGTGGGGAATGATAGTCCCTGTTATGGGAGATTAGAGGTGAAATACCAAGGAGAGTGGGGAACTGTGTGTCATGACCTATGGAGCACAAAGAATGCAGCTGTTGTGTGTAAACAATTGGGATGCGGACAGCCTATCCGTATGGTAGGTGTGGGCTATTTCAGAGCAGCATACGGACCTATCTGGCTGGATGATGTTTCTTGCATCGGAAATGAGTCAAACATCTGGGACTGTAAACACCGTGGATGGGGAAAGCATAATTGTGTACACAGAGAGGATGTGATTGTAGCCTGCTCAGGTAAGACTTGTTCTTGTTTATACTTTCCCGACAAGAGAAATAACAGTCCTCACAGGAAGGGCTTCTGGGTCTATAAACTGGCTCAAATATGGAAATCGATTGAGGGACCATGACTCTGTCTTCAAGTTAGACTTCAGTTCACTTCACCTGGAACTCTTCCACTTACACAGGTAAAGGAAGAAATTAGTAGATGACCTTGACCATGTCCCTTTGGATCCCTTTCCCTACCGTATACAGAAGCGGCCTAGCCTTTAACTTCACTAAGGGCAGGCCACCGTTGGGTCCATGTATGTCCAACAAACTGTTAGAGCCTTTCTAGCCAACCCTGAGCTGCATCAAGGCTAGAGTTTCTGCTTAGGGCTCATATCAGGAAATTCATCCTGATCCAACTTGATGTTCCTTCCAGCATTATCTCACATCCTTAGTATTCATTCCCACATATTTCTGATTTCTGTCTGTGCAAATTGGAAAAATCATGGTTATTTGTGTCCACATGAGACATTTTGTACCTCATGTTTTGGAACCCACTGGGACTTGAGTCTAGATGTAGAGAGGGTTGATGGGATGGGTGCTGAGGAGAATCAGGAGTGCCTTTCAAGACAGTTATCTCAGTGGAGATTTAATTGCTTCAAGCAAAGTAGGGTTAATATTCTCACACAGAGGTTGGTCGTCTCTACCGCTAAAGGAGAAACAGTTGAATATGAGGTTTCAATGTTTCCGACCTCATCGAGTCTTCCCATATAACCCCATCCCAATTTTCAGAATTCTATTCCGTCCCAATCAAAGCCCTCACTTTAACAGGAGACATCCTGTGAGGTTGAGAATTTAGCTCCTTACCAGATGAGGGATTTCAGCAATCTCAGTTCCGTGGCTATAAGAGACACTAGTTTCTTTCCGGGAAGACGTAAAATCTTGCAGGTCATGTTGCGGTTCAGCTGGGAATTTGAATCTCTAAGCTCATCCTTTTCTTTTCGTATATTGTCCAGTGCAATTGGGAGTCGCCAGCCAGTCTCATTATGCTTGTAAATTTGACAAAAATGTCCTAAGGTATCAAATATGGCCCAGAACTGTGCCTCCTATGAGTATTTGATTAGGCGCATCTAATGATGAGATTTTCTATATATCTATTGACACATCATGCCATGGACTATTAGTGCCCTCTTTACTACTGGATATAAATCATTAGTGTCATTCAGTTTTTATCAGATTAGAGAACCAATTCTAGAATCAAGTCATGAATTACAGCATTAATTCATAAAACTCACCCATAAGATTTTGTTCCTCTAGAACCACTGTTAGTACCAAAATCTGTGTTATTCAGGGATCTCTGGGAAAACAAAACCAATAGAATGTGAGTCTCTCTCTCTCTCTCTCTGTCTTTCTCTCTCTCTCTCTCTCTCTCTCTGTGTGTGTGTGTGTGTGTATGTGTGTGTGTGTGTGTGCGTGTGTGTGTATGTATATATGTATGTATGTAGAGAGAGGGAGAGAGATGTATTTTAAGGAATTGGTTTCATCCATTGTATAAGAAATTATGGGGGCTTATACAGCGAGTGGGGAAATAAGTCCAAAATCTGCAGGCGAGGCCAGCAGACTGCAGAGAAGAGCTGATGTTGCAGGCTTAAATCTCAAGAAAGTGCGGAGGACTTCAGTCTTTTCTCTCAAGGTCTTCAACTGATTGAATGAAGCCCACTCACATTATAGAGAATGATCTGCTTTCCTCAAAGTCTGCTGATTTAAATGTTAATTACATCTAAAAAAAAAAAAGCACCTTCACAGCACCATCTAGACTGGTGTTTGACCACGTAACTGGGTACCATAGCCCAGCCGAGTTGACACACAAACCATCACACCCATTAACTGCTTGCTTCATTGTTCTTGATGCAGGTAATGATACGTGGGGCCTGAGGCTGGTGGGCGGCAGCACCCGCTGCTCAGGAAGACTGGAGGTGTACTTTCAAAGCCGGTGGGGCACAGTGTGTGATGACGGTTGGGACCATAACGCTGCGGCTGTGGTGTGTAGCCAGCTGGACTGTCCATCTGCTGTCATCGGCACGGGTCTGGGAAACGTTTCTGCAGGATATGGAAGAATTTGGCTCAGTGATATTTCCTGTGATGGAGATGAGTCAGATCTCTGGTCATGCAGGCACATTGGGTGGGGAAATAACTTCTGCAGTCACCATGAAGATGTTGGAGTGGTTTGCTCTGGTAAGGTACCCAAACCCGGGCTTCCTGTAAAAGAAACTGCTGGCTTCTCTAACATACCCTCTTTTTTCTTAATCAGCACGTTTATGACAGAGTATTCATTTCTCACTGTTTTAGAGCTAATCATACGTCGTATTCTCAATTTTCATTTTTAAAATCTTTTTATGGTATCAAACCTGTTTTCTCAGGAAATGAAACCTAATTTTCTAATATTTACCCAAATTTTCCCAAACTTAGTTTCATCAAACCACTAGTCAATACTACAATTCTACAAAAAGACGTTATCCATAGTCAAATCAGTTTAGGAAAAAAAAATGTGAATTCAGTTATTTATTTAAATAAATAAACCCTTATGTTGAATCACCCAATTTCTCAAGAATTAGTTCCCAAGATGACTCAAATACTCATTCTTACCCGAAAGACTTATTTATGTAAGATCAGTCCCAATAATATTAGAATCAATAAACCTCATCCAGAGGTCTGGGCTTATGGTTTACATTATTTTAAAGACGTCAAGAATTGCCTTGTAGATTCCTTCTCTAAGACCAAAGTGGTTTTTTTTTTTTTTTTTTTTTTTTTTTTTTTTTTTTTTTTTTTAGCAGGAAGCTTTGCTGGAAACCCAGTCCCCAGTGTTCTCTTTTTTTTTTTTCTTTTCTTTTTTTATTGCATTTTAGGTTTTGGGGTACATGTGATGAACATGCAAGATTGTTGCATAGGTACACACACGGCAGTGTGGTTTGCTGCCTTCCGTCCCCTCACCTGTATCTGTCATTTCTCCCCATGCTATCTCTTCCCACCTCCCCACCCCCCCGCCCCAGACCAAAGTTTTTATTAGGCAACTTTAAACTGGTACAAAGAAAAAATTCGCATACAACTACCTCTGTAGTACAATTTTAGAAGAGTTGGATTCCCTGACTCAGATACATTATTGGTCTTCGGGCTTCCTTGTTTTCAACATATTCATTTCTTAGTCTATACATTCTTTTCAAGATGAGTGGATAAGATATTGAATTATATATTAAAGATTCATTAAGCTCTGATATAAATTTTAAATTTTTATTTTAAACTTTCATAATTCTATTCTCCCTTTTAATGTACGTTGACTTCGAGTTATGATTTACAAATAATCGCAATCTTTCTTCAGAGAAGATCTTCCAATTTGGATTTTACCTGTTGTTTTCTGGAAGCTTGTTCTCCCAATGCACTATTCTCTTTTTTAAATGATTTTTACTGATCTATAATGTGTGTACATATTTATGGGGTCCATATGTTGCTTTGACTCATGCATAGAATGCTGCATGAGTGTAAACGATCAAGTCAGGGTATTTAGGATACCTTTCACCTCAAACATTTATCATTTCTTTGTGTTGATAACATTTCAAATCTTCTCTTCTAGCTATTTTAAAATATACAATATGTTGTTTTTAACTATAGTCACCGTACTGTGCTATTGAACACTAGAGCTTATTTTTTCTGTTTAACTCTATGTTTGTACCTATTAACCTATTAACCTTCCTCTCTTCATCCTGCCTGCCCACCACACACATACCCTTCCCAGCCTCTGGTAACTATCATTTACTCTCTATCTCGATGAGATGACTTTTTTAGCTCCCCCTTGCAAGTGAGAACATGTGATATTTGCCTTTCTGTGCCTGGCTTATTCCGCATAACGTAATGTCATCCAGACCATCCACGTTGCTGCAAATAGTAAGATTTAATACTTTTTTTAGGACTGAATAGTATTCCATTGTGTATATATACGTAGCATGTTTATTTATTCATTCATCCATTGATGGACACTTAGATTGATTTCGTATCTTGGCTATTGTGAATAGTGTTGCAATAAACATGGTGGTGCAGTTATTCCTTTGTTCATAAACTTTTTAAAATTATTTGTTAAAATGTCTGTGAGTACATGGTAGGTATATATATTTATGGAGTACACGAGATGTTTTGATACAGCTGTGTAATGTGAAATAAGCACATCATGGAGAATGAGGTTTCCATCCCCTCAAGCATTTATCCTTTGTGTTAACAATCCAATTACAGTCTTTAACTTTAAAAATATATACTTACATTATTATTGACCAGAGTCACCCTATTGTGCTATCGATAGTAGGTTTTACTAATTTTTTCTATTTTTTGTACCCATCCCCACCTTCTCCCCAGCCCCTCACTGCCTTTCCTAGCCTCTGGGAACCATCCTTCTACTGTATATGTCCATGAGTTCAGTTGTTTTGCTTTTTAGATCCCAGAAATAAGTGAGATCATGTGATGTTTGTCTTTCTGCAACTGGCTTATCTCACTTAACATAATAGGCATATGAAAAAGTGCTCAACATCATTGATCATCAGAGGAATGCAAATCAAAAATACAATGAGATTTCCTATTACCCCAGTTAAATGGTTTATATCCAAAAAATAGACAATAGCACATGCTGGTGAGGACATGAAGGAAAGAGAGCCCCTGAACACTGTTGGTGGGAAGGTAAATTAGTACAGCCATATGGGGAACCGTTTGGAGGTTCCTCACAAAACTAAAAATTGAGCTACCATATGATTAAGCAATCCCATGGCTGAACATATACCCCCAAAAAGGAAATCAGTATATCCAAGAGATGTCTGCACTCCTATGTTTGCTGCAGCACTGTTTACAATTGCTAAGATTCGGAAGCAATCTAAGTGTCCATCAACAGATGAATGGATAAGGAACATGTGGTGCATATACACAATGGAGTACTATTCAGACATTACAAAATGATATTCAATGATTTGCAATGACATGGAGGTATTCCTTTGGTATACTGATTCCCTTTCCTTTGGATAAATAGGAATTCTGGATCATACTGTGAAGTTCTATTTTTAGTTTTTTGGGGAAATTTCCATATTGTTATCTTGAGAAATGTCTATTCATACCCTTTGCCCCCCTTCCCACTGCCTTTTTTTTTTTTTTTTAACTGGATCTCACTCTATTGTCCAGGCTGGAGTGAGGTAGCACATCTTAGCTCACTGCAGCCTTGACTTCTTGGACTCAGGCAATCCTCCCACCTCAGTCTCCCAAGTAGCTGGGACCACAGGCATGTGCCATCACACCCCGCCCACTTTTGTAATTTTTTGTAGAGATGGACTTTCACTGTGTGGCCCAGGCTGGTCTCAGTCTCCCAGGCTCAAGTGATCTGCCTTCTTTGGCCTCCCAAAGTGCTGGGATTATAGGTGTGAGCCACCATGCTGGCATTTTGTTGAGAGCTTTCATTACGGATAATGGTGTATATTTTTCTCTTTCTGTTGCTTACTTTTCTGGTTTTGTTATCAGGATAATGCTGGTCTCATAGCTTTAGTTAGGAAGAATGCCTTCTTATTTGATTTTTTGGAATAGTTTGAAAAGAATTGATGTTAGATTTTCTTTTAGTTTGATGGAAGTCAGCAGTAAAGCCATCTAGTCCTGGGTTTTCCTGTGTCTGGAGACTTTTAATTACTGATTTAATCTCATTATTCATGATTGATCTGTTCAGGATTCCTGTTTCTTCCTTGATTAATCTTGGGTAGATAGTATGTGTACAGGAATTTATCCTTTCTTCTAGGTTTACTAGTTTGTGAATGTATTGTTGCTCGTATTAGTCTCTGATAAACTTTTATATTTCTGCGGTATCAGTTGTAATGTCTCTCTGTTTGTAATTTTTATTTGACTTTTTGCACTTCTTTTAGCAAAAGTTTGATTTCATCCTTTCAAAAAGTCAGCTTTTTGTTCATTGTTTGTATAGGTTTTTAGGCTCTATTTTATTTAGTTCTGCTCTGATCTATATTATTTCTTTCCTTCTACACATTTTGGATTTGATTTGATCTTTTTTTTCTAGTGTGCTGAGATGCATCATTAGATTGTTTATTAGGAATCTTTCTACTTTTTGATGTAGGTGTTTATTGCTACAAATTCCTTCTAAGCTGTGCCATGGTTGTATCCCATAGGCTTTGGTGTGTTGTGTTTCTACTTTCACTTGTTTCAAGAAATATTTTCATTTCCTTCTTAATTTCTTCATTAACCAAAAGATCATTCAGAAGCATGTTGCTTAATTTCCATGCATTCTTACAGTTTTCAAAATTCCTCTTGTTGATTTCCAATTTATTCCATTGTGGTCTGATAAGAGACTTTATGTAATTTTGCGTTTTAAAAATTTGTTGAGACTTGTTTTGTGGCCTTGAATATGGTCTATTCTGGAAAGTGTTTTGTGTGCTGATGAAAAGAATGTATATTCTACAGCTGTTGAATGAAATATTCTGTAAATGTCTGTTAGGCACATTTGGTCTAAACTCTAGTTTCTATCTGATGTTTGTGGGTTCTCTGTCTAGATGACATGTTCAATGTTAAGATGAATAGTTGAAGTGCCAACTATTACTGTATTGGAGTCTCTCCCTTCAAACCTAATAATATTTGCTTTATATATGTCTGAGTGCTTCATTGTTGGGTATATGTGTATTTAGAATTGTTCTAGCCTCTTAATGAATTGACTCACTTATCAGTATATTTGTCTTTTTTTTCAACTCTTTTTAATTTAAAGTTCACTTTTTCTAAGTATAGCTATTTCTACTCTTCTAATTGCTTTTGGTTTTCATTTCCATGGAATCTCTTTTTTGTTGTTGTTGTTTTGTTTTGTTTTGAGACAGAGTCTTGTTCTGTCGCCAGGCACCAGGCTGGAGTGCAGTGGCATGATCTCAGCTCACTGCAACCTCTGCCTCCCAGGTTCAAGCAATTCTCCTGCCTCAGCCTCCCAAGTAGCTGGCACTACAGGCACATGCCACCACGCCCAGCTAATTTTTGTATTTTTTTTTAGTAGAGACTGGGTTTCACCATGTTGGCCAGGATGGTTTCTATCTCTTGACCTCATGGTCCGCCCGTCTTGGCATCCCAAAGCTCTGGGATTACAGGCATGAGCCACTGCACCAGGCTGGAATATCTTTTTCCATTCCTTCACTTTCAGTCTATGTCTATCTTCACAGGTGAAGTCAGTTTCTTCTAGGCCAGAAGAAACTTACTTATATTTGGGCCATTGTTTCTATATTCATTCAGCTAATCTATATCTTTTAAGTGGACTTTCAAGGTTATTGTTGATAGATAAATACATATCCCTGTCATTTTAATCATTGTTTTTTCTTGTTTTGTACATCCTTTATTTCTTCTCTCTTATTATTTATTAATGTCATTTTGTGGTTTTCTGTGGTGGTAACATTTAAGTCCTTTTTTTCTCATTTGCCTGCTTAGTAAATTTTATACTTTCATATGCTTTCATGATGACAGACACTTCCAGATATAGGATTTCCTTAAGTGTTTCTTGTAGGACCAATCTAGTGGTGATAAATTTCCTTGTTTTTTTGCTTATCTGGGAAAGACCGTATATCTTCTTCACTTTGGAAGGATAGCTTTGCTGGATATTGCATTTTAGGTTGACTTTTTTTTCTTTTAGCACTTGGAATATACCATACCTTTCTTTCCTGGCCTATAAGATTTCTGCTGGGAAAACCCCTATTCATCTCTTCTGGGTTTCCTTGCATGTGAGTGAACAGTTTTCTCTTGTATTTAAAATTACTTTTTTATCTTGGACTTTTCACAGTTTGAATATAATGTGCTTTGGAGAAGACATTTTGTATGGAAAGGTGTATCTATTTGGAGGCCTTTCAGCTTCTTGTATCTGGATATCTAAGTATCTTTTAAAACTGCCTGACAGCTCTGAAGAAAGCAGCAGATCTCCCAGCACAGTGTTTGAGCTCTGAAAAGGGTCAGACTACCTCCTCAAGTGAGTCCCTGACCTCCGTGTATCCTGAATAGGAGACACTCCCAGTAGGGGCTGACAGACACCTCATACAGGAGAGCTCTGGCTGGCATCTGGTGGGTGCCCCTCTGGGATGAAGCTTCCAGAGGAAGGAACAGGTAGCAGTCTTTGCTGTTCTGTGGTGTCCCCTGGTGATACCCAGGCAAACAGGGTATTGAGTGGACCTCCAGCAAACTCCAGCAGACCTGCAACAGAGGGGCCTGTTAGAAGAAAACCTAACAAACAAAAGGGAATAGCAGCAACACTAATCAAAAGGCATCCACTCAGAGATCCCATTACTAAGGTCACTAACATGAAGACTAAAGATAGATAAATCCTTGGTCTGTCTTCATAGAAGATGAGGAGAAACCAATGCAAAATTGCTAAAATTTCCAAAAACCAGAGCACCTCTTATCCTCCAAAGGACCACAACTTCTCACTAGCAAGGGAACAAAATCTGGATGGAGAATGAACTTGACATATTGACAGAAGTAGGCTTCAGAAGGTGGGTAATAAAATCCTCTGAGATATAGGAGCATGATCTAATACAATGCAAGAAAGCTAAGAACTTTGTAAAATGGTTAGATCAATTGCTAACTAGAATAACCAGTTTAGAGAAGAACATGAATGACCTGGTGGAGCAGAAAAACACATCATGAGCGCTTTGTGAAGCATACACAAGCATTAATAGATGAATCAATCATGCAGAAGAAAGAACATCAGAGACTAAGATCAACTTAATGAAATAAAGTGGGAAGAAAAGATTAGAGAATAAAGAATAAAAATAAATGAATAAAGCCTCCAAAAAATATGGGACTATGTGAAAAGACCAAATCTATGTTTGGTGTACCTGAAATTGATGGGGAGAATGGAACCAAGTTGGAAAACTCTTCAGGATATTATTTAGGAGAACTTCCACAACCTAGTAGGACAGGCCAACATTCAAATTCAAGAAATACAGAGAGCACCACAAAAATATTTCTTGAGAAGAGCAACCCCAAGACACAGAAGTGTCAGATTCACCAAGGTTGAAATGAAGGAAAAAAATGTTAAGGGCAGTCAGAGAGAAAGGTTGAGTTACCCACAATGGGAAGTTTATCAGACTAACAGTAGATCTCTTGGCAGAAATCCTACAAGCTAGAAGAGAGTGGGGACCAATATTCAGCATTTTTAAAGAAAAGAATTTTCAACCCAGAATTTTATATCCAGTCAAACTAAGCCTCATAAGTGAAGGAGATAATATAATTCTTTATAAACAAGAAAATGCTGATATTTTGTCACCACCAGGCCTGCCTTACAAGAGCTTCTAAAAAAAGCACTAAACAAGGAAAGGAACAACTGGTAACAGCTACTGCAAAAACAAACCAAATTATAAAAAGCATTGACAATATGAAGAAACTGCATCAATGAATGGGCAAAATAACCAGTGAGCATCACAATGACAGGATCAAATTCACACATAATAATATTAACCTTAAATGTAAACTGGCTAAATGCCCCAATTAAAAGACACAGACTGACAATTTGGGTACAGAGTCAACCCCACAGGTGTGGTGTATTCAGGAGACCCATCTCACATGCAGAGACACACATAGGCTCAAAAGAAAGAGATGAAGGAATATTTACCAAGAAAATGGAAAGAAAAAAAAAAAGGAAAGAAAGAAAGAAAAGAAAAAACTAGGAACTGCAATCCTCTGATAAAACAGACTTTAAAAAAATTATTATTATACTTTAAGTTCTGGGTACCTTTGCAGAATGTGCAGTTTGTTACATAGGTATACACATGACATGGTGGTTTGCTGCATCCATCACCCCATCATCTACCTTAGGTATTTCTTCTAATGCTATCCCTCCCCTAGTCCCCCACCCTCGACAGGCCCCAGTGTGTGATGTTCCCCTCCCTGTGTCCATGTGTTCTCATCATTCAACTCCCACTTATGAGTAAGAACATGTTTAGTTTTCTGTTCTTGTGTTATTTTGCTGAGAATAATGGTTTCCAGTTTATTTTATGTCCCTGCAAAGGACATGAATGCAAAGGACATGAATGAAGGAAAAAAATTTTGCAATCCATTTGACAAAGGGTTAATATCCAGAATCTACAAAAAACTTAAACAAATCTACAAGAAAAAAAAACCAACCCCGTCACAAAGTGGGTGAAGGATATGAACAGACACTTCTCAAAAGAAGACATTTATGCAGCCAGCAAGCATATGAAAAAGAGCTCATCATCATTGGTCATTGGAGAAATGCAAATTAAAACCACCATGAGATACCATCTCACACCAGTTAGAATGGCGATCATTAAAAAATCAGGGAACAACAGATGCTGGAGAGGATGTGAAGAAACAGGAATGATTTTACATTGTTGGTGGGAGTATAAATTAGTTCAGCCATGTGGAAGACAGTGTGGTGATTCACCCAGCAATCCCATTACTGGGTATATACCCAATGGATTATAAATGATTCTGCTATAAAGACACATGCACACATATGTTTATTGTAGCACTGTTTACAGTAGCAAAGATGTGGAACTAGCCCAAATGCCCATCATTGATAGACCGGTTAAAGAAAATGTGGTACATAAACACCCTGGAATACTATGCAGCTATAAAAAAGGATGAGTTCATGTCCTTTGGAGAGACATGGATGAATCTGGAAGCCATCATTTTCAGCAAACTAACACAAGAACAGAAAACCAAACACTGCATGTTCTCAATTGTAAGTGGGTGTTGAACAATGAGAACACATGGACACAGGGAGGGAAGCATCACACACTGGGGCCTGTCAGGAAGTGGGGACCTAGGAGAGGGTTAGCATTAGGAGAAATACCTAATGTAGATGACAGGTTGATGGGTGCAGTGAACCACCATGGCACATGCATACCTATGTAACAAACTGCACATTCTGCAAAGGTACCCCAGAACTTAAAGTATAACAACAACAACAACAACAAAAACCTGAAAAGTTTCAGCTATTATTTTATTAAATAAGTTTTCAATGCCATTATCCATCTCTACTCCTTCTGGAACACCCAAAATTCAAATATTTGGTCACGTTATGATGTCCCATGTGTTGCAAAGGTTTTTTTAACTAAAAATAAAAATAAATTTCTTTTTCTTTTAGTTGGTTATTTCAAAGATTTATCATTGAGTTCTGCAATTCTGTCTTCTGCTTTATCAAGTATACTGTTGATACTCTTTATTGTATTTTTTATGTTTTTTATTGAATTTTGTGGTTCCATGGTTTCTGTTTGTTTCTTTTTTATGATTTCTATCTCTTTGTTGAATTTCCCTTTCATATCCTAAATTGTTTTTCTAATTTCTTTGTATTATTTTTCTGTGTTTTTTTTATGTTTCACTTATTTTCTTTTTTTTTCTTTTTAATTGTATTTGGGCTCTGGGGTACATGTGCACATCCTGATCCTGCAGGATTGTTGCCTAGGTACATACATGGTGGTTTGATGTCTCCATTCTCCCCACCCCCCGTCACCTATATCAGGCATTTCTCCCAGTGTTATCCCTCCCCATCCTCCCTGCCCCCAATACTTCCCCCCCGCACCCCACCTAGCCCTGTGAGTGTTGTTCGCTTCCCTGTGCCTAAGTGTTCTCATTGTTCATCACCCACCTATGAGTGAAAACGTGGTGTTTGGTTTTCTGTTCTTGTGTCAGTTTGCTGAGAATGATGGTTTCTAGGTTCATCCATGTCTCTACAAAGGACACGAGCTCATCGTTTTTTATGGCTGCATAGTATTCCATGTTATGTATATGCCACATTTTCTTTGTCCAGTCCATCATCGATGGGAATTTGGGTTGGTTCCAGGTCTTTGCTATCATAAACAGCACCACAATGAACATGCATGTGCATGTGTCTTTATGATAGAATGATTTATAATCCTTTGGGTATATACCCAGTAATGGGATTGCTGAGTCAAATATGCAATTTCTATTTCTAGATCCTTGAGAAATCACATGGTTTTCCATAATGGTTTAACTGATTTATACTCCCACCAACAGTGTAAAAGTGTTCCTTTTTCTCCACATTCTCTCCAGCATCTGTTGTCTCCAGATTTTTTAATGATTGCCATTCTAACTGGCGTGAGATGGTGTCTCAATATGGTTTTGATTTGCATTTCTCTAATGACCAATGATGATGAGCGTTTTTTCATATGTTTGTTGGCTGCATAAATGTCTTCTTTTGAAAAGCACCTGTTCATACCCTTCATCCACTTTTGAATGGGTTTATTTGTTTGTTTTTTTCCTGTAAATCTGCATTAGTTCTTTGTAGATACTAAATAGTAGGCCTTTGTCAGATGAGTAGATTGCAAAAAATTTTTCCCTTTCTGTTGGTTGCCAGTTTACTCTAATAATTATTTCTTTTGCTGTGCAGAAGCTCTTAAGTTTAATTAGATTCCATTTGTCTATTTTGGCTTTTGTTGTCAATGCTTTTGGTGTTTTAGTCATGAGGTCCTTGCCTGTGCCTATGTCCTGAATGGTGTTGCTTAGGTTTTCTGCTAGGGTTTTTATGGTGTTAGTTCTTCTGTTTAAATCTTTAATCCATCTGGAGTTAATTTTTGTATAAGGTGTAAGGAAGGGGTCCAGTTTCAGCTTCCTGCATATGTCTAGCCAGTTTTCCCAACACCATTTATTAAACAGTGAATCCTTTCCCCATTGCTTGTTTTTGTCTGGTTTGTCAAAGAGTAAATGGTTGTAGATGTGTGGCATTGCTTCTGAGGCCTCTGTTCTGTTCCATTGGTCTATATCTCTGTTTTGATACCAGTGCCATGCTGTTTTGATTACTGTAGCTTTGTAGTATAGTTTGAAGTCAGGTAGCATGATGCCTCCAGCTTTGTTCTTTTTGCTTAGGATTGTCTTGGCTATGTGGGCTCTCTTTTGGTTCCATATGAAGTTTAAAGTGTTTTTTTCCCATTCTATGAAGAAGGTAAATGGTAGCTTGACAGGGATAGCATTGAATCTATAAATTACTTTGGACAGTATGGCCATTTTCCCGATATTGATTCTTCCTAACCATGAGCATAGAATATGTTTCCATCTGTTTGTGTCCTCTCTTATTTTCTTGATCAGTGGTTTGTAGTTCTCCTTGAAGAGATCTTTTTCATCCTTTGTTAGTTGTATTCCTAGGTATTTTATTCTCTTTGTAGCAATTGTAAATGGGAGTTCGCTCATGACTTGGCTCTCTGTCTGTTGTTGGTGTATAAGAATGCTTGTGATTTCTGCACATTGATTTTGTATCCTGAGACTTTGCTGAAGTTGCTTATCAGCTTAAGGAGATTTTGGGTTGCGATGATGGGATCTTCTAAATATACGATCATGTCGTCTGCAAATAGGGACAGTTTGACCTCTTTTTTTCCTAATTGAATGTCCTTTATTTCTTTTTCTTGCCTGATTGCTCTGGCTAGAACTTCCAATACTCTATTGAATAGGAGTGGTGAGAGAGGGCATCCTTGTCTAGTGCCAGATTCTGAAGGGAATGCTTCTTGGTTTTGCCTGTTCAGTATGATATTGGCTGTGGGTCTGTCGTAAATAGCTTTTATTATTTTGAGTTACATTCCATTGATACCTAGCTTATTGAGAGTTTTTAGCATAAAGGGCTGTTGAATTTTGTAAAAGGCCTTCTTTTCATCTATTGAGATGATCATGTGGTTTTTCTCTTTGATTCTGTTTATGTGGTGAATTATGTTTATAGATTTGTGTTTGTTGAACCGGGCTTATATCCTTGAGATGAAGCCTACTTGATCATGGTGGATACGCTTTTTGATATGCTGTTGGATTTGGTTTGCCAGGATTTTATTGAAGATTTTTACATCAATGTTCATCATGGATATTGGCCTGTAGTTGTCTTTTTTAGTTGAGTCTCTGCTGGATTTTTGTATCAGGATGATGTTAGCCACATAAAATGATTTGGGAAGGATTCCCTCTTTTTGTATTGTTTGGAATAGTTTCAACAGGAATGGTACCAGTTCCTCTTTGTATGCCTGGTAGAATTCAGCTGTGAACCTGTCTGGACCTGGACTTTTCTTGGTTGGTAGGCTATTAATTGCTGCCTCAACTTCAGCCCTTGTTATTGGTCTATTCAGGGTTTCAACTTCTTCCTGATTTGGTGTTGGGAGTGTGCAAGTGTCCAGGAATTTATCAATTTCTTCCAGGTCTACTGGTTTATGTGCATAGAGTTGTTTGTAGTAATCTCTGACAGATTGTATTTCTGAGGAATTGGTGGTGATCTCCCCTTTATCTTTTTTTATTGCATCTATTCAAGTCTTTGCTCTTTTCTTTTTTACTAGTCTAGCTAGTGGTTTGTCTATTTTGTTGATCTTTTGGAAAAAAACCAAAAAAAAAAAAAAAAACGGTTCCTGGATTTATTGATTTTTTGAAAGGTTTTTGTGTCTCTATCTTCTTCAGTTCTGCTCTGATCTTAGTTATTTCTTGTCTTCTGCTAGCTTTTGAGTTTTCTTTGTCTTGCTCCTCTAGCTCTTTCAGTTCTGATGATAGGATGTTGATTTTTAGATCTTCCCTTGCTTCTCATGTGAGCATTTATTGCTATAAATTTTCCTCAAGACACTACTTTAAATGTGTCCCAGAGATTCTGGTATGTTGTATCTTCATTCTCATTGGTTTTGAAGACCATTTTTATTTCTGCCTTTATTTCACTGTTTATCCATTCTTCACTCAGGAGTAGTTGTTCAGTTAGTGTGATTGTGTGGTTTTGAGTGCTTTTCTTAATCCTGAGTTCTAATTTGATTGTACTGTGGTCTGAGAGACTGTTTGTTATTATATCCGATCTTTTGCATTTCCTGAGGAGTAATTTACTTCCAAATATGTGGTCAATTTTAAAGTGTGATGTGGTGCTGAAAAGAATGTGTATTCTGTGGATTTGGGGTGGAGTGTTCTATAAATGTCTTATTAGGTTCACTTGGTCCAGATCTGTGTTCAAGTCCTGGTTATCCTTGTTGACTTTCTGTCTCGTTGATCTGCCCAATATTGTCAGTGGAGTGTTAAAGTCTCCCACTACTATTGTGCAGGAGTCTAAGTCTCTTTCTAGGTCTTTAAGAACTTGCTTTATGTACCTGGTGCTCCTGCATTGGGTGCATATATATTTAGGAAAGTTAGCTCTTCTTGTTGCATTGATCCTTTTACCATTATGTAATGCCCTTATTTGTCTCTTTTGATCTTTGTTGGTTTAAAATCAATTTTATCAGAGACTTGGATTACTACCCCTGCTTTTTTTGGCTGTCCATTTGCTTGGTAAATCTTCCATCCCTTTATTTTGAGTCTGTGTGAGTCTTGGCACATGAGATGGGTCTCCTGAACACACCACACTGATCGGTCTTGACTTTTTATCCAGTTTGCCAGTCTGTGTCTTTTGATTGGGGCATTTATGCCACTTACATTCAACGTTAATATTGCTATGTTTGAATTTGATCCTGCCATTTTGTTACTGGCTGGTTGTTTGCCTATTTGTTGATATGGTTTCTTCATTGCATTGTTGTTCTTTACCAATTGGTACATTTTTGCAGTGGCTGGTACTACTTGTTCCTTTCTATGTTTAGTACTTCCTTCAGGAGCTCTTGTAAGGCAGGTCTTGTAGTGATGAAAACTCTCAGCGATTGCTGGTCTGTAAAGGATTTTGTTTCTCCTTCACTTATGAAGCTTAGTTTGGCCAGATATGAAATTCCTGGTTGAAAGTACTTTCCTTTAAGAATGTTGAATATTGGCCCCCACTCCCTTCTAGCTTCTAGGGTTTCTGCCAAGAGATCCACTGTGAGTCTGATGGTCTTTCCTTTGTGGGTGACTCAACCTTTCTGGCTGCCCTTAGGATTTTTTCCTTCATTTCAACCCTGGTGAGTCTGATGATTATGTGCCTTGGGGTTCCTCTTCTTGAGGAGTATCTTTGTGGTGCTCTCTGTATTTCCTGGATTTGAATATTGGCCTGCCTTGTTAGGTTGGGGAAGTTCTCTTGGATAATATCCTGAAGAGTGTTTTCCAGGTTGGATTCATTCTCTTCATCACATTCAGGTACGCTGATCAAGCGTAGATTAGGTCTTTTCATATAATCTCATATTTCTTGGAGGCTTTGTTCATTTGTTTTCACTCTTTTTTCTCTAATCTTGCCTTCTCATTTTAGTTCATTGATTTGATCTTCAATCTCTGATATCCTTTCTTCTGCTTAGTCGATTTGGCTGTTGAAAGCTTTGTATGCCTCACAAAGTTCTCTTGCCATGTCTTTCAGCTCCATCAAGTCATTTATGTTCTTCTCTAAGCTGTTTATTTTAGTTAGCATTTCATCCAGCCTTTTTTCAAGGTTCTTAGTTTCTTTGCATTGAGTTAGAACATGGTCTTTTACCTCAGAGAAGTTTGTTATTACCCACCTTCTGAAGCCTGCTTCTGTCAGTTAGTCAAACTCAATCTCTGTCTTGTTCTGTTCCCTTGAGGAGTTGTGATCCCTGGGAAGAGATTAGGTGTTCAGGTATTTGATGGTTTCATCCTTTTTGCACTGGTTTCTTCCCGTCTTTGTGGATTTATCGCCCCTTGATCCTTGAAGTTGGTAATTTCAGGAGGAATCTCTGAGTGGATGTCCTTTCTGTTGAGGTTGGAGCTGTACCTTTTTTGGCCTGTAGAGGTTCTGCTGGGCTGCCTTGGATTCAGTCAGGCTGCTGGTGGGTGGTCTTCCCCTGGAGTTTGTTTAGGCAGGTGAGTTTAGGCCTGCCTTCCCAGTGACATCTTTCCTTCCCCAATCTCAATCTTCTTGGTTAGGGTCAAACTGGTGTATTCACTGTGAAGCTCTCTAGCATGTGGGCTTCAGTTTGAGTTTTGTAGGGGTGGGGCCTGACAGGCCTTATGGCCTGTTCCCCTGCTTTCAACTCTGCCTTTCTGTGGGACGGTAGTTCCATCCCACTGGCATTAGTCCAAATTTCTGCCCAGGTCCGTGCCGACAACTTGCAGCATCAGGTGGGAGCTGTCGCTCAGATTTGCATTGACAACCCACAGCACCCCTCAGTGGCTCTCATGGACCGTGAGTTGCAGGAGGGATGAGGGAAGTGCAAGATCTGAATTGGAGCACCAAAGGGTGAAGGCTCAGACCCCCCAAGCTGGCTACATGTTCCAGGTGGGGACGTGCCCTGCCCTGTCTTGGTTCACCCTCCCTGGGCTGCTCTTGCCCTCCTTTGACTTGCCTTCCCTGGGCTATTTTCAGTGTCCTGCCAGTCCCACTGAAATGAACCCAGCACCTCGCTTGGACTCGGGAAGTCCTCTAGCCCTCTGTGGCTCATTCACTGGGAGCTGCATTCCAGTGTTGCCTCCTCTTGGTCATCTTGGTGCCCGCCTCTGAATTTTTTTTTAACTGAAACAATAGAAAACAAGCTGATACTATTCATAGTTTTTAATTAGATAAAGAAGTATTATATTCTTATATAATCAAATATACTGTCAAATTAGTAGGCAGTATTACTTGAGTGTTTCACAGACTATGCCACAGGACACCCAAAACTACCAAAGTGCCCTAAAAAGACAATGAGTCTAGAATTAGATTCATTGCATTTCACATCAATACTGCTAAAAATTTGCTTCAAAGACTGACTCGATTATTTGGCTCTGAATTAATTTCTGATTTAATTTTTTTCCTCCTTTTAAAAAAGGTTTTTATTTCCATAGGTTTTTGGGAAACAGGTGGCAATTGGTTACATGAGTGAATTCTTCAGTGATGATTTGTGAGATTTTGGTGTGCCCGTCACCCGAACAGTATACACTGAACCCGATTTGTAGTCTTTTAGTCCACAATCCCCTTCTACCCTTTCCCCTGAGTCCTCAAAGTCCATTGTATTATTCTTATGTCTTTGCATCCTCATAGCTTAGCTCCAAGTTATGAATGAGAACATATGATGTTTGGTTTTCCATTCCTGAGTTACTTCACCTACGATAATAGTCTCCAATTCATTCATTTTTATGACTGAGTAGTATTCCATCATATATATATATATGTATATATATATATATATATGCACACACACACATACACACACACACACACACACACACCCCTCACAGTTTCCTTATCCACTTGTTGATTGATGGGAATTTGAGCTGGTTTTATATTTTTGTAATTGCGACTTATGTTGCTGTAAATATGCATGTGCAAGTATCTTTTTCAGATAATGACTTCTTTTCCTCTGGGTAGATACTCAGTAGAGGGACTGCTGGACCAAATGGCAGCTCTTCTTTTAGTTTAAGGACTCTCCACACTGTTTTTCATAGCGGTTCTAGTAGTCTACATTCCACCAGCAGTGTAGAAGTGTTCCCTTTTCACTGCATCCATGCAAAACATGTTATTTTAAATTTTTTTATTATGGTCTTTCTTGCAGGCATAAGGTGGTATTGCATTGTAGTTTTCATTTGCATTTCCTTGATCATTAGTGATGCTGAACATATTTCATTATAAAAACAAACAAACAAACAAAAAAAAAAACACTTCTCTTCTCACATACAGTGAGTTTCATTTTCCTTTTCCTGAGCTCCAATTTCTTTTTAGAATTACTTCATTTGGCATCACTAATAGGCAAGTTTCCCCATTTTTCTGGATTTGGTAACATCACAACCCTATGCCGTTTTTCCTTGACTTTTCATTAAATCGTATCACCTCTTCCTACTATTCTCTTTAGTCTCTAACATGTAATAGGTAATTCTTCAAATATTCAGTCAAGAATTAGGGCCACTAAGTAACATTATTTTTTATCCTAAGTCTCTGATAAGATTTTGTAAGCAAAATTACAACCTTGCTTAATAAGCCAGAAATTTTAATGGATTTGAAACGTACTCTGTGTACTTTTTATAAGTGTTATTTTCTATCCAGTAAACAGGAAAATTAAGTTTGAAGGAAAATACAAAATGAAATTAAATGCACCGGTGAAGCCAGGAGCTGAACAATCTCTCAACTTTTGGCCACTGGTCTATGACACTGTACATGAACGGACAGGAATCTTAAGTGTCTGACATAGAGTACCTCTCTAAAATTACTGTGGTATTTGTTTACAGATGCATCGGATATGGAGCTGAGGCTTGTGGGTGGAAGCAGCAGGTGTGCTGGAATAGTTGAGGTGGAAGTCCAGGGAGCCGTGGGAATTTTGTGTGCTAACAACTGGAGAATGAACATTGCTGAAGTTGTTTGCAGGCAACTTGAATGTGGGTCTCCAGTCAGTGTCTCCAGAGAGGCTCATTTTACAAGAAGAACACTGCGCATCTCACTATCTAATTCTCGCTGCACTGGAAAGGAAGCCTCTATCTGGGATTGTGTACGATGGGAGTGGAAACAGACCATTTGCCCTTTAAATATGGAAGCAAGTTTGATCTGCTCAGGTAATTCCTGGACAAAGATAAACACGTTTATTTGATTATTTCTTTTTGCAATTACTCAATACATATTGATGACATGGCTACTTAACAATATTAGGTCAAAAGTAAATGAACTAGATAAAAGCAATCCTACCCTCTTATCTAGAAGATGTGTATAATAAAAATATATAATAAAATAATTATTTAAAATTGTATGAAGTAGAAGCACAAGATGAAATGAGAAGGCATAATTAGAAGCTATTACCTATTTGTAGAGTCGGAAAATATTTCTGTGACGTGATAGTTAAGGAAAGACGGGAAGGATATGTATGATTTAATCATATGAAGAAGTGTTGGGAAGATTACTTAAAACAGTAGTATTTTATTCAAGTACCACACTTGGGAATGAACTTGTGTTATTCCAGGAACTAAAAAATGGTTTAAAGAAGAGGTATTAGATCGAAGTGAACGAGGGGGAAAAGTTATAATAAAGTCTTGATATCTAGGCAAGGGCAAGGTGATTTGCAGAACAGGAATTTTGGACTTTATTCTAAAGTGAATGGTAAACTATTGAAGGTTGTCAGCATGATAAAACTTGCATTTCAAAGACAGCACTCTGGCTGCAGAATGTGTGCGTGTGTGTGTGTGTGTGTGTGTGTCTGTGTGTGTGTGTGTGTGTGTGTGTATGTGTTGGAAAGAGGAGGCTATTGGATGCAGGGAGTCACGTTGTTGAATAATTCTAGGGATGATTTGGAATTGTGATTAGCCTGCTCATTATGAAGCTGAAACCAACAAATGTGGAAATAAAGATAAATATTTCTATATTAAGTAGATGGGTATACTGCAGTTTCATCATCTGGAAAGATAATCTTGGAAGAGAAGCTGGTGGCCGGGCGCGGTGGCTCAAGCCTGTAATCCCAGCACTTTGGGAGGCCGAGGCGGGGGGATCACGAGGTCGAGAGATCGAGACCATCCTGGTCAACCTGGTGAAACCCCGTCTCTACTAAAAATACAAAAAAATTAGCTGGGCATGGTGGCACGTGCCTGTAATTCCAGCTACTCAGGAGGCTGAGGCAGGAGAATTGCCTGAACCCAGGAGGCGGAGGTTGCGGTGAGCCGAGATGGCGCCATTGCACTCCAGCCTGGGTAACAAGAGTGAAACTCCGTCTCAAAAAAAAAAAAAAAAAAAGAAAAAGAAAAGGAAGAGAAGCTGGTTAGAGAGAGTGGGATGATGAATCCAATTTTGTATGTGTGCAATGTGAGGTGACGGTAAGGCAGTCATCAAATGAAGAGGGTTAGAGGGAAGTGGATATAAGATCTATGTGATCAGAAGATTTGTCTTGAATGGAGATATAACTATTAGAATCCTAGAGACGTAGATGAAAACTAAATCTAGGAATAAAATGTAAATTGAGAATTTTAAAAGCCCAGATCCAAGAAGAATGAGCTCTTAGCCCTGAAGAACAATAATATTTAATGGTTTACTGACATAAAAGAAGTCGGAAAAGCATACTGAGGAGGAGTGGTTGCAGAATGTCACATCACTAAAACCAAGGGAAGAAAATGTTTCAAAAAGATGGGGAAATCAATTCTGGAAAAAACCTAAGAGGCCAATATAGATGAAACTAAACAATTTCCACCAAGGTTAGCAACAGAGAAGTCATGAATAAATTTAATAAAAGTAGTTCTGTCACAATAGAAAAGGGAGATCATTTTGTAAGGTTTATTGCTGAGGTAAAATGAAGAAACTGAGGCAAGTATAAGAAAATGAGAAGCTAATTTATTTAGCTTCCGAGCGAGGTTCTGTGGTCTAGGAAGGGGCCAAAGAAGTTCCCCCTGGCTGTTTAGGGCGTGGGGTTTTATGCAGAGGGAAGGCAATTGATTGGCTATTGGGGAAAAAGCGTGAAGGCAATTTTATTGGCTGTTGAGATGCAGGAAATACCTGGAGCTAGTTGCCATTGGTGGGTGGGCGGGACCTTGGGTAAGTGGGCCTGCTGGGAGGTCGGGGCAGACTGCTACTGGGCAGGGTTTGGTGGGGTTTCTTTTAAAAAAAATTTTCTGCAGGGTGTTTCAACAGTGCGCTGGGGGCTGGATGCATAGTTTAGTGCTGAGTGTGGGCTTGGGTCTGGTATGCGGAGGCGGGTGCAGGGAAGCCATGCGGCCAGGCCAGATAACGAGCTTGGGTGATGATGCCCTTATCAGACACGGAGAGAGATGGATGTGTCCGTTTAACCCTCTGCGAGGCAGCCGGCCTTACACATTTCAAGTTGGGAAGGAAATGGGAGGTAAAGATGTTAGGATAATAGGCATAGATTATTTCCAAAAAGTTGAATTTTAAGGCAAATAGATAACGTAATGACTAAAAAGGAATATAATCTCCAGGGGAGTCATTCCATTTTTTTTTTTTATGGATAGGAGATTCTAGAGTAGTACTGTTCAAAAGAACATCACTAGCTGTGAGGAAGTAAAATATGTGCTACTAGCGATGTTAGAGGGCTATAGAAAAAAATAGAACTAGAAAATAGAATTCAGAGTGTTTATAGGACAGAATGAAATTCCAAATAAAATGACTGAGGTAGGCCTTACTTAAAAGGTGAAACATAGACAAAGACTTGAAGGGGATGAGAGGGTCAGTTGTGTGCATATATGCAGAAGGAAAATACAAATGGAGATGCAGCCAGTTCAAAAGCCTTGGGGCAGGATTATGCCTGATGTGTTTGAAGAAGAGAAAGGAATCCAATACAGCTGAAGAGCAGTAAGTCAAACATCAGGACATAGCACCAAAACAGGTAAATGAGCAGGGGAAGGTCACTCAGGGACAGGTAGGTCTTCATAAGAGTTTAAGTTTTTACTCTGAGTGAAATTTAGAGTTATGGGAGGATTTGGGGCAGAATACTGATTTCACCTCATAGATCATTTTAAATGACCTCTTTGGATTTTTACTTTTTAGAAGATGAACTATAGAGGAATAATTATAGAAATAGGGAATCTGTAGGAATCTATTACAGTAACTCAGGCAAGTAATGGTGGTGGTTCAATCCAGGTGCTAAGGTTGATGGGGTGAGAAGTTTTGGGATTGTGGACATACTTTGAAAATGCAGAAAACAAAACCTTCTGAAAGGCAAGATATATTACGTAACAGAAGTCAAGAATTATTTCGAAATATTTGAGTCTCTGGAATGATGGAGTTGCATCAATAAAAATATGGAAGTCCGCAGCCTTAGATAGGTGCTTGAAAGGACTCCAAGGAATTCACACTGAGATGTCTGTAGGAAATCCAAGTGGAAATGCTAGACGGAAATTGGATAAATGAGTCAGGAGTTTGGAACAACGCCTGGGTTGGAGACAGACAACTTACATTACTAATGTAAGTAGTTTTGCCGCAAAGAATAGAGTCAGAATAATGGGCAGCATTTTTTGGTTGTTTATGAATTATTCATTTAGATAGATTCCTGGGGTCTGACCTAGTAGGTAGAAGTCCTATTCTTATTTTATACCATCTTGTTAAGATGACTACAAATCTTAATATATACTGTTTAATGCTGAGGTTACTCAGTCAGTGTTTTTCAATGTGAACAAATTGTACAATTCATTTCCTTCAGTTCTAAATCTAGGATTGGTGGGTCACCAAGACATAGAAAATAGGTATGTAATCCAAATCTGTGAGCTCAAGTCTGTACTGCAAATATTATTCTCTGAGCCCCTACGAATGGGATGGTCTAATGAATGGAGAAAAACTGCCCTGGAGATTTGAGACAGGGTTGGATATTGGAAAACCCGAAAAACTAACCTTTGAAATGCTATTTTGTAGCCCACAGGCAGCCCAGGCTGGTTGGAGCTGATACGCCCTGTTCTGGACTTGTTGAAGTGAAACATGGAGACACATGGGGCTCTGTCTGTGATTCTGATTTCTCTCTTCCTGCTGCCCATGTGCTGTGCAGAGAATTAAATTGTGGAGAGGCCATATCTCTTCCTGTGGGAGCTCACTTTGAAAAAGGGAAAGGTCTAACTTGGGCCGAAAAGTTCCAGTGTGAAGGGAGTGAAACATACCTTGCATTATGCCCCACAGTTCAACATCCAGAAGACACTTGTTTCCACGGCAGAGAAGTTGGAGTTGTCTGTTCTCGTGAGATTTTTAATAATCTTAATTGGTCGGGGCTGGAGAAGGGGCGTATGGGGCTGGAGCTGATACGTCATGATGTCTCTTCTATGGCCCTGTCTCCCCCAGGATATACAGATGCCCGACTTGTGAATGGCAAATCCCAGTGTGAGGGTCAAGTGGAGCTCAAGGTGTTTGGCTATTGGGGCGCACTGTGTGACACCCACTGGGACCTAGAAGATGCGCATGTTCTATGCAGACAGCTCAGCTGTGGGGTTGCTGTCTCAACCACAGGAGGAAAATATATTGGAAAAGGAAGTGGTCGTGTCTGGGGACACCGTTTTCATTGCTCAGGGAATGAGTCAGTTCTGGATAGCTGTCCAATGACAGTTCTTGGAGCACCTCCCTGTATCCATGAAAATACTGTCTCTGTGACCTGCACAGGTAAGAGAACAGTGCTTATGGTCCGCTACTGTCAACATAGCCCAGATATGGGAGTGTGGGATTAGAGGAAAGAGGGGTAGGAAAATGGGGGCAGGTGGAAGGAGGATAGGCATGACAGTCAGAGTAACATGTAAGAAATAAAGGTAACTAGGGCCATTCCTAGGGTGAAGTTAACACCTCTGTGTTTGGGATTTAAGAGTAGACATTATTAATAAAAATGATTTCAATAGACGACAGGGTTTGAAAAGTCCTTATCATGATTGCTCATCCCATGTTATCACAGAACTCTTCAATCTTTTCCATGTATTTCGGTCTTACTTTTGCCCTGTTTCCTGCACCCTCCACCAGGAAACCTGACCCAGCCAGTGTTTCTATGCCCTGCAAATTTATCTGACCCATACTTGCCTGCAGTTCCGGAGGGTGGTGTTTTCGTCTGCTCAGGTAAGCAGAATAAGTCTTAGGAAACACAGCAGCTTTATTTTTTTATTTTTATTTTTTATTTTTATTTTTGAGACAGAGTCTTGCTCTGTCGCCAGGCGCCAGGCGCCAGGCTGGAGTGCAGTGGCACAATCTCGGCTCACTGCAAGCTCTGCCTCCCGGTTCAAGCAATTCTCCTGCCTTAGCCTCTCGAGTAGCTGGGACTACAGGCGCAGGCCACCATGCCCAGCTAATTTTTGTATTTTTAGTAGAGATGGGGTTTCATGTTGGCCAGGATGGTCTCGATCTCCTGAATCTCAGGTGATCCACCCCTCTCGGCCTCCCAAAGTGCTGGGATTACAGGCATGAGCCACCGTGCCCGGCCACTGCAGCTTTAAAGAATGTACTTTGGGAGGCCGAAGCGGGTGGATCACGAGGTCAGGAGATCGAGACCATCCTGGTCAACATGGTGAAACCCCGTCTCTACAAAAAATGCAAAAAAATTAGCTGGGCATGGTGGCGCGTGCCTGTAATCCCAGCTACTCAGGAGGCTGAGGCAGGAGAATTGCCGGAACCCAGGAGGCGGAGGTTGCGGTGAGCCGAGATCGCGCCATTGCACTCCAGCCTGGGTAACAAGAGCGAAACTCCGTCTCAAAAGAAAAAAAGAGATTTAGTAACGGGACTTTCTCCTTTAAGAGGACAAGCAGCTCCGCCTGGTGGACGGGGACAGCCGCTGCGCCGGGAGAGTGGCCATCTACCACGACGGCTCCTGGGGCAGCGTCTGTGACGACGGCTGGGGCCTGAGCGAGGCCCACGTGGTGTGCAGGCAGCTGGGCTGCGGCAGGGCCCTCAACGCCACGGTCTCCGCTCACTTCGGGGCGGGGTCGGGGCCCATCTGGCTGGACGACCTGAACTGCACAGGAACGGAGTCCCGCGTGTGGCAGTGCCCCTCCCGGGGCTGGGGGCAGCACGACTGCAGGCACAAGGAGGACGCAGGGGTCATCTGCTCAGGTCTGCGCGGCTACCTTTTCACCCTCCTCCGCACACACGCGCACACACGCGCACACACACAACACAATTGTTAAGTGTAGCGAAAAGTGGCTTAGGAATCCAAACAAAACAAAACAAAAATCCACTTGATTTCAATCCTATTCTGATACTGATTTCTTAATACACTTGTCATATTTCATTTGTCTGGGTGTCATTCAGAACTGAGAAAAAAATAGGAAGTTGGTCTTACTGTCAGAGAAGGTTGGACCCCAAAATAGGGACCTTGTATTACTTGCACTTTGACCTTAAGAAGTCAAGAGACACTGAATAACTTGTCTGAGAATACACTGTCAACTGTGCGCAGTCAGCCATATTTTGTTGTTCTGTTTTGTTTTAGGCTTTTAATAGCCTTCGGCCATGGTTGTTAGTTTCTGTCTCTAGTGGTAAGCGGAAAAGAGGGATGAGGAAGGGGCTTTACTAGCCTGACCAGAAACAGAAACTAAGAACCCACGCCTGTATTCTCTCCCTTGGACGTCCCTGCAAATGGGATCAGCCTCCTGATAATTTTCTGAATCGAATTTATGTTCCAGAGTAGCATGTAGAATGTTGCATTTTAACTTGTTGATACAAGTTTAATGCTCTAATACTATTCTTGGGAAACCCTTGCTAACGCTGAAATCACACAAGACCCTCAGTTTCCATCAGATAATATGCTGTTAATACATTAGAGTGATTGATGGAATTGTAGCGTGAGCCTTAGTACATTATCTCCAGGGGAAGAAATGGATTCCTTGGGGAGGAATTTTCCAACTCCAAAGGAAATATTTCACACTAGGTTTTGTATTTGTCTCTAGAATTCACAGCCTTGAGGCTCTACAGTGAAACGGAAACGGAGAGCTGTGCTGGGAGATTGGAAGTCTTCTATAATGGGACCTGGGGCAGCGTTGGCAGGAGGAACATCACCACAGCCACAGCCGGGATTGTGTGCAGGCAGCTGGGCTGTGCAGAGAATGGAGTCGTCAGCCTCGCCCCTTTATCTAAGACAGGCTCTGGTTTCATGTGGGTGGATGGCATTCAATGTCCTAAAATGCATATCTCCATATGGCAGTGCCTGTCTGCGCCGTGGGAGCGAAGAGTCTCTAGCCCAGCGGAAGAGACCTGGATCACATGTGAAGGTGGGTATCTTTCTAAACACTGGCTGTCACTGAAACCCTGTGGAATATAATTTACCACAAATAGCAAATCTTTCCATCCAGGAACACATGACAGACTCACTGAAAAGTACATGAAAATAAATGCTGATTTATCACATCTGTTGTATATTGAAATTTTATTATTTTGGTTTAGTTTTAAAAGGATAACAACTCATAAACAATGATAGGGTTTTTAAAAATGAAAAACAGAATATGTTTTGTCTTAGAAACTCTAGAAAGCTCAGAACTTTTGAGGAAATGTAAATTATTTGGGGAAATTAAACACCTCTATTTTTTCCTGCAGAACATTTTACTAAGAGAAGTTAGTTGATTATTTATAAGGCACTTGTAAATGTGCTATTTGATTAAAATTTAATATGTTTATTATAGAGATTTTAGAAATTGTACAATTATAAATAATAAATTCATTTCACATTTAATCTGATTATCAAAAATAACCATTACCAATATTCAGAAACATTAACTGTTAGTCTATCTTTTGTTCAAAAACTTAAAGTTATGATTGTGTATATAAAATGTAGATACTATTATATATGTGTATATGTATATACAGTATGATATATATGTATATAATGTATTACAGTATATTTATACATGTATAATACCACATATGCATAAAGTAGGATTTCTGTATCCTACTTTTATATGTAAAAGTATACTATAAATATATTCTAATTTCAATAAATAGCCTTCAAATGGCATGCAATATTTTATCACGTGAACATAAATAATCGTGATTATTGGTTTTAAAGCTATTTCTCAATGTCAAACTAGTAGAAATAATGTCATCATAAGCACCCTTATTCATTTTCAGTGGATCTCTGATTATATCTGAAGGTTATATTTCTAGTCTCATGATGAGTGGGTAAAATAAGTGAACATTTTTTATGTATGTTGATATGTACTAGTTAATTGCTCCAGCAGAAAGCCTATGTGTTAGTTTTCATTCTTATCACCAGTATAGGAGAGCATCAATTTTATTTAACTCTTCCTACCAATGCTACACACAGAGAGAAACACACACGGACATACACGTAATTCCCAAATTAAAATTTCACCTATTTCAAGATAATTTGCATGTATTTGGTTAGTAGTGTATATGGACATTATTTATGAATATTGTCCATTTGTGGTTTATATATATACATATATATATATATTTTTTTTTTTTTTGGGGGGGGGAACGGAGTCTTGCTCTGTCACCAGGCTGGAGCACAGTGGCACAGTCTTGGCTCACCACAACCTCCGCCTCCCAGGTTCAAGCGATTCTTCTGCTTCAGCCTTCCAAGTAGCTGGGACTGCAGGCATGTACCAAACGCCCGGCTAATTTTTGTATTTTTAGTAGAGATGGGGTTTCATCATGTTGGCCAGGATGGTCTCGATCTCTTGACCTCGTGATCCACCCTCCTCGGCCTCCCAAAGTGCTGGGATTACAGGCTTGAGCCACTGCGCCCGGCCTGTGGTTTATATTTTTAAGCACTTTGCTTCCTTTTACTATTGTAATTTTATCACATAATATCATTCCTCAAACAAGAATTTGAAAAAAAAAAACAAAAAACGGAAATCTTGAAAAAATACAAATATCACCTATAATGCTATGATCAGTTGATGCTATATTAGCTGAAGTTATACTCTTGCGTATCATATATGTGTATGTATTTTATATATATTCATGTATTTTATTGCAAAAATGTTATACAATGTGAATTTGTGCTGCTTGCTCTTTTGATTTAGTAATATTTTCTCACACTAAAGGGTATTTCTTTACCATATGATATACCATAATCTCATGCACCACATGCCTGTGATTGGACGTTTAGAAAATTCAAGTTATTTTTCCGTTTTAGTTAACATCACATTAAATAGCCTTGAGCATACAGAAAATTATTTTAGGCATATTTCTCAATATTTGCTTTCCAAAATCTATTTTTCCATTTAATCAATTATATTACCTGAAATTTTGGATTTCAATTATCTTAAGTTTTAATTTTCCATGTTTTACATGGAAATCTTGCATCTATATGAATATGAATGATACTATGCCATAGATTTTCTTTAGTCCTCTCTCTATATTTGTTGATTTTAGTACTGGATTTGTTGCAATATAAAATTACTAGGATAAATTCTGCCAGCTTGTATGATCTTTAATAATACATGGCATAAAATTACATTTCAATATTTGAGAGAGATAACTATAGCTATTTTGGATGGGAATTCGTTATTACTTAAAGAGAATGTCTAAGACTACTGGGTTAATCTCATTATCTTGAGCCAATTTTGTGAAAGGATTAAAGAATGTGTTAGTCAGTTCTCATGCTGCTAATAAAGACATACCCGAGGCTTAATGGACTCACATGGTTGGGCAGGCCTCACAATCATGGAGGAAGGCAAAGGAGGAGAAAAGTCACGTCTTAACATGGTGGCAAGCAAGAGTGTGTGCAGCGAATCTCCCCTTTATAAAACCATCAGCTCTTGCGAGACTTATTCACTATCACAAGAACAGCACAAGAAAGACCCAGCCCATGATTCAATCACCTCCCACGAGGTCCCTCCCACAACACGTGGAAATTATGGGAGCTACAATTGGAGGTTTGGTTGGGGACAGCCAAACCATAGCAAAGAAGTAGGATTAAAAAACATACTCTGAATTTATTATGAGATAGCCATCCAGTGATGCACTCTGTATTAGTAGGAGGTAGAAGCTAGTCTAAAAGTATTTATTAATGAGACAGAGATTCACAGAAATGAAGAGAAAAAATAAATCAAACTCTTTCAAGATGTTTGGCTATGAGAGAGAAAAGGGTTAACATGGTAACTGGAGAGGGGCTCTTATGACCAGGAGAAAGAAGATTTTTTAAAGGGTGCATGTGAAAGCTATCAGGTTAATTGACTTGGGGATGAGATGTTTAGATCGAAAAGCCCTTTGGAATAGAAGACAAGTTACCTAAAAGTTCATTATCTACTGAAACTTTAGCTTTTCCTGTGCTATTACGGAAACTAAAGTTCAGTAGAGAAATCCTGAGATTCTCTTTTGGTCTTCATGTTGTTGGTGGGCAGAGGCTTCGAATATGAAAGAACATTTCACAAAATAATGAAGAATGAGAAATAAAAATGATAATATCATTCTAAAATATTGAGGATTCTGCAGACTTTTTTTGACAGCAAGTTTAAAATGACCCCAGTTACAATTATCTGCAGTGAAACTCAGTATTTCAGGAACTGGCTTGAAGGAGGTAGAGAGTTAGTTTACCCTGCATTTGTACACAGCCATGTGGGTGTGAGGAGAGGTCACTAGTGCCAAGGCCTTGTTCATTTGGGAAAGAGGATGTTTGTAGTTATCATCTTAGTACACGTACTTTACGAGGAGTGAAGCGAAGTCAAGAAAGGACTGATAATCGGAGGGCGTCGAAGAAGCAACAGTCTATAGATCAGACTTGAGCCAAATGAACATCAGTTATAGTTGGAGAAATAGTGAAAATGAGAGGGGCAAAATAGGGTGTTTGGGTCAGATAGGACATTGAACTTTGGAAAATGAAATCAATATGTTTCGTTTTCAAACATCTAGAGTAGAAGATAAATATCTGGTGTGGCCTCGCTGGAGATGCTTCACCCCTTGACTGTGGCTACGACCAACCACAGTCATGTGTAGGGGCTTATTCACTTTACAGGTTATTCTCTCCTTTTTTTTCTTTTTTTTAACACGGTGTTTCACCATGTTGGTCAGGCTGGTCTTGAACTCCCAACCTCAGGTGACCCGCCCGCCTTGGCCTCCAAAGTGCTTGGATTCCAGGCGTGAGCCACCGCGTTACGGGTTATCCCCTAATCTACGTGACTGAAATTCCGCCTTCCTTACCACACCCATCTTCATCAAACACATTCACCACCTTCAAGTTTTTCTACCTCAGCGTTCTCCCACACCCTCCTTCAGGAGTCAAGACGGCAATGTTTTGTGCCTTCGTAGATAAAATCCGAGTGCGTGGAGGGGACACGGAGTGCTCTGGAAGAGTGGAGATCTGGCACGAAGGCTCCTGGGGCACGGTGTGCGATGACTCCTGGGACCTGGCCGAGGCGGAGGTGGTGTGTCAGCAGCTGGGCTGCGGCTCTGCCCTGGCTGCCCTGAGGGACGCTGCGTTCGGCCGGGGAACTGGACCCATCTGGTTGGACGAGATGCAGTGCAAGGGGAATGAGTCATTTCTATGGGACTGTCGTGCCCAACCCTGGGGACAAAGTGACTGTGGACACAAGGAAGATGCTGGTGTGAGGTGCTCTGGTAAGTGTAAAAAGGCTGCACTCACTGGTAAGTGTAAAAAGGCTGCACTCACACTGAGCCTCCTACTAAGGGTAAAGGACATGGGGAAACAGCCTCAGATAGTTGAGCTGAAGTTACTAGGACTTCTTGCTGAAGAATGAAAGGCTGTGTTAAACCAATGATTTTCCCCAACTAAATCAGATAACGTTCCACGGTTATCTAAAAGAGCCACCATAATTTTGAGGGGAAAAAGCTGGATTTAGCCTTAGACTTCCAAGCAAGAGGATTCTGAGTGATATTTTTAAATGACATCCAATAGTCACAGGAGGTGTAAAAAGAACATCCAGTTCCTTTTCTTTCATTTACATCTTCTCTCCCTCTCTCTCTCTCTCTCAGGACAGTCACTGAAATCACTGAACGCCTCCTCAGGTATAGTTTTCTATCAGTGGTATAACCTAAGGTTATATGGAAGGTCAAGGGAGGGCAGAAACTGCTACGATAATCAAAGAAGACTGAGGACTGCAGAAATACGAGACTGCGGATGGCAGCCAGTGGTATCAGTAGCTCTGTGACTGCTTTGCTATGCAACCCTTCTCTCTAGAAAAACCCTTTTTACATGCAGAGAACGATAAGACTCTCATGCTACCTTCATAGATAGAATTATATCTTTAGGTTCTCAAATAGTCTTTATGAGACTGGCAGAAACAGCTCAAGCTTCAGGGGAATTGCTTAAACCCGGGAGGCAGAGGCTGCAGGGAGCTGAGATCGTGCCACTGCACTCAGCCTGGGTGACGGAGTGAGACTCCATCTCAAAACAACAACAACAACCAAGAAAGAAAGAAAAAGAAACCGATCAGGCCCTAGTATTTTCTGAGTCTGGTGTTTTAGTAGTGAATGCAATGCAAGAGGAAAGGTTTAATTATCGAGTCTTTTGTATAAAATTGGAAGTAATTTAGGGCAATAGAATTACAGAAAGATGTGGTTTCAGTTGTTCCAAGATAGTTTTAATCTAAAATAGCTCTCAGAGATTATGGACTGTTCATGAATATGTTGAAACGTATAGCCATCATTCTTCTCAGCAACTAGGGAACCAGTTTTTTTCCAATGTATAAACCCACACTTGATATTTACCAGTTTAATACTTATCAATGTTTAATTTCTATACAGGTCACTCAGCACTTATTTTTTCTGGTGTCTTTGGGCTCCTTCTCCTGGTTCTGTTTATTCTATTTCTCACGTGGTGTAAAGTTCAGAAACAAAAACATCTGCCCCACAGAGGTGAGAGCCCCATTGGGATTGCATAAAATGTGAGTTACCTGCCACCGAGGGCACGCAGGATGGGGGCTTCCTGCAGAGAGGGAGAAATGCACTGGCCACCTTGAGTGAGATGGATTGGAAAGTACCAGGCCAAATGCAGACACACGTGGAATGATCAAGAAGCAGATAATCCACAATTCTCATTTATACAAATGCCATCTTTTAGAAGCTGTAGCCTGAAATACAGATGATGAGTCAGATAGACAAAGATCTCAGCTCATAGAAGGAAGGTAATTGTATGTTTTGGTTCAGAGTCTAGATTGCAGAAATAACCAATAGAAAATGTGGAAGCATGGTGGAAGATTAAGAACAAGGGTGTACTGGATTTGAACACCACGTATATAATTTACTAGCTGTGTGGCCTTTGGCTAGAAACTACCTTTACAGACTCCAATTTCCTAATTTGTAAAGATAATAACAGTACTAACTCATTAGGTTGTTAAGATAGTTAAATCAATTAATCATCTGTATGAAAAATGACCAGCACATAGTAAATACTATGTAAAGAACTTGGTAATAAAAGTAGAGGAATTTCAATGTTTCAAGAAAAAGGAGAATAAATATTAAAAATACGCTAGCAGGGGTAGGTGCCAAAAAGGCCATTGGATTTTAGCACAGAGGGATTAATACGTGTCAAACGTTAGCATTCACGGTCCTAATATAAGGGATAGGCCATTTGACTCTGAATCCTAACCATGAAGCATCCCTTTTCAGTTTCATCTAGAAGACGGGATTCTCTTGAGGAGACTTTATTCCATGAGATGGAGACCTGCCTCAAGACGGAGGACCCACAGGGGATAAGAACCTCAGGTCTGTGCAACTCCAGGGGCCTCGTTCCATGGAGGGTGGGAATATGAGGCAATTTCACTGATGCTTAGAAATTCTCCTCAATGGAGATGTGTCTCAGCCTCTTATGCAAAATCCGCAAAAGGGAAACAAATTGGAAATAGATAAAATATGACTCAAAATTAAGAAAACTGGAATATACATTCTCACTTATTTCATCCTCAGGGTTATATTTAGTTCATGGCAGAGGCACCAAGCAGAGAAGACGGAAATAAAAACTATTATTCCTTTAATAATCAAATATTTTGTCCACAATTTCATTATAGACCCAGTAAACCGTAATTATTTTCCAATTTCATTACATTATTTTTTAATGTGGTGGCCAAGTTCCTTGAATCTTATCTATATTTGTATATTTATAATTATTGTAAAAATAGTTTTATCATGATATATAGGGTGGACAAAACAGTGCAGAAAACTAAACCTTTTTTTGGAAATAACTTGTAGTGGAATTACTGTGACACCATCTGGCAAAGTGACTTTCCAATAGCCATAAAAGATTTTACTCCTCTAAGTTATAAATGAGGATGTATTTTTTCTTTTTTGAGACAGAGTCTCACTCTGTTGCCAGGCACCAGGTTGGAGTGCAGTGGTCCGATCTCAGCTCACTGCAACCTCCGCCTCCCAGGTTCAAGCAATTCTCCTGCCTCAGCCTCCTGAGTAACTGGGACTACAGGCACACACCACCACGCCCAGCTAATTTTCTTTTCTTTTTCTTTTTCTTTTTTTTTTTTGTATTTTTAGCAGAGACAGGATTTCACCATGTTGGCCAGGAGAGTCTTGATCTCTTGACCTCCTGATTCACCCGCCTCAGCCTCCCAAAGTGCTGGGATTACAGGCGTGAGCCACTGCACCCAGCCATGAGAATGTATTTTACTGAATAATCACTGACGCTAAATACCTTCATCATTTATAACGTTGCTAATTTAGTACTTGACAAGTGGCATCTCACGGTTATTTTTAATTAATATTGTTTTAAAATTTTATTTTTGTATTGAAAATAATGTACATATTTTCTAGGCAGGTGTGATAATTTAGTACATTCATATAATTTATAAAGATCAAATTAGTATAATTGGGGTATCTATCACCTCAAATATTTGTCTTTTCATTACACCAGAAACATCTGAATTATTCTCTTTTAGCTATTTTGAAATAGATTATAGTCACCTTATTGATTATCAAACTCTAGATTTTATTTCTTATAATTGTCTATTTGTACTCAATCAACCTCTCTTTATCCTCCCTTTCCCTTACCGTTCCCAGCCTCTGGTAACCACTAATCTACTCTCTGTCTTCATGGGATCAACAATTTTAGCTCCCACGTATGAATGAGAACATGGATATCTGTCTTTCTGTGCTTGGCTTATTTCATTTAACATAATGACCTCCAGTTCCATCATGTTACTACAAATAACAGGATTCCATATTTTATGGCTGAAAATGTGTGTGTATAGACCCCATTTTCTTTGCTCATTCATTCATTGATGAACATGTAGGCTGATTCCGTATTTTGGCTGTTATAAACAGTGCTGCAATAAACACGTTGCAGTTATCACTTTGAATATATGATTTTCTTTTTTTTCGATGTATACTCAGAAGTGGAATTACTGAATCATATAGCGATACTGTCTTTAGTTTTTTGAGGACCGTCCCTACAGTGTTCCATAATGACTATATTGATTTGCATTCTCATCACTAGTGTGTGAGGGTTCTCCTCTCTTCAGATCCTCGCCAGTATCCAGTATTTCCTGTCTTTTTCCATCTCTGTGTCTCCATTGCTCTTACATTCTTGCAGTTTGTCCTTTTTTTCCTTTAGATCCTGTAACATATTCATCATAATTGTTTTAAAGTTCTGGTATGATCAGTTCAACATCTCTCTCTTATCTGAGTCTGATCTGATGTTTGCTGTCTCTTCAGACTCTGTTTTTTATCTTTCAGTGTGCCTCGTAATTATTTTGTAGAAAGCCAGATATGATATATAGTGGATACAAAGAATGGAGGTAAAGAGGGTGTTTGTGTAAGGTTTAATATTTACCCGGCTAGGGATTAAGCTGTATTTACTGTTTGCTGTAGCTGGAGGTGTCAGAGGCTAATATTTCCCTGGGGCGCTACTTTTTCTCTCCCCTGTTGTCTTTGGGGTTCCCTAGTGACTTCTTAAATAAGATCTCAGATGTGCAGTTTCATCCATTGTATTTCCCGTTATTTTATAGGACCCCTACTGAAGTGACAGCAAGGTGTTGTGGGAGGGGAAACAGACTATGATTCTGTGATTGAGCCTGTCTCCTAGTGACCCTGTGCCCCTGCACTGTGACCTTCAACGGTGTTCCTAAGGTTTTGTTCCCCTGTTAGCTGAGATAGGAAACCTCAAGGGAGCTGGAGTTGGATATTTCCCTTCCCCCAAGTCAGCTAGGCTCTGGTAAAACCCCAGCCCACTGGACTCTGGAGAAACAGAAACAGGCCTTATTACACAATATTTTATATGTACTTCAAAATGACTACTTTCCCCTCCTCCTGAAAGAAGGCACAAGATGATTTTGCCCCAGTCTTCACTGTGATCACTTGGTAAGGCTTCTAAAGGTAAAACAAAAATGCGGGTCCCCTGGAGTTTTTAACACTGAACTTTTTCCACTCTGAGCCTACAGCAACTTGTCAATTACAATTTAGATTTTCCTATCCCATTACTGATTTCCACAGAGGTTTCTGCTCATGGGGCTCTGCTCTGTAAGTTGCAATTCTCTGTCTCTGCCTGTCTCTCCAATTTTGGTGGTAGTGATTTGCCCTATGACCTCAGTTCTTCGATGGATCTAAGAGGAGTTGTTGATTTTCAGTTTATTCAGCTTTTTCTTGTTATGTGACTGGGAGTAATGACTCCCAAGCTTTTTACAGGCTGCATGGGAAACTAAAAGCTCAAATAATCACTCTTATATTCAACTTCCTTAATATTTAGTTATCTAAATTTCTCTATCCAAGGACAACAATTCTTTATTTCTCTCGATTCTGCCAAAAATGGAACAATTTCCTAAATACAATTTTTAGTGCCCTCCTGTCTCTAGATAACGACTTAACATTGAGTTTTACGTATCCCTTTTTACAAATGAAAATATAAATATCACAGTTCTAGGCCTTTAAGATACTGGGAGCAAATCTAATAATCTGATAAAAAGCTGTATTATTTGTTTTGATGGCACTTAATGGTTTATCCCTTTAAAAATGATAATTGTTTTACTTCAAAGTGGTAACTAAGCACACTCTTCATTTATGTAATAGTCATTTCTTGCTCTATTATATTTTCCCAGCTGATCAGACGCTGCACCTAACAGCTCTTCCCTCTGCAGAGAGGTTTTCTACTACTCAATCATACAGATGTTGCCTTTCTTTCAGATGACACCCACAACCGTGGTTGTGAAGATGCCAGCCACACATCACTGTTGGGAGTTCTTCCTGCCTCTGAAGCCACAAAATGACCTTAGGCTTCCAAGTCTCACCAGGTAAGTCGAGAAGTATTACTCTTAATAGAACTAATAATTTAATCTCCTGCTGTCACAGAATTAAACACATTTTTTCCAATATTTATATTACCATATATTATGTCACTGGTTTATATCCCCAATCTATCAAATATTCTGCGTTAGGCTCTGAAAAAGAGAGCGATTGGCGGGAAAGTTTTTCCTACAGAAAATTTACAGAGTTTGTCAGAATTGGTTTTGAGCACTGGCTGAGGCTGCAGATAGTCCGTCACTAAAAAGAGGTTGATTCGGTCTCAGCTTCACATACTGCACATTGATAACCTCCATTGCTAGGATCTGTTCATTTTTACTATACAGAGTAGGATGTTCACATTTATTCTCTTAAGTGCAGCCTAGATTCAGTGCATTAATGTCACGCCTTATTGCTTTAATCGCCAGTGCCTGACAGATGATACATGCTTAATATTTATTAAATGAAGGTGGCCTTGTCTGATGAGAAAACATTAACATGATAACAGTGAAATCATTCTCTAGAGGTTTAGAAAAACAAGCACTCATTATATAATAATGTCATCGAGGCAATTCTAAAACACTTACTGGTGCCGGGGTAAAGAATTAAAACCAAAGTCAACTAAAAAGTCCAGCACAAAAAGAGCAGTGGTTTTTCTCAAGGACAGTGGGTGGCCCAACTATGGAGAGAAAAAATTGAACTCAGTGAAGTCGTAGGATTAGAAAGCACTGTGCTTTCTAAATAATGCTGAGAGCACTTTCTAATTCCTAGCATGAGTGAGCTGGCAATTCTGAAAAGAGCATGTCTGTGTAATCGAAAGCCAATTCTACATTTTTTATGGGAATAAATGCCAGGGTGCAAAGATAAGTCATCTCTCCTGATTTTTATTACAGAATATTTAGACACCACCAACACAAAACCATTTCAGACTTGACCCAATGATCCAAGTGAATGGGCTTCAGTTTCTCTCTCTTTTTTTTTTCTCAAAAATATATTATTACCATAATAACACAACAAATGTTAGAAAAATCAGAGGTGAAATACACAAAAACCATTTAGATAATAACTAGCTCCGACATAATTTAATGATAACTCTTCTAATACCAAGGTTTATATTTATGGTTAAAGCTTCTTTCCTCTTTATGGACTACTGACAATTTCTCTATTTGGAAAAGTTCAGTGAAATACTTAAAATGTATCCTAAGGTGTATCTTATGGTGTTTTCATCTGCATGATATAAGGGACAAATGATTGAGTAGATTATTCTAAACCAGTTCTAATAAATACCAATTTATATTAGCAGATTTTTTCTTTGCAAATGGATACTCTGTGTTGTTTCTGAAGTACTTGAAATTGATGCTTTATATTAGAAAAGGTTCTATATTAGAAAAAATGTTTCTTTCCCTCAGCAGCTCTGCTTAGTTCATTATTGTGCTTAGCGTATTCGTTTTCTAGGGCTGCCAAAACAAAATACCACAGACTGGGCAGCTCAAACAATGGAAGTTTGTTTTCTCACAATTCTGGATGCCAGAAGTTCGTTATCAAAATGTGGGGAGGCTTAGTTTCTTCTGAGGCCTCCTTTCTCCACTTGCAGATGGCCATCTTCTTATGTTCTCAGATGATCATCCCTTGGTCTGCGTTGTCTGTGATCTAATTTCTTTTTGTAAGGACATCAGTCATACTGGATTAGGGCTCACCCATATGACCTCATTTTACCTCAATTATCTCTTTAAATGTCTAATCTCCAAATACAACCACATCCTGAGGAAATGGGGTTTAAGACTTGAACATATGAATTTGGGGGGACCCAATTCAGCTCATAACACTGAGCAAGTCTATTACTTTACGACTTTTGCCCTGCCTAAACCTCATTAATCATCAATTCTGACTTAGCAGAATCCATGCTAAAAACTTTTGAAAGATTAATTTCCAGAGGCTTTCCAAAAAGCAAAGCCATATGTAATTATACTTCCTTTTTAATTTTGATGTTATTTAAAACTCAAATTTCTTTGATAAGTAAATTATTGCATTCTGGGATTCAGAATTCTAGATTGTGGGAGCAGGAAGAAAATTGCATAAAATCTGCATCTGCACAAAAAAGAAATATCACTACATAGCACCTACTAAATCCGCTCTACTTTATCAATGATTTGTAGGGTGTGTGTGTGTGTGTGTGTGTGTGTGTGTGTGTGTGCACGCACACAAATGACTTAACTTTAACTTCATGTAGGCTAGCATTCTTATTTAGAAGAAAAATAACTTGTGTTCTCTTGTTTTATAATTTCAGATCAACTTCTAAATGTCTTTGAAGGAGACAGCAACTTTTAAATGAGTAAAGAGGAAGTCAAGTTACCCTATGGAAGACTGGTCCAAATAACATTTCTTGAAAAATAGAACAGCTAAGTTAATAAAGACTGGTGATAATAAAAGTTGAATTATGTGTATCACTGTTAAATAGACTGAATGTGTTTCCCTCTCCCCCTCGCCCCAAAAAATTCATACATTGAAATCCTAACTGCTAATGTAATGGTATTAGGACGTGGGGCTTTGGGAGGGAATTATGTCATGAGGGTAAAGCCCTCATGAATGGGATTAGTGCCTTTAACAATGGAACCTCAGAGACTCTGTCACTGCCCTTCCCTTATGTGAGTGTACAATGGTCAGCAGTCCACAACTTGGCAGGGGGCCCTCATCAGATCTGAATCATGCTGGGACCCTGATCTCAGGCTTATAACTTCCAAAACTGTGAGGGAAAAAAATTCGACTATTTATATGCCACCCAGTTTATTCTCTTATAGTAGCCCAAACTGAGACAATCACTAACTAAAAACCCACTCCATACCTATGTAGAATGTAGATCCTACTCCTGCTCAACAATGAAAAACGTTATTTGAAGCTGACTTGTGGCTGTTCTTGTAGTTCAAATTAGTGTAGTTCCATAGATATTTAAATGTAGAAAGCATTTTTAAAATTTAATGTCAGAATAGTCATCTTTATTTTTATCTCTGATGGATTTATTCATGACAGCTTTGCTCAACCGTTCTTGTTTCTAGCTTGGCTTTCTCAGATTTTGAACATATTGTTGTTCCTATAGGAATTATAACACATATAGTAACAAGTACCTACCACAATAGTAAGATAATGTTTTTTTTTTTTTTTAAGCTGTAGGCTTCTGGAGAGGCGTGGTGGCTCATGCCTGTAATCCTAGCACTTTGGGAGGCCAAGGTGGGTGGATCACAAGGTCAAGAGATCCAGACCATTCTGGCCAACATGATGAAACCCTGTCTCCACTAAAAATACAAAAAGTAGCTGGGCGTGGTGGTGGGTGCATGTAGTCCCAGCTACTTGGGAGGCTGAAGCAGGAGAATCTGAGAGGTGGAGGTTTCAGTGAGCCAAGATTGCTGTCACTGCACTCCAGCCTGGCGGCAGAGCAGAGACTCCATCTCACCAAAAAAAAAAAAAAAAAAAAAAAAAAAATGCTGTAGGCTTCATGTTCATGGAGCTGTTACAAGAGATGTAAAATAACAACATAAAAGAAGCCTAGGTTATTATTATTATTATTATTATTATTATTATTTTGAGATAGAGTCTTGCTCTGTCATCAGGCACCAGGCTGGAGTGCAGCAGCACAAGCTTGGCTCACTGCAACCTCCACCTCCCAGATTCAAGCAATGCTCCTGCCTCAGCCTCCCAAGTAGCTGGGACTACAGGCAAGCGCCACCATACCCAGCTAATTTTTGTATTTTTCAATAGAGATGGGGTTTCACCGTGTTGGCCAGGATGGTCTCGATTTCTTGACCTCGTGATCCGCTTGCCTCGGCCTCCCAAAGTGCTGGGATTACAGGGGTGAGCCATCGCGCCGGCCAAGGCCTAGGTTATTATAAAAGATATTTTTAAATCTTTAAGACCCTAAATAAGCTTTATTCATTTAGAGTCTCTGCCCACAAAGAGTTGGAAATCCTAAAAATCAGGAGACTTGAGGTCACAAATCTGATATATGAGAAAATGTAGAGAGTTTAAAGATTAAAATTTAATCCTAGCCAATTAATATATGTCTCATTAATATTGCTGTACTGCAGTAAAATTATTATAGATTCCTGAACTAAAATAAAGAGCTATCCCTATTTCTATGTTTGGAAAGTTTAATTTTAGTATAGCCTGTTTATGTTTCCTTATATTATAGACAAATATAAGAAAAAAACACATTTCTAATAGTCATGAGTGAAGGGGATACTTTAAAAACTACAATATTTGCCTTTTCTTTAACAATGATCTTTGAAAATGGTAATGATGCAAAATAGTAAATATTTAAAGAAAAATGTGGGCTTGTTGACATTTGAACGGCATGTGAAGATCATACAGAAACACAATAATAATTCAGGCTGGTCCGAGTGCAGTGCTGTTTACAACTAACTGATCACAATAATAATTCAATGAAGCCATTTAAAATTTGATATTTGTTATTATTTTATCAAGGGAATGGTAATTGAGGAGTTTCTGGTTGTTTTATCCCATGGCATCCTTAGCATAGAAGGCCATTCCTTTTTACCTTAGAAATTAACCAAGATAAACTGGTTATACAGATAGAAGGAAAGTAACCACCCATTGTCAGTAAAGAAAACGGTTAGGCTATCTTTTACATCCCAGAGATTGGGTTACAAAGAATATTTTAAAATAAATACATCAGGCATATCATTGGCCAGAGAGCATCTTTGAAGAGCAATGATTTCCTTGAAAGGAAATTAAAGTGTTGGTACCCCATACATGAAGGTATGTAAATTCAAGTAACCACAGTTTTAAAGAAATGAATTGAAAGCTATTGCAATTTCAGTGTGCTTTTAGAAAGACAACAGAGAGAACGATTTCCACACTTGGAATTAATTTCTTAAAAAACAGGATCTTGGTATGTGGCTGATGGTAGGCCCTCCTGACCCAGCAACCTGAAGACCCACTGTGAAGAGCAGCGGTCAAAGGAACTAGGGAAATCCTACAGTGTGATCAGTTTCTCTGCTGCAGGTAAGCAAAGGGAATCCCTTTGCACTGAATAGGGCACTGAGCTGCCCCGCTGCTTATGAATTCTTCATCATTCCTGCCTCCTTTTATGTTCTCCCTGAATGGCTAGGTTTGTGGGGCTAAGAACTTTATTTCCCGCAATCCCTAGCAGGAAGAATCTGGGCTTTCTTCCACCAGAGACTTATTCATGGAAGATTTGGTTTCACAAAGGTCTTCGCACTTGTCCTGAAAACTGCTAGCCTTGGTGTTACAGCATGGTGACCTTTAGCAGTACTTTCCTGGGGATTTTAAAACTTCCTGATGAGGGTTTTGTAAGTACAAATATTTTCTATAGCAAATCACTTCCTGCTTAAAATACCTAGGTGACTTTTTGTTTGTTGTCTGATTTTAGAGCTTTTGGTCTCCTTGAATTTGATTAACCCCGGAAAGAATTATATTTTGGAGATAATGGAACAATAGGGCCTTAAGAGTTGCATTTTCTTATTCCAAATAGTGAAACATGAAGAATGAAACAACATTGGCAAGAAATTTGTTGGGTAGACAAAGGAATAAAGAGTAAAAGAAATTATACTCAGTAAGAAGTTACCTAAGACTTAAGAAATAAGCAGTAGCCGGGCACGGTGGCTCACACCTGTAATCCCAGCACTTTGGGAGGCCGAGGCGGGTGGATCACGAGGTCAAGAGATCGAGACCATCCTGGTCAACATGGTGAAACCCCGTCTCTACTAAAAAAATACAAAAAATTAGCTGGGCATGGTGGCGCGTGCCTGTAATCCCAGCTACTCAGGAGGCTGAGGCAGGAGAATTGCCTGAACCCAGGAGGCAGAGGCTGCAGTGAGCCGAGATCACACCATTGCACTCCAGCCTGAGTAACAAAAGTGAAACTCCGTCTCAAAAAACAAATAAATAAAAAGAAACAAGCAGTGATAGGAAAGACACACAAGCCAAAAAATAAAAAGAGAACAGGAAAAAGGATTTTAAATTTTTTAAAGAGAATCATCAGGGTAATAAAAAGAATCAATAAAAATTAATTAAAAACATAGAAAAGGGGAGAAACAAAAAATAAAATGGGTCCGGGCACAGTGGCTCATGCCTGTAATCCCAGCACTTTGGGAGGCCGAGGAGGGTGAATCATGAGGCCAGAAGTTTGAGACCAGTCTGACCAACATGGTGAAACCTGGTCTCTACTAAAAACACAAAAATCAGTTGATCATGGGAGTGTGTGCCTGTAATCCCAGCTACCCAGGAGGCTGAGGCTGGAGAATCGCTTGAATCTGGGAGGTAGAGGTTGTAGTGAGCTGAGATTGCACCACTGCACTCCAGCCTGGGCGACAGAGTGAGACTCCACTTCAAAAAATAAAAATAAAGTAAAAAATAAAATGGAATAAAAAAGAATAAATGTGGCCCCCAGGAATTTCAGGAGCATCTATCTATCTATCTATCTATCTATCTATACATATATATATATATATATATATATATATATATATATATATATATATTTTAAAACTACAATCACACAAAATAATACACATCCCAAGGAAACCCATGCAGACACAAGAGACTAACATTCATGGTTATTTTGAATATTTTCTTAATATACGTAGTTTTACAAACATCAGAGTAAATCAATCATATGGTTTGGATATTTGTTTCACCCAAATCTCATGTTAAAATGCAGTCCCCAAAGTTTTTGTGTGTTTTTTAATAATTTAAAATTATTTCCTTGCTCCTGCATGGTCTCAGAGCCTGGTCTGGGTCTCCGGGACATAAATCTCGATGCTGTCTGCACTCTCAGTGGCTGAGTTCTGCCGCACAGATTGGCCGTCAGGAGTCTCTTGAGGGCCTCCTGGCGCTGCTTGTCGCTGGCGTCTGAGGCCTTGTCACAGCTCACTGCCGGCTTGGATTTGGCTGGCTTCTTTGGGACTGGAGGGGGTGGTTTCTTCTCTTCCGATGTGGGCAGCGTTATTGCCAGCCAGGAATTTGTCCCTGGACTTCCCCTCCGCACTGCTCCATGCTCACCTTCCTCTTCTCGGGGGGTCTCCACCAGCTGCCAGCTGTTGGCCTTGAGGTGGTAGAGTTCATCGAACTTCATGCTGATGTCCTCGATGGACAGCTGTAGCAGGTCCCAGAACCCTGCCAGGTCCTGGGCTGTGGGGCGTGGGTTGGCGTCAGGGTTCAAGTTTTGCTCACAGAGGCCCCGGAACTGCTGGAATTTCTGGGACATCAGTAGCTGGGCACTTCCCACAGCACTGAGGACTTTTCCTAAGACTTCTTCAGAGAGGATGCTCTCTTTGGTCTCCTTGTCCATCTGGCAGCACCAGCCTTCCAGCCGCTGTTTCTGCCTGCAGTAGCTTTAGGAACCAGTAGCCATCTCTGCGGCAGGCCCCTGGCTGTGCTGGCTCTGCTGGGGAGCTGGAGGAGGTCTTGAGCCAGGGGTCAGGTGGGGGCAGTGAGGACACCTCTAGGGGCCCAGTGGGAGGTGTTTGGGTCATGGGCACAGACCCTTCATGTCTTGGTGCTGTCCTTATAATAGGGAACGGTTTCTCCCAATATATGGTTCTTTAAAAGTGTGGCATTTCCCTGCTCTCTCTTTTGCTCCTGCCCTGGCCATGTGATAAGCAGCTCTACCCGCTTTGCCTTCTGCCCTGGCTGTAAGGCTCCTGAGGCCTTATCAGAAGGCATCCAAGCAGAGGCCAGCACCATGCTTCCTATACAGCCTGCAGAACTGTGAGCCAATTAAACCTCTTTTCTTGATCGTTTACCAGCCTCCATATTTCATCACAGCAACACAAGAACAGCCTAACAGAAGATTGGCACTGTAGACTGGAGCATTGCAATAAGGGTGCCTGAAATTATAAAAGCAACTTTAGAACCTGGTCATAGGAAAAGGCTGGAAAAGTTTGGAGGACTCAGAAGAACACAGGAAGATGTGGGAAAGCTTGGAACTTCTTAGAGACTGGTTAAATTGTTGTGATTAAAATGCTGATAGTGATAGGAACAGAGAAGTCCAGGCTGAAGAGATAGCAAATGGAAATGAAGAACTTATTAGAAACTTGAGTAAAGTTTAGGCCTTAGCACAGAGCTTGGCTGCTTTCTGTTCATGCCTTAGGGATGAACCTAAGAGTGATGACTTGGGGAATCTGGTGGAAGAAATTTCTAAGCAGTGAAGCATTCAAGATGTGGCCTGGCTGCTTCTACCAGCCTATTTCAGCTACAGGAGCAAAGAAATGACTTAAAGTTGTAATTTATATGTGAAAGAGAAGCAAAGCATACACGTTTAGAAAATTGGCAGCCTGGCCAAGTGGTAGAGAAAAAAAAGCATTATGAGTAGAGATATTCAAATGGGCTGTGTGGATCAACCACTTTCTAGAGATATTTACATAACGAAAAGGGAGGCAAATGCTAATAGCCGAGGCAATGAAAAAGAGGCCCTGAAGGCATTTCAGAGATCTAAGAGGCAGCCCTTCCCATCACAAGCCCAGAGGCCTAAGAGGAAAGAATGGCTTCAGGGGCCAGACCCAGGGCCTACTGCCCTGCGCAACCTCTGGACACTGCTCCTCACATCTGCTCCAGCTGCAGCCTCTGTTCAAAGAGCCCCACGTACAGTTTTAGCAGCAGCTTCAGAGAGCACACGCTATTGACTTTGGTGTCTTCCATGTGGTTTTAAGCCTGTGAGTACACAGAAAGCAAGTAAAGAAGGCTTGGCAGCCTCAGCCTAGATTTCAGAGTATTTCTGAGAAAGCCTGGGGGCCTAGGCAGAAACCAGCTACAAGGGTAGAACTCTCACAGAGAACTCCAGGGCAATACCAAGGTGAAATGTGGGATTGGAGGTCCCACACAGACTCCCCACTGGGGCACTGCTGAGTGTAGTTGTGGGAAGGGGACTGTCACCTTTCAGACCCAAGACCATAGATCCACCAGCACGTTGCAATCTCAGCATGGAAAAGCCAAAGAGGCAGAGCTGTCCAAGGCCTTAGAAGCCTACCCCTTGCACCAGTGTGCCCAGGACGGGGTACATGAGGTTCAAAGAGATTATTTTGGACATTTAAGGTTTAATGACTGATCCAGGTATGGGAGCTCATGCCTGTAACTCCAGCAGTTTGGGAGGCTGAGGCAGGAAGATTGCATGTAGTTGAGAGAGGTGAACAAAAAGGAGGAGCGAGAGACCAGCCTGGGCAACATAGTGAAACCCCATCTGTACAAAAAATGCAAAAATTCGCCAGGTGTCTAATTTAATAAGCACACATCTATAGTTCCAGCTACTAGGGAGGCTGAGGTGAGGGGATCACTTGAGCCCAGGAGGTCGAGGCTGCAGTGAGCCATGATAACACACTGCACTACAGCCCAACTGACAGAACAAGACCCTGTCTCAAAAAAAAAAAAAAAAAAAAAAAAAAGATTTAATGATTGCCCTGTTTGGTTTCAGACTTGTTAGGGACCTGTTGCTCCTTTATTTTGGCCCATTTCTCCCTTTTGGAATGGGAATGTTTACCCAATGTGTACCCCATTGAATCTTGAAAGTAAATAGAAGTGGGCTTGATTTCATAGGCTCATAGGTAGAAGTAACTCATCTCCAGATGAGACTTTGAACTTGGACTTGGGATTTTTGGGTTAACGTTGGAATGAGTTAAGACTTTGGGGGACTATTAGGAAGGCAGGAGCAAATTTGGCAATGTGAGGGCATAATATTTGGGGGGACAAGAGGTGAAATGATATGGTTTGGATATTTGTCCCACCTGAGTATCATGTCGAAATGTAATCCCAAAGATTGAAGGTGGGGCCTGGTGGGAGGTGTTTGGGTCACGGGAGTATATCCCTCCTGGCTTGGTGCTGTCCTCAGGATAGTGAGTTCTCACAAGATCTGGGTGTTTAAAAGTTTGTGGCACCTCCCCGCTCTTTCCTTTCCTCCTGCTCTCACCATGTGATACGCCGGCTCTCCCTTTGCTTTCCACCATGATTGTAAGCTTCCTGAGGCCTCTTCAGAAGCTAAAAAGATGCCCAGCACCATGCTTCCTGTACATCCTGCAGAAACATAAGGTAATTAAATCTCTTTTCTTTATAAATTACCTAACCTCAGGAATTTCTTTACAGCAATGTAAGAATGGCATTGAGATTGAAGTTTCAACCATTCTTTGTCACAAATCGTTGTAATTGTGAGACAGCGAAGGGACTGCTGCAAACTATTTTAACTTCTCGGTCCATGCTGAAATTCCTCACATAACTTTTCTGACAGGTAGCACCAGACTTTAATATTTCTACTAATGAGAGTTCCTTTCATCTCAAAACAACCTGTTGTCATGTCTCCAGTCCAGATATCTCTCCCCTCTTCTTTCCTTCTGTCTCCTTCTTTCTCTCTTCCCCCATCCCTAATACCTTCTAATGTATGTAACTGGAGATTTCCACTTGGCTGTCTTATTGACTCATTATGACAAAAGATATTGCACGTGCCTGAGAGAGGTGAACAAAAAGGAAGAGCAGGTAAACAGGTATAAGTGGGTGAAGATGAAAGAGATTATGGGCTGAGACTTAACGTGAAAAGAAAACCTGATGTAGGAGAGGAAAGAGAAAAAACACTTGCATTCGACACTAAATCAATAATATTGTGGAGTCCATGAAACTTTGGGCAGAAAATAAAAACCGGAGCAATTTCTTCCCCATACATCTTGCTCCATTTGCCTGTATCCCCAGCTACTTGGGAGGCAGAGGCAGGGGGATCGCTTGAGCTCGGGAGATCAGGGCTGCAGTGAGCCGTGATCCTGCCACCATACCATTGTTTCCTTGGGTAAGTGTCATGCTCCTCTCCAAGACTGGAGGAAAATGCCACGTGGACAGAACATTTTAGAATGTCTGGGTGATATTTCTGTGTGACCATCTTGAGAGAGGAAAGACTCAGCTGTGGTCTGGGTTCAGAGTTTGCTGAGTCATATAGTAACCTTGAGCTTCTCTTCCCTAAAGCTTCACATGTTGCTTTACTGGAAGTGAGAAATCTGTATGAGATTTGAACTGATTAAAATCAATTGTGTGGAAGAAGTTAGAAGTTCAACAAACTTGGGAACACAGAACTTTTCTGACAGTCTCAACATATTTATTACCATTTTTTCAATATAAACATTGATAATGAGGGTCTCAGAATTTCTCACTTGTCTGAAATACAATGTCACAGGTGATTCCTTATAGGCTTAAGTGATTCTCAAACCAAAGGCCCAGGTATAGATTTCAGCCTCAGAATTCCTGGGCTCACTTGCCACTCTCACAAGTAGCAAGGGGTCTTTTTCTATCCCATCTGTCTTCTCTTCCAGAACTCCTCTGCTCGGCGATTCCAGAGGACAGCCTGAAACAGCAAGAAAATTGCTTGGTTATACCTGTGAGCTAGCATAATAGCTGCACACATTTTAGACAGCAGAAACAATGCAAGATACACAAATTGTAAAAATTTCTGTACATCATCAAACATTTAGAGCTATCATGTCAGGGCAGGACTGTATAACTCTTGACCCATAGTCTGGAAAATACTTGTCACGACTTGTCCAGAACATTTGTTCCTCAAATATAGATCAACTCTTTCTTTATGACTATGTCCTGATTCCCAAAATATCTATGCAGATAATCCCAACCTGTATAGATTGTCCGTAAGTGAATGTTACCTGGCCTCCAAAAGTCACCAAATGGCCCGCACTTTCATTTTACCTAACAAACAGAAAACAAATTGATATTTTCTACATCAGCTCTACTACTTCTAGATCTAATGTTCTGTGACCTTCTTTTTAAAATCTGGAATAATGTTCTTTTCATCTTACCCAAGAAACTATGCAAAGAAAATTAATCTATTATATTGGAGCAATTGTCACCATAAGGTAGGAAAATGTCAAAAATATGTCCATATTTTAGCAACTTCCCACACTTCAGCCATATACAGAATGAGCATAAAAATCATTTGATGGTCCAAGGAACTAATTTGGAAAATATGGTCATCATGGCATAACTTGTATGCATCAGTGACTGGGAATGGGGTCACAGGAGGCATATTCAGAATCTGAGTAGGCTTCTGTCGCATACACTAACTTGCAGAAAAGTGGAAGCAGATGTGCAAGAGAGACAGGCACCTATTCAGATTGTGAGCTCTCCAAAAGGCTCTTAGTCATTTACAAGAAGCCCTGGCTAAAAAGCCTGAGTCTCTCCACGCATCCATGGGGGAGATACTCCTCTCACTCATTGCTGGAATGGAAAGCTTAAAAGCCACCCATTTGATCCCTTTGAAACCATCTCTCGGAGTATTGTTCTTCTGCCTGCATGAGTTTTAAGGCAAACAAGGGTCTCAAGAACATTATCAGGTGAGGAAATGGTACATGAATTGAAGTGAGGAGTTAAAGACATTTGTACAAACAACTGGGAGTTACAGCAACTTCATGTGAACTTCGGGGTAATACACTTAACTTTTCCAACTATGAATATCAAATTACATATTCTCACTATAAATTGTATATTCTAATTTATATAATGGCAGTGTTTGGAGAGACATTCTGATTGTCTACAATTGAAATCATCATATACTTTTATTATGGTGGGGCTGTGACAACCCAAAAATGTGGTACCATTATTCCCTTGAGTTAATAGGCAAAAATGTTCCCAAATCCAAATACGTATGTGGACAGAAGTGTATTTCACCCTGTTTGACTTATCTCAAAGCAACACTGGAACCTTTTACAGACTAGGCATTTCATTTTATATGAGGGAAACCTGATCAGAGTATCTATAGGACATATTCATAAAAAGGTCTTGCTGCTGTGGGTACAGAGAACCCTAGAATTTAGTGTGTTCTCTCACTGTGATATAATGAGGGAGCCAAAAAACAGCAGAAAAGGAAATTAGAGCTGACCCTGACTGGAGAGGCAAGTTCCATAATATACACAATCTGCAGGAATTATGGTTAACACACCATCTTAATGCCACCAAAAAAAGTGGACTTTCAGTCTCCTCAGGTTGTTTGTATGATGATCTTATACCTACAAAGTTCCTCTGTCCTTATCCTATCACAAAAGCAAATTTATAATCACTTCCTGGAGACCAGCCACCTTTCTTTTCATTGCCTAGCATGAAAAAGTGGTATCTAAGTCACTGAGTCACATAAGAGGGAACCTCTCTAGTAGGAAGAGAAATATAACAAGTATAGACAGCAAAAGAAACTTTTCAACCAACAAGAGTTAACAAGGCTCAGAATCAAACCTCTGCCTGAAAAATATTCTGTCTAGAGAGAAGTCTCAGCGCTCTTTAGCTAAGCTTAGTGAAAAAGAGGTCATGTGCAGACCTTGAAGAGACTGTTTCACTGACACCAGAATCGAACATGGGTTTAAGCAATCTGGCACATAGACTCTAGAACTGACTAGAGTTGCCAGCTATGGCCAAGAGAACTCAGAGATGAAGGGCAGAGGGTACTCATCTGGCCTTCCTAGATGGTCCATCTTTATCTCACTGTTCCTTTTGTCCTTATGCACAGTGTTATGCAGAGAATACCTGCATCTGATCGAGACTAAGACAAAGCATACTGCATCAGAGAATATCATCTGAAAACTCTCAAATATCCCCAGATTCCAAACAATGTCCCACATCTTTATACTGGGTATTACTATTGGCTCAGTCAGGACCCAAGATACTTCCTTCTGCTCCACAAGGATACCATAAATGGACTGCTTAGTCCAGTTTTGTTCTGTGTCCTCCAAGTATTTAAATCTTATATAAGATTAAACTTTCTAAGAACTCTAAATCCTTAAAGTTGAGTCTTGCAGATCAGAGAAGAACAAACATTATTTTCTTGTTTTCCACATTCTAATAGATATCTTGTCCCCCCTTGATACGTTTATTATCTTACTATATTTCCCTGTGCCCTCAGGCCCAGCAGGACACTTACGTATCTTACGTTATGGGTGAACTCTAGTGAAAAGATCAAAAAAAGAATGGCAAGGAAAGAAAATACAAAAAGCATAGCAAACGAAACATGGAGCCAAGGAACACCATTTGGGAATAAAATAGCCCCTGGTTCAGCCTCTGCCATTGGGAGAGGTTGCAGGAGAGGACATGGAATTGTCTACCCAGCTTTGTTGCCTCCTAGGTGATCAAAGTGATGAAGTCACAACTTCAGACACAATGGGACTGGTGATGATCTGGGTGGTGATTGGCTAAGCCCCATCCCATATGTGCCATGTAGGAATGATAAATCTCAGGTAGTTTCCCTTCCATCACAAGTCTATTGAGGCTAAAACACTAGATCAGCATGGTAGACCAGGAAGAAGGTGGATTACTACACAGATATTCAGAGTAAGCATCTCACTGCACAAGAACCACATCTGTGTACAAAGGGAAGGGCTTATATTCCTAGGCTTCCCAGTCCTAAACTCAATCTTACTCAGCAAAGTGACATCTAAGTGGAAGGAACAAGAAAAGCATTTTTTTTTTTTTAAGAAAGACTTCAAGTTTTTCCCTAGAATTTTTGGTATTCCCTGTCTTAACATGCTTATACATGTCAGGAGTATCTCAATATCTCATGGGTATTATAAAACTATCTCCTCAGAACATGTGTCAATGTGAAGGACACAGTTTATTTTTCTATTTATTTATTTATACTTTAAGTTTTGGGGTACATGTGCAGAATGTGCAGGGTTGTTACATAGGCATACATGGGCCATGGTGGTTTGCTGCACACATCATCTCATCATCTACATTTGGTATTTCTCCTAATGCTCTCCCTCCCCTTGCCCTCCACCCCTCTACAAGCCCTGGTGTGTGACGTTCCCCTCCCTGTGTCCATGTGTTCTCACTGTTCAACTTCCACTTATGAGTGAGAACATGCAGTGTTTGGTTTTCTGTTCCTGCGATAGTTTGCTGAGAATGATGGTTTCCAGCTTCATCCATGTCCCTGCAAAGAAAATGAACCCATTCTTGTTTATGGCTACATAATATTCCATGGTGTACATGTGCCACATTTTCTTTATCCGGTCCAAATAAGTTGAAAGTAAAAGGAAGGGAAAATATACAATATCCAATTTTTTTATTTTTTATTTTTTATTTTTTTTATTGTACTTTAGATTCTGGAGTACATGTGCAGATCATGCAGGATTGTTGCATAGGTACATACATGGCAATGTGGTTTGCTGCTTCCATCCCCCCATCACCTATATCTGGCATTTCTCCCCATGTTATCCCTTCCCAACCTTCCTACCCACTGCTGTCCCTCCCCTAATTCCCCTCAACAGACCCCGGTGTGTGATGCTCCCCTCCCTGTGTCCACGTGTTCTCATTGTTCAACACCCACCTATGAGTGAGAACATGCAGTATAACATGCAAATATTAATCACCAGTAAGTTGGCATAATTATATCAATATGAGAAAAAAGTAGACAAGACAAAGAGGGCAATTACATAATAATAAAAGGAGAAATTTTCTTCCAGTAGTTGATCAACCAAGTGAACAACACATCAGTAGGTATATGGAATATCCAGAAGACTATTAACCACCTTGGACATAATTTCCATTTATAGAAAACTATATCCAATAAAAGCAAAAGAGGCATCCTTTTCAAGTGCATATTCAGCCAAATGAACTGGACCAGAACTAGATTTAAATGGATTGAATATTGAAAAAAAGATAGCATTTTTTTTACATTGTTTGTCCTTAAACATCACAGATTTGCAATAGCACAAATATATTCTCTGCTTCATACATTTATCAGAGAGAACATAAATATTCAAACAGAATAATCTATTCAAGTATAAAATCACCATTATTGCAATTGAAGTAAAGCTCTAGTCTTTTTAGCATGGGCTGCAAGATCCTCCCTGCTTAAACCCATAGGTTCTGCATTAACACTGGCTTCTGTCCTCCTTGCTCTTCATGCTTCAAGGGCTCCCAGGTATTTCTGTATGCTCAGCTTCTACTTGGAATGGTTTTCTCCTCTCCCAGATTGCCTGACTAATCCCACTAATCCTTCATATTACAATGTAAACATGGTTTTTTTTTAAAAAAAATTTCACTTGAGAATTGTCTGAGTATCCTTCTTCCACTTTTTGATTTTTTTTTTCTTGTAAATTTAAGTTCCTTGTAGATTCTGGATCTATGTCAGATAAATAGATTGCAAAAATTTTCTTTACCTTGATTTCCGGACCTGTGAATCCTGATTATGACAAAACAGTACCAAATATTGGACGCTGATTCAGAGCACACATGGCCTTTTGTAGAATTTTGCTCCAGCCCTGCAAAGTATTATCATCTAGTTGGCATGTAATTGTGACTTCCAAAGGCCATTCCACTGTTCTATCAATCCAACTGCTTCAGGATGACGGGGAACATGGTAAGACCAGAGTGCATTGTTCCTCAGCAGAACAAGAGTTGTTTTTTTTTTGTTGTTGTTGTTGTTGTTGTTTGTTTGTTTGTTTTACTTTAGGTGTACAGTATATCCAGCATTTCTCCCCATGATATCCCCCCGCCCTCCCAACCCCCAGCTGTCCCTCCGCTACCACCAAACTGCTCCCAGTGTGTGATGCTCCTCTCCCTGAGTCCACATGTTCTCACTGTTCAACACCCACCTGTGAGTGAGAACATGCGGTGTTTGATTTTCTGTTCTTGTGTCAGTTTGCTGAGAATGATGGTTTCCAGATTCATCCAAGTCCCTACAAAGGATACAAACTCATTACTTTTTATGGCTGCATCGTATTCCATGGTGTACATGTACCACATTTTCCCTGTCCAGTCTATCATTGATGGGCATTTGGGTTGGTTCCAGGTCTTTGCTATTGTACACAGGGCTGCAGTGAGCATACATGTGCATGTGTCTTTATAGTAGAACAATTTATAGTTCTTTGGGTATATACCCAGTATTGGGATTTCTGGGTCAGATTGAATTTCTATTTCTAGGTCCTTGAGGAATCACCACACTGTCTTCCACAATGGTTGAACTAATTTACACTCCCACCAACAGTATAAAAGTGTTCCTATTTCTCCAAATCCTCTCCAGCATCTGTTGTCTCCAGATTTTTTAATGATTGCCATTCGAACTGGCATGAGATGGTATCTCAATGTAGTTTTGATTTGCATTTCTCTAATGACCAGTGATGATGAGCATTTTTTCATGTTTGTTGGCCTCATGTATGTCTTCTTTTGAAAAGCATCTGTTCATATCCTTTGCCCACTTTTGAATGGGCTTGTTTGTCTTTTTCTTATATATCTGTTTTAATTCTTCATAGATTCTGAATATTAGCCCTTTGTCAGATGGGTAGATTGAAAAAATTTTTTCCCATTCTGTTGGCTGCCAGTTCACTCTAATGATTTTTTCTTTTGCTGTACAGAAGCTCTGAATTTTAATTTGATCCCATTTGTCTATCTTGGCTTTTGTTGCCATTACTTTTGGTGTTTTAGTCATGAAGTCCTTGCCTATGCCTATGTCCTGGATGGTTCTGCCTACGTTTTCTTCTAGTGCTTTTATGGTGTTAGGTTTTATGTTTAAATCTTTAATCCATCTGGATTTAATTTTAGTGTAAGGTGTAAGGAAGGGATCCAGTTTCTGCTTTCTGCACATTGCTAGCCAGTTTTCCCAACACCATTTATTAAACATGGAGTCTTTTCCCTATTGCTTGTTTTTGTCAGGTTTGCCAAAGATCAGATGGTTGTAGATGTGTGGTGTTGTTTCTGGGGCCTCTGTTCTGTTCCATTTCTCTATGTCTCTGAGAACAAGAGTTTTTAATTTCACAAGCATTTGGTCTTATCTCACTAAAAGGACAGTGTCGTGTCAGGCACACAGATATCTGGTGAAGGTGTTAAGGTCCACCCTGAAATGATTTACCTGGTCAGCACATTTCTCTCTGTCTCAAACTGCCAAGATGCTTTTAAAAACATTTTCAAATTTTACATACCATAGTCTGAGGAAACTCCATTCTTCCTCCATATTTTGAAGGGAGTAGTATCTCAGTCTCATAATAAAAAGTTTTCTTATTGGGCCTGGCACAGTGCCTTACACTTGTAATCCCAGAGCTTTGGGAAGCTGAGGCTGGTGGATCACCTGAGGTCAGGAGTTCAAGACCGCCCTGGACAATGTGGTGAAACCCTGTCTCTACTAAAAATATAAAACTTAGCTGGGAATAGTGGTATGCACCTGTAATCCCAGTTACTCGGTAGGCTAAGGCAGGAAAATTGTTTTAACCCAGGAGATGGGGTCGTAGTGAGCCGAGGTTGCACCACTGCACTCTAGCCTGGGTGACAGAGGTTGTACCACCGCACTCTAGCCTGAGTGACAGAGTGAGACTCCATCTAAAAAAAAAACAAATACTGAGCCACCTGCCACCAGGGATTTCACATAAATAATTATAGTGTTTAAATGTGACTGTTACGTCATTTCTGCTCATTAGTTTAACGCAGTTTACAGGCAAGGATCAGCAGCCCTCTGGATACGAGGGAGAAGATCATGATACGGAGGCTGCCTTGGAGAAAGAAGTTGGTAACATTAAGGCATCTACAGAGATGAGGCTAAGAAGATTCCAGTCTGTGGAAAGCAGAGCAAATAAGGTCATCTTCATCAGGACACTTGGGATAGGTATGGCTGATACTTCTTAAGATTATCCATCCCATAACATGTGAGTATCTTCCTGCCTCAGAGAATACTGCTTACAAAATGGCTTCTCGGGCATGGCTCAGATCTTTTGATCGCAGCCTCTGTACACCGTATTAGCAGTAGGCCTATGGAGGGATAGAATGAGGTGGTAGATATAACGTTGGCTTAGGAGTGGACACCTGGCTCTGCTGCTTCCTTCATATGTAACTGAGGGCAGAACTAGAGTGCTCGTTCTGTCTGTGCAGGGCAGCTGCGGCTCAGCTTCCGCCCATTGTTGCTGTTTGGCAATGCAGGGCCAGATCTTCCCATTTTTTGAAAGAAGTTGGAAATCAGGAGTTTTTATATTTTTTCAATGTGGCTAACTAATTTAAAATTTTTTGAAGCAGTCCCAAATAGGTAGCCAGGTTGCAGACTGAGGACTGCCTTTCATGATCTTGTATGCAGCATGGTTGGGGATTACTCGGGGGTCTGATAGTTAGACTTCTGCTCTAGCTTAGCTAATAGATTAATTAAACTTTTTAAAGTGACTCACAGGTCGGTTTGCCTGGTTTTTTGTAAAAATGTATGAATTGTTTCATGTTCGTTACTCTGATAGTTGTTGCTATAGGAATACAAGAGCGTGGTGTTAAGTTGAAAACGCAGGACATCACAAAAATGATAATAATATTGTCTACGTAAGCAGCTGTTTCTAGTGCAAGCAGTAATAATGATGAAAAGTTAGAATATTAGATACAGTATAAGTACATATTACTCACTGAAGAAATATTAGTTGGAAAAAATGACTAGGTAAATACATTTAAAATTTTTTATGAGAATTTCTTCTTCTGTCAACTTATGTTATTGCCAGTAAAATTAATTTTAGAGTTAATTTTTTTTTGAGACGGAATCTTGCTCTTCCACCCAGGCTGGAGTGCAGTGGTACAAACCTCTGGTCTCCTGGGTTCAAGAAATTTTCCTGTCTCAGCCTCCTAAGTAGGTGGGATTACAGGCACCTGCACCACACCTAGCTAACTTTGTGTTTTTAGCAGAAACCGGGTTTTGCCATATTGACCAGGCTGGTCTCAATCTCCTGGTCTCAGGCAATCTGCCCACCTCGGCCTCCCAAAGTGCTGGGATTACAGGCTTGAGCCACCATGCCCAGCCTAAAGTTTAATCTTTAAAATGAGAAATTATCTTCTTAACTGGTTTGTTCTGTGACGATTTTTTTCCTTTCCTTTCAGAACATGAGAAAATGGTGCATCATATTCTCCAGGATATGTACAAAACCAGGATGAAGAAGACTAGAGTTATTCTATGAATGTTACCCATCTCAGGCACGTGCAAGGCTTTATTAGAAGATAGGAAAAAGTGTGCAGAAACATTGCTGGAACCCTGGTCTAAAGCTCCAAACAAAGGGACACAGATTTTATACAAATCTCAAAATAGTCATATGAATAGAGAAGAAGTTACCAATGAATTGGCAGGTATGTTTCTCTTAGTGATTTTCCATAGTCATTCAATGGTAAACACTCCTTCTTGTTTTTAAGAATTTTTTTCTTTTTAAAGCTTTAAGGCTTACATTTTTGAGTGTATGACAAATACATTAAAATGTTCTTAAAATAATATTAACTCTAACTGATTTCATTGTGTTGGATATGAGATTTCCTGGTAGTTGAATGAAATCTTTAACTCAGAATTGAATTTTCTTTAGGAAAAAGTACTTTATTAAATGTCTTAGGGTTTCATTTGTATTTATTGCAAGGGTTCAGAGTATTTGAAGTCCACTTAGAATGAATTAGTATGTATCTTGTTTTAACAAGAAACAGGGATCAGAGATTTTTTGTATCTATCAGACTTAAGGGTATCCTCCTCAGCGACATGTTTTCTGTTTTTGTTATGGGAATAGTGGGCATCCTCAATTCAGAAAATAAAGTATATCTCACCAATCCACATTACACGGTGGTGGTCATAGAAATCACCAAAGCTGTCAGTTGCTTGGGTGTTGAGAAAGATTACGTTGTCTAGAAATACAATCTCCAGGAGGTGGTGAAGAGCCCTGAGCATCCATCACAGCTTAACCCAAAGCAGGGAAATGGGAAAGAAGATAAATTGGAATCTACTGACAAATCAGAGCAAAACAACCCAGCAGAAGGAAAAAATAACCAGCAAGGAGTACCAGAGAATGGTGAGGAGCTGGGAAACAAAACCGAAGTCTGATCCGCAGGTGGTGAATGAGCGGGGAGCCAAACCGGAACCTGCAAGTAAAGTCACGAAAGGGTCCAAGTCAAGTGGACCCTCGTAGGAGGCCGTTTCGTGTTGGAAGCGGGTTTCTCTGCTGGGCTTCTACCTAAAATTGCGACTAAGAAGACTGTTTCTTATTTGTGCACTGCACAGTGCTGTTCTCACAGTTGCGAACAATGATTTTGCAGCCCTATTAATAGTTTTCTTAGGGATCTTTTAGCCCTGTATGGTAGTACGTATAGGCAGACCCATGGGTTACTTTTGCATGGTGAGGAGGATGGGAGGAGGGGGACGCTGGCCTCTCCCAGGCCACTCTTATGCAGTGCCAGCTGACCCATGGGAGGGAACTGACTGCGAAGCAGAAAATCAGAGGGAAGTTTTCATTCTACGAAGGAGTTTTTACACGCCGCAACTCAGCTTTCCCCGGCCACTTTGTTGTGAACGTTGCAAAATATGTGGAACATGTAAGTTAGAAGTGAATTGTTTACTAGAGTTTGTGTACTTCTGTGATTTTCTTGTTTGGTTATGTCTGTTTTCATAGTTGATTAACATTTGTGTCTAGCAAAGCTGACAGTTCAGTGCTGCAATTTTGGAAGGCAAGATGTGAGAAAGAAGAGGCCCATTTTAGGCACAGATTTACAGTCATTTCTGACAAGGTTGGTGATGAAGAATTTCAGTCTTCTGAATATACTTCAGTATACCATTGCAACAAGGGACACAGAGAAATTCTCTTTGTTATGTCTTTATAATGAAAGCTACTTCTCAAGGGTTTTATATGGACTCAGCCCAAGCTGTCCTATCTCATTGTGCATTTTCTGGGGCATGAAACTTACAAAAGTAGCAGTTATAACTATAAATCACAGCCACTTGACAAGAAAGGATATTTATTATTTTAAATGGCTTTTGGAATATCAAAACAGTAAGGCTTTTGATCAAAAATCACATTCAGTCAAAAGGTTTAGGAAGCAAATTATTTGGTAGCAGAACTTAGAAAAGAAAAATTTGCATGTTCGGTGAGAATCTGATAATAACATTAAAATGCTGGGGCAAGATGTAGCACAAAATGGAAAAGACTTTATTCTCAGTAAGTTGAATGACTGAAGATATCTCATATGAAGCCAAAAAGGTTTTGTGTCATTAACTGAAAAGCAGCAGCTTCACTATCCAGGTTGATGACTCCATGGGTTTCACTAGTATTTGTCATGCGGTGGCATTTGTAAGATTTATAAATGACGAATTCAAAGAAAACTTTTTCTGTTGCTAGGAACCTCCCAAAACAAAGGCCAATATATAATGTGTGTCGTCATATCTCATAACCAGAGGTCTGCCGTCTGCACTCCTGGGGCCTCATTGGTGGTTGTCTCCATGATAAGTTTTGCCTCATTAACAACAACAAAAAAATCCTGATGCTGACTTTATAGCACACTGCTTTCTTCACAGAGAGGCTGATATAAAACACCTGGAGATACGGGAGGTCTGAATAATGTGTCCCAGTATCAAAGACACATTTATGTAAAAATGTTTAAAAAAAATTAGAACCCAAAACAAAAACCTGGACAAACAGCATGCAAATCTGCTGCACCATCCACATTCAGTGACTTATCAGAGGAAGAGTCGTTCTGCAGAGGATATTTGGGTTGAAAGGTGAATTGCCAGAGTACTTACAAGAAAACAGTAAGCCAGCTATTGCTGAGTGCTGTGCTTGAGAATGAAGAATGGCTGTAGAAACTTGCCTTTTGATGAAAAACAGATGTTTTCATCACATAAACAAATGAACAAGTTCCTAAAAGATTCTGGAGAAAAAAAAATTTTTTTTCCTGAAGTGATAAGAGTCTTCATTCTAAAAGGAAACTGACTTGCCATCTTGCCAGAGGAACTCTTGAAATGTTTTTGCAGCCATTTGGACTTAAGAATGAAGGGTACAACTCTCAAATATTGCTATAACCTACTTGGAGGAACCACAAAACCAAATTAAATGGCATTTTATCTCCTTTTCCCAGCACTAGTGTATGACTGGACGAGGAACCCTTTCTCTAAATTTGCTCAGCCTGAAATTTTATCTCTGAAGGAAGAGAGTAAACTCAGCCCTGGTAGACAGTTCTAGGTTTCTGTGAAATAAGAGTACTCTTCAACTTAGTCCTAACAGTTACATACTGTGAGGGTTGCCTACAGGGGTTTCCTGAATTTGAAAGTTTTTTCAAGGACCATTCCTGGGTAAAACAATTGAAAAAGGCTAGAAGAGACAGACTCCAACAAAGTCTGAGAAGTCAACTATCCAGATTAAGAATATTAAGGAGCTGTAAAGTTAGCTTATGGAAATGGACTTAACGTTAAGTTTTAAAAAGTTAGGAAGCAGTAAAAATGTTAGGCTTCCCGCACAAGTGGCTATGTTTATCTAATAGCTAGCAAACATCGGAATCTATTTTTATCCCCCTAGCTAGTGGTTTTGCTTGGTAAACCAGATTAGAAGGATTTGAGAGGGACAAAGAGAATAGGCAGGACCAACCTTCCATAGCTTTAGACATTTAGAATGTTAAGTCTCAATGAGGTTGAAATTACACTGAAAGGATTGATAAGAGGATTATTAAAATCATTCAGGTGAATAGGGAGGACAGGATTTTGGTGCCTTTTAGTTGGCTTTTATATTTATTTGTATTTGGTAAAGCTTGGTTGTTATCCAAGCTCTTCTTTCCCAGCTGTAAAATCCTGTGTTTGGTTGTAACCTGAACTCATTAAAAGACTTGTTTTCAGGTTATTAACTGTTTATTTTTACTGACATTTGAGTATGTTATTTGATCAATGATGAGTTTCCGGGCAGGAACTGAGTGCTTTTCTCCTGCTTTAGTTTTTACTTTAAAAAAAATTATGCCAGTTTTCAAAAAAACCCTGCAGTCTTGTGGTTTAGAAAACTTGTTTAGCTTTATACAGGAGTGTTAACTTTGTATTTTAATATATGTTTCTCCAAGGTTAAACATGGTTTTCAAATGTTATTTTTACTTGTATGTTGCTTTTGATATGGCCAGATCTCAAGTGTGTTTTTCATAGTTCCTGATAATTTCAGAAAAATAAAAATAAATTTGTTCCCTAAATATTGGTGTTTTGTACTTTTTCTTTCTTTTGGCCTCTTAGTAAATCTCTTGCTTTATGTGTATGTGTGTGTGTCAGGCACATACACACATATGCACACACATTATATATACATTATATATAATATATATTTTTATATATAAAATAAAAGATGTTTATATGTCAAATTATAAAAAATGTCATGGACATGATCCTAAAAAGAAAGATATATAAAATTTATTAATTACCCTTAAATAATTAATACTCCTAAATCCAAGTTTCAGATATTTAGTTAATTTGCTTCAAAATGAGGCACAATAACAGTACTTAATTTCACTAAATTCACTGACTAATTTTTGAATTATTTATATTCCTTATTTTAAGGTCTCAAAGTTTGGTCTCATAAAGATGTTAAGCAGAAGAAACTGTCTTGAACATTGTTCTTAGGATATGTCTTTATTTTGAATCAATTAGGCACAAGGTGAATGAAATACAGATTCATTGTGCATTTTCTTCTTCTAAGCAATCATTTGATTCCTTAGATTTTAAACATTACAAATCATCATCATTACCTTTGTCACTTTGGTCATTAAAACAATTTTTAGCCATATATTTTTAGGCTTTGATTTTTTACTTTTTTACTTTTAAATTTTTTAGCTAAGTAAAAAACAAAAACTCAACAGTTGAGTTTTCTATCAGGAAAGATCTTAAACATTTTAAGACAGTAGTCACTAAATTATCAGGAGCAATTACTAAGAGAGAGTAACGATATTACTAGGTAACCCTTTAGTTTTCATATCAAATTATGTTCGTCCCCATTCTTGGTCTCTTAAAACGTGGCGTTTGATTTTCCCAGTGACTGTCTTTGGGAGTTCCTGAACAAATTCCACCTAACGGACAGAAAAACGTTATGAGACACTTGATTCCATCCTTCCAACTGTCAGTGCAACAGGAGAGAGGTTGTATGAAACTCAGAATTTTTAAGTCGAGATTATCTTAGCCTAAGCTCATTGAGTTTCATGGACACCAGAAGCTGGTCTGTTTATATAAGACGGGTGACAGTGTAGCTCCATCTTCTGGGTTTTTAGTGCAAATTCACTTAAGTGCTTTGCCAGAAGAAAGTAATAATCCCTTTACTCCATTGCTTTCCCTTAGTTCAAACTAGTCCTAGGCCTCTACTGTTCCTGGAAAATGGAGACTACAGCTAAATACAAAAAGAACCCAGTTCTTCTCTTTTCAGAGCTGGATCCTGGAAATTTGGAGGAAGATTTTTTTTTAGGGATAATTTGCAATATATACAGTTTCCCCTTCCACTCTGATTTGACCATAAAAATCCTCTTTGTGTTCTCTCAAAATAAGACTACTATATTTTTAAATGCCCTCAAATAACCCTTCTGAAAGTCAAAGGTCACTGATTTAGTGAATTTAATGGAGAAAATGTGAGTCATTTTCAGGCTGAAATTAACTACTTTTTGACTGAAATGATGCTAAATGAAATAGAAATCTCATGCAGAGGATCAGTAAATATCAACCAATTCTACACTTAGAAGGAAATTACAGGACCATCTTCATGTCCTTATGTAGTATTGTTCTTAAATCCTTTCTGAAGGTTTCCGGACGGATTCCATAGTTTCTTTGCATACCATCTTCTTCTGAACATTAAATGAGGTCACTTGATACTTAAAGGCATGTACTTTGAATTTTTAGGGGTATTAGCGCTAAGAGTACTGAGATAGATGAATCAAGTGCTGTCCCTAAAAACAAGGCACTTGATACTTCTTTGCCACTGTGTTTTTCTTATACAGAATGGGACAAATTCATCCTAGAAAGATTCTTACTAGTGATTCGGTATTACAGAGTTGATTAAAGGTTCTGGTTTATAATTCATGTATATTGTTCTTTTATTTATTTATTTATTTATTTTTGAGACGGAGTTTCACTCTTATTACCCAGGCTGGAGTGCAATGGCACGATCTCGGCTCACCGCAACCTCTGCCTCCTGGGTTCAGGCAATTCTCCTGCCTCAGTCTCCTGAGTAGCTGGGATTACAGGCACGCGCCACCATGCCCAGCTAAATTTTTTGTATTTTTAGTAGAGACAGGGTTTCACCATGGTGACCAGGATGGTCTCGATCTCTTGACCTCGTAATCCACCCACCTCGGCCTCCCAAAGTGCTGGGATTACAGGTGTGAACCACCGCGCCCAGCCCATATTGTTCTAATATAAAACACTTTAAGGCAAAATTCTTAGAGTTAAACAATTTGAAAAGGTGTCTTTTACCTATATAATGAGCTACTGTAAAATCAAAAATCCAGTAAAATCTAATTCTAGCTTAGACCTTCATTTGGTAACATCCAAACTTAAATTTTGGGCAAAGTACTTGCCTTTCTTGGATATTTGTAAGGTGCAGTTAATTTTTTCACATGATCCTGAAGCTCAAGAGTTAATTTTTCTGGGTTGGAGGACTTAAAGGGTGCAGCTAAGACAACAAAAGCTTTCACCACCTGCAACAGAAAAGTAAATTTATCTAGCTCTGTTTGTTTTTCAGACACATCAAGGATTTGCAACCAATGCTGAACACAGGTGTTTACTATTTGTTAATAACAGTTTGTGTGATTACAAATGCCAGAGATTACCTCTGAACAAAGCTTGGATACAGTTACAAAGTGAGGGTTTTTTTTGTTTGTTTGTTTGTTTTTGTTTGTTTGTTTTAAGACAGAGTCTCACTCTGTCACCAGGCGCCAGGCTGGAGTGCAATGGCGCGATCTCGGCTCACTGCAACCTCCACCTCCCGGGTTCAAGCAATTCTCCTGCCTCAGCCTCCTGAGTAGCTGGGACTACAGGCACATGCCACCATGCCCAGCTAATTTTTGTATTTTTAGTAGAGACAGGGTTTCACCATGTTGGCCAGGAAGGTCTCGATCTCTTGACCTCATGATCCACCCACCTCGGCCTCCCAAAGTGCTGGGATCACAGGCTTGAGCCACTGCACCCAGCCCAAAGTGAGGTTTGGAGAATATTTTCAGGTAAATGGTTTATGAGTGTGAGGATTGCAGCAGTTCAAGAAAGCTAAGTTCTATTTACAGGTCACACATGAATTTAACATTTCAGTCAGACTGATCCTATTTATTATACAGGCAGTCCTTGGTTTATGGATGACCACTTCGTTAGAAACCTATACCATCAGAAGCACGTAGCAGGGGGACAAATGGAAGCTCCTAGAGAATACGTAGTTTCAAAGGAGTTTGGAGGGTCTCATTGGAGGAAGGACTGTATCCCGGAAGATCACATCTCAGGAAGGAGCTGAGTGTGGTGGCTTCCTATAACCCCAAGACTTTGGGAGGCCGAGTAGAAGGATAGCTTCAGCCCAGGAGTTTGAAACCAGCCTGGTCAACATAGTGAGACCCCATCTCTATAAAGACTTAAAAAAAAAAAATTAGCCAGGGTGCAGTGGTGCATACCTGCAGTACTAGCAACTCGAGAGCCTGAGGCAGAAGGATCGATTGAGCCCGGCAGTTTGGGAGGTTGCAGTGAGCTGTAACTGCATCACTGCGTTCCAGCCTGGGTGACAGAGCAAGTTTCCGTCTCAAACAGAACAGAACAAAACAAAACAAAAAACCAAAAGCTCTCAGGAAGGATTTATCTATCTCCTTGAGCTCATTTTCCGCATATGATTTGCTTCTCTTTGTAATACTGTTTGAAACCCACCAATCAGATAATTACGGAGATTAGTAAGCATACTTTATATTATTTATTGTTCATACGTTGATTCTAATTGGTGGTTACTTCTGTTCAGCTGAAATCGTTTATAATGGGAGAATAAGAACATGATGACAGGAAGAAACTATTTTGAGAACGAAATGGATGGAGAGTGGGGTGCGTGCGGGAGGTAAGGGTGTTGGGACTGACGGTGTCACTGCAGAGGCTCACAGGTGTGTGGGAGGGAGGTGAAATTTTGCCACGTGCTGTATTGCAGGAAACTTCCATGAGGAAAAACTTAGGAAAATAGGACTTCCTTCTAGAATTAGGCAATTACTGTCATTGCCAGAGTTCCCTTTTCTTAGGTCCTAAATAGGCATTTGGGAACCTGGCCACAATTTCCTTTTTTTCTTTTTTTTTTTTTTTTTTTTTGAGACGGAGTTTCGCTCTTGTTACCCAGGCTGGAGTGCAATGGCGCGATCTCGGCTCATCGCAACCTCCGCCTCCTGGGTTCAGGCAATTCTCCTGCCTCAGCCTCCCGAGTAGCTGGGATTACAGGCACGCGCCACCATGCCCAGCTAATGTTTTGTATTTTTAGTAGAGACGGGGTTTCACCATGTTGACTAGGATGGTCTCGATCTCTTGACCTCGTGATCCACCAGCCTCGGCCTCCAAAGTGCTGGGATTACAGGCGCGAGCCACCGCGCTCGGCCACAATTTTCTATTTGCCTTGTTTCTGTGGGAAAATGTATTCTCAGTTCCATGACAGTTTTTCATTCAGTGAAATCTGTGGCTTTTGCGTATGCAGTATCTGTTCCTCCTTTTTAGTAACTACTCTAATTTTCCTGTGGGTTATTCCCCTAACTTCTCTCTGGAGGGATTGACACCAACACCTGCTTCCAAGGTTAGACATATGACCCAAGTCTGAACGATCAGCATATACCAGTCTCTGAACCGCACTGGTTAGAGACGTGATCTAAGGTAGGCAAATGAAGTCTTGAGAGTTACTTGAAGCAATTGAAAAAAGAGCTGTATCCTTCCCTGAAGGGGTGGAGGGCTGCTAAGCCGTATACATCTGGAGTTGGTTACTATCAAGCAGGAAGAACCTGATTAAATGCAGCCATCATAAAGGACAGCAGAGCCAAAAGCAAAGAGAGGTTAAGTCTTGCTGACCTCACATGAACCCTTGGATGTGGCTGTACTTACATATTTGTCACTTACATGAGCCAAATGCCTTTTTTTTTTTTTTAACTTAAGGCAGTTTGAATTGTTTCTGTCACTTCCATCAAAAGAATTCTAATACCTCCCCTTTGGGATGTAACTTATTGTAAAGTTGGTTGCCTGATTTATATTTTGCCCAAATGCATGCCTCATAATGAGAATTAATAGATTGATCACTCTTGGTTCACCCTTTACGGTAGTCAAATGGACAGAAAATATGAAGTTGCTTCTTTAATTAATGGCATTCATCTACCTCTCCTCGGATTCGATCCGGACTGCTGACAACAGCTGATTCGGCAACAGCTGGGTGCTCAATGAGTGCGCTCTCCACTTCAAACGGCCCAATACGGTACCTGAAGAGGAAAAGAAGTTTTTGACCACCACATCCCCCAAGTAAGAGATCTCCCTCCCTGTCAAGTTGTTGCCTCTTCAGAGTGGCAAATGTACAAACCCAGAGGATATAATGACATCATCGGCTCTGCCAACAAACCAGAAATACCCATCGCTGTCCATCACTCCTCTGTCACCAGTGACGTAAAACTCTCCTCTTACTGTGGCAGCGGTTTTCTCTGGATTGTCCTAGGAAAGGAGGATGGCATTTGGGGATTAGTCTGGTCAGAACAGAGGTGGGTATGGCACTCATTAAGTGACTAGTACATGACACAGCCGACTTCTAAAGGAAATCAATTTTTTAAAAATCTTTCGAGACGGAGTCTCTCTGTGACGCCCAGGCTGGAGTGCAGTGGCTGACTGCAGCCTCGACCTCCCAGGCTCTAGTGATCCTCTCACCTCAGCCTCCTGAGCAGCTGGGACCACAGGCATGTGCCACCACACCTGGCTAATTGTATTATGTTTTTGTAGAGATGGGGTCTCACTATGTTGCCCAGGCTGGTCTTGAACTCTTGGGGTCACGGCACCCTCCCACCTCAGCCTCCCAAAGTGCTACAGTTACAACCATGAGCCACTGTGCCTGGCTGGAAATTAAAGTTTTATAAAAGATAGTTCATAATATAAAATACAAAAGGCCCTCAAGAGTATAATAAAAAGCTCCTCTTCTACCTCTAGCACCCCCCCAACTGTACACCCATTCCGGCCTGCCCAGCTTTCCTTTCTGACGCTAACCGCTGAAACAGTTTCTTACATTTGGAATTTCATCTTTACAGTACTCTTGGGCGATACATGACAGTGTCCCCATTTTACAGTTGATGGAAGATTTTGTTGCTGGCCTAAGGTTACATAGCAAGTCATGGTGGAAATGAAATTCGAACCCAAGTCTGTATCGAGTCATGACTAGCACTTCCTATCCTCATACCACATATTCAGAGAAGAAACAGAAGGGCCGTGTAGACTTTAGTCTGAGGGCAATTTCCCCTTCTTTGCCGGGTGGTAGAACATTGCCATTTTCATCTATAATCTAGAATGAAAGAAACAATTGATGCTCTTAAAATTTCTTTTCACAAAATGAAAGCAGACTGTGAATAATCACACAATGAACAGCAGAAAACGAAAACATTCTTTCTTCTTTATTGAAGTGGTCAGATATTTTCCCAACCTACCTGGACATCATAGGGCAGCATTCTTTTCCCCATTGAACCTGGTTTAATTTCTTGGCCTTTCTGATTGGCACAAATGACTCCCTGTTGAGAGGACAAGCTTTGTGTAAGTACACAAAAGTTTATTTTCTGAAACTATATTATGGCAATGAAACTTAAGATTTGATTTTGACTGATTTTCCCGGTAGGCAGGCACACCTTCTGAAATATATTATTTGAGACCAGCAGTTCTCAAACTTGGGTGTGCATTAGAATCAAATTTGAGATTCTGGAGCATTGTTGAAACACAGCTTGTTGGGCCTTATCCCAGAGTTTCTGATTCATTAGGTATGAAGTGGGGTCTAAGAATTTGGCATTTCTGCCAAATCTACCTAGATGATGTTGATGTTGCTTGGTTTGAGGACCACACTCTGAAAACCACTCCTCAGACTCCATTAAGTGTTCTTTGGAATCAATCCCCCATGGACGCTCTCAGAGGATTCTTCCCGGCACAGTGGAAAGATGAGCTGCTCAGTTCTGAACCTCACACATCCCTAACACCTCTGAGATTCTCCTGCATGAGGGGGAGGCAGGAATGATGGAATAATCATCCTTCCCCTTCAGCAAAACCTAACTGAGTGATCTGCCATTTTGGTAACTACTGGCAAGGTGAGATATACTGGGAAAGTCTATAAAAATCCAGAGTGGAGTGGAGTCACTTCAGGGGCTCAGTTGACAATCCTGGGGCAGAAAGGCCGCCGTATATATTAAACATAAATGCCCTTTAGATATACCACTTCTGTCTGTCCGTAGCCTTCATACAGCTCCAGTCCAGTTTGCGCCCTCCACTGCTCCAGCACCTCGGGGTTGAGTGGCTCCCCTCCCGTCATGCAGCGCCGCAGGCTCTTGAATTTGTATCTGAAGAGACAGAGTTGCATGGGGTCTTTTCAAGAGGAACGAGGGCTTTCACTGCAAGATAACTAGGACATGCAAGCAGCAAGCATAGCAACCAGGAGAGGCAAGTCTTAGGAAAGTTCATTCAACCGATACTTGTTGAACAACTACTGTATTGCCAGATGTCGTTCTGGACATAGGAGGGGCACACTAGAGATTATTACGAAAACTCCTGACAGCTTACATTTTAACAGGTGGAGGAGAACTTAGCTATTAAAGATGTAAAAAGGCAGGGGAAAATGCTAGTAATGATACTAAGTGCTTATTATGAGCCACATGATAGAACAGCTAATACTGATGAAACAGTTGTATATTGTGAGAGCTTTGCAAGCATTCTTAGAATCCTCTCAACCCCTATTTACACACGAGGACACTGAGGGTCAGAGAGGTTAAAGAACTTGCCCAAAGACTTCCACGTAATTGAGGACTGAGCTGATACTCATGATGTTCTGTACCAGGCTCCTCCCACTTGTCAGGGTGATCCCACCAAGCATGTCACTTACGTGAAATTCTCACCGCAGCCTTATGAGGGGACTCTTAAGCCAGTCTTATAGATGGAGTTGGTGGAGGCTTAGCAAGATTGAGTGTCCAAGGCCACACTATTAGTAAGTGAAGCAGGGTCCTGCCTATTTGACTTTGGAGCTTAGCTTTTAGCCACCAGCCTTACTGGATATAGGTGGAAAAGTCTGGAATAGCCTGCATCTGAGACACGGAGATATGGCCAAATGGGCCAGAGGGTATAGGTAGAATACAAATCATATGCATTCAAAATAATCACTGAGTAGTCCCTGAATTACTCTTGAAACGTGAGCGAGATGCTCTCGTTTTAAAAGCCATGACATAGGAACAAAGGAGTTGACACTGACTAGGAAAAGAGAAGATTCACATTTGCTTTATTTGTCTCGCATAGCGCTTTCCCCTCGGGCAACCACACTTTGGTGGCAAAAGAGGATGGGCAAGCCTGCACTACTTAAAGTGCTCCTCTCTTCCTTTCCTTCCTCACGTACTGAGTTTGAATTAAACAAATATACAGTGAGGCTCTACTGGATGTTCATAGGGTTTGGCTAAATTGAATTTGAACTTCAAGTCCTATATACACCTTATTAGCTTTTCTTCAAAGGAGTATAAATGTGCTTTGCTTTCTTTCTTTTTTGAGGGCTGGTTCTAAATGACAATGTTTCCAAAAGAGTAGAACTAAGGACAAATTTTTTGAGTGACGGTTCTGGGACTATAGAGGTCTGGTTGTCCTTGGAAAAACGTCCAGTTGTCCTAGAGGATATTCCAGTGGTTCTTAGACTAGGGGACAGTTTTGCCCCCCAGGAGACATTAGGCAGTGCCTAGGGACATTTTTGGTTTTCAGAAATGGGGAGGAGGAGGTGCTGCTGGCATCGAATAGCGTCTTGGGATGCTGCTCAATATTCTATAATGCATGCGACAGTCCCCCAGGGACAGAATTATTCAGTTCAAAATATCAGTAGTGGTAAGACTAAGGAAAGCCTGGGCTACCCTGTGCTGAAAAAGGAAGATTTGTAATGCTGGATGGTAGCTATTGTTTGTAGTTCAAACAGAGATTTCTGCCCAAGTACCTCTTAAGGTCTTTTTGCACAAGCATCCGGTACGCGGTCGGAGGACTGCACAGGGTCGTGATGGGGTAAGTGGTGAGTGTCTGGATGATGAAGAAAGACACGGATGTCAGAAGTGGTCCATCAAAGGCCATGACTAGAGCGGACAGCTACACCCTATCATTCTCTTCCATTAATATATGCCCGTCCCATGGTCACTACTAGGAATAAGAAAACAAATATTGATTACTCATCACTAGTGACTGTATATCTGTTGGGAATTTCCAATTACTGGAAAGAGTGTATATATATATATATATATATATATATATATATATATATATATTAATATTACAGTAATAGGCCCACACAATCTAACTCAACGAGTGAATTGCTGAATTTGAGAAACCCAAAGTATGAACTGGTTTATTCTCCCTCAGGGCTACAGATTACCTTGTATAGTGTAATCTTGTAACTGCCCATGTATTGATGGACAGTATTGATATGGATGTATAAGCTAACCTACTGGGACCTTTCCAGCTCCATTCCTATAAAGTATGTCAGTCTTTTTGAGTAAGTTGAATAAATGTAGAAATAAGCAGTTTTTAGGCCTTAATTTTAAAAAGTTTGCTGAACTCATTACGTCTCCAACTTCTTAAATAAGATATGGCCCAGGCATCTGAAATCTAGAAAAATACCAATGTTTTAGAGCTCCTCCTTCCGGAGAAGTTCTAACTACGTGCCTTAATGTATTGACAAATTTGTATTAAACTTAAGTAATTTGGGAGAAGGCTCTCAAAATGTGTCTGGGCTATCTGGATTGTCATAGATAAAGAATCACATTTGATCTGCAAGTAAGCATTTCTCTCATGTGTATCTGCTCCATAGATTCTAATTATTTTTATAAAGTATAATGTATATATCTAAGAATAGTATAAATCTATAAAGGTTTTTTATAACACTTAAAATACACACATGATTTTCGTAAAATAAAAATATTCTTATTTTACACACGTGGGTTTTGAAACTGCAAAGTTAACTTACCAACTTCAGGGCACTTTGTAAACCTGATGTGGAGATCTCAGTTCTTACGTTAGTGTACTTAACTTTGTGTTACGTTAAGGCCTTTAAACCAGGGGTCCCCAACCCACCGGACAGACTAAATTCTGTTTGTAGCCTATTAGGAACTGGGCCACAAAGCAGGAGGTGAGTGGCCGGGTGTATTTATAGCCACTCCCCCGTTGTCTGCATTACCACCTGAGCCCCGCCTCCTGTCAGGTCAGTGGTGGCACTAGATTCTCATAGGAGCACGAACCCTATTGTGAACTGTGCATGAGGGATCTAGGTTGTGGCTCCTTAAGAGAATCTAATGCCTGATGATCTGTCACTGTCTCCCATCACCCCCAGATGGGACTGTCCGGTGGCAGGAAAACAAATTCAGGGCTTCCACCCATTCCACATTATGGTGACTTGTATAATTATTTCATTAGACATTACAATTTAATCATAATATAAATAAAGCACACAAGAAATGTAATGCACTTGAATCATCCTGAAATTATCTCCCTGCTCCCCACAGTCCCTGGAAAAATTGTCATCCATGAAACCAGTCCCTGGCACCAAAAATGTTGCAGACTGCTGCCTTAAACCATCTTGTCAGACCAGTTAGCAAAAGAACAGGTGAATAGCTTTTATTCACACCCAGGTATAATTTGTACGTAACAATACATATTTTGTTAAACTTAATAAATTTGTCATGGTTGAAAAATAATTGGCCTGAATCACATTTTTCCAAAGGCTAAAGAAATTGGAGTTATCTGATATCTCAGTCTAGCTCTCCCTGGTTGAGAAGGCAGGGCATGCATGCTTGGTTTCCAGAAGAGTATTGGGTTCTGAGAATTAACTAAATGAGAAGCATAGGCTGGGCGAGTATAAGAGGAGCTGCTCTGGGAGAAAGATACCCCCACCTTTAATCTTCACTCCACTCGAGATTTCTGGTTTATCAGCTATTATCTTTGTTTCATTGAATCAGAAATGAAATATTCGTTTAGACTTCAGACTTCTAATCTGTTATTTGGAACCAGATTCTTACGTAGCTACAGCTTTAGCAACAATAGCAAATCCTGAGCTACGTGAAGCACACGTCTGGATTTCCTGCCTGAGAGTGTTGCAGTTGTGACCCCTCCGTTCCGTCAAACACATCTCAAAAGTCAGTTTCCTGGAGATTTTGCTTCTTATAAAGAAATGATTTCCAGAAGCCCAAGAAGCCTTGTATTCTGGGAATCATTTCTTTGTGATTTCATGGGAGATGAGGAGCTCTAAAGATCTATCTAGCTGGAGGACACGACTTACATCTAAGAAGGTGTCAGTGTCAAACTGTACCATCTGGTGCACAAAAACACAGGCTCCATAAAGCCAGGAAGAAAACACACTGCCAATGGCGGCCTTGATCCAACCTGTGTCAGACACATTCCATATGATATCTGAGGACTTCAAATCCAGCCAATACCTAAATGATATGAAGAAGCAACAATACAGACCAAAAATAAACAAAACAACAATTAAAAACAAAAGCAAACAAGCTCGTATCTTTCAGTGGTGACCTCGCCCCTAAAACTTAAGGGCTACAGAGAAGGGTCAAGAGAAGTCCCAGGCAAGGTAACAGATTCTACCTCTACTCTTCTTAAGGGTATTTTCAGAATCCCAGGGGGTCTGAGAGCACAGTGGGAGTCTGGGTTTGGCATGATGCTTTTAGTTTGTCCATTGATGCGACAAATACTTGTTAAGTCAAAATGTGCTAGGCACTGTGCTACAGCAGTGAGCAAGGTAGACCAAATATCTGCTCTTATTTTAGGGCGACAGATAGTGAATAAATATACAATAAAGGGAATTAAGTATATTAATAAATGCCATTATTTCAAATAGCGTGAATACTATGAGGAAAACAAAATATACAATAAAGGGAATTAAGTATATTAATAAATGCCATTATTTCAAATAGCATGAATACTATGAGGAAAACAAAATCGGGTGATGTGACAGTTGTAGGACAGCCTCTCTTTTAGGAAGGCTTTTCTGAGTAGGGCTTCCTGGCAACGTGGAAAGGAAGCCAGACACGCTGTGAAGGGATTGAATTAAGGTTGGTTCTTAAGCACTTGCTTGCTCAGCTGGTTAGATGGTGCCATTTACTGAGCTAGGTTGGGCAGGGCCAGCAAGAGTTCCGTTTTGTAGCCATTATGTGGGCAATATCTTACAGCAATGAAAGGAGACGTATCAGTTAGTTGGATACACATATTGGCAGCTTTGTGGGGGAGCTTTCCAAAAACAAACTGAATTGCCTTCCCTACCTTCCACAGAGGGTGGACCCAATGCTGAGGCTGCTCTGAGAGTGCTGGGCCATTTTAGGAGAGCCTGTGGTCCCGCTGGTGAAATAAATGGCCATTGGTTCTTCACTTCCTGTTTCCACACAGCTGTGTTCTTCAGAGGCGAGTCTGCAAAATATGGACCCCAAGTTGGTGATGGAAGACAGCAGACCAGATTAACTCTGATATTTCTTCTGCTTGCTGCATATGCCCTCTTGTTACCAGAAGATAGTTAACAGAACTGAACCTAATCCAAAGCTTTCCTGAACGTAACTCCTCCAGAAATCTTAGCGGGACTTTGAAGATCAGTGCTAAGACTGAACAGCCCAGTTTTTCTTTTTTTTAAGCTTTAGCTCCCTGTAGGGTAAAGAAATAGCCAAGATCACTTTCCATATTAATAACAAAACAGATGCATTTTACGTATGGTAACATTTTTTCCCCAAGTGCTTTCTTAAAAAAAGAAAATCTGTGAGTTTTTAAAAATCAGCATTGAATCTTCGTAAACTGCTATTAATGTTTCAGGAGTTTTCATTATTTAAAGGAAGATCTTTTGGCATTTGAGTCGAAGTTTTAAATAATTTTTGTTCAGTATCTTTGATATCTGTGGCACGCGCAGCTAGTTGCTTACCAAATAGCTGTCTCCTTCCGCCTTGCACTTATAGAAATGACTTTGTTCAGGTATCAGGCAATCAAGTGCTTCAGGGGAGACTGTCCCCATATAGCTCCTAAGGGCAAATCTTGATTAATCTAAGCCAGTCACACTCATTCCTTTAGTTTGAGATTGGGCACATGACGCAGTCATGGACAATGAGATGTAAGGCTTTCATGGAATGTATTTCCTTGCTCTACAAAGAGTCATGAGGAAGAGATGTGCCTTCTTCCTGGCCCATTCTGTTTTATGACCTTTGATATTGTACAAGTACAGGATGTCTGGAGCTACCCTGGCCATGTTGGGTTTCTGCTGAGGGTGGCGTGATAGGAAGATGAATGAATCTGGGTCCATGTTAATTTCATTGACCCACTGAATTCACTAAACTGTTAACAATCTCTGTGTAAGATTGTCTGCAAAGATAATTCCACGATTCCTTCCATCCCTGTACAAAAATTCTTAGATATTGTATCAGTTATCCATCACTGAGTAACAAATCGTCTTGTATGCCATTCCCTCATTGCAAGGCAGAGCCTGTGTCCTGTCTGTTTGGATATGGGGTGGTCTCATGACTTACTTGCATTAATACACTGTGGTACAAGTTCTGGGACTTCTCAGCCTAGGTCTCAAGAGGCTTCATACTTTTCACTTACCTTGCTGGCCAACTTAGCCAGCACATAAAGATGTTTAGACTGTCCTGCTGGAGAGAGAGTCTTATGTGCAGGAAAACTGAGGTGCTTCAGCTGGCAGCCAGCCTGATTTGAAGGTGTACCCGCCTTGGATACTCGAGCCCCAGTCAGGCTGATGTGGAACAGAGACCCGCTGCCTCTGCTGAGCCCTATGCAAATTTGCGACCCATGGAATCATGAGCAAATAAAATGACTGCTGTTTGCACCACTAATTGCTGGGATGGTTTGTTACTCAGTGATGGATAACTGGTATAGTATCTGAGAATTTTTGAGACAGGTGTATCATATTTTTATTTTTATTTTATTTGTTTATTTTTTGAGATGGAGTCTCACTCTGTCACCCAGGCTGGAGTGCAGTGTCTTGATCTTGGCTCACTACAACCTCCACCTCCCAGGTTCAAGCAATTCTCCTGCTTCAGCCTCTCAAGTAGCTGGGACTACAGGCAATGCACCACCACACCCGGCTAATTTTTATATTTTCAGTAGAGACGGGATTTCACCGTGTTGGCCAGAATGGTCTCGAACTCCTGTAATCAGGTGATCTACCCACCTCAGCCTCCCAAAGTGCTAGGATTACAGGCATGAGCCACCACACCTGTCTGGTGTATCATATTTTTAATTTCTCTGGTTGAAGAGAACAGAGATAAGGATGCTGCTTTAATTCATCTTGATGTTGAATGAGTGACATTGTCATTGAAACAGTAAAAACAGGGAGGATTTCTTTTTTCTTTTTTGAGACAGAGTTTTACTCTGTCACCCAAGCTGGACTGCAGTGGCATAATCTCAGCTCACTGCAACCTCCACTTCCCAGGTTCAAGCAATCCTCTCTTCTCAGTCTTCCTAGTAGCTTGGACTACAGGTATGTGCCATGCCCAGCTCATTTTTGTATTTTTAGTAGAAATGGAGTTTCACCATGTTGGCCAGGCTGGTCTCGAACTCCTGACCTCATGTGATCTGCCTTGAGGATCACTCGGGATCCCACAGTGCTGGGAATACAGGTATGAGCTACTGTGCCTGGCCAACAGTAAGGATTATTTAAAAATAGTTTCATAAAAGATTAGCATGGTTTTCTTGATAACTTGCTTCCTCCCCTTAAAATATAAAAAGATAATTCATTCAACTATATTTTCTTTTCAATATATACATAAAGTAAAGTTGACATGTGTTGGGCTAGAGAGGGGCGTTTCTTCACAGAATCTAATACCTTGTGGGGAGACTTCTTATGTTTAAACATTTCTCAATCCAGTTTGGAAACCTTTTCATAGAAGGCATCTATCTATCTATCTATCTATCTATCTATCTATCTATCCATCTATCTTTCATCTATTCATCCATCCATCTACCTACCTACCTATCTACTTATCTATCCTTCATCTATCCAGCCATCTGTCTATCTTTCTAAAAGAAAAAATACCAGTCTGTGAGTGACAAGATTTTCAAGCCGTGATTCCATTATCTGACTTCCTTTCCTTGCATACCCGAGTTCTGAGTTATGTCTTTCCAGATTTCAGAACTAATTATATAGTAATAACTTCCAGATTTGTATCTTTGCCTCCTGTCCCCGAGACTCATGTATCTACTACCTGCTGGACATCTGAATCTTCAGAGACCCTTCAATCTCGATGTCCAACTCTAAACTTACTGTTAACCTCATCTACTGGCTCTTTCTCCAGCTGATGGTACCCACCCACCAAATGCCTAAGCTAAAAGCACCTCAGCCTTGACTCCTTCTTCCTTCATCTTCCACATCCAACACTCTCTAAGTCCCGCTCGTTCTTTAGTTTGTTTCCTTTCCTTCCTCTATTCATCAGAGCTCAGATTTAGATTTTTATTATCTCTCCCCTAGATTAGGCTCTAAGATGTTCTCTCTGATTCCAGTTTCTTCCCCCTCAAACTCATCCTGTATATATCTGCCAGATAAATCCATTTAAAATCCAAACCTGAACTTGGAACTTCCTGCTTAAAAACCCCCCAAGGCAGCCGGGCGAGGTGGCTCACGCCTGTAATCCCAACACTTTGGGAGGCCGAGGCGGGTGGATCACGAGGTCAAGAGATCGAGACCATCCTGGTCAACATGGTGAAACCCCGTCTCTACTAAAAATACAAAAAATTAGCTGGGCATGGTGGCGCGTGCCTGTAATCCCAGCTACTCAGGAGGCTGAGGCGGGAGAATTGCCTGAACCCAGGAGGTGGAGGCTGCGGTGAGCTGAGATCGTGCCATTGCACTCCAGCCTGGGTGACAAGAGTGAAACTCCGTCTCAAAAAAACAAAACAAAACAAAAAAAACACCCACCGAGGGTCAAGTTTAAGATTTAGCATGGCATATGAGATCTCCCATAATCTGGCCTCTGTTTGCTCCTCCAGCCTTCACTCTGACTCTTTATTTTGTTCTCCAGCTAAACCAAACTGCTTGTAATCCATTCCCTGCACATCTTAGGGTTTTTTTGGTTTTTTGGTTTGTGGTGTTTTTTTTTTGTTGTTGTTTTTTTTGTTTGTTTGTTTCTGCTTCCATATCTTTGGTTATGCTGTTCCTGTGCCTGGAACACCATCTTGACCCCCTCAGGATCAGAATCCAGAGTCCTGGACCCACAGGACAAGGTCCTTTGTACTGGACAGAAAAAGAGAACTATCAGGCTGGCTTGTAACTGTGACCTTTTCCCCCATCCCATTGTGAATATTCTGGAAAGTGTTAATGGCCTTCTATACTTGGGAGGCAGAAGGAGGGCAAGAAGCCTTAAAATGAACTTCTTGAATAGAAGATCAGCTCTAACAATGTCAAATTAGCCCACATTATTGCTGTGTGTGCCAACTGTTGGCAATGAGACATTTAGATTTTAGAGAAACAGTCCATGGCCTTTTTGGAGTTATGACACTCCAAAGTCATTGGTTTAAAATGAGGATTTTTTTCCCATCTTGAAAACCGCTCCCAAAGTGTGCAAATTTCCATTTGAAATCCACATGAATTTAAAGTGCTTTATCTGTTGTAAATTTTGGGGCCCCTTTAAAGTTTCTTGGGGACTCAACAGATTATGGCAAAGTTGTTTAGGACAGGAGTCTCTGCAGTGGAAGTGCTTGCTGCTCGGAGAGTGCACAAGGTAACTGGCATAGAGAAGAAAAAAGAATTGCAAATGAAAAAAAAATTTTTTTAGACAGGGTCTCTGTCACTCAGGCTAGATCTCGGGTGATCTAATTGTTGTTTTACTCATCCTCTAAAATTTTTATTTTTGGAATTTGTACAATGCACAAAAGGCCATGGATATAATTTATAAATAAATACATGTATTGGAGGATATGTTAAAAAGTATTGTATTGTTTCACTCGTCCTCTAAAATTTTTATTTTGGGATGTGTATAATGCACAAAAGTACAAGTATGTCATTTATAAATAAATACATGTATTGGAGGGTATGTTAAAAAGTATTTTACTAATAAAGATGGGTAAACCATTACCTTAGGAATCACTACACTATTGAATGACTTTGTTGACTTGAGATTAATAATAAGAATGACAGCAGTTATAATTACTGTGATCTTTATAATTACTCTGTGCCAGGCATTAAGCTAAGAATTTTACATGTTTTATCACATTTGATCCTCTATAACCCCATGAGGTAGATACTATCATTATCTCCATTTTACACATAAGATAAAGAGTTTCAGCAATGTTATTTAACGTATCCAAGGTTACACAGCTTAAAAAAGACACAGGCAATATTCACTGGTGTGGCCCTTGGGAAAGAATTTTGGGATTGGCCAATAGTATTTGGTTGATGTTAATTAGTAGGATAAAATGTCATTCTAACAAAGAAAACTACTCTATTATTCAGTGGGGTTTACATGTCTTCTCTTTCTATAAACTTCTCTGAAAGAATTTTTTTTTAACATAAGCTATTCAACACCTCTCTGAAGGATAATGCCATTAATTAACATTTTACTCATTTTTTACAGCTTAAAAAACACCTTCTCACACATTCACTGAATTTATCCTCAAAACCACACTTGAGATATGTACAGTATAACTACCCTCATTTTACATAGAAGGAAAACCGCAGTTGTGATCTCTTTTGTTCATTCGTTTATAAATATTAAGTACCATTTATGTGTTAGAAACTAGAGATAGACCACCCAAAGTCTCTGTTTTCTTACAATGTATGGTTTAGTGCAGAGGTTGCCAAATTTTTTCTGTAAAGGGACAGATAGCAAGTATCTCAGGTTTTGTAGGCCACACAGTTTCTGTTGTAACTACTCCACTCTGCTGTTGTTACATAGACAACATGTAAATAAATGAACATGCATGCATTCCAATAAAACTATTTAGAGAAACAGAGCCGGGTGTCGTGGCTCACGCTTGTAATCCCAGCACTTTGAAAGGCTGAGGTGGGCAGATCACTTCAAGGTCAGCAGTTCAAGACCAGTCTGACCAACAGGATGAAACTCCCTCTCTAGTAAAAATTAAAAAGTCAGCCAGACATAGTGGCAGGCGCCTTTCAATCCCAGCTATTCAGGAAGGTGAGGTAGGAGGATCACTTGGACCCGAAGGCAGAGGTGGCAGTGAGCTGAGATCACACCACTGCACTCCAGCCTGGGTGACAAAGTTAGACCCTGTCTCCAAAGAAAGAGAGAGAGAGAAACAAACAAACAAACAACAACGAAGGTGGCAGGCCGGATTTGGCCTGTGGGCCTGAATTTGCCAAACCCTACTCTAGAGGAGAAAAAAAGACTCTATATAAGGGAGTGGATGACTGGACATGATAATTCAGATGGCGGTGAGTGATACGAAGAAAACAGGAGGAGGATGTAACGAGTGGCTTGTAGTTCTATTCTAGGGAGTGCGGTCAAGGAAAGCTTCACTTAGGCTAAAATATTTGAGTCAAAATGTGACAAGAAGGAGCCACTCATGAAAAGGAATAAGAACACTCCAGGCAGAAGAAGCAGCAGGTGGCGAGTGAGGTGGGGCATGTTCGAGGAAGAAAAGGGAGCATGGTGGGAGATGTGGTCCAGGTTTAAGCAGGGGCCAACCCACACTGGGTACTCATGGTAGACCACAGAAGAAAGCAGGGGGATGGAGGCAGAGCGACAGCCCTTTCTTCTGTCCTTAAATCCATTTATTAGGTAATACTTTTCTTTTTCTTTCTTTTTTTTTTTTTTTTTTGAAACTCGGCTCACTACAAACTCTGCCTCCCAAGTTCAAGCGATTCTCACGCCTCTGCCTCCTGAGTCGTTAGGATTATAAGCGTGTACCACCACACGCAGATAATTTTTGTGTTTTTAGTAGAGATGGAGTTTCACCATTTTGGCCAGGCTGGTCTTGAACTTCTGGCCTCGTGTGATCCACCCACCTCAGCCTCCCAAAGTGCTGGGATTACAGGTGTGAGCCACCATACCTGGCTATTAGATAATTTTCTGAATAAGAGACCAGATCAACTCACAGCGTTCCTGAATCCTTGGAGGCAAAGAGATTCCAAGATGTAGCTAGAATTTGTGTTGTTGCTGGCAGTGTAGATTGGCTGGGAAAAATACTCACTGAAATAACTCCTGGAAGCTGAGCCACCCATTCCGGGTTTGTGAAGACACCAGGAGTTTTGTCTTAAGGTCAGGACACTCCAATGCGATGGACTCCACAGCTGGGGCCACCTCGTCGCTGGCCACAATGCACTTGGCCCTGGATACTCGCAGCCGGTAGAGGATATCTTTGGCTGTCAGCTGGATTGTTCCTGGCATAAAGACGATCCCTGGGAAGGACAAGAGGGCCCTGCACTGAACAGAACTGCTGTTCATTTAGTAAGCCTTGCCCTGTGGAAGACCTGGGCTTTGTGCCTCGGTGAGGAGAAACATCAGAATCCATCCTTCAGCTACCTCTGCCTTGATCTCCAAGGATATTGCACAGGACCCTGATCCCTGAGAGATCCCTTAGAGCTTCAGAGTTTGACAGACCATGGGTCTGATCCTGGCCTTGCAATTTACCAGCTTTGTGACCTTGATCTCTCTGTGCCTTTCTTTCCTTATCTGTAAAATGGGAAGAATAATAATAAGTGTCTGTAATATAGCAGACATTATAATGGTGGGCTGTTATTATGTAACATTTTAACATCACATTTAAATCATTATGTTCCACTTAAATGGCACTTTACAATTTATAACACATTTCATGAGCACTGTCTTATCCAATCTTCTAAAGCAATGGTCTCCTGCCAGGTGTGGTGGCTCACACCTTTAATCCCAGGACTTTGGGAGGCGAGGTCATTAGATTGCTTGATCAACCTCAGGTGTTCAAGACCAATTCAGGCAACATGGCAAAACCCCGTCTGTACCAAAAATACAAAAATTAGCCAGGTGAGGTGGTACATGCTTATAGTCCCAGCTACTCAGGAGGCCTAGGCAGGAGAATCACTTGAACCCTGGAGACAGAGGTGGCAGTGAGCTGAGATCATAACATTGTACTCTAGCCTGGGTGACAGAATGAGACTCTGTCTCAAACAAACAAACAAAAGAAAAAAACAGTGGTTTCCAAAGTGAGTTTTTCGACAATCCATTGGGACTAAAAAAAGAAAATATAATTATAAAAAATTATTGGCTGGGCATGGTGGCTCACACCTATAATCCCAGTGCATTGGGCGGCCAAGGTGGGAGGGTCGCTTGAGCCCAGGAGTTTGAGACCAGCCTGGGCAACATAGTGAGACCCCCATCTCTGCTTAACTTTTAAAATAATATTAAAAATTCTACAGAATTAGAAATTGAGAAACTAAAATTCTTTAAATGCTTTGATCTCATTTGTGTATGTTTCATAATATGCATAACATGTTAGTGCAGTAGGACCACATAAGTAGCTATACCCAGATGGGAAGATGTGTATCTTAAATATTTTTATTGATAGATGCCTAGAGACTACTGTTTTAAGCAACCCTGGTAGGTCTGTGTCCACGTGGTGTGTGTCCATTGATGGAATATGAGATTTGATCATACCTGGTGAGTGCCAGGGCCAGCCCTCAACTCTATGGATCCTAGTGGTCTGGCATCATCAAGGTTTGCCTAGACTATTTGGCAATGTTTAGTTTATCTCACCTCCTCATGTCATTCTAAACACTGGCTGGAGATCTCTGATTTAAAAGTACCGGTTCATTCTGAGAAAAACATACATGGCCAAATTAGATGAAAGAGACAGGTAGTTTGTACTTTCTGAAGTGATTTATTGAAAAGAGGAAGTGGAGTGTATATAAAGTATTACAGATAACCACTACTCTTTATTGAGCATTTATTATGTGCCTGATATCTCCCTTGAAATTAAACCCACTACATTAATAATAACTTGCCCAAGGGTCACAAAGTCATTAAGTGGCAAAGGATTGAAAAGATTCAAAGATACATTTCCCAGACTCCCAAGATGTGCGCTATAAGCCAAACTACGTATTTCTTGGTGAGTTCCCTGAAGTTTGCTAGATACAAAAATGTGGAGTTGAATTGCTAGGAAGGAGACTTTATTTTACGAATGTATTTCAAAAGCTTTTAAATATCATCCCTTCTTGAGAAAGTGAATAAATGTATAAGGATAAGGAAGTTGATTAAGAAAACACCTTAGAGTATTCAGTCCATATAAAAATACAAGATGATTTATTTTACAAACCACTTGTTCTCAGTGATTGCAAATAATTAATACCTTTGGTAGACTGATGATGAATGTACTCAATGCATAGACCTCTAGCTTCAGGATTGGGGGAAGTTTTCTTCTAGTGGATTTCAGATAGCAAATATCTTAAGTTTTACTGTATACACTTCACAGCAAAAAACAAAGTATTTTGCTATGTGGTATTGTACAATTTCGATACTCTCACAGAAGATTTAATAATTCTGACTTAGAGAATATAATCTTACCTGCTTGATTTACATTTAATTTAGGGTTTGTGTTAACCATTCAGCTTGTGTGTTTGGTTTTCATTATTATTTTATAAATTCCATAACTTATGCTAAGCAATATTATGTATTTTTTATAACAAGCCACCTTTAATCTACTTTCAACCCACAATTGGTTTTTTGCAAGTTTTTTTAGTGAATGCCAAAAGAATTTTATATAAACAAATTCTATATAATGCTGTTTTTATTTAACATTGGCAGTAAGAACATTTTCAACAGCATTATGAAATCCTTGTAATTATCATATTAGAGGTATTTCAAGTTGAGATGCCATAATTTAATCACTTATACACACCCACCTCCACTAAATTCAGTCTCATCTATTATTGTTTAGTCATTTCTCCTTAGTTGTTTTTAAATTTTTATTAGTATTAACATTGCAATAGACATCTTTGTGTTTTTTATAGTATTCTATCCTTTGATATTCTTATTTATTTTTAATTGACTTATAAACATTTTTGTCATGTTTTAGAGCAGGGATTGGAAAACTTTTTCAATAAAGGGCCAGATAGCAAATATTTTAGGCTTTGTGGGCCATAGTGTCGACAACTAAATGAAGATTTCTGCTGTGGTAAAACAAAGAGAACCATAGACAGTACATAAATAAACGAGCATGACTGTATTCCATTAGAACTGCCTACATAAACAGGTGCCCGACCAACATGCCATGGTTTGCTAACTCCTGTCCTAGAGTGGAAAAAATTCTGTTGGGATTTTTATTTGGGGTAAATTATAAATTACTGCTTTGAGAGAACGTGTGTCATTGATTACTTTAGTCAGTCTGAAAAAAAGGCAGAGATTTTTCAACTGGGATCTGCCAATCATATTCTTATAAATCCTGGTGCTCTAAAATACTTTTTCTTCTTGTATTTTTTTTTATTAGGGAGAATCCAAGTATATTCAGAGAAGTAAATTTTGGATCATCTGGATGAACACGTCCTAGATAATCCAGCACTGCAAAATGACGTTGGTACCCAAATTTGCTTTCATAGAGCTTTGTTTTTAAATCCTAGTTGCACAGCATTCTAGCTGTGACTGAATAGAATATCATAATTATGACTTTTGGCAAGCTTCTTATTAATTTTTTTGTTTTTATTTTTATTTTTTTAGACAGTGTCTTGCACTGTTGCCCAGGCGGGAGTGCAATGGTACGATCTCAGTTCACTGCACCCTCCACCTCCCATGTTACACGCGATTCTCCTGCCTCAGCCTCTCAAGTAGCTGGGATCACAGGAGCACACCGTCACACCTGGCTAATCTTTTGTATTTTTAGTAGAGACAGGGTTTCACCATGTTGGTCGGACTGATCTCGAACTCCTGACCTCGTGATCTGCCTCCCTAGGCCTCCCAAAATGCTGGGATTACAGGCATGAGCCACCATGCCGGACCAACCTTGGCAAGCTTCTTAACCTGAGCCTTGGTGTCCTCTTCTGCAAAATGGTTATTCCACGAATACCTCCCTCTTAATATTATTGGTATTATCGTCACATCATGATTGTCCTACCTCTTCTTTTTTTTTTTTTGGCCTTCTGTACGCTTAGCTTTAATCAGACCTAACATTTCAGAAAACCCTTGAGTTTCAGTCTCTACGTTTCTGCATGATTCAGAATGTTCAATATTGGCACTGACCTGTCCGTATGCAAGCCACATTTAACAGCCACCACTCAGGGACTCGGGGCAGAATCAAGGCCACACGGTCTCCTCTCTGCAGGCCACAGGGCTTGGTGAGCACGTTGGCAGCTTTTCGGGACAAGGAACTCAGTTCTCTGAAGCTCCATTTCACCTCATCCCCTTTGTCGTTCACCCACCACAGGGCGGGGTTCACCGGTCTCTCCCCTGTCTGACCGGGAACACATGGGAAAGAGAGGGGTAGGTTAACATGACTGATTACCGTTCCATGGGGCATCTGCTGTGTCTCCCCTTTGGCACCGGTTCTGGTGCATTCTACTAACAGCACCCTGACTTTGTCTTTGAGGGAACTGCTCCTTTCCTATTGAACACAGCCTCGAAAAGAGAATTCCTCAGATGCTTTTACCCTTCCCTGAGCAGTGGGTGGGCATTTGACCAAAGTTGGACCAATCAGACCATCTCTCTCTGGACTTTTTGGTTTTCTGAGAGGAATCAAAAGACAGAAAATGGTTGGTCCGAAACTTGCCTAGGGATTATTGGTGCTTATGCATCCCCAGAGAGCTGTTCTGGTTCCTGTCCTCATTGAGATGGGCCCTCCAGCTTCCAGACCAATTTTGTGAGCTCTCCCATTTTCCTTGAATGAATTCCTTTCTTGCTTAAATTAGATTCTGTCCCATCCAAATAACTTTGATGGATCTACTAAGTTTGATTGGGAACCAGACATCTCTTGGTACCCAAAGGCTGAGGTGTGGTTTTCACAAATCACAAGGAGCAGGGTCAAGCGAGGCATCGATTGATTGACTTCTAGGGGAAACTTCTTCCCCATCATTCTACAACATGAGTCATCCGTACTGCAAAACCTCTTTGCCTTATGTATTACCTGGAAAAAAACCTGTTTCCCCTTCATTCCCCTATCTAGAATGCTGCTTTTCTCTTCTCTGGCTGGCAAACACCTAAAAGCCCTGTTGACATGTCAGTTTGTCTGTGAGCTTTTCTCAGCCTTCTCTGTGTTTCCCCACTGACTTCTCCGGTTCCTTCATCATTGTGCTCATACTGCAGATGACTCCAATTTATTATATGACAGGTGCGTGTCTTCCCTGTGGACGTCACCTCTGTAGAGACCAGGGACTCCAGTTATGTTCTTTCGGTCCTGTGTGACCTTGGATAAGTAGCTTTTCTGAGGTCAAGTTCCTTGTCTGTAAACCTCCCAGGTTGTGATGGGGATTTGGTGAAATAATATAGGTCAGTATTTCTCAATCTTTAGTCATTGAACTATCACTGTTTCTGCCAGAGCTGTCTGCACCTGCCCTATTCTTTACATTGACTCACTTTTTACTTGTAAACATTTACTTAGGAAGGAATATACATTTAATCAGCACCATTATTGAACCATTATTAACACTTGCTAAAAACAGGTTATTGAAAAATAATATGCTAAAAACAAAACTATGCCATTAAATTTTATCTGGAGATGATTAGCTTCTACCTGTGGTCTTTATTCAAGAGAATGTTTAGCAAGTGTTAAGTGTTAAAGACCCAGTGGCTTTCAAGAAAGCCTTTCCCTCTGTGTTTAACAGGAAGAATGATTCAATATTATTTAATACCCTGTCTGTCTAGTACCTAACATTGGTTTCTTTAGCGCATTTTGATAAGCACTGCTAGGTTAAGTGTTTAGCTCGGTGCCTGGCATGGGGTGAGGGTCAGTCCACAGAGACCTTGTCCTGAGGCTGCACTGCAAACATTGCATAAGGGCTGCTTGCTTTACTCCTATCAACCTCTGCTTCTCTCCTAACTACTCCAGTCGTAACTGTATTCATAAAACCAAAACTCAATTTACTACTTTTTGGATAAGCCCATGACGAGCTTGAAAACAAAATGCTGTTGCGTGGGGCTTGCAGAAAAGAGACGGAAAAGAGGCGTAACTCTGTGAGGAGCCACCGCAGAGATCAGGGACAGAGGAGGCTCCAGAGCCAGCTGGCCCTATGTGGCTGAGGATCTAAGATCTTCCCTGGGGAGAGGGGAGGGAAATTGGAAAACAAAGAAAACCAAGAGGGTGGAAGAGTGCATTGAAATTGAGAGGTAGACCACAGAACAAGGAAATGGCAGGCTGAGAGGTAAGGGGACACCAGGAATCTACTGGAAGCCCATCATCTTATACCTTCTCCTTTTGGGACCACTGTTCCAGCACATCTGCAGCAAAGTTAAAGTTTTTAGGTAACGACCTCTCACAGCGATGGATGGCTTCAAAGTCAGTGAGAGTCAGAGGTGTCCAAAGCTGGTGATGTTTGTGAAGGTGCCGGCCAGGTGGCTTGGTGAGCCGGATTAATCTAAATGTCTGGTAGCAGAAAATATTCTTCATGGTTCCCAAAGGACTTTGTGCCCTGCTTACGGACACAGAAGTACTACAGCCTGTAGGGAGAGATGGGTGGAGACTATCAGTCTCTCGATGCTCTTTGGTGACATTGGGAGGTGGATTTCTGGCTGTGTGTCCCTAGCAAGTTGGGGAACACCTGAAAAACACCCCATCCTTCCTTAGAGCTGCTGCCATTAGCCACAGACGGGTCTTCCTGCCACTGGGCTCTTGACCAGCTGAGTCTAAAACAACCCCTCAACGACAGAATTGTCAGGCTCCCGTCTTCTGTTCCTATCTTCGCCCCAACAAAACAACAGACAAATAGAAACTTTGCTGTCTCGATTGGCTTTCAAAGCCTCTTCTCAACTGCATTATACAGAGTTCTGTGTCTGCCAACTCCTCTACCTGAATTTCCTCCCCCAGTAGAAGCGGCCCGTTCGCTTGTCATGAATGTCTACCTCCCCCACTAAGAGTTGGCATGTCATTTCCCTTGCTCCTGCTTACCCTGTTCAACTTCCCATTGCGATCGCTTGGAAACCTGGGTTTACGTCCTGGCTCAGCTACTTTCTGGCTGTAGGACTTTAGGTACTTACTTATCTTCCTGTACCTCAATTTTCTCATCGGTAAAATAGGGGAAATTATAGTACCTCCCTGCTAGGGTTATTGTGAGCATTTAATAAGAGGATATACTCGTTAGTGTATAAAATGCCTAGCTTGTCAAAGGTGAGCACTTTGAAGTGCTCATGACTGCTGCTGTTTTTCCTTTGTTTGATTTTTGCTTCTGATTAAGAAACAAGGTCTTGCTCTTTTGCCCAGGCTGGCACAATCATAGCTTACTGAAGCCTCAAAACTCCTGGGCTGAAGCAATCCCCCTGACTAAGTGCCCGAGCAGCTAGGACTACAGGTGCCACATCACCATGCCTAGCTAATTTTTTTTTTTGGATAGAGATATGGCCTCACTATGTTGCCCAAGCTGGCTGGTCTCTGGCTCCTAGCCTCAAGTAACCCTACTGCGTTGGCCTCCCAAAGTGCTGGGACTGCAGGGATGAGCCACTGTACCCAGCCAACTACTGCTGTTGCTAAGATTATTCTCCTTAATGTTATCGTGGCATAGTTTTATTTTCCAAAATCTTACCATATGAACCAGAAAACTTGAATTTTACTTCTCTTTCAAAAAGTGCTTTTAACATGGAGAAAGTTGCCTGCTCTTTCTGAACTGCCATCTGTAATCTAATTAATTGTTTTCCTAATTTTGTGTTTATTTCTTCCTGGCATTTTCCATAACATGCACTTATGCTACTCATGTGACAGTTTTCTACCTTGCATTATCAATGATAGTTTTTCATATATGTGCCCTGTCTCCCTGCCCATCTGGTATGAGTTGAGGCTATGTAATGCGTTCTTAGCACTAAGCATGACTCACAGAAGATGTGCAATAATAAAAGGCAGTTTTTACGTTCCTGGTATAGGCAGGCACTTTTCATTTCTGATGTCATTCAATATTCATGACAAGCTTGTGAAGCTCGTGCCATTGTTATTTCCATCTTACAGATGACAACCCTCAGGCTTATGTATACTTAAGGAACTTACCCAGGGTCATTCAGCTCGAGACAAACCATGTCTTACCTCCGCCACCAGGAGCTGAATGACTCACCAAGACAGAGACAAGGTTTGAACTGCGCTGGTCTGACTTCAGAGCTTGCCTACTCAGCTTCTTTGCTATTCATTCTCCTTTTCACTGCCTTCTTCCATAAAGGCTTCTTGTTGATGGCGAACACCGTCACCCTTTTGCCCTTCAGGCCTATGTAGTTGTTTTGCACGGAGTGGAAAAATCTGCAAGTGTAAGGAGTGCCTGAGTCTGCAGCATGGTGATAACACGTAAACAACAGAACGGAGGGTGCAGGTGTGCCATCATCCCTCACTGCTGTTGTCAAGTCCTCCGTGCTGCTCAGAGGGACTCTTGGATAAGTGGTAGGTCCGTTTGGTGCAAACACAATTTGCTGTGTTTCAGGAAAGGCTATTCCTGGCAATACTGTTGATGTTAAACTCTCTGTTATGCCAAGGTAAAAAAGAAGAGGGATGGTGCCTTCCCTGGGAAATTCTCTGGAAGCATAGTGCAGTTATCAAGAGTAAAGAAGAGGGAGAAAGGAGAAACAGAGTGGACCAGGTTCTTGGTTTAGCATTCTGCCAAAAGGGAGACTCCCATCCCTCTCCTAAAACACACACACACACACACGCCCCACTTGCATCCACACTTGCTTCTCTGGAAAAGGTTGCTTAACATCTCCAAGTCTCATTTTCATCTGTGCAATGCGAATAATAACACCTTCTTCACCAACTAGTTGCAAGGTTTTAGTGAGTACCTTAGCACAGTGCATGGTCCGTGGCTAGGCATAAATCAGTGCTGCTAAAAATCAAACCTCAGAACCATTTGTGGCAGAAGAACCAATGACATATAAAGAAACCTAGAAAAGCTATTGGATTGGGAGGCTGGGTACAGTGGCTCGCCTCTGTAATCCCAGCGCTTTGTGAGGCTGAGTTGGGTGGATCACTTGAGGTCAGGAGTTCGAGACCAGCCTGGCCAACGTGGTGAAACCCCAACTCTACTAAAAATACAAAACTAGCTGGGTGCGGTGGTGGGCACCTGTAATCCCAGCTACTCAGGAGGCTGAGACAGGAGAATCACTTGAACCTGGGAGCAGAGGTTTCAAAGAGCTGAGATTGCGCCAATGCACCCCAGCCTGGGCAGCAGAGTGAGACTCTGTCTCAAACTACAACTTAAAAAAAAAAAAAAAAAAAAGAAGAAGAGAAAAAGAAAAAAAAAGAAAAGTTATTAGATTAGAGCCTCTAAGGTATCTTATTTCTGCCTCTTACAATGCCCTGTCACTATGCTCCAGGCTCTGGGGGCTGACCTGAGCCTCCCTCAGTCTGAAGCAGTTTAGCTTTCATTCCTTTCTTGGTCTCAGTTTAATGATGAAATTTTGTCCTGTCTTGGTCTCAGTTTAATGATGAAATGGAAACACTTCCAAGATGGGGGAACCTGGAACATTCTCGCTTCCTAAGGAGAATAGTACAGAGGATACAGTGGATCATTTTTAATGTAAATCTCCCCATCCCCTCTAAATTGAAAAATAATTTTTTTAATGAATTGCTTTTTTGTTCCTTGCTTCCATGGACAAATTTTCTAAATCATAATAAAACATCCAATTAATATACCGACAACTCTAAAACTAAATGTAAACAGATCAGATCTGAATATACATTTCGGCATTTCCTGTGTTGTATATATAAACAGAGTAAAATAGATATTGCATATGCAAACCTAATCATTAGTAATGAAATATACATCAAGATATTATAAAGTAGAATTTTTCAATCAAACTTTAAAATCGTTTTGCCAATAACATTACCTCTTTTTTTTTTTTTATCACTTTCGTCTGCATTTGATTTCCAGATTAGATTTGGAGTGTGAATAGATCTTTAAGGAGATCACAAAACTCTGAAGAGCTGCCATTTTGCATTGGACAGAACCATTTCCTGACTTAGGCTTTTGTGGAAGGCTCATGTGATTCCAGGGCCAAATCTGACAATCACTGACTATTTTAGCTCAAAACCTTATCTTCATTGAAATTGTATATAAATTAATGTAACAAAATATCTCCAGAAAATGTCTGTAAAATTAAGTGTCAAACTAGATGATTGAAACAATTTTAGCGATTTCCAGAGTGTTAAGGGAAACCTTAACAGTGAAAATTGGTGTGCGGTCATGTTAAATACTTCCCTATAATATATTTC